>NC_138299.1:69105000-69838750 GCF_965601325.2 Salmo salar | reverse complement strand
TTCAATGCTGCAGAAATGTTTTTGTACACTTCTCCAGAACTGTGCCTAGACACAATCCTGTCTCGGAGCTCTACCGACCAATCCTTCAACCTTAGGGCTTGGTTTTTGCTCTGACGTGCACTGTCAACAGGTACAGTTGAAGTCGGAAACACTCAATTAGCCTTCCACAAGCTTCCCACAATAAGTTGGGTGAATTTTGGCCCATTCCTCCTGACAGAGCTGGTGTAACTGAGTCAGGTTTGTAGGCCTCCTTGCTCGCACACACTTTTTCAGTTCTGCCCACAAATTTTCTATAGGATTGAGGTCAGGGCTTTGTGATGGCCACTCCAATACCTTGACTTTGGAAGTATGCTTGGGGCCATTGTCCATTTGGAAGACCCATTTGTGAAGAAGCTTTAACTTCCTGACTGATGTCTTGAGATGTTGCTTCAATATATCCACATCATTTTCCTGCCTCATGATGCTATCTATTTTGTGAAGTTCACCAGTCCCTCCTGCAGCAAAACACCCCCACAACATGATGCTGCTACCCCCGTGCTTCGCGTTTGGGATGGTGTTTTTCGGCTTGCAAGCGTCCCCCTTTTTCCTCCAAACATAATGATGGTCATTACGGAAAAACAGTTCTATTTTTGTTTCATCAGACCAGAGGACATTTCTCCAAATAATTTGATCTTTGTCCCCATGTTGCAAACCGTAGTCTGGCTTTTTAATGGTGGTTTTGGAGCAGTGGCTTCTTCCTTGCTGAGCGGCCTTTCAGGTTATGTCGATATAGGACTCGTTTTACTGTGGATATAGATACTTTTGTACCTGTTTCCTACAGCATATTGGCAAGGTCCTTTGCTGTTGTTCTGGGATTGATTTGCACTTTTCGCACCAAAGTCGTTCATCTGTAGGAGACAGAACGCGTCTCCTTCCTGAGCGGTATGCCGGCTGCGTGGTCCCATGATGTTTACACGTGCATACTATTGTTTGTACAGATGAACGTGGTACCTTCAGGCGTTTTGAGATTGCTCCCAAGGATGAACCAGACTTGTGGAGATCTACAATTTATTTTCTGAGGTCTTGGCTGATTGCTTTTGATTTTCCCATGATGTCAAGCAAAGAGGCACTGAGTTTGAAGGTAGGCCTTGAAATACATCCACAGGTACACCTCCAATTGACTCAAATGATGTCAATTAGCCTATCAGAAGCTTCTAAAGCCATGACATCATTTTCTGGAATTTTCCAAGCTGTTTAAAGGCACAGTCAACTTAGTGTATGTAAACTTCTGACCCACTGGAATTGTGATACAGTGAATTATAAGTGAAATAATCTGTTTGTAAACAATTGTTGGAAAAATTACTTGTGTCATGCACAAAGTAGATGTCCTAACCGACTTGCCAAAACTATAGTTTGTTAACAAGAAATTTGTGGAGTGGTTGAAAAACGAGTTTTAATGATTCCAACCTAAGTGTATGTAAGCTTCCGACTTCAACTGTATGTGCCTTTCCAAATCATGTCCAATCAATTGAATTTACCTCAGGTGGACTCCAATCAAGTTGTAGAAACATCTCAAGGATAATCAATGGAAACAGGATGCACCTGAACTCAATTTCGAGTCTCACAGCAAATGGTCTGAATACTTATGTAAATACGGTATTGATGTTTTTTTTATATATTTAATCCATTTTAGAGTAAGGCTGTACTGTAACAAAATTTGAAAACATGCATCACACATTTGGCTCTAACTTTTGAACGGTTGGGCAATCAACCCATGGAAAAGAGGCCATTCTCAGCAACATTTAGATAAGGAACAATGTACTTACTGTGTTTGCTGTACTTTGTCAAATTGACCTGGAACATAACTTGTGTACAGCCGAATCGAATATAAGGGAAGGGTAAAGATTTCATCCTGTTATAATGAAAAGTTGTTGATCTAAAATCTGCTGTAGATACTACCCTGTAGAATCAAATCAAATCCAATTTCAAATCAAATGTTATTGGTCGCATACACATATTTAGCAGATGTTATTGCGAAATGCTTCTAACAGTAGAGTAATATATAACAATACACATAAATCTAAAAGTAAATGAATGGAATAGAGAACGAATGAGTGTAGTGTTCAGGTCAGGATGTATGCTTGCCACAAATTAGCTGTTGTGTCCTTCTTCAATCTGTTTTGTACAGGCCAGTATTAAGTAATGAAAATGTATGTGTGTGGTTAAATACAGAGAAACAGGAAACTCAAACTCATCGGCTAGAAGGGGAATTTATTTGTGTTAAGATTACATTGTTAATCTTTGTTTGTACCAACTTCCCACTGTGCAAAAAAAATCTGGTTGTATCAACGTTGTTTCCACATCATTTCAACAACAAAAACTTCCATGTGAGGACATTGAATCAATGTGGAAAACTGTTTTAATTTGCGATAAGTCATCAACGTAAGGGAATTTTGTATTTTTTTCACCCAACCTTTATCCTAAATCCAATGACTTGGTGGCATTTCTTGTTGACTATAAGTTGAATTCACGTTAGTTGACGACTCAACCAAATGTAAATCAGAACTAGATGTTGAAATGACGTCTGTGCCCTAGTGGATTAATTTAGATGTTTTATTTTAATACAACCCCAGTTGCTTCAGTGGTAAAACTCTTAGCAATGACATTCTGTGTGTGTTTTTTCAAGCTTCATGAAGGGAAATGCTTATGTTGAGATTTGTTAGTTGCCCACAGATGATTTGAATGAATGAGAAAAACAGTGGAGCTGTCCATAAGAGAGTTCCACTGCCTTAAGATTCTTTTCTCCCCTCTACTGAAAGTGCAATCATTTCTTCATTAGTCCTTTATTTGTTTCCAAGTGTTCGTCTTCAGGGCTAACATCTAGTTTATTTGGATACTCTTAATTACAAATGGGAGAATGGGTTCCCCCTTTCGAAAACGAATCTCTATTGCCAACTCCTAAAGGGCAAAAATAACTTAGGGGTGGACAGCGGGCAATTGTATTTCCAAGATTGATGAAGTTAGTAAAAGACTGACCAGATCAATTTGACCCAATTTCATAGTGTTGTGATGAAGTTATTATATTGGATCTTTTTGTTGAACCACAGAAAAAGAAGATGATGAGTTAATGTTCTTCACCTGTTTGGTAGTTTTGGGATTTATTAAAGGAAGCCTGAGGTGGTAGACTGAACCACAATAAATTACATTTATGGCAGTGTCTCTCCGGATAACAACATTTGGTAGTACAGTTTCCTTAAGGATCTTTTCATTTTTCTCTGTGTTATTAAACCCAAAGATGAAACTCACAGAGGTCTACCAAGACATTCCTTCCAACCTCAGTTTATCTATAAGTTGTCAATTCATTTTGTCTCTTGTCCGTCACTCAAGGTTCTATCAAGGGGTCAGACTTGACGACACAAGCTATAGTTATCCATCATCACCTCAAGACACAGCTCGTCTCAAGTCACAACATAGTCACACCACTGGGTTGGCATCAAATCATAGAGCACGGCCCAATACATCAACTCCTCCCCAATTAACTACAACCAAAGGTGACATCATGATTCATACATTGTTTTATGTTAAGTCATCACCTCAGAGACACCTGCCAAAACATCTCCCTGAAAAAACAAAGGGGAATGATGCTAAAAGGGGCAACTCATCCACAATTGATTGTAGACATGGAACACGGAGCACAGAGCACACTCATTTGACGGAGCACAGAGCACATTCATTTGGTTTAAAAGCCATTATTAAAAGAAGGAAAAAATTATGCTGGAGCTTGCAAATAGCAAACTACGACTGTCAGAGGCATGATGCAGGATGGGTTATTACATTGCCTTCATTATGATTAATAACATCGGAAGGATCCTCCGCTCTTCTCGTCGAGATGGAAAACGTAATTAGCCCGACCGGTTGGCGCTAAGGCAGGGCCTCGTCTTGGCTGAGCTCTCACATTAAAACACCCAGGCAGCTATAGCAGAGAACATGGAGGCAGCATCCACCGTATAAAGTGTACCGGTAATGCATTCTGTTTCCTGACAGCGAAATCCTATTTATTTCAGATTTCCTCTCCCGCCTGAGGTTTTATTAAAAGCTCTATTGAGCAAATAAATATTGTTGTGCAACAGAGGTCCTTTCGCTTTTTATGAACGACGACGGCAGAAAAGGCCCTTTCCCGGTGACAGAGAGGGCATTGAGGTTGGGAGGTAGAGAGAGACTGAGAGAAATGGAGGCAGAGTGCGTTCTCATCGGTCTGTTGGTGCACCTGCGTCACGCACCTGTGAAGTGGATATTACTAATGATAAATGTTGTGTAGGCGATATCCTCACAGCAACAATGGTCACACTGACTAACTGGATCGTGCTACATTTTGCCTTTCATTTTCCCCTTGTTTTTCCAGCCAAACATACTGTTATCATTGATCCAGCCTCACAGTTGAAGGTTCTTTATGAAAAATGACTGCTCGCTGTTGTAAGATCCAACTGAACTTAAAAAGGCGAGGGAGGGCAGGCCAACAGTGTTTTGGGTACACCATGTTATGTCACAGACTCACTGTACATCAATGTTTTGACTTGATTTGGTTTACCTGGCATTCCACCTTTTAGTGACACATTTCAGGAAAAATGCTTTGTAAGGTGACATGTTATTTTTATATTTACCTTACAACACTGCTTGGTTAGTGCTTCCTTAGTTTTCCTTCTGGTTCTGTATAGTGAAAGTAAAAGAGTGAGGCTCGGGTATGGCACCTTCAATGTATCTTATTTTACAAGCAGTAAACATTTCATTTTCAGAAAGCATTTAGGACTAATAAATGTTTAAGATCACCGTGCCAAATACAAAAACATTGCTCTCACCACATGAACAACATGCTTACTTATCATTAGAAGTACACAAATTACCTAAATTCAGCTGTTAGCTGACGGGTAACACTTTTAGCACTCATCCCCACAGTCTAAATTACATTCTCATCTTTCCATTCAGTTGTTTTGGCCTGGTTTCAATAAATACTTTTATTTTGAAGTAAGGACTTCTTTATATGGACCCATGCAAAGTTTCCTTTGGACCTCAATAGCCTCTTCCTTTGCACAGACAGTGCAGGATTAGAAAAGTGGTAGAGAGGAGAGAGAGAGAGAGAGAGAGAGAGAGAGAGAGAGAGAGAGAGAGAGAGAAGCCATGCAGGATTTGTAATAATGATGTGCCCTCAGGCCTGTGTGGCTGTGCTGTCTATCACTCTGCTCCATCCCGCCCACTTCCCTTCTCCCTCCCTCTCTCTCTCTCTCACTCTCTCTCTCTCTTTGAAACGAGAAATGCACACAGACTGTAAATTGAGGAAATTTGACCAGATTTCTGAAGGTTTTAAGCAATTGAATTTCCCAAACCACCAGCTCACTACAATGCAACAAAGGTCATTGTTGGATTCCGCCACCCCTCATCTTAAAGAGATATTCTACCTCTAACTTGGTTGAAATCCTATTACATCTTGCATGTTCATCCGATCTGTATAGGCCTATGAACGTTGGTCCAGTATGTTCTCAAGACATGGATGAGTTCCCTCGTTTAATGGGTTTTCATAGGGTTTGGGGTATTGGGTATCATTGCCAACAGTGGCTAACAGAAGGTCCCTCTCTACATCATGCCTCCTGGCCACACTACTGCGACAGAGCCCGGGGTGGCGAGCTGACAGCCGGCTGGTGGCTCCTCAATGCGTCGAAGGAAATTAAATTACTGCTCGTGCTGCTCAGTTTGTAAACAACACAAAGACAATGATACGCCCAATTACACTTCAATGCGATGCATGTTAACAACCATGGAGTGTCCTGAATCCCAAAAAGCAGCCACAGCCCTACACACAGAAAAAGTTTGGGATAAAATGAATGAAAAGATGATATGTCAACGTGCTCTAACAACTCACTTGTTCTGACAAATGATGGGTACCGGTATTGTGGAACTATTTTCTGATATACAAGTTATGTTGTTTTTTTTTCTCTCACAAAACCAGGTTTAACAGCTCACTTGTTATTATATGTTATTGAGCCACAACATACATTTTCACCATGTCCTTGTTGTGGTGCTTGTTACAGAATGGAACTTAAAAACTATCTGCAATTCATTTATGATCTGTATTGCATCATTATTACAAGGCCTATTTGGTTACTGTAAAGCTGATTATTCATTTCTAATCCTTTTCTGTCTTCTTATTTGTTTATGTTTATATGAGCCGAAATGTATTGCAAACATCTTGTTCAATAAGATTTTACATTGAAATCATGGAATTCTTCTTTGGGGTAATTTTATTTTAGTTGAAGTCATAACCTTAATCATTTGATCACGTCGAAATGAGTTGAATTGCTTACCACCAGTCAGACAGTAAGGATTTGGGGTGGAGAATATTTACCATGTATCTGCACACTTGTTTGTAAATTACCCAGCTCCAACTTCTTTCACAATAATATATTTGACGAACCCCAGAGGAGAATGATGAAATAAAAAAATGATTGATTATATCATGGGTAAATTACATTCATCTAATTGTCACGAGAACTTAAAGTAGCCGATTCTCGAGAATTCACTTTGGAACGAAAAAGTTGGGGTTGGGAGTGAAACTGATGTCTAATCGATATTGGAGGACAATATTTTAGACACAATGCTGAAATGCTGAAATTGGTCATTTCGTGTATTTTGTAAATTGGATAATGGTTCCAGTTTTCAGAACAAAACACTTCAATTTCAATATCAAGTTGTCAGCGTGAAAAAGTCAGCTATATAAACCGATGTGATTGATTGAGTAGGCTAGCAGCCTCTGCAATTACATTCCGAAGACATTTATTTGATTTGACAAAGATGATCAACAACCCAACGTAAACACTTTTCAGAAACACAATCCATGGAAAATGCAAACGTGGGACATTGTTTACTTTATAATGATTAAATGTTCTGATGAGGCAGAACAGTGCAAAACAGCATTGCTGTATAGCTGTATTAGAAAACATCAGTAGCAATAATGATGATATTAATAATATAATATTAATAATAGCTTATGAACGCTAATAATAACACGTCTAATAATAACAATAATAAATTGCCTCCATAATCATGTAATACGTTTTTAATTAAAGCAAGACACGTTAAAGCCAGCCAATATAATCACTATAGAGCCCCTACAGCAGTCTTCATGCAATTTGATGAGTGAATATAATTTGCACAAAAAAATCTTACATCCCAATATTGCTATGGTGACAATAACAAAAGGGCATAATATATCTTCTACAAATTAGTAAAGCAACAGTCACCTTTTCCAGTGCCTTGTCAATTTACGTTATTCAAGATGCTCTTCTTGAGCGATGCTGCTTCTGTACGGTTCATCCTCCATACAAGATGACGTCTCTCAATACTCCCGAATAGCCTGCATCTCAGCGTTTTTCTTTTTTCCCCCGAGTGGTCCGTCGACTCAGTCCAGTTACAGTCGTCTGATCTGGGCAGGAGGCGCCAGGTTATCCCGGGGGAGCTGGAGAGTCAAGGACTGTAGCTCGAAATGCAGAATAATGTAATTCTATCTGGTCTGAATTCAACCTAATTACAGCAGAAAGCAAAACAGGCAGAGAGGCTAGCGACTGCAAATGGGTCGGGATGACAGGCCCATCAGCTTAATGCCCAACATCCTCGAGTGGAGCGCTTTGGAAAAGACTCACCAAAGAGCGCGAGCCTGCCTGAGTGACGGGAGTCAATGCATCGCAGAAAACATATTCTCTTTCTTGTCATTATCGAAAATAAAGGCTCCTTTAGGCCTATAAAAACACAAATAGACATAACAGCAAAATTATAATAACAATTAGCCTGCAACAACGTCATAATCATGATGACTGAGTGATAGGCTATTAGGCTGCATTGTTATTATTATTATTATTGTTGTTGTTATCCAGTCTGCGCAGGCTGCTATTTACCTATTATTATTTTTCACAGAACCTTGAGAGAAACCTTTGTACTAATTATGAATACAGTGCTGTCTGCCTTTTGATGATAGTCACGAATTCAATCAGTTAAGGTGGATAACCAATATCATAGAATATCAACTGCATATACGGCATCAGTAACTGCAAGGCACAGAATATAGGCCTATAGCTTAAAACGAGCCAACAGGTGCCTGTGCCCTACAATGATCACAAACAGCCTGTTTGTGTTCCAATTTGACGGTTTGTTTCACATGTCACAGCCTATCGCCCCTTAACTGCAGCATTGAATTGTTAATTTGACAAGTTCTTAGAGGACTGATTTGAAATGGCTCCAAACTATCGCAGTTGCTGGCAAATCTCTCGAAGCCTTCCGCAGAAACGTTGCAATGGGGGGGGGGGGTCACTATAATATTTCGGGGATCCAACTGTGACAAATTCCTTTTGTCTGTGCTTTGCCGCTACTTTATTACCCAGACGCGCAACACTGCCTGGAGATAACGATTCATCACCGGCTGCATTGAAGTCACCATAGACATCGCCTCTGGGCAACCAGCTAAAGGCTTTCATATTCCATTTGAGAAGGGGATTGAGGGGGGGGGGGGTTGATTAAATTGGTTTAAATCTTAATATGGATGCAATCGTTGTCAAAGTTGGACAGAGAAATCTGTGATTTTCTGATGGCAAATGTTTCATGTCAAATCCATTCTAGTTTCACATGTATTAATACGGTTTAGGCCTATTGCTTAGGCCTATATATGTTGGCTTGGATTTTTATTGGATTTGATGTTATTGATGGCTTATCATATTCAATTGTGTTAAAAAAATATAGTGCATCAAAATAGTTTTTAACTGTTGTACCTGGCTGATTAATTTAATTTCAGTGTGAGGCGTTAATAAAAACAGGTTGTGAAATGAAACACGGGTTAGGTAGGGTCAAGTTGTCAGGTTCCATAATGAGAGATTCTTACTGTTCAAAATAATTAGAAAGACATAAACGAATTAAAGCCACCATTTTGCCTCTTCTTTGAATTGGTTTTGAGTTTAGCATAAGTCTATATGTGTTGGTGAAAGTAACTCGCAGGCCTATAGGCAATGATGTATCCCATACCCATAAAATATGCCTGTGTTTTGGTCAATTAAACTCGCTGCCAAGCGATAGTCCTATATGGTATAGGCCTATACATTACTCTCATTCGGCTAATTCTCAATGTGCCACATGAGTATCTTAAATAACTCTCAACTGCGCCCACACCTTGCGTATGACCTTAGGGCGCGCGCAGATAACAGTGTGACATCTTCCTTTTGCTCTCAAGGCTTCATTGTGAAGAACCAAAGAGATAGCCTCTCCGATAACCATTATGTCACCAATTGGAGATGATGTGTGATACATCATGGTCGTTTATACATTCATTTTGCCATAATGACGCATTCATCGTCCAAATGTCCAGTGGCATAGCCTGTCATCCCCAACGTGACATCAATAGGTAGGCTAGGCAGTTTAACAGCAATTGAGTTACATTTTACGCGCTTCCCAGGATGGCTCTCCAACATATTCGTTCCCTCTTTTATTTTATTCGATCATGTTTAAAAACAAACACATCTTAGGTTTACAGTACCCCCATTCTCGTCGCCTCACGTATCAACGTCCATTATTGATATAGCTTTAAATTCATACAATTGATTTTTATGCTTCCCTATAGCCGGTTTGAGCAGTTGAGCGATATCTTTATTCACACGGAAGCTGAAATAAGCCTGGCCTGAATAAGTGCGTAATAAAACGAAGATATATTAAATTCGTTTTCCCCGTGTTGCAGTTTTATTATGAGTCATTTTTCATTTTTATTAAATTTAGACCTGGGAAATCCGCACTCTTGCTTCAGGCAGAGAAAGGTTAAATAATTTGTGCCAATCAACACTGTGTTTTGCATTGTCAAGGGCAAGCCAGGATTCTCTTATGGACCTTATTGGCATAGTCATAGGCTGGTCTAATAATCTGTACTAATCCCAAAATAATAGTTTTAAACATATGCTGAGGCTATATAGTGTTTGTTTACGTTTGCTTTGTTTACAAAACAAGCTTATATTTTGGGTTCTGATGGGGTAGCACCCCTCGACAGTTGAACTAAGCTCATGAGGCAATTTAAGTTCTATTTTTGACGAATCAATGGGTACATATCATTCATTTATAAGGCATGAATGATAAAAAAAAATGGATGTAGCAACTGCAGATTGCAGCTTTAATTTATTTTATGAAACCTTATTTTGTGTAGGCCTATCGGAGAGTGTGTTGATGTCTTTCTGAGTTGTTAATGCACAAGTGTTGTTGGACAAGTGCAACATTCACAGTTTGCTTTGCAACATAGTTGTTGTCTTCTTCCGCGATGTTACTAATTGAAGACCATCTTGTCATAATCATGATTAGGCTATATAGCCTGCCCTATATGCCTACTCCTCGCTAACGGTTGTCTTCTTGCATGTATAATGTTAATGGTGCGTAAAAAGGACCACATAGGCTTAATTGTAAATTAGTTTAAATTCTCGTGGCTCGATTGTCTAGTTAGACTAGTTGGCTGCTACCAGGCCTTACAATGAAAGGGCAATAAAAAGGGATGAATAATATCAAATAAAACCCATAGTTACATAGCAATTAAACATAGTTTCAGGCATGATAGTCCATATCTATTAGCTAGTTGTTCATGTCATATCGTTTTATAGTGGGTTTAAGGTTGGTGATAGCCTATGTGCTTAAACTCAGTTCTATTCTGATATACACCGCATGTCATATTATACAGCACAATAAAACTGGGGCTGCGGGTTCTTTAAGAGAAGGGAGCAGGCTGCGATAGATTGAAATGCGTGGGCCAATGGATGACCGAATGGCAAGAGTTAGGCAGAAGGGGTGTCTCGACAGCTGCTAAAATCACTCCAGACTCACTGCAACGGAGCTATCTTTCCCAATTAATATTCATGTTTAGCACAGTCAACACTTCATTTTGTTACATATTTTGATACGATGATGTTGAGTCGGCAATGGCCTCTGCCTTTGTAGATGTTGCAATAACAATGCCAGAGAAGAGAGCCGGTATCCGCTTCACGGGAACTTGGGAACTCCTCAAATTGAAGACTTGGCTGTAAGTAGTCTGGCTAACTATTTTTTACATGACCAATAGCCTACTCATCTCTATCGATTAATGTGCAAGTAAATATGTTAAAGATCATGCTACAAGGTGATGGATATGCATTTTAAGACTCCCCCAGAATCTATCCCGATGGATTATTAACAGTGCATTTTAGACTACTCCAGTTCTATATCTTCTGGACAGATAATGGAAACGCTTCGGACGGTGTTGCTCGCGCACTGCTCAAGGAAGTATATTTAAGCTAAAAAATCTGAACACAGACGGGGGCATCATTTCTGCATCCGATACTGCGACGATAAGGAAAACAAATAGCATACTTTTCATCAACACATGAGACGTTTTGAGACGCTAATATGAATACAACAATGGAGCACACTGGAATTGAAGAGGTAAACCAGACGCACCAGCAGCACGAGCCCATCAGCTTTGGAATAGACCAGATTCTGAACAGCACGGACCAGTCTAGCAGCTGTATGCTGCCCAACCGAACCAGCGACACGGATTACACGCTTGCCCCAAACGTTTACACCAATGGCTATAACAGCGTCTATAACCCGGCCTGCTCTATGGCGGCTGGACTCGCAGGTTCCTATAACGTGAATATGAACATGAATGTCAGCATGAACATGAACGTTAACGTTAACGGTGGGAACGCCGGTGGTGTTATCAGGGTGCCAGCTCACAGACCCATGCCACCGAATCCACATCAGCCCCCGCCTACCCATCCACCTGGCCTCGCGGGCGGCATCACCTCAGTGACTTCAATGCCAAGTATGGGAAATGCGGCAAACTTTACCTTCCCGTGGATGGAGAGCAGTCGAAGGTTCGCAAAGGACAGACTCACTGGTAAGATTCATCTAAACTTCTGAAAATGTATGTTTCTGTAGACAACAACAAAAAACATGGCACAAAATGGGAACATTGCTTCGTGGATTTCCCCATAGGCCTATCATATCTGATATATCATTTCCAGTTGAAAAGAGGTTCAAACTTCAATATAATTCGTTTAAAAGTTCACATTCATTTGTTGTTTTTCAGTTTAAGCCACATCCTTGCAAGGAGGGCGTATGCCTAAGCAAAACATTTTAGCATCTTGACGCTGTCAATTAAGAAGGCAGGGTAGGCAATTCTGTGACAGACTCATTTATCAAATCATATGGGCGACTGGGCATATGGCATGATGTGCGACTGGGCATATGGCATGAGGAATTCGATTTTACATCAAGGCCTGTCTACTATATGTATCATATTAGTTCATTTAAAAGGCAAATAAATACTTGCAGGTATTGTTAAGAATAGATGTTGTGTACATTTGTATAATTATATGGTATAATGTCAACCGTTAAGATTGGCTTTCCGTTTAATAGGAGGGAATACATGTGATAAATCACTGGCACCCTAATCAAAATGATAGCTCTCCATAGCCTACAAAATGATAGCTCTCCATAGCCTACAAAATGATAGCTCTCCATAGCCTACAAAATGTACGACATGATTTGAAGAGATTTCTCCCTTTCAAAATGCAATAGAACAGATATATTTCTGAACATAAAATAACACCGTCCAACACCGTCCGAAGAATTTTAATAATAACAACATCAATATCAATATACCTATAATACAATTAATAGGTTGACGCCAATAATTCTAACAATCATAATAATAATATCATAATAATAATAGAATAGAGTATTGCTGTTATTAGGCTATTATTATTATTAGTAGTAGTAGTAGTAGTATTGCTTATTGTAGCAGCCTAATAACAATATGACAATTTGCTATAATAACAACAATAAAAAAACAACCGTTTTCTAGCTTATTATTATCATTATCAGGCCTATGATACATTTACTTTTAGAGGCATATAGTAGCTAAGCTTTGCAGTTGTGGCAATTAGGCCTACTTCTATAGCTCCTTCCAATACAAAATGGGCCCAAAACTAGCGAGTCAGTTTACGGCAAGGTAGGCATTGATGATGCAGGTACGTAAATAATTGCGTCTGGGCTCTACTGGCCCATTTAGGCCTATAGTTGTGTATACAAACGACTATGAGAGAAGATAGCAACACTGTCACTATCAAAGGACACACTTGTTAGGCGTTTTTGACATTTCCCTTTCCACGTTGAACGTCACGACAGTAAATACAAATAATCTATTCGTGTAGGTCTTGAATAAATGCTGTCTTATTTGAATATAACCGTCTTCAACACACTGTTGAACAACTATCCAGTTACGTCCAGCCTAATTGAACCATTGAAATAAAATAAAAAGGGAACATAATTGTGACAAATTCTATACAAACTTTGAAGCATGGCATTTAAACATGTAGCGTACGGCCCGAATTGTTTATTTCATCCATAAACCTTTGAATTTACGTTTATCTTCACCATTGGGGTGTCAAGGTAAATGAGATGACATTGCGAACGCTTCAGGTTTCGCCAAATGTGTTGGCCTATATATGTGACATTGGCAGGTGTAATGCATTATTTATCTACTATCATTCACATAAACAAATTATTTTTGCTGTAGGCCTAAGCACAAATGTAATGGCCTCATTTATCTCACTCAAGTTCAGATTTCTCTTATCTTCACGCGCTTTTAGTTTAAGCTATCATAAGACCCTATTATTGCGTATAATAGGCCTGTACAATTCAGGCGTTTAATCTGTAGAAGAAGAATGAATAAATGAAAGTATTGTGTCTGTAATTGTGAATAGGACTTAGGCCGTACTGTGTATCAATGCCTGCAGGTCCTGAATCATTTGACCAACGTTTTTCTCGCATTTTGGGAAATTGGAAAGTGGCATTTGGTTCAAAATCATTTTTCACGTAGGCTCTAGGTGTCTGGTGTTTTCGATTAGCATAGAAAAAGGCACAACACTAAGGGTTGCATGGGCCATGATAGACCTATATAGGCCTAATGTTTAACATTTTCTAATTCGAGGAACATTTATTTGAACGATTAAGGGAAGAGAAGAACGTGGTAAATTAAATCATAATTCGATGGCCAGCTTTTGGCCTGTACATTTTACAATGACCATAACCTCAGCTACCACTCGGCCGAGATATTAGTTTTTCTGGCATGACGTCACCACATTGAAGACGAAAATTAGGATCATCATGTATTAGCCCTCATTAAATATTAACAATGCTATAGCACAGTGCTTTCCTCATTAATTATTTAAACCAGAACAGATATGTGAACTATAAAATATATTGTGTAAATATGCGTACCTATTGGATTCATAGTCACAAAGGGCCTCTCGTTTAATTTGGTTTATCTTTGGTGTTGGTTATGTAGCCTCATTATTACCCACCAACAAAACTTTATTTTAAGTGAGCACTTTTTGTTAATATTTGTGATCAACATTTGAGAAAAAGGCCTATCTTGAATGTGCTTGAAGTATTTACGGTATAGCCATTTGTCAACATTGTTTGAGACATTTCTTTTTTAAATCACACATCGTAGGCTAATATTTTTGCCATCGATTTCATTTGAGTTTAATATTATAGGGGCCAAATTGTATTTCCACCTTTAAAAATAATCACAAATAAATTCCTTTCGGGAACCCTGATAGGCCTACTAGGCTACAAAAGATAGGACATTAGTTTTAGTTGCTGGATGGACTTAGTTCAGCATTCAGCACCAGTCTTTTTGGTTGACCCAACTTAAATTAATATCTCAAATCGTAAAGCGTTTCTCTGGATACTTGAAATAGACCTCTCCTTTTAAAAATAAATTATTCCCTTTCAAATTGAATTGCAGCGCTGCATTTCACCGCAAGCGTCAAAGCAAGTGAAACAGCGAACAGGCCTAGAATTGGAGATGCGAGATTTGCAACAGACCGGACAGATTGGGAGGCGCTGAAAGGGAATAACACATGCTTTTATGTTAATTGACTTCTTGGCAGTTTGCAAGTTTGAAAAAGCAGAGAAGTGCATAAACAGACGTGTCCCCCTCAAGTCAACAAACATAGTTGTTCTTATGGCTCTATAGGTTCTGTGGAAATGTACTACTTCAGATAAAAATGTAGGCCCTTGGTCTGTTGTTAGTTTCATAGCAACACAGGCTTACCACCAAAGCCATTTAAACTTTTACAATATCTGCATATATTACCACAAAAAAATATATATCCATACTGTAATACACTATAGTCTTGAAGTGAGGTAACAAAGAATACCAATCTATACCCCTATAATCAATGTCTTTTGATGAGATTTCAGCATTAGGAGAGGTAAGTGGTTATCACTCTTTAGAGAACTATAAATACCTTAAAATAACTTGATGACATATAGTTACACAAACCGCGAACAGCTATAACAGTTGTAAATACTATGTAATGTGTACTGCGATTACATTGCACCTGCTTGTTGTACCTGTGCAATGTCCCATAATGGCCAGTGAAATTAGAGCATGCCTTATGTTAATGCATAGAGTAAATCCAATTGTATTCCTGTAGTAGTGTTCTATCTTAGTTAAAAAAAGACCGACCTTCCTCACAAATATATCAATTTAATGATGGCTGCAGTAATTGGATATTAATGGGGAAAGCCGTACTGTTTTTTCTGGAAGTTGCTTCTATTCTCGACTAGTGTGACAGGGGCAAGTGGCTCTGTTTTGCCTCACAGTGAAATAAATAGCAATATATGTTCCTGTTATATTTCAATACCCCGGTTAGAATCCTTTACGGACATATTTATTAGATTGCTACGTATGTAATATCCGCAGTGGGGAAGAGAGGCGCTGTCACAGAAAGGTGTTATTAAGTATATTTGGCTTTATTATATCTCCACGGTAGCATTTAATTTTTTGATATCCTTATGCTAAATCATATTACCCAGGCATCAGATTTAGTATTCTCCACCATTTCCTTTGTCGTCCGTTGGAAAAAAATAAGTTCTCACAGAACAATTCTTGCAATGTTTTCTTCAAAACAAGATACCCACCTTTCAACTAAAAACTAAATAAGATCATTGAATGAAATCAAATGTATAACACTTAACACTTTTGACCACATTCAATTTTCTCTCCTTTATGAAATACATTGATCTTGGGAATTTAATGGTGATGTGGTAGTCAAGTGAAATGTCCTATAGCCTCTGTGGCCATATTTGGTCTTTCTTAGTTATGGGAAACAGTATTTTCTTCAATGAATACAATTATTGTGGTAAACACTCTGACAACTTCTTGCAATATGGGCTGTAATTAAAAGCAATCACATCAAATTATAAAGCCTGTCACTGTAAAGAGGCTGAGGGCTAAATTTAACTAACTGTCTCGTTCCATAAATGTCTGCAGGTTTTGATGACAGACAGGTGTGTTCTGGGCTCTTGGCACACTGCTGCATTTAGTGGAATACTACGACACACTTGGCTCTTTATTTTGGAAGCTGGTCAAAACTAGCAACATCACAGACAAAGTCAAATTAAAACCTATTTCACAACGTCTAGACCTTTTGTCTTTTGTTCTATTTCCACATGAATTAGTCAATCATCATCAATATGAATATTGTTACGTTTCAACTGTTTATTTGGAATACCTTATGTCAGAATTAAAGTTAGGTTGAAGGGAACCTTTAGCATGTTCAACTGGATGGCAGTCTGTAAGCTTGTTACTCTTGGGTTGCATATGAACGTGCTTGTACTGTATGTGCCTGGTCCATTAGCTGGTCCACAGATGGCCTGAAATAGAAGTCTAATGTGGTATTATCTGTACCCAGACCTGCATGTTGAGCCTGGAGCAGACATGCTTGCTCCAAATGTGTGACCTATTCATTTCTATCCTCAGCCAATAAAGGGTTGGACTCTCTCTAGATTAAAAATACTTTTTAAAACACTTTTTCAACACTCAACACTTTGAGTCACTGCAATTGTATTGCAAATGTACCCAATTTACATTTTGTAAGTATTTAAAAAAAATATATATATTGTGTATTTATTTATTTATTATGCCATTAAGGTTTATAACCAATCAGAGAGGTTGGGAGTGATTCAAAATTATTGTTGAGTGCATTATGTGTTGAGTGCATTATCATTTGTGTTTTATCTCATCTCCAGAGTGCCTCTGTGGAAAATACATTTTGATTGCTCACACTGAATTCCGGTTACTAAATTCTCAACACAGTAACATTGGTCCCCCAGGACACATATGGAGATGTTTTCATATGCATTTTGGCTCCTGGTGAGCTCTCTGACAGAACTAGACACATAAACATACTGTAAGACAACAGCTTGTGAGGAACAGGGAAGCCTGCTTCCGATCCCTTCGACAGAAACATCTGTTTTACAGGTTATGTATGTATGACAATAAGGCTTTAGAAGGGATTTATATCCAAACATATTATATTGCGTTTATGAATGTTTACTCATGCCCCCCCCCCCCCCCACACACACACACATTCTGAAATTGCATTTTTGTCCCAATGCCAGTTATATCATTGAAATGTGATACAAAACTCCACTTCTAAAACCAAAGTTACGCTGCTGCCTGACGAATAGACAACATGCACAAATAATTTACCTTGGCAAAGTGCTTGAGATTGGTACTTTTCCTTTGTGTCATGTTTTAATTGGTAAAAAAGTTAACAAATGTAGCGTGTACATATCGCCTAAATTACTATGTTTGGCTGGATAGGTTAAAAAGCTAACTGTAATGATTCGGCATCAAACAAAATGTGATACTTTTGGCCTAACCAATCAGTTCAATGGTCCTGTATGGTTCAGTTAGTAAAGCATGTAATTAGCAATGCCAGCGTTGTGGGTTCAATACTAAATGACAAAAAAGACAAACGTAACAAATCCCCATCTTGACAAAATAGCAATGAGAGGTACTTCCAGAGTCCCCCCACCCGACCCCCACAGCTCCATGTGGGTCCCTGACTGTGTCTCCCTTTCTTTAGCGGAGCAGGCAGAGGACAGACAAGCAGGAGACCCCAGTGGGAGGCCAGGAGCCCCCCCGGCCCTGCCAGGCCTCTGCCCTCTCCCCAAGGGGGACATCGGCAGGGTCCCTACCTGGAGCTCTATGGAGACATTAGCCAAACACTATTACCCCGAACTCGCTCACCTGCGAGACACTGGCCCATTTGCAGACTATCCATTTCGAAAGGGTACTTGTCCAGGTGAGTCACTTCTCTGGTCTTCTTTTACATGTGTCCTTTATCTTGCCCTGGTTTGTCTTCTCCTGGTTTCCATCAGGGGTGTTAAAATACCAAAATGCATAGCTAGGTCCATAGGACAACACTGTATGTACTGAAAAACTGTATGCATTTGTTATGAGAAAGGACTGTTTTCAACTTGTAATCATATTACAAGGGTCAATAGCCAGTGATGAATCATTAAATGTTGGCTAATTCATGGTAAAAAATAAATAAAAACATAGATGATGAAATATTTAATTGAGTTAGGGATGGACAACATAATCACAATTATAAGATGAGTAATCATGCAAGCTAAATATATGGCAAAGAATGGTATATGTCAGAGAAGGTTCTCACTTGACCAAGGTTCATCTCTGGAAAAACAAACTTAGTCTCTCTCTCTCTCTCTCTCTCTCTCTCTCTCTCTCTCTCTCTCTCTCTCTCCGCTCTCTCTCAGCGGCCCTTTCTCCCTTCTCGGTGACCCGGCGCATCGGCCACCCCTATCAGAACCGGACGCCACCCAAAAGAAAAAAGCCCCGCACCTCATTCAGCCGTGTGCAGATCTGCGAACTTGAGAAACGCTTTCACCGACAGAAGTACCTGGCATCGGCGGAGCGCGCCACCCTGGCCAAGGCCCTGAAGATGACGGACGCACAGGTCAAAACCTGGTTCCAGAACAGGAGGACAAAATGGCGGTAGGGGCCCATTACAGCAATGCATTACAGCAACACACTTCTAGACATTCTTAAACACTGTCTGTATCAACACTCTCAGTGTTAACGTTTTTTTAATTGTCGCTTTTGGACATTTTTTATTTCAAGGGAGGAGATGTTTTTTCCCCCAAATCTGCTTTCCATTGTTCGTGCTGCCTTATGTTTTATGCATTTTGATACATCAGATTAATGCAGGAAGTGTCACAAAGTAACAACTAGGCAGCTGTTTAAATTAGAGTATGGTATAGTATGTGAATTGCTTTGCTTGAGGTGAGCAAGCTTTTGTGATGTTTTAAAGGAATATTCTATGCACCCAAGGCATTTTGTTGTCACAGGGAAACACCTTTTTTGCTTAGCTGAGCTCCTACTTGTTTTTGGAGGCCAATTCCCTTGACCAAGCGAAATTAGCCCTGTTCTTAAAAGGCTCTCTGGAAAGTTGCTGTCCAAAGCAATATTGAAACACTAGTCTGAATAATTGATTGCATTGTCCATGGCCGAAACTCTTCCCCCTAATTCACTCAAACGGTTGTTTATGGTCGTTTGAAATGAATGAGTGGACATTGAAATTATATGCCTTACCTTTATTGAACCTTTGACGTAAACAAGGAACTAAAGGGAATGCATGTACTGTAGTAGTCATTCCTGTACATCTGAGTCATCTTGAATCATAGACTCTGTGATCAGATAGTGGTCATTCACTGAGATCCAACTGATCTGGCTGACCTTCACCTGATGTGGACAAGGATGTCTTGTTGTTGTCCATATTGTGTACAGCGCATGGGGTCGTAGGTCATTAAATGCCGTACGAAATCCAATAGCAATAATTGGATTCGTGATGTGACTCACCTTTGAAAAGCTGGCAAATTATGCATTTCAATACCAGGTGGAAAAGTAAAGCCTGGGATCCTATTTCAATAGGTATTCATGTGCCAGGTGTCAACACAGGGCCATGTTTTCTACAGAAACATGAAAAAAAGAATGTCTAAATGACACATCATGAATAACCAGGGAATTGGCTAACTCACTTTCCTAATTTCCAAGCTAGTTTTGGTGTGATTTTTTTATATTTCCCCATAGTGTGTTGATAGGATGTGCATGAAAGATGTATTTGTGTCACAGCTACGCTAGTAACAAGCAAATGATCAAATGAACAGCAGCGAAATCGGATTACGATAATGTAGTTAACAATAATGTGTGGCTAATGGAAGGAGGATGATGTGTATAAAACAATATTTTAGAGGTGTTTTTCTGACTGTGCTGCACATGCAGGCCTAACCATCACATGGAAATACACTATATATACAAAAGTATGTGGACACTCCTTCAAATGAGTGGAATCATATATTTCAGCCACACCCGTTGCTGACAGGTGTATAAAATCTAGCACACAGCCATGCAATCTCTATAGACAAACATTGGCAGTTGAATGGCCTTACTGAAGAGCTCAATGACTTTCAATGTGGCACCGTCATAGGATTCCACCTTTCCAACAAGTCAGTTCGTCAAATTTCTGCTCTGCTAGTGCTGTCCCGGTCAATTGTAAGTGCTGTTATCATGAAGAGGAAACGTCAGCGAAGTGGTAGGCCACACAAGCTCAAAGAACATGACCGAGGTGTATAAAAATCGTCTGTCCTCGGTTGCAACACTCACTACCGAGTTCCAAACTGCCTCTGGAAGCAATGTCAGCACAAGAACTGTTCGTCGGGAGCTTTATTAAATGGGTTTCCATGACCGAGCAGCCTAAGATCACCATGTGCAATGCCAAGCTTTGGCTGGAGTGGTGTAAAGCTTGCCGTCATTGGACTCTGGAGCAACTGTAAAGTATGGTGGAGGAGGAATAATGGTCTGGGGCTGTTTTTCATGGTTCGGGCTAGGCCCCTTAATTCCAGTGAAGTGAAATCTTAACACTACAGCATACAATAACATTCTAGATGATTCTGTGCTTCCAACTTTGTGGCAACAGTTTGGGGAAGGGCCTTTCCTGTTTCAGCATGACAATGCCCTCAAAGCGAGGTCCATACAGAAATGGTTTGTTGAGATTGGTGTGGAAGAACTTGACTGGCCTGCACAGAGCCTGGACCTCAACCCCATCGAACACCTTTGGGATGAATTGGAACACCGACTGCGAGCCAGGCCTAATCGCCCAACATCAGTGCCTGACCTCACTAATGCTCTTGTAGCAAGTCTCCGCAGCAATGTTCCAACATCTAGTGGAAAGCCTTCCCAGAAGAGTGGAGGCTGTTATAGCAGCAAAGGGGAGACCAACTCCATATTAATGCCCATGATTTTGGAATGAGATGTTCGATGAGCAGGTGTCCATCCACATACTTTTGGTCATGTAGTGTACATACAGCATAATATCCATTTAAGATTGACATACATCCAGGGCCGTAACCAGTGTCTGAGTTTTAGTGAGGTCCTAAAATTATATTTAGAGAACAAGCAAAAAGTACCCCATCCATTATCACATTGGTTTCTGTAGCTTTATCCACCTCAGTCGATCTACAAACACATAAGCTGTGTTCGAATACTCATACTAACCACACTAACCATACTATTTGTGATGTAAATTGAGTATGTAGTATGCTTATTGGTCATAGCATGGATAGAGTTAGTATGCCATAAGTTCCCGGATGTCGTACTACATTCGCCAAAATACGAAGTACACAAGCAGTGGACACTATTTCCGTGATTTTAGGGCCCGTAATGCAATTTTTCAGAAAATGGGCTTGGCATCACATTGTTTTCAGATTTGAAGAAAATGGCGGAAAATATGCAGCCGAAGTCCGACGAGAGCGGATACAAATTCATTGCTTTAACTAATTATGACAAATCTAAAGAAAATGTTGAGCAATGTAATAAAGTAATGACTTTTCAAATAAATTACGCTACACGTTATGTTGGCTGACAATTTGTTGGCTACGCTGTCCTTATGAACTGCAGGGCATATCATTACAGCAGTAGGTACCGGTATGTTAGCTAGCTACCTAACGTTAGTTGGCTACTAATACATTGAACTTGCCAATATATTCACTATATGCTATCTAACTAACTACCCAAAGTTTATTGACTTGATAATTCGCGTCATTCTTAGCTAAGTGGTAGAGTCGTTGTGTGTTCTCAATGGACATGAGTTCACTCTGGCTATTTACTCCGATTTCAGAGCACTCTCCCAGAGTGCAGAATAACTGATGAATTTACAAATGCCTGTTGAATATGGCCGGTGTCAGTAACCAGCTAGCAAGAGGGGGCATAGCAACAGCATCAACTTCCAGGCGTAGCGCTAGTATGCACAATTGAAAGGATACCGTTCATTTACAGTATACTAGAATTAACTAATAGTATATAGTATGTAGTATATACTCATTAAGTATGTAGTATACAGTAGGTTTGTATGGGTATTCGAACACAGCTATAGCCTATTAGCTATACAATTAGCCACTACATATTAACTAACATAAATTCAGCACCGGGATTAAAAGTATAATTTAATATGTACAGAGGGATCTGTTAACAGAAAAAGTATTTTCTTAACAAAAAGTAAACAAATGAGTTTGCTTTACAGATTTTTGTTGTTGTTGCAATTTTAAAGCTATTTTCCTGCAATTCTGTACATTTTGCCATTCCTTCGGAAAGTATTCATACCCCTTGACTTGTTCCAAATTTTGTTCTGTTACAGCCTGAATTCAAAATGGATTAAAAAAAAGATAATTCCACTTATCTACACACAATACCCCATAATGACAAAGTGAAAACATGTTTTGAGAAATGTCATTTACATAAGTATTTACTAGAAGCACCTTTGGCAGCAATTACAGCTGTGAGTCTTTCTGGGTACGTTTCCAACATTTGTCCATTATTATTTTCAAAATTCTTCAAGCTCTGTCAAATTGGTTGTTGATCGTTGATAGACAACCATTTTCAGGTCTTGCCATAGATTTCCAAGTAAATTTAAGTCAAAACTGTAACTCAGCTACTCAGGAACATTCACTGTCTTCTTGGTAGGCAACTCCAATGCAGATTTGGCCTTGTGTTTTATGTTATTGTCCTGCTGAAAGGTGAATTAATCTTCCAGTGTTTGGTGGGAAGCAGACTGAACAAGGTTTTCCTCTAAGATTTTTCCTTTGCTTAGCTCCATTCCATTGATTTTTTATCCTGAAAAACTTCCCAGTCCTTAACGATTACAAATATATCCATAACATGATGCAGCCATCTATATGCTTGAAAATATGGAGAGTGGTACTCAGTAATGTGTTGTATTGGATTTGCCCCAAACGTAACACTTTATATTCAGGACAAACCTGCTTTGACACATTTACTATTTTAGTGCCTTGTTGCAAATAGAATGCATGTTTTAGATTTTTTTTAAATTCTGTACAGGCTTCCTTCTTTTCACTCTATCAATTATGTTAGTATTGTGGGGTAACCACAATGTTGTTGATCCATCCTCAGTTTTCTCCTATTACAGCTATTAATATCTGTAACGGTTTGAAAGTCACCATTGGCCTCATGGTGAAATCCCTGAGCGGTTTCCTTCCTCTCCGACAACTGAGTTAGGAAGGATGCCTGTATCTTTGTAGTGACTGGGTGTATTGATACACCATCGAAAGTGTAATTAATAGCTTCACCATGCTCAAAGGGATATTCAATGTCTGTTATTTTTTTTACCAATAGGTGCAACCTGGTCTCAGTGCATTTCGTATTATTCTGTATGTAAATCCGAGAAACTCCTTTAGTATTATATGTAACGTTTCGTATGGAATGTATTAATTTACCCCATAATGACAAAGCAAAAACAGGTTTTAAAGATTTTTTCAAATGATCACATTTACATAAGTATTCAGAGCCTTTTCTCAGTACCTTGTTGAACCACATTTAGCAGTGATTACAGAATTGAGTACATCTGTATTTGGGGAGTTTATTCCATTCTTCTCTGCACATCCTCTCAAATTCTCTCAGGTTGGATGGGGAGCGTTGCTGCACAGCTATTTTCAGGTCTCTCCAAAGATGTTCAATAGGGTTCAAATCCAGGCTCTGGCTAAGCCACTCCAGGACATTGAGAGACTTGTCCCGAAGCCACTCCTGCGGTGTCTTGGTTGTGTGCTTAGGGTTGTTGTCCTGTTGGAAGGTGAACCTTTTCCCCAGTCTGAGGTCCTGAACACTCTGGAGCAGATTTTCATCAAGGACCTCTCTGTAATTTGCTCCGTTCATCTTTCCCTCGATTCTAACTAGTCTCCCAGTCCCTGCCGCTGAAAAACATCCCCACAGCATAATGCTGCCACCTCCCTTCACTGTAGGGATGGTGCCAGGTTGCCTCCAGATATGACGATTGGCATTCAGACCAAAAAGTTCAATCTTGGTTTCATCAGACTCAAGAATCTTGTTTCTCATGGTCTGAAAGTTTTTAGGTGCCTTTTGGCCAACTCCAAGTGGGCTGTCATGTGCCTTTAACTGAGGAGTGGCTTCCATCTGGCCACTTCACCATCAAGGCCTGATTGGTGGAATGCGGCAGAGATGGTTGTCTTTCTGGAAGGTTCTCCCATCTCCACAGAGGAACTCTGTCAGAGTGACCATTGGGTTCTTGGTCACCTCCCTGACTAAGGCCCTTCTCCCCCGATTTTGCTCAGTTTGGCCGGGCAGCCAGCTCTAGGAAGAATTTTGGTTGTTCCAAACTTCTTCAATTTAACAATAATGGAGACAACTGTATTTTTGGGGACCTTCAATGCTGCAGACATTTTTGCTATCTTCCACAGATCTGTTGCCTCAATACATTCCTGTCTCGGAGCTCTACGGACAATTCCTTAAACCTCATGGCTTGGTTTTTGCTCTGACATGTACTGTCAACTGTGGGACCTTAGATAGACAGGTGTGTGCCTTTGCAAATCATATCCAATCAATTGAATTTACCACAGGTGGACTCCAATCAAGTTGTAGAAACATGTCAAGGATGATCAATGGAAAGAGGATGCACATGAGCTCAATTTTGAGTCTCATAGCAAAAGGTCTGAATAGTTATGTAAATAAGGTATTTATGTATTTTATGTTAAATACATTTGCAAAAATCAAAAATCAAAATTGTTTTCATTTTTGTCATCATAGCGTATTGTGTGTAAATTGATGGGGATTTTTTTTTGAATTTAATACATTTTAGAATAAGGCTGTAATGTAACAAAATGTGGAAAAAGTCAAGAGTACTGATTACTTTCCGAATGCAATGTATGTTACAAATTATAGCTAGGTGGCTAACGTTAGCTAGGCTAGGTGTTAGGGGTTAGGGTTAAGTTTAGGAGTTATGTTAAAGGGTTAAGGTTAGGGTTAGGGGAAGAGTTAGCTAGACACATTAAGGTTAGGGCTTGGGGAAGGATTACCTGAAAGGGTTAAGGTTAGGTTTAGGATTAGGGGAAGGGTTAAGTAGTTGCAAAGTAGTTAAAAATTAGTAAGTAGTTGTATAGTTGCTAATTAGTTAAAATGCTAAAGTTGTCAGTGATGAGATTCAAACTCACAACGTAAGTAGTTGCAAAGTAGCTAAAAAGTAGTTAAAAAGTTGCTAATTAATTAAAATGCTAAAGTTGTCCGTGATGAGATGCGAACTCGCAACCTTTAGGTTGCTAGACGTTCACGTTATCTGTATTATGTAGCCATACCAAACGTAACATATCATACTAATTTGAGTGTCCCAGGTTTACTTTTACTATGTTACGTCTAGTCTATGAGACCAGGCCTAGAGGTGCCCTTCTTTGTGTGGCATTGGAACACCTCCCTGGTCTTTGTGGTTGAATCTGTGTTTGAAATTCATTGCTCGACTGAGGGACCTTACAGATAATTGTATGAGTAGGGTACAGAGATGAGATAGTCATTCAAAAATCATGTAGTCCATGCAACTCATTATGTGACTTGTAAAGCCAATGTTTACACCTGAACTTATGTAGGCTTGCCATAACAAAGGGGTTGAATACTTATTGACTCAAAACATTTCATATTTCATCTTTAATGAATTTACAATATGAATATTTAGGCACTGTTTTGACAACAACAACAAAAATATCTTCTTCCCACTGTGGAACCAGGAGACAGACAGCCGAGGAGCGCGAGGCAGAGAGACAGCAGGCCAACCGTCTGATGCTGCAGCTCCAACAGGAGGCCTTTCAGAAGACCCTGAGCCAGCCCCTGCAGCAGGACCCCTTGTGCCTGCACAACTCCTCCTTGTACGCCCTACAGAACCTACAGCCCTGGGCGGAGGACAACAAGGTGACCTCCGTCACCTCCCTGGCATCTGTGGTCTGACTGACCGTGTGTGTGCGTGCATGTGTGTGTGTCGGGGGGAATGGTGTGTGTGCATCTGTGTAATTCATAATAAGAATATAATAGTAATGTTGAGGATTTTTCTAAATGTGGGTGGGCCATTTGTTGGGGAGGGACCACATATCTACAGTAGACGGATACACATTAAAATGCATTTTATGCACTGTTGCATTGTGGAATTGTACAGTAATATGTTTTGTTATTTAACGTGCATAACAACCGACAATAAGGACAAGGAGGAAACCTATAGTATATGACGTTTTCTCTATGTATTTCTTTATAAACCACGTATTCTCTTTTATAGATCATATGTGGACTTCTTGGCGTGGACAGACATACATTTAGTTCCACTGAAATGGACAATGATCAATGAGTCTTCTAAGTTTTTTCAGACCTGATTCTGTCAAGTAATTTTCCTACCTTACACTAGATTTTCACTCTCCCTTCAGCTGTCGGTCTAAACAGAGGACGGAGCTAAATCCTACCAGAAATCTAACGGACACATCAGTAGATGCCTACCATCAAGACTGTCCTGTTGCCAACAGGGAAGCACTGACTCTCAGCCATATGGCAACAAACCTGGATCTGATTCCTTTAACTGGATCGGATTCCTCTAACTGGATCTAATTCCTTTGCGTTTGGCTTTGTACAATGTAGTAATGCATGTTTCCGATATTTCTGTGTGCACTTGGAATTGCCGTTGAAGTCACCAGCTTTCCAGGTGGATCCCTTCCCTGACTGCAGTTTGCAAGTGGTATTGTGGAATATCTCTTCGAGGATTCCTCATAACTTACTACATTTAAAGGTGTTTTATATTAAATGATATTGTGACTTTTTGAAAAGATGATCAAAATTGAAAGCCTCTTTTGTTGTTGTGTCTTGTGGTTTCTTTCACCAGAGAGGACAACTGCATCATTTCACAAAATCACACCTCCCAAACTAAGTGTCCTTTACTCTAACAACCTAATGTTGTTGATTATTACACACTTATTTGCATCTTTCAGTGTTATTCTTTCATTTCAATATTCCATCCTTTATGACAACTTCCTCTCCATAGCCAAACCAGCAGGGCATGTTTCATATAACACCAGAAAAGGCTGTATAAAGTTTTACACAGCCTGCTTTTATCAGTAAAGTGAGAGTTACTACCGCATATACAATTTAGTGCAACAATGGTTTTTGTGAGACTGCTTGGATGCTATTGATGTAATGATTAGCCTAACTCAACACATTTTCTGTGAAACGAGGCCTAGGTGGGAGGTTTTCTGAACAGTTTGTTCTAAAACGCTAGACCTTGTCGGTAGAAGTGTCGGTGATGTCTGTGAACCATGTCCACCCATAAACTGGACAGTCGTCAACATCCAATAACGTCCATGTCAAGTCAAAACAAAAAGGTCCTATCTGAAGGCACAAAACACTGCTAATCTAGATAGATCTCTTGGGTGGGGCATATATAACTGCATTTCTCTTGTATGTAAAGGAGCTTCACTCTCTCTACTTCACATAGATCACAGATGGTTTTCCACACCCAGGAAGTAGTACTTTTCCACTGTTCAGTGTTCCCATGTTGTACTGTTTACAAAAAGTCCATACAACGCATCAGTCATTGATATCAAGAGAATCTGGAGAACCTTCCTAGTTCAAAACAACTGTCAGCCATCCTTTCTGCGCAGAGATGGCATGTTTTTTCAGTTTCGAGAGCGTCTCACCTGGTTGAGATCCTGTCAACAGCAGGCAGTTGTCCAGGTGACGCCTACTCAACCCCCATTTCCTCTGCCCAGACCTTGGGCCTCTTTCATCCTGCTGTCTCCAATGCCATGAAGACGTGACTTGGCCCATTTTACAAAAATTCCTCATCCTTACTGTTTTCAGAACCATGCACTGTGTTTTGCTACAGGTGCTTAAAGAGGCTGAGTGTGTTTTTTTTTTATACCTCTCCGCCAAAAATAGCCTCATCCATTTCCAATAAAATGTCTTCACACAAAAACAAGTTTTGGAACAGGGCACCAAAATATTACTCTGCAATATGTCACATGTTATAAGTTTCACTCTACCATTTTCTATTCATTCATTTTCCAGTTTCGTAAAGTGTATTGAAAGCAAAAAACAACATGGTCAGTTGTGATTTTGGATCCATTTACAGAATAAAAGGCCTATATAAAATACACGTTTTGGATACTATACCAGCATTCACCCAACCTCTTTAGCTGCCTTTGTGTAAATGAAACCTGTTAATAGATAAACACATAAACAAGTGGTTCACACTGAGAGAAGTATCGAAGACCTCGTTTAATTGTCGAATTTGTTCCAACACTCAATCTGTTGAGCGTGTGAGGAAACCCAAAACCTTATGTTACGGTTGAGTTCCTTTGTCCTCTGCCTCAACCCTCAACGGGATCCGGCGTCTTTAGTAGCATGTATGAATTCAAAATACTTATGAATGACTCACAAATGTTTTGCACTGAAGATTTGCTTCGGTGGGAAGAAGTCAACACACATCAACGACAAACCAATCCATAGGTCTCACAGGAGATTGGGATCTTTATTGTTTTCTTTTCAACAGATATAATCTGTGAAAAAATGTTTTAGGCTTTTATCTTGTCCTGATCTAAATGATTAAGAATAGGATCACAATAATACTAAATCCAAATGTATTTATGTTTATCAAACAAAATGGATTTATTGTAGTATTACAAGTTTGGGCTCTCCTGAAGGTTTATGTAGCTATTTACCAAGGGAATATGTACAGTGAGCATGTTGTCACCAACCCAGAGAAATAAGTAGCATTAGTTTTCAGTGTTTTTTTTAACACACAAAGACAAGCTAGCCTACTGCATCATATGATATTTTACGTAAAATAGAATCTGACATGTGGAATGGAGGAGCCACCTTGTGGTAGGGACAGTAGTTTTTTGTGGCATCAGTCCAGAGTTACCTGATCGTGCTGACACAAGTACTCTTATGATTCAGAGGGCACCTGGAAGAAAAAGTGTTGATTGAGTGCAGCGGCCATGTATCGCCTGTATAAAGGGCTTTTGAGACAAGCCAGAGCAGACTTTGCTGCACAAACAAGACTTCAAACCACATGCATGAAAAGCCGCCATTCCTTGATACGGGTCAGTCACCTTAATGACTGCTCTGTTCGTATGGAGTCTTAGCAAAATACTTGAACCAGCATAAGGTTGCAACGCCAATTATCACCATCACCGTCACTTTTAAAAGAGAAGGACAGCTGACAAACCAACAATAACATGTAATTGATGTAGAAGAAACAAAAATGTCAAATCCTTAATAGGAATGAAGAATACATTAATGTGAACCCTTAAAAGTGGTCCTGTTCTTTTGACCCACGGCAACACTTTACATTAACTTGGTCTTGTACCTAGTAGTGACATTGTTATTTTTACACAACAACACTGAATTAACATGTTGTAGATAGTATTTTTGTTTTGCATAGCAATGGCGTTGAGTGATTTCTGTAATTAGAGAAATATGCACAGATCCTTATTGCAAACACTACTTCATTACTGTGCAATAACAAAAGTAGTAATGCTATTGTAGTAGATAGTGTTACAACACAAGTATAAACGCAATTGTATGTCATGTAAAGTGTTACATACCATTACAAAACAGCAG
Source organism: Salmo salar (assembly GCF_965601325.2). Classification (NCBI taxonomy): domain Eukaryota; kingdom Metazoa; phylum Chordata; class Actinopteri; order Salmoniformes; family Salmonidae; genus Salmo; species Salmo salar. Next base: position 69,808,893 of record NC_138299.1, on the reverse strand, counting down.
TATCATACATACAGTAGATGTTCCAGTCTCTGCAAGTGTCACACGCAGACTTATTTCTAGGTTATTGGCAATGACTCCATCTAGCGGACGTAAACCAAAGTGTAGGTTTCTCCCTTTTATCCCACCCCAGCCTTTGATTCGATTGGACGTATGATTTCCACAACTTCCTTTTCAGCTATCCCATTGGCTTACTGAATGTCACTTGCTTTTACGGAACAGAACAATAACATTCAGGGGGAAATGGCTGATGATAGCGTTCCAGATATAACCAGATTTCAAATGTATTTATTTGGTGAGCACGTCTGCACTGCCAAGTTGAATTTTAGTGAACTTCTAGTAATAACAGACATGTGTCTTTTGTTATATAGCTAGCTAGCTATAGCTGTCCCAAACACACCAAATGTATCTAGCTAGTTAACGTTATTAAGCTAGGTAATGCGCTTCTCGCGCTAATTCAACAAACCGCTCTTTGTTTGCGTTTTAGCAAGCTAACAGGCTAACTAGATGAATTTGTTATCAATGATAATGTTACATTTCCGTTTTCAATTGTAGTACGCCAACAGCTATTTGTTTCGAGTTTGCTAACCTATGTGTTGTCAACTTAAGGTTGTACACTCAAATCGGACAAAAAGGAGTTCAAAGTTGAGGAGGACGATGATGCGGATCATCAGCTGTCACTCAAAGCAGTAAGATCATCACTATGCCAATTCTGAGCTTGTGTTAGACGAGAGCAGCATTTTCCAAACTCGGTGCACGTTTTTTGCCCTAACACTACACAGCTGATTCAAATGATCAAAGCTTAATGCTTAGTTGATTATTTGAATCAGCTGTGTAGTGCTAGGGCAAAAAAACAAACTAAACGTGCACCCCGTGGGGTCCCGAAGACCGAGTTTGAGAAACCCTGGACTAGAGAATATCATAACATTGTACTTGGCCAAAGGTGAATTATTTCGTTTTAAAACAATAAAAAAATGTCCTGACAAACGATGCATGCATTAAAAAGGTCCATCGGAATTAGGTCTTGAGAACTGACACATTTCAATTGTACTACACTGAGAGATTTTCTGTAATTGGAATGTTTTTATATATTCTTCATCAATTCCTTTTATTTGTACACTTTCTGCAGTATATTTATCTTTGCACCTGTTATAGAAAAATGTAAGATATACAATGACAACTTTTATTTTATGTCATTGCATATCCAGTCAATATTTCACCTGTTTCCTGTTTTGTGTACCGCCACGCCACAACACCAAGTTCACCTTTGTCAATATTAGAAATGTCAGAAAACGTGAATAATAATACACTGAATACAATATCTAGTCATAGTTCTTTGATGTGTATTTAAAGGAATAACATTTTAATCAAAAATGTGTTTTCTTATACTTAGCGTACATTTTCCACCCATTGCAAATGACTCAGTCCCTATCCTCTAAATGGATATCATCATCGTAATGTTCTTTCAGTCACTCTCCCTTTTTGCAACCAAGCAAGAGATGATGGTTGACAGAGAAATGTGGGAGACTGTAGGTTGTTGGCGTGTTTCAAATGTAAAGTGGTTGTTCCACTGGATATTATAGGTGAATGCACCAATTTGTAAGTCGCTCTGGATAAGAGCGTCTGCTAAATGACTAAAATGTAAATGTAATGTAATGTGTTCCAACGTGGTCGAAACATACAGTATCATATCTGTGAAACAGCTGTGTGTGTGTGTTGGTGTTGCAGGTGTGCCTGGGTGCTGAGGCAGAGGATAAGTTTCACACGGTGGAGATCGAGGGCGTCGCATACGACGGAAAGACCACCAAAATTCCACTGGCTGTGCTGAAGCCGTCTGTTCTGCCCTCTGTGAGTGTTTTAGAATGATGAATCACCGTAGTTCTGCTCTGTTACTTACCTGAAGCTCCTTTTAACCCTGTCCGTTATTCCACTTTTATAATAGTGAAAAACACTCAACTCCATTACCATGCAATTACTAAAATAATGTGTTGTTACTGTAGTAAGTACAGTGTTACTACGACATAGGTCTACACAGATGCTACAGGTATGTTTGGCCATGATCCAAGCCACAACACTGAGCCACACAACCCATTTCCAGTGTATTGCACATGGTTTTGCACACGCTATATTGGTGGCTCTAGAGACAGCTACTTACGCTCGTTAATGACTCTGAAGCAGACCATGAGCGGCTATGTCTCCATGATGTCAGGCTTGTTGCTCCTAAAGTAATCCAGTTTCCACCTATTAAATGGAAAATATGACTGCCTCCCTGATCCAGAGATCCAGAGAACACTGTCACCATTGCTTGATCTTTGGGGATTTAGGCTGGGTATCAGTATAAGCAATTTTGTGACAACTGCTGATGTATAAAGGGCTTTATAAAATACATGTGATTGATTGTCTCTGTTTATGACCTCCATTGTTTAAACATGCTTGGCTTGTCGCCTTCTGCATAGCTCGGGCCAATGTTACAAGCTAGTGTGTATTTTGGTTCTGGTTCAGGGCTTGAAAACACTAGCTGTGAGTGGATAATTATGTTATTTATGGAAGTTATCACTACCTGCACACTTTTACAGTAGTTATTTTAACACATACATCTGTGTTTTGTTTGGTTGCTATCGCAACCAGAACAATGGCCTGGCAGTTTGGAATTCACATTCACAACTGTCTGGCAGCACCCACTTCTTTAATGTTTAGCAAGCAGATACATCTGAATAGATGTTTTGATTTTGATAAGATAATGTAGTAATAGATCATTTGATAAGACACCTTTTCTTGCAGGTGTGTGGGATCCTCCCTCCCTTCCTCAGGTTGAATGTACATTCTGTAATAAATGTAATTTGTGACGTTGAACATCTATGGGTTTTTTGTTGAATCGACTTGCTTATTTTATTCCTAATTTTGGCAGATGAGTTTAGGAGGGTTTGGGATCACCCCTCCAGTAACCTTCCGCCTCCAGTCTGGCTGTGGACCAGTGTACATCAGTGGACAGCATTTTATCAGTGAGTGACTTCATTTGCAGTCTGCTGATTTAGTTGTTTGTATACTCTCTTTGGGTTAGATATAAGGTGACATTTTGACAGTACAAGACAGCAGCAGCAGCATTGAGATTAGGTGTAACCTAATCTCAATTTGTAGATGTGAAGGACTCTGATGACGAAGAAGAGGAAAACAGCTCGTCACCTGTGACGAGGCCGTCAAGCTTGACCTCAGGGAAGCGTCCAGCTCCGGTATGTTCCTCCTGCTGTTTACTTAGCTCATTATTGGATTGGATTCAACTGCATACATTTAGGTCCAAAATGATTGGCACCCTTGATAAAGATGAGCGAAAATAGACTCAAAAATAAAGAATACAAATACTGAGCTATACAAATACTGTATTCTTAAAAAAAAACGATTGGAAATTATGTTATTTTATTCTAATTCTCTGAGAAAGACAACAAATAATAATAAATAAAAAATATTATAGGGGTCAAAATGATTTGCACCTTTATTTTCAATACCTTTCAATACTTCACATTGCGAGGATAATATCACTGAGCCTTTTTGTAAAATGTTTTATGAGATTGGAGAACATATTGGGAACAATTGTAGAGCATTCCTCCACACAGAATCTTTCCAGATCCTTGATCAAGTTCATGATGCCGTTAACCTTAACAAGGGCCCCAGGACCAGTGGAAGAAAAATAGCCCCATAACATCAAAGATCCACCACCATATTTTACAGTAAGTATGGGGTGCTTTTCTGCATATGCATCGTTTTTTTCAATGTCAAATCCACCAATGATGTGCGTGGCCAAAGAGCACTATTTTCATGTTATCTGACCATAGCACCGGTTCCAATCCAAGTGTCAATGCCATTTAGCAAACTCCATACATTTACATCAAATCAATAAACTTTTTCGCATACACATGTTTAGCAGATGTTATTGTGGGTGTAGCGTAATGCTTGTGTTCCTAGCTCCAACAGTGCAGTAATATCTAACAATACACAACAATACTCACAAATCTAAAAGTAAAACAATGGAATTGAGACATTTAAAAATATTAGGACGAGCAATGTCTGAGTCCGGAGTATAAATATATACAGTATATATGCGATGGGATGTATAGACATTATGGACAGTGTGGATAGGATATATAGTATATCTGTAGAATACGTGGATATAATAGTATACAGCAATAGTTGAATAGGATGGACTTGACTAGAATACAGTATATACATATGAAATGGGTAAAACAGTATGTAAACATTATTAAAGTGACCAGTGTTCCATGACTATGTACGTTGGGCAGCAGCCTCTAATGGGCAGGGATGAGTAACCGGGTGGTAGCCGGCTAGTGACAGTGACTAAGTTCAGGGCAGGGTACTGGGTGGAGGCTGGCTAGTGATCCAATATGTTCTCCAATCTCAAAAAACATGTTAGAAAAAGGCTCAGTGCCGTTATCCTCTCAAGGTGAGGTATTGAAAGGTATAGAAAACAGAGGTGCCGATAATTTTGAACACTATCTTTTTGAGAGAAAGAATATTACTTTAATCTCTTTCTCTGAGCAATTGTATAAAAAAATATAATTTCCCATTTTTTTTGGAGCATACAATAATAGCTCAGTATTTGTATTCTTTATTTTGTAGTCTTTTTTTGCTAATCTTTATCAAGGGTGCCAATAATTTTTATCCTGACTGTACATACCATATTCCTCAGCAGGCCTTATTTATTACCAATAGTTAGAAAATATTGTATCCCTTTGCAGAAGAAAATGAAAATGGAGTTAAATGATGATGATGATAGCGATGGAGATGACGACGACGACGATGATGAGTATGAATCTTCTTTTTTGTATTTTAGGTTTGTTGTATTTTAGGTTTCTTGCGTCATGTGTCTGTCGGACTACCATTAGATAACGTGACGTACATTTTCGTGTTCTATTCTTTTGTAGTGATGATGATGACGATAGTGATGAAGATGAGAGTGATGTGAAAGTACAGAAGGTCCCAGTCAAACCAACCATAAAGAAAGTAAGTATTCTCTGTTCAACTAAAAACATGACACTGGGCATAGATGATGTATCTTGTATGTCCACTAGGTGTCATGCTAGACAAGGACTTGTCCATGTAGCAGAGCATGCCAATAGACCACGTTCACATAGGCAGCCCATTTCTGATATTTTTCCCACGTATTGGTCTTAAACCAATCACATCAGGTATTTTCATATCAGATCTTTTTCAGGGCTGATCTGATCAATCTGATCTGATCTGGTCAAAAGACAAATTAGTGGGGGGGGGGAAACATTTGAATTCTGTCTAAACGCAGCCTTAGATCCAAGAAGTACTATTATATTGATATTTTGCCCCATGGGAATCGAACCCACAACCCTGGTGTTGTAAGCGCTATGCTCTACCAACTGAGCCACACGGGACCTTCTTAGAAAGTTAGGATTGTGACATATTGTAGGCATATTATATATATTATATATATATATATTTTTGTCTAACATCAGGTCTTATTTGTGTAGTGCATATCAGTGTCAAAGACAATTTTGTAAATGTTTCATTGTTATTGCATGTTCTGTAAATTAGACATGTTTTTAGCTCTTTCATTTCTGCACCCGTTGACCTGCGGCCATTTTGCTCGAGACGGAGTGGAGGAAACTTTTTCACCTTGTTCCCTCTTGCACCCATCTGTTTTTTCGAGACTAAAGCACAGGGTCTGCCGGGTATAATGATGGGATTTCTCCTCTGTAATCTACCTGAGCACTCTGTGTTTCACCAGCACTGTGCAGAGCGAGACGTACTATCGCAGTAAAGACAACTCGACAAACACAGCCTACAAGTCTAGGCATTGGGAATTCCTATTTCCTCCACCCCCCCACCCCGTCTCCTCGATAAGGCACCTAGGTCTACATGTCCTGTCCCTCAGTCCTCCCACATTTCTCTTTCGTTGCTCTGTTTATCCACTCTTTCTGTCTGATACCCCCTTCTCTTGTTCAACAGTCCGTCATTGCACCTGGCCTTTGTCTTTGAACAGTGTGCATGTTCGCATGTGCCTGTGTGTGTGTGTGTGTGTGTATATCATTGTGTGCGTGTGTCTGTTTGTGATTTGAAAGGCAGCGTCCAAGTCTTAACTGTGCCAGACCGCGAGAGATCAAAGCGGGGCAGATGCACATACCTGCGACATGAGCACTGATTCTAGCCCCAGAGCCAGACGACAGCTGAGCATTTCGGTCACCTGTTGATTTATTCTGCTACACACACAGCTCCTCGCCTTCATTAAATATTTATTTGTCTTTTCTTCTACTTCCTCTTCTTTTCTTTGCTCTCTGTCTCTTTGTCATGCTCATACTGTATTATAGTGATGAGAAGTGGCAGCATGGATATTAATATGCTTCCTGGGTTGAAACACAGAGGACAGAGAGCATACTAATTGCCCTCCTTTACTCCCCAACGACCTCCTTTACTGATCTGACTAAAGTAGTGTACAGACAGACGGACAGTGAGATAAATGCTGTTCAAACTGAAAAGTATTAAAAGTGCTATGGTCTATTTTGACAAAAGCAACACTTTTTTTGCAGTGTCAATATGTCCTCCCAAATGAAACGATTACTGTAATTGGGCTTTCGATTGTGTATAGTGCTTCCTGCATCTCTCCCAACTAATGCTGTTGTCTCTCAGAGCCCGGAGCCTTTGGGGCAGAAGCCTAAAAGTGTGACATTGGCGCAGAATGGCTCACCAGGGAATCAAGGGGGACCATTGGCTAAACCTCAAACCAAGGTAGGTAAAGTTTTTCACCTGTTTAGGCCTCTTTAGTCCAACATGAAGCCAGAGTAATTACTCACATCCACATGAGGCACTGTTGGCTGCTCCCAAAAGTGGTATTTTCATTTGCCAGATAAAACGTAGAGTTTTCAATCTATGGGAAAAGGTAATGTGATTCCAAAATAGGCCTAGAGCTGAGGAGGCAATGAGAGTTTCCAAGGAGTTGTTTGTGGTTAGGCAATCCCAAAGCAGACAGTTTAAGGGGGAATTTGTGGTCTGGGCTTCAAAACAAACTCCTGGAAAACACATGTTCTCTGCCAGCCAATTTAGAAAGACGATTCTTAAGGTCGGCGTTATGCTGCTGAACATGAAGAATTGCAGACATCTTTCGCCATATAGGAGTTGTGATGTGTAGCGAACAGACGCATCAGCTGTTTCCTTCCATGAAATTGTTCATGCGGGACTATGTAGAAAATCCTGCGTGCACTAGAGACATTTCTGTTGCCAGTCTTGTCACAAGAGACTAGATTACATTTTTCAATGGAAATAAAGTTTATTAAAAGCTGTACATTTTCATAGTAGTTACATCTGAATGTTCATGTCAAGACAAATATTTATAAGACTTGTCTGCTTATAAGACCACTGTCCCAGCGGTACTTGCCAGACTCTCAGCAAGCTGCATGGAATCAAAGCACAGCAAAGAATGTGATGAATCCAAATAGCAATTAGCTCTAGACCAGTACTTCATTTCTCAGGTGGAATGTCTTGGACGGCAGCCTTACAAACCCAAGGATTGAACTCTCTCTGTGTTAAACAAACACATCTGACCCCTGAACACGTTTCCCAGGACGGGGTTTAAGACCACGACCCCTCGGCCTGACCTACTGTTTTGGGTTGAAGACCACTTTGATGCTAAAATGTCCCTCCCCCACCTCCCACCTTTGCAACCTTCTCATTTTCCACCCGTCCTTAAGAATGCCCTAATCAGCCCCCAACCCCGTAGCCCCCAAAATGACTCTAGCTTGATTTTAAACATTACCAGTGACCTGTCATTTGTCTCTTGTATTGACATAACATATTCTAGCCTTTGATGAGCATTAATCAAGAAAGAAATGAACCATGTGAGAACCTCTTATTTCGTTTTTTCAAAACTTCATAGCAGTGTCTCAAAAAGTTAAAATCTCCTTTTCTCTCAAACAATATGTAAGGTAAAATGCCTAAAACACTTCCTGTCATGACAAGAAATGATCAAAATCCTCCTAGAACATTGTTTCGGACTGAAAACTGTACCCTTTGTGTGTGATGTCAGACGCTAATGCACAATGAGGTGAGACTTGCTATGCTAATCACCCGGGGCATTGCGTAGCCCTCAGGGCAGCGTGCGGTGTGTGGTAGAGCGCGCTGGCTAATCTATTTAATTCTGTAATGGCCGCTGTTCAGCACGTTACGACAGCCGTTGTTAAAGTGCTAGCGGGGATTAACCAGCAGGCTAACCGCTGAAACCTGCCAGTTTAACTCCCCAGTTCCACCCTACCTAATCCTAACCCCGACCCCCCTCCCTCAGCCACCCCTCCCTCCCTCCCTCTCAAACAGCCTCCTCACACCCCTCGCTTCCTGTACACACCTTCTCCCAATTGCTCTCATTACGGGTGTTTGATGTCTGGGGCAGCAGGCAGGTTGCTCCCAGATGCCCCTGAGGTTGGAGGAAGCAGGCGTTTTCTTAGTGCAGGTGACTGGTCATTAGGGTGGCTCGTCAGATCCTTTGCCAGTGCCTCTCTCACCATATTTCTAAACTCTTTGCCCCGTCATCTACGGTTTTTGGTGGAGCGAAATGGGTCGATATGACTGCCGTTCAAGTTTGTCGGTCTGAATTTTATAGTCGGTAGTGTGTTAGTACTTTTTGACTGATGGAAGTGGAAGCAGGCTGCCTGTTCTGTGGTGATGCCTCCGAGCATGCGCCACGGTCGTAAAGCTGTAAGATGCTCTGCCTGTGATCCTCCTTAGAAGAAGTAAATCTTCACTATTGGCAAAACACGGACACCCAGTTCAATGTGTACTAGTGGTGTTAACCTTAAGATTAAGAAAAATCCCTAACCAAATGTTTTATTTTATGTTTTCACAAAAACAATTATCACAGTGCAGTTAGCACAAAACCTATAATTTTCTGTGTTAGAGCCTAACTAGACAATAGGCTATAAAGGCCTGGGGAAAGTTGTGTAAAGGTAGCCGGCTAGTGAGGCTGAACATCTCCGCTGTTTTGGTGCCCTGGCTACCACGCTGTGAACAGCATGAAGCGAACCCATGCACATGCACCGATACTGTGTGAGTCTCAAGTGTTGCATCTCACTCATCTCATCAATATCCTATCCTATCCATTGATAGTAGGCCCTGCTTTACTGAAGTTGCGAGACATTGCAAGCCAAGAAATTGCGAGATATACAGTTGAAGTCGGAAGTTTACATACACTTATGTGGGAGTCATTAAAACTTGTTTTTCAACCACTCCACAAATTTCTTGTTAAGAAACTATAGTTTTGGCAAGTCGGTTAGGACTTCTACTTTGTGCATGACAAGTAATTTTTCCAACAATTGTTTACAGACAGATTATTTCACTTATAATTCACTCTATTACAATTCCAGTGGGTCAGAAGTGTACATACACTAAGTTGACTGTGCCTTTAAACAGCTTGTAAAATTCCAGAAAAGTATGTCATGGCTTTAGAAGCTTCTGATAGGCTAATTGACATCATTTGAGTCAATTGGAGGTGTACCTGTGGATGTATTTCAAGGCCTACCTTCAAACTCAGTGCCTCTTTGCTTGACATCATGGGAAAATCAAAAGAAATCAGCCAAGACCTCAGAAAAAAATGTGTAGACCTCCACAAGTCTGGTTCATCCTTGGGAGCAATTTCCAAATGCCTGAAGGTACCATGTTCATCTGTACAAACAATAGTACGCAAGTATAAACACCATGGGACCACGCAGCTGTCATACCGCTCAGGAAGGAGACGCGTTCTGTCTCCTAGAGATGAACGTACTTTGGTGCGAAAAGTGCAAATCAATGTCAGAACAACAGCAAAGGACCTTGTGAAGATGCTGGAGAAAACGGGCACAAAAGTATCTATATCCACAGTAAAACAAGTCCTATATCGACATAACCTGAAAGGCCGCTCAGCAAGGAAGAAGCCACTGCTCCAAAACCAGCGTAAAAAAGCCAGACTACGGTTTGCAACTGCACATGGGGACAAAGATTGTGCTTTTTGGAGAAATGTCCTGTGGTCTGATGAAATAAAAATAGAACTGTTTGGCCATAATGACCATCGTTATGTTTGGAGGAAAAAGGGGGAGGCCTGCAAGACAAAGAACACCATCCCAACCGTGAAGTACGGGGGTGGCAGCATCATGTTGTGGGGGTGCATTGCTGCAGGAGGGACTGGTGCACTTCACAAAATCAGTCAGGAAGCTGAAGCTTGGTCGCAAATGGGTCTTCCAAATAGAGAATGACCCGAAGCGTATTTCCAAAGTTGTGTCAAAATGGCTTAAGGACAACAAAGTCAAGGTATTGGAGTGGCCATCACAAAACCCTGACCTCAATCCCATAGAAAATTTGTGGGCAGAACTGAAAAAGCGCGTGTGAGCAAGGAGGCCTACAAACCTGACTCTGTTACACCAGCTCTGTCAGAAGGAATGGGCCAAAATTCACCCAACTTATTGTGGGAAGCTTGTGGAAGGCTACCTGAAATGTTTGACCCAAGTTAAACAATTTAAAGGCAATGCTACCAAATACTAATTGAGTATATGTAAACTTCTGACCCACTGGGAATGTGATGAAAGAAATAAAAGCTGAAATGAATCATTCTCTACTATTATTCTGACATTTCACGTTCTTAAAATAAAGTGGTGATCCTAACTGACCTGAGACAGGGAATTTTTACTAGGGTTAAATGTCAGGAATTGTGAAAAACTGAGTTTAAATATATTTGGCTAAGGTGTATGTGTCACGTCCTGGCCAGTATAAGGGTTAATTGTTATTGTAGTTTGGTCAGGACGTGGCAGAGGGTATTTGTTTTATGTGCTTCAGGGTGGTGTGTTAGTTAGGAGGGCGTTTGATTTATTATTTCCGGGTTTTGAGTTATGGTCTATGTTTATGTATTTCTATGTGTAGTCTAGTGAGTGTGTTTCTATGTTGAGTTAATTGGGGTGGACTTCCAATTGAAGGCAGCGGTTTGGTGTTGCCTTTGATTGGAAGTCCTATATTAGTTGGGTGTGTTTGTCTTGTATTTGTGGGAGATTGTTTTTGCATTGCGTGTTTTTGTGAGCCTGCAAAACTGTCATTGGTCGTGCTTATTGTTTTCTTGTTTTTCGTGTTCAACGTTCGTTAATAAATTAAGAAAATGAATACCAACTCTGCTGCATATTGGTCCACCTTTTCAGACGACGATTTCGCTATATTGTCCTCCGACAAAGAAAGCCGTGACAGAATCTCCCACCAAACCAGGACCAAGCAGCAGAGGAAGGAGCAGAAGAATTGTGATTTGGACAATCGGGAGAGATGGACATGGGAGCAGGTGATGGCCGGAGAAGGCCCATGGAGTAAGGCTGGTATGGACCGGGAACGTTTCCGAGGGACACGACTGGCGTATAAGCACGAGAGGCACCCCCAATAATTTTTTTTGGGGGGGCACACGGGTAGTTTGGCTAGGCCTAGGAAGAGCCGGAAGCCAGCTACCCGTGGTTATATGGAGGAGCGTATGAGGTGGAGAGCGCCATGTTTCGCTGAGGAGCGCACTATCTCACCCATACGCACGCACAGTCCGGTGCGCGTTATTCCAGCCCCTCGCAGGTGCCGTGCTAGAGCGGGCATCCAGCCTGGTAGGAGGATGCCTGCGCCGCGCATCTGGTCGCCGGTACGCCTCCGAGGACCAGGCTACCCAACTCCCGCTCTACGCACGGCTACCATCAGGCCCCTGCACAACCCAGTCCGCCCTGTACAAGCACCCCGCTTGTGCAGGGCTACTAGTTCCATCCATCCAGGACGGGTTGTGCAGGAGGTAAGATCAAGACCGCCTGTGCGCCTCCATAGCCCTGGGTTTCCAGCTCCTGTCTCTCGTGCGGACCCGGAAGTGCGTCAACCCAGTCCGACTCGTCCTGTTCCCGCTCCCCGCACTAGCCTGGAGGTGCGTGTTCCCAATCTGGTACGCCCAGTACCAGCACCACGCACCAGGCTTCAAGTGCGTAAACCCAGCCTCGCCAGTCAACAGTCACCAGAGCTGCCTGCCAGTCAACAGTCACCAGAGCTGCCCGCCAGTCAACAGTCACCAGAGCTGCCCGCCAGTCAACAGTCACCAGAGCTGCCCGCCAGTCAACAGTCACCAGAGCTGCCCACCAGTCAACAGTCACCAGGCTGCCCTGAACCGCCAGAGTGGCCAGACTGCCCTGAACCGCCGGAGTGGCCAGACTGCCCTGAACCGCCGGAGTGGCCAGACTGCCCCGAACCGCCGGAGTGGCCAGACTGCCCCGAGCCGCCGGAGTGGCCAGACTGCCCCGAGCCGCCGGAGTGGCCAGACTGCCCCGAGCCGCCGGAGTGGCCAGACTGCCCCGAGCCGCCGGAGTGGCCAGACTGCCCCGAGCCGCCGGAGTGGCCAGACTGCCCCGAGCCGCCGGACTGGCCAGACTGCCCCGAGCCGCCAGACTGGCCAGACTGCCCCGAGCCGCCAGACTGCCCCGAGCCGCCAGACTGGCCAGACTGCCCCGAGCTGCCAGACTGCCCAGACTGTCCTGAGCTGCCAGACTGTCCCGAGCTGCCAGAGTGGCCCGACTGCCTGGAACGGCCAGAACCGGAGCCACCTCCTGATATAGGTGGGTTGGGGAGGGGGGGTGTAGCACAGTGCCGTCGTTGACGGCAGCCACCCTCCCTTCCCTCCCTTTTAGTAGAGGGGAATTTTTGTTTTGTTGTTTGGGGTTGTGTTTAAAAAAAATAAAATAATAATAATTAAGGTGCTTCCGGGGTTAGCACCTTTAAGGGGGGTTACTGTCACGTCCTGGCCAGTATAAGGGTTAATTGTTATTGTAGTTTGGTCAGGACGTGGCAGAGGGTATTTGTTTTATGTGGTTCAGGGTGGTGTGTTAGTTAGGAGGGCGTTTGATTTATTATTTCCGGGTTTTGAGTTATGGTCTATGTTTATGTATTTCTATGTGTAGTCTAGTGAGTGTGTTTCTATGTTGAGTTAATTGGGGTGGACTTCCAATTGAAGGCAGCGGTTTGGTGTTGCCTTTGATTGGAAGTCCTATATTAGTTGGGTGTGTTTGTCTTGTATTTGTGGGAGATTGTTTTTGCATTGCGTGTTTTTGTGAGCCTGCAAAACTGTCATTGGTCGTGCTTATTGTTTTCTTGTTTTTCGTGTTCAACGTTCGTTAATAAATTAAGAAAATGAATACCAACTCTGCTGCATATTGGTCCACCTTTTCAGACGACGATTTCGCTATATCGTCCTCCGACGAAGAAAGCCGTGACAGTATGTTAACTTCCGAATTCAACTGTAGCATTCCATTGTGAGATACAGCTTTTGATTGCCTATAAAATGTTACAGACCTATATCCATCCTGCCCTGCCTTTCTAAAATCTTCGAAAGCCGAGTTAACAAACAGATCACCGACCATTTCGAATCCCACCGTACCTTCTCCACTATGCAATCTGGTTTCCGAGCTGGTCATGGGTGCACCTCAGCCACACTCAAGGTCCTAAACTATATCATAACCGCCATCGATAAAAGACAGTACTGTGCAGCCGTCTTCATCGACCTGGCCAAGGCTTTCGACTCTGTCAATCACCGCATTCTTATCGGCAGACTCAATAGCCTTGGTTTCTCAAATGACTGCCTCGCCTGGTTCACCAGCTACTTCTCAGATAGAGTTCAGTGTGTCAAATCGGAGGGCCTGTTGTCCGGACATCTGGCAGTCTCTATGGGGGTGCCACAGGGTTCAGTTCTCGGGCTGACTCTTTTCTCTTTATACATCAATGATGTTGCTCTTGTTGCTGGTGATTCGCTGATCCACCTCTACGCAGACGACACCATTCTGTATGCATCTGGCCCTTCTTTTTACACTGAGTTGACAAACCTCCAAACGAACTTCAATGCCATAGAACACTCCTTCTGTGGCCTCCAACTGCTTTTAAATGCTAGTAAAACTAAATGCATGCTCTTCAACCGATTGTTGCCCGCCTGACTAGCATCACTACTCTGGACGGTTCTGACTTAGAACATGTGGACAACTACAAATACCTAGGTGTCTGGTTGGACTGTAAACTCTCCTTCCAGACTCACATTAAGCATCTCAAATCCAAAATTACATCTAGAATTGGCTTCCTATTTCGCCACAAAACCTCCTTCACTCATGCTGCCAAACATACCCTCGTAAAACTGACTACATTTTACATTACATTTTAGTCATTTAGCAGACGCTCTTATCCAGAGCGACTTACAGTAGTGAGTGCATACATTTTTCATACTGGTCCCCCATGGGAATCCTACCGATCCTTGACTTCAGCGATGTCATTTACAAAATAACCTCCAACACTCTACTCAGCAAACTGGATGTAGTCTATCACAGGTCATCTATAAGTCTTTGCTAGGTAAAGCCCCGCTTTACCTCAGCTCCCTGGTCACCATAGCAACACCCACCCGTAGCATGCGCTCCAGCAGGTATATTTCACTGGTCATCCCCAAAGCCAACACTTCCTTTGGCTGCCTTTCCTTCCAGTTCTCTGCTGCCAATGACTGGAACGAATTGCAAAAATCACTGAAGCTGGAGTCTTATATCTCCCTCTCTAACTTTAAGCATCAGCTGTCAGTGAAGCTAACCGATCACTGTACCTGTACACAGCCCATCTGTAAATAGCACACCCAACTACCTCATCCCCATATTGTTATTTATCCTCTTGCTCTTTTGCACCCCAGTACCTCTACTTGCACATCATCATCTGCACATATATCACTCCAGTGTTAATGCTAAATTGTAATTATTTCGCCTCCATGGCCTATTTATTGCCTTACCTCCCTACTCTTCTACATTTGTACACCCTGTACATAGATTTTTCTATTGTGTTATTAACTGTACGTTTGTTTATGTGTAACTCTGTGTTGTTGTTTTTGTCACACTGCTTTGCTTTATCTTGGCCAGGTCGCAGTTGTAAATGAGAACTTGTTCTCAACTGGCCTACCTGGATAAATAAAGATGAAATAAAAATAAATAAAAAAGATAGGCCTAGTGCATGGTCCTGACTCATACGTTTCTGCCTTTCCTCCAAATGTTGCAATTGTGATTTAGAGCAACACACTTTGGTGTTGTAATCATGAAAATAGAATGATTATTCTAATTCTAAAGTTATAATATAATAGTGGGCACTTTGAGTACAGTGTTGTTTGACATGACAATGAATGAAAATGCCAGGGAGGAGTTAGTGTGACAGGGTAGGAACAAAAAGTGTTGTTAAGTGTTTCCTAGGGGACCCTATAATCTTTGGCTACCTTTAATGTTTTCTCTTAGCTGCTTAATGTAGCTAACATATTCATGAATCGCGTATTCCTATTTGATTTGGAATATACAACATGCTGATTTAGGTCTACACCATCACTGGTATTGTCAGGCTGTATTGCTAATTACATTGCTCTGACTCAGTACATTTATTAGCCAGCTAACTAGTGATTAGCATTAGCGGCTAACAAGATTTAGTCTGAACTTGCTAAGAAAATGCGAGCTAGCTG
Organism: Salmo salar; assembly: GCF_965601325.2. NCBI lineage: Eukaryota > Metazoa > Chordata > Actinopteri > Salmoniformes > Salmonidae > Salmo > Salmo salar. The sequence continues at coordinate 69,793,379 of NC_138299.1, read as the reverse complement.
TTTGCAGATGTAAGAATCACAAACAAATAGTGTAACTATAGAACACTAGTGGATTTATATTAAGTAGCAAAGTGAAAACAGCATCGTTGTCATCAACATTGCTGCATTGACCATGCAGACTGTACTGCAGATGTCTAGTGGTCGAGGGACAACAAATGCGCTCCTTAAGTGACAGGGGGCAGGTCTAAGTCTGTGTGGGAAGTAGCATGGAGAGAGAGAGAGAGAGAGCGGAGAGAGATTACTCAAGTAGCGAAGTAAACGGTAACACTTTACTTGACACTCAGTGTCATAACACGTTATGAAATGGTCATAACCATGTCATAATGTTATAACAGCTGATATAACATGTCTTAATATGGTCATAACACTGTCATGACCCATATATTTACACCTGTTGTGACATATATTGCATTATTTTATGGCTGGTTATGACACCTACATAACAGTGTCAAAACCCATGTTTATTAAAATTAAAATATATAACTTGTAGTAAATACACTTTATGACACTGTCAAGAAGCATTATGACCATCATAATCATATAAGCCAGATAGACCTATCACATACATGCCCATATATCAGTCATCAGTCAAAAAGAGGGTGTCTTGTCCTGTTTCTGAAATCTGCTCCTGCTTTCATCCCAGTCATCAGCAGCAGAGCATTGGGGTAGGTGCATGTCTGACATCAATGTGTGCGCAATTACAATGATAATTTAATGTGTAATGGTTCAATGGAATGTTTTGCCTTGTGTGGTAGGTTTTGTGGGTTTTGACACTCTTATGTAGGTGTCATCACCAGCCATAAAATAACTACCATGCTAGGTTTTGTGGGTTTTTACACTCCTATGGATGTATCATAACCAGCTATAAAATAATGTCACAACAGGTCTAAATATATATGTCATGACAGTGTTATGAGCATATTATAACAGGTTATGACAAGTTATGTCTGCTGTTATGACATATAATGACATGATTATGATTGTGTCATAGCGTGTTATGACGCTGGGTGTCAATAAAAGTGTTACCAAGTAAACAATAAAAATGGACGTTACACACGGCATATCACATTTAACAAACTAAACATTGAAATGCAGTCGAGGAACCAATTATTTTTGAGTCGACTCTCAATCACTACTTCATTGTCATTAACAGTTGGAAAAATGTCAGGGAAAGGCAAGCAACCGCAGTGAAGTCCTGTATGACAATACTTTGAGAAGTTAAATGAGAAGGAAATGCTAACTTTGTGAGGGGGAGTTGGAGGTACAGTAATGGTAGTGCAGGTGCAATGTTTAACAATCTGAAAGGGACGCACCATGAGACCCAAACCGTTTCTGGCAGCAGCATTGTGAATTCACATGGAATTTTATGATAAAAAAAGAAAGAAAAGGTTTTTACTGAAAACCGGGGGAAAAAATGTGTTGTTTGAACATTGTCCATTTCACACATCCCTAATGTGCACCTGTGTCTTGCCTACCTGTTCACGATTGTTTTAATCCCATCACAAATTTGGCAGGTTTTTCAATGGTTCTGCATTGTTCTATTTTAATTAAGTTGAGCTCTATTGTTTTATCAATAAAAACAGGACTTTTTTTGGCCTGGTCTTGAGAGTGGAAGTTTCTCAGCGAAATGTCTTTTGTCTCCTTACCTGGCCCCAAAGCCCTCCTACAAGACACCAAAGGAACAATTACTACCTCAGACATTCAGACTTAGCCGGCAGAAGTGTCATCATGACCATGTATTTGTTGCGAAGACGAGCGAATCGGGGGAGAGCGATTACATCAAATGATAGTGTGCAAGTGATTAAGTCACATGTCCCGTGGCATCTGTAATCAGTGTCTGGCGCAGATTAAACAGCTTGCTCAGCTCTGTCTGTTTATCAGCTGTTTCGGTTCCACAGCTGTCCTTTGGAAGTGGAGAGCCGCCCCCCAAATAATAAATACGCCGGCCATTTCTTGGCCAGGAGCCAGTGGCATGTGGTTTTTTCAAGTCGAAGGTGTGAGGGTGTGTGTGCATATGTGTGTTTGTGTGTTTGTGTGTGTACGCGTGTGCGTGTTTGCCCTCTTATTTGATACCTTTCATCTGTACGATGGAGGCCAAAAAAAGAGGTGCCTTTGTCCATCCCACAATCAAGATATCTGGTCTGTTATTATTTTGGGTAATGATCAGTTTACACAACTTTTAATATGTTCCAAATACAATGGAACGCATCTACTTTCAATATGTTTCAAATGCAATGGTTTGAATTAGCGACAAGCCTATTCTATTCTCACTGTCCGGGTCCACACGCTTGTTGTGGACGCACACAGCCTGATGTTTCCGTGGTGATTCTGAGTGACATGCCATTTGAATGTGCCAACTTTGAATATACTATCCTCATTTGCTCCCATCACCTCTTTAGTGTAGATGCCGCTATCTTTACATCCGTTATTGTATGTTGATATTTAACATTCAAAATAGCAAAGATTGTCTAAAAACCTTTTGACGTCACGCACCATCATTAACACTAACGTCAAAACACTAATACGCACAATCGGAGAATAAATATGATACTTTTCACAAATGTTGCACAGAAGTATTTTTGACAGGCGGCTTTGGATTGCGTGCGGGTCATTATTTTCACTGTACTATGGTGCTGGTACGGGTAAAAGTTTTTAAGGCAAGTGTCAAGTGTTCGCTAGGAGCAAAAATATCACTCCTTGGTCATAAAAAACAGAATGCTTTCTTATTGTTAGTTCCTTAGTCGTATGACAGAATGTCTTTCCAAGAAGGTCCCTCTCCCCTAGTTTTAACACAGCTCCGTCCATCAATGAAACCCTGCAATCACAGTGGATTCTAGCCGGGCCTGCATGTAGCAACAGGCTCCCTGCTTGTATAACGCGCAGCCACGGCGTATGGCTTGTCAAATTGTATCACACTCACACACTCCTAATTGATGACTTCTGGGGCCTTGTCCGCCCAGCTCTGGACACACCTGTAGCCCTGTTAACGCCATGTTCGCAGAGGACTCTCTGAGGCTCACACACACTGTATGCATGCCTACATACACGCACAGACAAACAAACAAAGGGCCTCTTTGTGTTGTAAAGGAAAACAATGACGATGGAACTCAAACGTTGTCAGTTTACATAACTGCTATGAGGGGGAAAAGTCTCTCACCACTATATAGAGCCTCTGGGTTCGTAATATTACTCAATATTACTTCTCGAAGTGTTCGTTGGTAGCTTTTCACTCTTAGCCATAGCGCAAAGCGTTTAGCGAAACGTGAGCAAGCGGCTGCTGCGTTTCCCATTGTAGAATGACCCCTTTCATAGTGTCAGTCTAGGGGAGTTAACCCGCCACTGAAAAACTAATATTTTAGTTTTTTATGTTGCTCTGTTGCTCAACACTAAAGTCTGGGTTTGCCCTCTTCTGCTTGGAAGCAACAAAAGGATCATTTTTACCCACCATATTTGTCAAAAGGTGCTGTAAATAGGGTAGAATTTGGTGTCCGTTTGCTTTAATCCCCTTCCAGCTGGTTGCTCAAGCTGTCCCTAATAGAGGAACCTCTCTCAGTCACACTAAATAGGTCAGGATAGGGGCTGTAGCCAGCATACTAAGCACAGGCTGGTCTTGGGCTCACAAGGCCAATTCACAAGCTACCACCAATCACATAGTTATGGGACAGTTGAAAATGGGCGAATGGCATAGATGCCACTCACAGATACATTGATTGGATGTACATGAAGTGTTTTGGCCAGTAGACAGTGATTTTCTTATGTTGTCATGGTGGGAAGAGGAACACACGAAAGACCTACAGTACCAGTCAAAAGTGTGGACACACCTACTCATTCAAGGATTTTTCTTTATTTGTACTATTTTCTACATTGTAGAATAATGAAAGACATCAAAACTATTAAATAACACATATGGAATCATGTAGTAACCAAAAAAGTGTTAAACAAATCAAAATCTATTTTAGATTTTAGATTCTTCAAGTAGCCACCCTTTGCCTTGATGACAGCTTTGCACACTCTTGGCATTCTCTCAACCATCTTCACCTGTAATGCTTTTCCAACAGTCTTGAAGGAGTTCCCACTGCACATGTTGGCTGCTTTTCCTTCACCCTACGGTCCAGCTCATCCCAAACCATCTCAATTGGGTTGAGGTCAAGTGAGTGTTGATGCCAGGTAATCTGATGCAACACTCCCATCACTCTCCTTCTTGGTCAAATAGCCCTTTCACATCCTGGAGGTGTGTTGGGTCATTGTCCTGTTGAAAAACAAATGATAGTCCTACTAAGAGCAAACCAGATGGGATGGAGTATCGCTGCAGAATGCTGTGGTAGCCATGCTGGTAAAGTGTGCCTTGAATTCAAAATAAATCACATACAGTGTCACCAGCAAAGCACTGACACACCATCACACGTCTTCCGCCATGCTTTACGGTGGGAACTACACATGCAGAGATCATCCGTTCACCTACTCTGCGTCTCACAAAGACACGGCGGTTGGAACCAAAAATCTAAAATTTGGACTCAACAGACCAAAAGACAGATTTCCACCGGTCTAATGTCCATTGCTCGTGTTTCTTGGCCCAAGCAAGTCTCTTCTTATTATTGGTGTCCTTTAGTCGTGGTTTCTTTGCAGCAATTCGACCATGAAGGCCTGATTCATGCAGTCTCCTCTGAACAGTTGATGTTGAGATGTGTCTATTACTTGAACTCTGTGAAGCATTTATTTGGGCTGCAATTTCTGAATCTGGTAACTAATGAACTTATCCTCTGCAGCAGATGTAACTCTGGGTCTTCCTTTCCTGTGGTGGTCCTCATGAGAGCCAGTTTCATCATAGTGCTTGATGGTTTTTGCGATTGCACTTGAAGAAACTTTCAAAGTTCTTGAGATTTTCCAGATTGACTGACCTTGTCTTAAAGTAATGATGGACTGTCATTTCTCTGCTTATTTGAGCTGTTCTTGCCATAATATGGACTTGGTATTTTACCAAATAGGGCTATCTTCTGAATACCACACCTACCTTTTCACAACACAACTGATTGGCTCAAACGCATTAAGGAAAGAAATTCCACAAATTAACAAGCCACACCTGTTAATTGAAATGCATTCCAGGTGACTACCTCATGAAGCTGGTTGAGAGAATGCCAAGAATGTGCAAAGCTGTCATCAAGGGAAAGGGTGGCTACTTTGAAGAATTTAAAATATATTTTGATTTGTTTAAAACTTTTTGGGTTACTACATGATTCCATGTGTTATTTCATAGTTTTGATGTCTTCACCGTTATACAACCATTATATAATCCATACAATGGAGAAAATAGTAAAAATAAAGAAAAACCCTTTAATGAGTAGGTGTGTCCAAACTTTTGACTGGTACTGTATGTAGCCTATGTAGAAACTAGTGAATATTGACACCAATCTAAGCCTAAGTTTCAACTTTTCAGTTAGGCTAGTTAGTTACTGGAACAAGCACACCACTGAATGATACTTTGAATGATGTTGATCTTGTTTGACTTGCAGACACCAGTGGGAGGAAAAGACAAGAGTCAGAAGGGAAAGTCTGGAGCTGGCCCATCCAATGTTCTCACCGTGCCTGAAATCAAGAGCAAGCTAGCATCGTTAGCCAAAGAGGTAACACATTCATTTTAGGGTTGGGCGGTATAATGTATTTTACTATAGACCGGTATTGATGCAGGGACTGGTTTTGGTTTTTTACCTTACCTTCTATAACTGTATTTCAATGTTTGGTTTGTTAAATGTAATACATCACACTGTTTGTATAGTTTATTCCTCTACTTGAATTGTCTTTCTCTCTCTCAACACCCCCCCCCCCGCCCCAAGTGACCTCGACCACAAGGTCACTTGGCGACCGTTCACTCTTGGTCAATGCAACAATATGTTGATGACAACAATGCTGCTTTCTACTTTGCTTCTTAACCCTATCCGCCCCGAGACCCCAGGAAACATCTGCTTTTCATTTATCTGACTTTCATTTATCTGCATGTCCAGCCCTTATATTTAGCCTCACAATGAAGTGTTTTACCATTTTCTTTTCAGGACAACCAGGGCTACAGGTAGAACACAAAACAATTTGACATAAACAGTCAATAAATGTCAATAAAAAAATAAGGTCAGCCAAAGCAAAAACCTGATTAAAATGAATGTATATGAATGCTGTAAGTACAGAATAGTATTTATTTTTTATTACTTTTTTTGCTCACTGGGAAATTAATATCCAACGAGTCAGTGACAACTGTGTGGAGTTTGTGAAAGCAACTATGTGAGCTTATTACAGTATTATAGACCCTGACCTTCAAATGACTCTTGTGTGTCTTGTGAGCGAAACAGAGCAAAACATTTGCGGGTTTGTGACAGTCTCAGCTTTTCATAAATAGCTTTTAATAGTTTGTAGCTCAAACCATTCGGACTCTACAGACATTTTTGTACAAAAGACCCGGCCCCAGGCCCCTTCGGGATTCACCCTTGTCTCACAAACACTGCTCAAGCTCAGCCCCCGTTAATCACACAGACAAATTGTTGGTATCTATGGATGCAAAAGAAATCGACGAATACAATGGTACAACTCGGAAGTCTTTAGCTCAAACACACTATGTTTAAAAGGGGTTAGAAGTCCAAAACGTGCCAGCCATATGGTGGGCCTCATTGAGTTAATATAAATCTGTTTTATATGAAGAGTTTTATATATTTACACTATTAGTTTGTGTATCTTACTGTCTACAAACCGCCAGTTTGTCTTTTCTTAGCAGGTTGTGGCTAAAATAAAATGCTAATCGCTAGTTAGCTAGCTAGCTAGCTAATAAATGTACTCAGTCAGAGCAAACGTAGCTCGCTAATACAGCCTAATACCAGTGCCGGAGTAGGCGTAAATTAGCATGTTGTTTGTGCAACAGTATCTTCTAAATCAGAGGACTATGTTAGCTATGAAGTAAGATAAAAGATTTAATGTAGCCAAAGACTATAGGGTCCCACTCTCCTGGGAAACACTGACCAATACTACTTCCTACCCTGTCACAATAACACCTCCATAGAGGTCCTATTAGTATTCTAATTCCTAATTCTATGAACAGCTCCCTGGCTTTTTCATTCGTTGTCATGTCAAACACTGTATTCAAAGTGCCCGCAATTACATTCTAACAATAGAATTAGAATAATCATTCTATTTTCAAGAATTTGAAAAAAAAGGGTTTAGATCTAAATCGCAAGTCAAATCGCAATTTCTGGTTAAAAAAATATATAGACTTTGCCCATATTGTGCAGCCCAAAGTAGCAGTGTGGAAATGATCTGAAATGAGATCAACTTTTGGTTGAAGTTTGATTGAACAATATAAAACATACAGAATGGAGAAAGCCCCATTGAAATCAGTTAGAATGTATGTGTTGACATCCTAGGGTCATGCACAACTCATAAAGTCAATTTAGAACGTATTATTAAAAAACAAAAATGTGAAAAATACAGTGGCTTGTGGAAGTATTCACCCCCATGGAATTTTTCCTATTTTGACCCCCCCTGGCATTACAACCTGGAATGAAAATATATTTTTTTGGGGGGGTTTTATCATTTGATTTACACAACATGCCTACCACTTTGAAAATGCTAAATATTTTTTATTGTGAAACAAACAAGAAATAAGACAAACATCCGTGGGATGTTCAAAGTTTTGGATATTTTTTTATAACCCAACCCTGATCTGTACTTCTCTACAACTTTGTCCCTGTCCTGTTTGGAGAGCTCCTTGGTCTTCATGGTGCTGCTTGCTTGGTGGTGCCCCTTGCTTAGTGGTGTTGCAGACTCTGGGGCCTTTCAGAACAGGTGTATATATACTGAGATCATGTGACAGATCATGTGACACTTATATTGCACACAGTTGGACTTTATTTAACTAACTATGAGACTTCTGAAGGTAATAGGTTGCAACAGATCTTATTTAGGGGGTTCATAGCAAAGGGGGTGAATACATATGCATGCACCACTTTTCCGTTTGACATTTTTTTTAAACAAGTAGTTTTTTTCATTTCACGTCACCAATTTGGACTATTTTGTGTATTTCCATTACATGAAATCCAAATAAAAATCAATTTAAATTACAGGTTGTAATGCAACAAAATAGGAAAAAACGCCAAGGGGGATGAATACTTTTGCAAGGCAGTGTATTGTGATATCATATTTTGGTCTTATCGACCAGCCATAAGTAATTTTCATGCTTCACAGTTAAAGCTTAGAGCGCCAAGTCTTTAGCAAAAGTCCACAGGTTATCTTGTGGTGATCTCTCCCTCTGCATGCTTCCATACATAACATGCCATAAACGCCAAAGTCTGCTTGGCATCAAAGATGTTCTCTGAAGATAATTCACATTGATGTCTTGTTTTTCCCACTGATTCCATTCAAAAAGGGCTGCAGCAAAGCCTCAGTGGAACACATGAAACACATCCTCCATAGTTGTGTGGGAATAACCTCTGACCTCGCCAATTGCCACCAGGCTTGAGGTGGGGGGTGACTGACCACTGGCGCACACACAGCCATGACATCATAGAGAGGCATTAGCTTCTCTCTTACAGTAACCTCTTCCAACTGTATTGGCAGAATCAGCTGTACAAGGCCCACCTCATATTTGCCTTGTGAATAATACAGAATTGTAGGTTGTACATGTTATTACACTATAATAATGTTGTTTTTCCCTCTAGTGTGATTAAACATTAGTTTGATTAAATGTCTCACCCAGATTAAAAACATATTTACTGGCTCTTTTCCAATCAGGGAAAACCTCTTCCGAAGACCGAGGCGAAGTTTGAAAACTTTGCCAAAAGTTCTTTCAGGATGTCAGATAAAAACGTAAGTATTCTTGTTGTCTTGATAGTGAAAGCATTTGCTGTAGCATCAGCATTGTAGTATGTATGTAGTTATTATAGAGTATTGACATGAATTGCTGAATAAAAAATCTGAAACATTGAAATGTATAACACACAAGTTAGAAACCAAAAATGTCCCAGTTATTTCAGATAGTTTTGTTGCAAAGTGTGTGCAGTGAAATATGTTCATCTTGGGTCCGCGCTCTCTTTTGGGATGGAATGGGAGTAGTAGACCTGCCAAGGCAAAGTCTTCCCCATTGATTTAATGTCGTAGTTCTCTCACAAGTGTGTCTTTTGTAGCCCTAATTAAGGGACTTGAGGTTTGTGAATGGTACCAGACTCTGTCATGTTCAAGGTCTTTGACCAACTGAAGGAATATTCCTCTAGATGAATCTAGGGCTACTCTACGTGATGCAGAAATGCAGGGACTTTATGTACATTGAAGATTGTTTTTACTCATGTCGATGCAGCACCCTAGCAGTATTTTACTTGGAGTATTTAAGTAAAGAGTCCTTTTATCTTGACCACATGGGGCCAAGATGGTGATGACACTACATTCACTAATCACCATTTTATTCCAGTTTAGTTTCTGGGAAACTATTACAACTGAAATTGGAATGTTTTTGTCAAACAAGAAAAAGCCCTCTTAAATGGTTGGGTGTGTGCGCTTGAGAGTGTGTGTGCGTGCATGTTTGCGGTTGTATTTGCAAATGTGAGCATTCAAATGTGCGTGTGTGCGTGCGTGTGTGCGCGCGCGTGCGCACGCTCGCAAGAGTGTGTGTGCACTAGGATGGGTCAGGTCACAGACCAGGCTGTCTTTTTATTGATGAGGAATCCTTTGAGATGAATCCAACAGCCTGACATATTAAGGCCTCCATTAAGAACATGCTGTCATCATCGGCAGTTGTTGTGCAGGTGAAAAGTCTTTAGACTGCAAGGTGCGGTCAGGGGAGGCTTGATCCCAATGTGTAGAAAACATCTGTGGAAGTGATTTGGTTCCGAAGCCAAAGACTCTGGGATGTGTCAGACTCGAGCACCTAGTCATTCTTTCTGGTATGTACTATTGCCCCCCACCCAACCCCTTGTACCCCTACATGCTGTCTCAATTCATTGTTCCCCAGGCATGGCAAGGCAAGGCAAGGCGCACAAAATACATTCTTTAGTAAAAATCATAGCTCTCTGCTATGCAGCATGTAATTTGCATGCATTATAATTAGTTTCTCTCCATTTCTCTCTTTCTCATACAGGTGGTTAAAGACCTCTGGAACTTTGTACAAACATTGAAAACAGAGAAGAAATAAGTAATTGCATTTCTTACAGTTATGTTTGATTTTTTGGTTTTCTCCTCTATGCTTTCCCCAAGAACATTGAAGCTCTTAATGTTTTAACCCATTACTTAGAGCATCAGTGAATACGTGTGTAACAATGTCCCCCCCTGCTAAAGAAACAGTGTTAGCCTACTGTTGGTGTCCATCGGGGAGCCATAGGCCTTTGCACTATGGTGATGTTTTGCAAACTGTTTCATATGTTCAATCAAGTCCCTGCTTATTAAAGGAATAGTTCATACATGATTTTCTAATTACGTAGGTTGTTGTCGATCGACCCAGTTTTAGGCACATATGTGGGTTATTTAGTCATTTTCACCAGCATCTGGTTAGCTCAGAATGTTAGTATTCTTAGCATGTCCATTGGCATCAATTGTGGCAATGCTAGAATAAAAATACCAAAATTACCATATCACTCCAGAGATGATCATTAGTAATTGAGGGAATGATTTCATTACCGTCGCTTTGTAAAAATAACTGGGTTGCTCGACGAAAGCCTAGGTAAGTGGGAAATGATGTGTTTTTATCATGTACTTTGTTAACTGTACCTTTAATGATGACATTGTTATTTGTAAATAGTCCGTACAATTTAATGCGCTGTTATGGCAGCTTCAAAATACTGTAGATCGGTTATCGAAACAAACTCCTCTGGTTCTGGCTTGTGTATTTTTGGTTTTAATGTTCGTTTTAACATTGCTCTCTAATTATGCATTGAGTTTTGTTTTATTTACACTTTTATATACTGTAACACATTATGGAGGAGAATGGCAAATGTTTATTGAAGAGATTGCATCACTCATTGAGCAAAACTATCAATGAACCACACTCCATTGACCACAATTGGATTTAGGGTCTTAGCCAATTGAAGCTTACATTACAGTTAAAGAAGGATTTTTAAGCTTTGAGACAATTGAGACATGGATTGTGTATGTGTGCCATTCAGAGCATGAATGTAGTAGGTGACAAGAGCTCCAATTGGCTAAGATATACAGTTGAAGTCAAAAGTTTACATACACCTTAGCCAAATACATTTAAACTCAGTTTTTCACAATTTCTGACATTTAATCCTAGTACAAATTCCCTGTCTTAGGTCAGTTAGTTTTGCTCAATCACCACTTTATTTTAAGAATGTGAAATGTCAGAATAATAGTAGAGAGAATGATTCATTTCAGCGTTTATTTCTTTCATCACATTCCCAGTGGGTCAGAAGATTACATACATTCAATTAGTATTTGGTAGCATTGCCTTTAAATTGTTTAACTTGGGTCAAACGTTTCGGGTAGCCTTCCACAAGCTTCCCACAATAAGTTGGGTGAATTTTGTCCCATTCCTCCTGACAGAGCTGGTGTAACTGAGTCAGGTTTGTAGGCCTCCTTGCTCACACACTCTTTTTCTGTTCCGCCCACAAATGTTCTGTAGGATTGAGGTCAGGGCTTTGTGATGGCCACTCCAGTACCTTGACTTTGTTGTCCTTAAGCCATTTTGCCACAACTTTGGAAGTATGCTTGTGGTCATTGTCCATTTGGAAGACCCATTTGCGAAGAAGCTTTAACTTTCTGACTGATGTCTTGAGATGTTGCTTCAATATATCCACATAACTTTCCGTCCTAATGATGCCATCAATTTTGTGAAGTGCACCAGTCCCTCCTGCAGCAAAGCACCCCCACAACATGATGCTGCCACCCCCGTGCTTCACGGTTGGAATGGTGTTCTTCGGCTTGCAAGCCTCCCCCTTTTTCCTCCAAACATAACGATGGTCATTATGGCCAAACAGTTCTATTTTTGTTTCATCAGACCAGAGGACATTTCTTCATAAAGTATGATCTTTGTTCCCATGTGCAGTTGCAAACCGTAGTCTGACTTTTTTATGGTGGTTTTGGAGCAGTGGCTTCTTCCTTGCTGAGCGGCCTTTCAGGTTATGTCGATATAGGACTTGTTTTACTGTGGATATAGATACTTTTGTACCTGTTTCCTTCAGGATCTTCACAAGGTACTTTGCTGTTATTCTGGAATTGATTTGCATTTTTCACACCAAAGTACGTACATCTCTAGGAGACATAATGCATCTCCTTCCTGAGCGGTACGACGGCTGTTTATACTTGCGTACTATTGTTTGTACAGATGATTGTGGTACCTTCAGGCGTTTGGAAATTTCTCCCAAGGATGAACCAGACTTGTGGAGGTCTACAATTTTTTTTCTGATGTCTTGGCTGATTTCTTTTGATTTTCCCATGATGTCAAGCAAAGAGGCACTGAGTTTGAAGGTAGGCCTTGAAATACATCCACAGGTACACCTCCAATTGACTCAAATGATGTCAATTAGCCTGTCAGAAGCTTCTAAAGCCATGACATACTTTTCTGGAATTTTCCAAGCTGTTTAAAGGCACAGCCAACTTAGTGTATGTAAACTTCTGATCCACTGGAATTGTGATACAGTGAATTGTAAGTGAAATAATCTGTCTGTAAACAATTGTTGGGAAAATTACTTGAGTCATGCACAAATTAGATGTCCTAACCGACTTGCCAAAACTATTGTTTGTTAACAAGAAATTTGTGGAGTGGTTGAAAAACGAGTTTTAATGACTCCAACCTAAGTGTATGTAAGTATGTAAACTTCCCAACTTCAACTGTATTTATATATATAACCAGAATATATACCCTACCGTTCAAAAGTTTGGGGTCACTTAGAAATGTCCATGTTTTTGAAATAAATATTTTTTTTGTCCATTAAAATAACATCAAAATGTTCAGAAATACAGTGTAGACATTTTTAATGTTGTAAATTACTATTGTAGCTGGAAACGGCAGATTTTGTATGGAATATCTACACAGGCGTACAGAGGCCCATTATCAGAAACCATCACTCCTGTGTTCTAATGGCACGTTGGGTTAGCAAGAGGACCAGTACATTAGAGTGTCTAGTTTGAGAAACAGACGCCTCACAAGTCCTGAACTGGCAGCTTCATTAAATAGTACCCGCAAAACACCAGTCTCAATGTCAACAGTGTAGATGCGACTCCGGGATGCTGACCTTCTAGGCAGAGTTGCATAGAAAAAGCCATATCTCAGACTGGCCAATAAAAGGAAAAGATTAATATTGGCAAAAGAACATAGACACTGGACAGAGGAACTCTGCCTAGAAGGCCAGCATCCCGAAGTTGCCTTTCACTGTTGACGTTGAGACTGGTGTTTTGCGGGTACTTTTTAATGAAGCTGCCAGTTGAGGACTTGCGAGGTGTCTGTTTCTCAAACTAGACACTCTAATGTACTTGTCCTCTTGCTCAGTTGTGCACCTGGGCCTCCCACTCCTCTTTCTATTCTGGTTAGAGCCAGTTTGCGCTGTTCTGTGAAGGGAGTAGTACACAGCGTTGTGTGAGATCTTCAGTTTCTTGGCAATTTCTCGCATGGAGTAGCCTTCATTTCTCAGAACAAGAAAAGACTGATGAATTTCGGAAGAAAGTAATTTTTTTCTGGCCATTTTGAGCCTGTAATCGAACCCACAAATGCTGACGCTCCAGATACTCAACTCGTCTAAAGAAGGCCAGTTCTTTAATCAGCACAACCGTTTACAGCTGTGCTAACATAATTGCAAAAGGGTTTTCTAATGATCAATTAGCCTTTTAAAATGATAAACTTGGATTAGCTAACACAACGTGCCATTGGAGCACAGGAGTGATGGTTGCTGATAATGGGCCTCTGTACGTCTGTGTAGATATTCCATAAAAGATCTGCCGTTTCCAGCTACAATAGTCATTTACAACATTAACAATGTCTACACTATATTTCTGATCAATTTGATGTTATTTTAATGGACAAAAAAATGTGTTTTTCTTTCAAAAACAAGGATGTTTCTAAGTGACCCCAAACTTTTGAACAGTAGTGTGTGTGTGTGTGTGTGTGTGTGTGTGTGTGTGTGTGTGTGTGTGTGTGTGTGTGTGTGTGTGTGTGTGTGTGTGTGTGTGTGTGTGTGTGTGTGTGTGTGTGTGTGTGTGTGTGCTGAGTGTACAAAACATTAAGAACACCTTCCTAATAGAACAGCCTCAATTTGTCGGGGCATGGACTCTACAAGGTGTCGAAAGCGTTCCACTGGGATGCTGGCCCATGTTGACTCCAATGCTTCCCACATTTGTGTGAAGTTGGCTGGATGTCCTTTGGCTGGGGGACAATTTTTGATACACATGGGAAACTATTGAGTGTGAAAAACCCAGCAGCGTTGCACTTCTTGGCACATGGTCAGTCTCTGTCATGGAAAGAGCAGGTGTTCTTAATGTTTTGTACACCCGTTTTACAGTTGCATGGCGGGAAAGTCGACTGGAGGAAGGAAGGCAGGCATTGGGCAAGTTCAAAACACTACTTGTAATTTCATCTGATATTTCAAATTTTCTTGATACGTATGACACATGACGGTTCATAGTGAGTGGTTGTTTATTTATGGCTTGTTGAGATCAACATATCCGTAAAAAAAAGTGTCTGTTTTTTCCCCCTTTTATCAGAATAAACAAAATCTAACCCTGAGGCATTTGTAAAACAGCTTCACTTTTAGTAGTGTAATCAGATAGCCGTCAACACCTGGCTCTCACACTGGTTCCTTTCACTAAATAAATACTGTAGTCTAGTGGTTGAATGACTTATTTTAGGTGACATTATGATGGATCCTAATTGAAGGGTGGATTGCTTTCTAATTGCTGTAAGTTGCATAACTGAATGCACACTACATTGCATCATTCAAGTAAAGCTAATACATCATGTTTCATGTTTGACTACTTCACATTACATTGAATATATTACCCTTTTAGCCATGGGTAATGTATAATGCTGGGATCACACCAACTCTGGCAACAGCGGGAAGCCCAGTCCTTTCAAAGGGAGAAGTCTGTCTCTCAGGGGACGAGGTTACATTGCCATTGCCTCATCAGAAGCTGATTTAAAAATGACATTGTTTACACAAAAATATGACATTTATGGACCACTTATCTAGATTAGAGAACAAACTCAAAAAGTGAGCTCACCTGACCTGAGACATGGTCTTACACATTCTTAACATCCATAAATATGACGCACATTAGTTATGAATTATGACTCCAATTAATCACTTAGGACCAGTCACCACTTGGTGGCAGTAATGTCCATGGCTTACTTCAAAGCAAGCTTCACCTCAGTATGAATTGATTGTCCCCCAACTGTAATATAGCTCAGATCTTCCATTCGTGAGCTATGAGAATCGTTCCCCCAAGTCAGTGAGTTTGCCCTGTAGCTCGTAGGAAGTGAGACACGCTAGAGGATGTAAGCAGCACGATGACACATCACTTTATGGTCCTTGGAGACGACTGGCAGGCACGTGGAAAGCCCCCTGCTGTGCTTGACTTGAATTCCTGGCCAGGGTTTGACTTAAATGCAGCCTGGAGGTACGGGAGATAGACGATGGGAGGAAAAGATTGAGCGGAAGGCTAGGAGACATGCGTCAGGTCCGAGGTTTGTCGGCCCATGCCAGTGAGACTAGACAACGCATAGGGAAATGTCGCCCTTTATGCTCACTCTCTCCCTGCACGTTGTGGAGCGTGACATTACTGGCCACATTCGTGACAACCTATGAAGGGTTATCGTGGGCATCTGAACAGCACTGAACATCACTGTTTACATCTAAGATGTGTTCTTTGTGCTGTTGGTCAGTGTGTTCTCCTACACTACTGGATGGACTGGTTGTGGTCGAGTATGGATGCAGAAGATGTGTAGATTCTGCAGAATTTTACAGTCCTGAGTGGACCTCAGCCACCTGTCCTTAGACTGATCTCAGATCTCATTGTTTTACCAATGTTTTTACATCTTGATCCTTTGGACCTACAACCCAGTTCCAGCCTTGTACTAATGCTCCTTCAGTCAATCAAGGGCTTGTTTGATGATTAGATTAGTTGAATTGTGTGTTAGTACAAATGCTTACACCTAGTTAAACTGTAATAGAAATGGAATCAAATTGACCTCACCTCTGGCTGACTACAGAGACACGTACGACAGCCGAGGGCCCTTAGAATAGCTGAGGTCGACTGGTGTCTTGACCGTGTCAAATCCCCCCCCGAGATCTCTTTTAGAAGTATTGTTATTTCCGTACTTAGCAGACAACTGTACCCGGACCGACCGTCATAGCTTACATTTCAGCCCTTACCAATTCGCAATGGCTGCATATTCTACTCAGGCTGACTCGCTCTCAGAGACATTCTAGCAGTAACCTTCTCCTCTCACAGCTGATATCGAATTGGACATAACTATAATCACAGCGCTCTGACAACATCACTTCAAACATGTCCAGTGATGCAACAATGTTAGTGTAGCATTAGGGGTACATAGAGTCTTATAGCTCTGGTGTCAGGCATATAGCCAAGGTGTAGATGTTGTTGACCATAGATCTTTCCTCACGTTAGGGGCATATCAATGGGCTGAGTGTGGGGTCTACCTCCCTCCCACCCCCCTTTCAAATGTTGTGACCTTTCTTTTGAGGAAACACTGATCTATATGCCAGTAAGTGACAGGCTGACACCACCTAGATACAGCCAATTAAATGAACAAGGAGAAGAAAAAAAAGAGGGAACATTTTAAGCATTCATGGAGAGCTTTCAAAATGGAACTGGAACAATGAGTTGGCCTCGGGGGGAAAAAGTGATCATGCTGGTATGTTTATATTAGACAGAAAGGAAGCCGTCATTGTAAGGGATTTATTTTCACAGGAACCACTTTGACAGTCTACTGTCTCTTGACAACAATTCCATGGATATACTTGTTACTTCCACACATATGTACATCTTTATAGGCAGAAAGCAGGCAACAATCATTTCAACTCTTCTTTTAGACGGTTACTTCTAGGCCAATTACATTGCGAGGAGGTTTTGGGGAGTAGGGGTTATCCAAGGATGGGGGACTTTGCTAGAACAACTTCCAAAAACAGACGTTAGGAAAGGATCGTCTGGAGGAGGAGGGTGGGATAGAGGACGTGAGGGGGTTCATCATCTATTCCCATAAGCGTCCCGGACCAGTAAAATACAGTGTTGGGTACAGCAATAGGCCGCGGTTATTAATAAGAGGGGAGGTGTGCTTTGCTCGACAAGCGCCAACACGCGAGAGCATTACCTCCACGGCTGGCTATGGCAAAGATGTGAGCTGCATTCCTCTGCCCACAAACCCAGGCTTTTTTCTAACCAACAGAGCAGAGGCAGTAACAGTAGTTGGGAGATGTCTCACTTTAGCAAGATAGTGAGTTCATGTGGATTTGTTGTGGACTTGTTCAGTAGTGTCTGTGTTGCAAGTTTG
Organism: Salmo salar; assembly: GCF_965601325.2. Classification (NCBI taxonomy): domain Eukaryota; kingdom Metazoa; phylum Chordata; class Actinopteri; order Salmoniformes; family Salmonidae; genus Salmo; species Salmo salar. The sequence goes on along the minus strand of NC_138299.1, from coordinate 69,775,897 downwards.
TGTTTCACCTCTTTGAAGCTTGGATAGAAGTGCATGTGTGTGATGGACACGTTAACTTTTAGCATGCACCCTCTGTCTTTCATCAGCTTTTGCTCCAGCCCTGCTGCTCTAACACACCTTATTCTGCTCATAAAGGTCCTGAATCAGGTGTGATAGAGTAGGGCTGGAACAAAAGCCTGCACACCCAGCAGGGTTACAGGAGGAGACTTGGCCACCCCTGTATTAAAGGCCCAGTGCAGTCAATATTCAGTTTTTCCTGTGTTTTATATATTGTACAACCGCTGATGAAATTTAAACTGTACAAGTGTGAAAAACATTAGATCAGTGTTATTTCCTAATAATTGCTGGTTGAAAATACAAGACACACAGGACCTTCTAATCAGCAGGTTTGCATGGGCGGGAGTTTCAGCTTTCCATGGTGACATCACCATGTGGTAAATTGGTTAAAGTATCAGGAATCAAAGTAAGACCCAGATGCAGACTGTCGAAGTAACAATATTTAATGTTCCAACAGGGACAAGCAGAAGACAGGTCAAGGCAGGCAGAGGCTGGTAATCCAGAGGAAGGCAGAGGTACAGGTCAGCGGGCAGGCAGAGTGATCAAGTAGGCGGGCACAGAGTCCAGAAAACAGGCAAGGGTCAAAACCGGCAGGACTAGCAAAGAGAAATAGACAACAGGAGCAAGGGGGGGGGGGGGACGACACTGGTAGACTTGAAAACATACAGGACAAACTGGCACAGAGAGACAGGAAACACAGGGATAAATACACAGGAGAAAACAAGCAACACCTGGAGAGGTTGGAGACAATAACGAGACAGGTGAAACAGATCAGGGCCTGACATAAAGGTACAATCCAGCCATTTTCATCTCAATATCAAATCATTTTCTGGGTAACAATTAAGTACTTTACTGTGATTGTTTTCAATTATAATGGCTTCTTAGCAAAGATCAATTTCTCAAGCAAGGAATTTGAAATAGTTTTTGGCTAAAAAGCTATTTTTGCCTATTTTTATTTACAGTAAGGTACTTAATTTAATTGTTACATAGAAATGCTTTGATATTGATATAAAACAGATGCATTGGGCTTTTAAACAATCAATTAGTGTTGTGATTCACCATAAGTAGTGACACATAACCCACCATGTCTGCCTCTGTAGACTTTGGCCCTTGAATGAGTGACCCTTCGATTGGTCATTTTGTGAATTCATGCAAATTGTTTGAGTTGGACAACAAAAGCTATTATTGAACCCATAATAAGTAATATCATGTTGTGAGTGTTCAGAAGTACCCTACAACAGCCCATTTGAGGACATTTTATTGTAACCGCACTCGTCATGTGGTTATTTAGAGTGTCACTGTTTTCTAATGCTAATAACTCCAATTGGAGTGATCACAGGCAAAGGTGAGATATGCTACCTCGAAAATACTTCCAATTGAGAGCCCTCATTTTCCTCATAAAGGTCCCCTGTTGCTTCCCTCCATTTGAGTCCAACCCCAGCACAAGCCTTGGGCTGTAGGTTATTTAAGCAGACATTTGGCTAACATGTCTCACTCACAACAGTGGAGTTGAATAAAGCAATTTGTCAGTCCCCAAACACTTCCAAAAATATGATTGTATCTGTGATGAGTGTAGCCCCCGAGGTGTGAGGGTATTTAGTACTCTCACTTAACCGTAATGGGGGAACCTTCAGTATTCAAAGAATGATGGTAGCTTTTTTTCAGCTAAAGCGTATCTGTTCTGGAAGGTCTTATCAAGATGAGTTGAACCCATTTACAGCTAAATGGTGTGTGACAAGCGCTATGATTTGCTGCCTCACTCTGTGCCAATGTGATTGGTTCTGCATATGTTGTCTAACGTACATCTGTCTGTCAACGCACAACCTTTGTAGTTTACAGTGGTGGGAAAAGTACTCAATTGTCATACTTGAGTAAAAGTAAAGATGCCTTAATAGGAAATGACTCAAGTAAAAGTGAAACTCAACCAGGAAAATACTACTTGAATTAAAGTCTAAAAGGATATACTCGAAATCCTTTCAAATTCGTTATATTAAGCAAATCAGACGGCATAATTTTTTGGTTTATTTTATGGCTAGCCAGGGGCACACTCCAACATAATTTACACACAAAGCATTTGTGTTTGGTGCCTTTGCCAGATCAGAGGCAGTAGAGATGACCAGGGATGTTCTCTTGATACAGTAAGTACGTGAATTGGATCGTTTTCCTGTCCTGCTAAGCATTCAAAATGTAAAAAGTACTTTTGTGAGTCAGGGAAAATATGTTGGAGTAAAAAGTACATATTTTCTTTAGAAATGTAGAGGAATAAAAGTAAAAGTTGTCAAAAATATAAATAGGATTTCTACTACCCCCACAAAAAATACTTAAGTAGTACTTTAAATATTTTTACTTAGTTACTTTACACCATATCATGTTTCAAGTTAGCAGAATCACATGAACGTGTTGGGCTGATCATTTATGTATAATATAATGCTTTTAAAATTATTCGTCTGATATCTATTTTGGGATAAACGTTTTATCTAAATTGCTACATATTCATAGTATTATGTTTAGTTTTGCATGTTAAACAACATATTGTATTGTTGTAGACACACAGTTTACACTCGTCGATAAGCTTAATCGTCAACATGCACTTCAATAGAACTGATTTAATATCTATTTATTTTGCACGGAAGACACACACCCGGCTTCAAAAGCGATTTTTGGACAGAACATGAATAAATTGTAGCGCACGTGTAGCATTTTCTGTAACAAAAGAAAATGTACTCTGAACACTCATAAAACAATGTTCCCAGATAACTCATCTAGTGGAAGGATCAGTTACTGTTTGGCCCCACTTAACGTCCGCCTCTGCACATTCTGCTAAGGTTGGAGAATATACAGGTCTTCTTGCAAAGAAAATGGACCATTTTACTCAAGGGGTGGAGGATTGATTTATAACTGACAATGCAAAACACCCAGGTGTTATTCGGCTCGGCCTATTTGAGCAAAGAGAATTTATATTTTTTTTGCAACACTGTTGTGCATGAATCTAGACATGCATCACTTTATCCATCCTCGCAGTTAATATGATGATGTACTAACTAGGGTTTAGTGAGTTGTCATAAAGGAAATCCGTTGATGCAGATTTCACAGCAAAATGTAGTCTATAACATAGTGTTTCCCCTCCTCAAAAATGAAGACACTCAAGCAACAACAACAGAAACTCCAAGGGTGTCGACTAATTCAGTGTTTTACAGTGGGTGGAGGTATCAGTTTGCTCGCCTTTTTAATCTTCAAATCTACATCTGGAAAAGCACATTTTTTCCTTCTGCAAATAACATCTGCAGCTAAAAGCCCAGACAGGTAGTTAGAGCTGATTGGTCATGGATGGATTCCCCCCCCCCCCCCTCTCTCTCTCTCCTTCTCGTTCTCTCTCTCTCTTCTTCTCTATTTTTTTTCCTCTCTACAAAGCCCAGAGGCTAGTATTTCACTGATTACAGAGTCCCCCCATTTGAATGGCCGTTTGTGTATTGTCAGAACAAAGGGGTGAGGAGGCTCTAAAGAGGTGCTAGACAGGGGAATGGATTGGGCTCAACCATTAGGCTGAGTGGAGTTGCAGGTTGAGGCTAGCTGCAGGGGCACCCTCCTGCACTGAGGGGACTCCTCCTACCTAATGCGGTTACTGCTATCGCTAAGAAGCTACATGGCTTACTGGCGGTCCATCAGAAGGGGCATTGTATCAAATGAAATAAAATTGTATTAGTCACATGTGCCGAATACAACAGGAGTAGTAGACCTTACAGTGAAATGCTTACTTACAAGCCCCTAACCAGCAATGCATTTAAAAATATGAATAAGAAGTAAAAGTGACAAGTAATTAAAGAGCAGCAGTAAAATAACGAGACTATATACAGGGGGGTACCGGTACAGAGTCAATGTGCGGGGGCACCGGTTAGTTGAGGTAATATGTACATGTAGGTAGAGTTATTAAAGTGACTATGCATAGATAATAACAGAGAGTAGCAGCAGCGTAAAAGAGGGGGCAATGCAAATATTCTGGGTGGCCATTTGATTAGATCTTCAGGAGTCTTATGGGTTGGGGGTAGAAGCTGTTTAGAAGCCTCTTGGACCTAGACTTGGCGCTCCAGTACCGCTTGTCGTGCGGTAGCAGAGAGAACAGTCCGTGACTAAGGTGGCTGGAGTCTTTGACAATTTTTAGGGCGTTCCTTTGACACCGCCTGGTATAGAGGTCCTGGGTGGCAGGAAGCTTGGTCCCAGTGATGTACTGGGCCGTACTCACTACCCTCTGTGGTGCCTTGCGGTCAGAGGCGGAGCAGTTGCCATACCAGGCAGTGATGCAACCAGTCAGGATGCTCTCGATGGTGCAGCTGTAGAACCTTTTGAGGATCTGAGGACCCATGCCAAATCTTTTCAGTCTCCTGAGAGGGAATAGGTTTTGTCGTGCCCTCTTCACGACTGTCTTGGTGTGCTTAGACCATGTTAGTTTGTTGGTGATGTGGACACCAAGGACACTTGAAGCTCTCAACCTGCTCAATCATCTCCTTGGTCTTGATCACGTTGAGAGAGAGGTTGTTGTCCTGGCACCACACGGCCAGGTCTCTGACCTCCTCCCTATAGGCTGTCTCGTCGTTGTTGGTGATCAGGCTTACCACTGTTGTGTCATCGGCAAACTTAATGATGGTATTGGAGTTGTGCCTGGCCATGCAGTCATGAGTGAACAGGGAGGGGACTGAGCACGCACCCCTGAGGGGCCCCAGTGTTGAGGATCAACGTGGCGGATGTGTTGTTACCTACCCTTACCACCTGGGGGCGGCCCGTCAGGAAGTCCAGGATCCAGTTGCGGAGGGAGGTGTTTAGTCCCAGGGTCCTTAGCTTATTGATGAGCTTTGAAGTATCTATGGTGTTGAACGTTGAGCTGTAGTCAATGAATAACATTCTCACATTTGGTGTTCATTTTGTCCAGGTGGGAAAGGCAGTGTGGACTGCAATAGAGATTGCATTATTTGTGATCTGTTAGGGCGGTATGCAAATTGGTGTGGGTCTAGGGTTTCTGGGATAATGGTGTGGATGTGAGCCATGACCAGCCTTTCAAAGCACTTGAGTGCTACGGGTCGGTAGTCATTTAGGCAGATTACATTAGTGTTCTTGGGCACAGGGACTATGGTGGTCTGCTTAAAACATGTTGGCATTACAGACTCGGACAGGGAAAGGTTGAAAATGTCAATGAAGACACTTGCCAGTTGGTCAGCGCATGCTTGCAGTACATGTCCTGGTAATCCGTCTGGCCCTGCGGCCTTGTAAATGTTGACCTGTTTAAAGATCTTACTTACATCGGCTGCGGAGTGCGGGATCACACAGTCTTCCAGAACAGCTGGTGCTCTCATGCATGTTTCAGTGTTATTTTCCTCGAAGTGAGCATAGAAGTAGTTTAGCTCGTCTGGTAGGCTCGTGTCACTGAACAGCTCTCGGCTGTGCTTCCCTTTGTAGTCTGTAATAGCTTGCAAGCTCTGCCACATCCGATGAGCATCAGAGCCGGTGTAGTACGATTCAATCTTAGTCCTGTATTGACACTTTGCCTGTTTGATGGTTCGTCGGAGAGCATAGCGAGATTTCTTATAAGCTTCCAGGTTAGAGTCCCACTCCTCGAAAGCAGCAGCTCCAACATTTAGCGCAGTGTGGATGTTGCCTGTAATCCATGGCTTCTGGTTGGGGTATGTACGTACGCTCACTGTGGGGACGACGTTATCGATGCACTTATTGATGAAGCCAATAACTGATGTGGTGTACTCCTCAATGCCATCGAAGGAATCCCGGAACATTTTCCAGTCTGTGCTTAGCATCTGCTTCATCTGACCACTTTTTTATTGATCGATTCACTGATGCTTCCTGCTTAATTTTTGCTTGTAAGCAGGAATCAGGAGGGTAGAATTATGGTCAGATTTGCCAAATGGAGGGCGAGGGAGAGCTTTGTATGCGTCTCTGTGTGTGGAGTAAAGGTGGCCAGAGTTTTTTTCCCTCCAGTTGCACATTTAACATGCTGATAGAAATTTGGTAAGACAGATTTATGTTTCCCTGCATTAAAGTCCCTGGCTACTAGGAGCGCCGCCTCTGGGTGAGCGTTTTCCTTTTTGCTTATGGCGGAATACAGCTCATTCAGTGCAGTCTCAGTGCCAGCATCAGTCTGTGGTGGTATGTAGACAGCTATGAAAAATACAGATGAAAACACTCTAGGTAGATAGTGTGGTCTACAGCTTATCATGACATACTCTACCTCAGGCGAGCAAAACCTTGAGACTTCCTTAGATATCGTGCACCAGCTGTTATTTACAAAAATACATAGTCCGCCGCCCCTTCTCTTACCAGACACCACTGTTCTATCCTGCCGATACAGCGTATAACCTGCCAGCTGTATGTTGATAATGTCATCGTTCAGCCACGACTCCGTGAAGCATAAGATATTACAGTTTTGAATGTCCCGTTGGTAGTTTAATCTTCCGCGTAGGTCATCGATTTAATTTTTCAAAGATTGCACGTTTGCTGGCAGAATGGAAGAAGTGAGGGTTTATTCAATCGCCTACAAATTCTCAGAAGGCAGCCCTCCCTCTGGCCCCTTTTTCTCCTCTTTCTCTTCACGCAAATGACGGGGATCTGGGCCTGTTCCCTGGAAAGCAGTATATCATTCCGTCAGACACGTTAAAGGAAAAAAAGGATTCTGCCAGTCCGTGGTGAGTAATCGCAGTTCTGATGTCCAGAAGTTATTTTCGGTCATAAGAGACAGTAGCAGCAACATTATGTACAAAATAAGTTAAAAAAAACAAGTTACGCAAAGAAACAAACCAAAAAACACAATTGGTTAGGAATACGTAAAATGTCAGCCTTGTTCTCCGGTGCCATGTTTTTCCAATCCTAACCATACAGTTGACCTCTAGGTGTGAAATGGGACTACATTCTCAAGGCCCACCACTACCTGAAGAAGTATACTCGCCCGCCCCACAGTTTAATAGCAATTAGATGGGTTGATCCATTCTGTTAACAGGTTTTGACCTTTAAACACTCACTAAATACTTCTCGCCCACTGACTTGAAGGTAATGACTTCAAATCAAAGTGTTTACCGCCTTAGGTGGGTTGACTAGGTCATGAGGTTGGAGGCCAGTGGCATGGTGTTGACACGGGTATAATCTCATGGAAGCCTCTTTTTGGAGGTGTTTTTAATTTGTTGTTGAAGTTACAAAATGGCTACGCATTTAGACACACACTTCTTTCAAATACATGGTTATGTATGTACAGCTGTATAACTTTTTTTGACACTTTCCAGTCTTCAAAACTGAAGGCTGAGAGTATGGATTGAGACAACCATTCTAACCAGGTTCTCCAAGTCTTGCAGCAATTTTATGCCACATTACCAACAACCAGCTCCTTAAATTGGTAATTACAGCAATCCAACAAACAATTAGGGGGTCATTTCGATGCAGAAAAACTTCAAGAGCTGACAACAAATTACTTACGTCATTTTGCTCCCTGAAATGTCTTTCACCAGTTCACCCAATTTTTAGCAGTTATTATGTCGTTAGCGCATAATTCATAGAATTCAGCATTGGTTTTAAAGGTTAAATGAGCCCCCGACATTAGCCTCTGCTATCCAAGTGAATCTTCATATTATGCCAAAGATACAAAATGGACCAGAAAAGTAGAGGTATGTGGCTCATTGATCAGTGTTATGAAACAATTGTTTTTACTACATCATGACAGTTTTTGGCAGTTGCGTTTTTCACCATCCATTAACCTGGAGCCTGAGAGTAATTGTATGAGGAGTTTAGTGAGGCGTGCAAATACATCATGAAAATGATATCATATGTTAGCAACTAGTGGTGAGGGATCCATACTGTGTGTTTGTTTTTTATGCGTGTACGTAAGACCTCTGTTGAACTGAGAGGGGGAAATATCATCATTAGTGTCATGTTGGGTACTGAAGCTAATGGATTTGTCAATTGGTTCTGCATGTATCGCGGTGCTCTGAGATTTTTTGTTGAGGAGCAATAGTTTAATTATGAACCCACACTCACATGGTCTCTTTCTCTGTCTCACACATACACATACTGTGGCCCCCAACTTCAAGGCACACACACCCACACACACTGTGGCCCCAAACTTCAAGGCAAAGATGCCCTAAATGACTCCAAGCAAACAACATGTGATGGGGGACAAATTACAAAATGCATCCCGGCTTTTCTTCAAGGCTCGCCCTCTCTCTCAGCGACACTCTTCTGGGCACTCTCTCCATCACCCTATTGCACACCGAGGTGTTGCGACCCCGCGGTGACCTGCTCCTGACTAGCCCACCTTACGCCACGGGACTCCGGGGGCCCAGAGCCAAAGAGCTAAGCCAACAGTGTGAAAGGGGCCGCCAATATACTAATGGGGTTGGGTTGATTCCTGGGAGATGAGAGGAAGAGGCTATCCCCGCCTCTTCACACGCTCGTTGGGCTGTGACTTGGAGTGAAAAGGGTCTGGACGGCTTATACGAGCCACTAGGTCCTTCTCGGCCGTCCCCTCACCTTGAGAATTCAATAGGATGCAGATGCCCCCAAAACCCCCCACCCGACCCCCCCAGTCGATATGTTCGTGTCGGAGATGAAAGTGGGAAGTGAGGGGAGGAAAGGGGGTGGCAGGGGGGTCCTGACACTAATATAGTACATTGGAATTCACTTACAGAACTTCCAAGTTCTTTTGTCAAGCTTAAAGGCCTGCTAGGCCCTTTGAACCCTTGGCTGACCGCCCTCGGATAGCTTTTTTTCAATCTGCCTTTTTTTTCTAGCGTCAATGAGATATTCTCCACATTCCTGATGACCGTCACGACACAGTCTCAGACATCTACCGGTAGCGATGATGGTGCAAAGCCACGGTGCATTTTGTAACAAACTCTCTTTTGCGGCTGTGGGGTTTATCCCAAGACCATTAGCTTACTTGCTTGTTCTTTTCTTCACTAAGTCAGTTGCTGTGGGTAAGCTTTGTGGGTAACCTAATCCTAACTCTTGAGTTGCTGGCTTGCCTGCCCACCTCCCCCTCCTCTCCCCAGAAGCACTGAGACAGCTCCCCATTCATAAACCTCAACTCTAGTCATTGTCAACCAGTAGGCTCAACCTTCCACCCAAGAAAATTCTCAATTGTTGATCACAATTCTGACCAACCTTCATAGCCACTTAGCCTAAATTCTAAATGTTTCTAAGAACAAATCTGACATACGCCATAGTTCGTGTCACTTAATGTGACGGATTAGAGTCCACGGTCAATGCAATATATCCTCCATCCTAGAATAAACTATGGAATGGAAAAGTTTCTCCATGTGTCATACCTGCTGTAACGTGGTTCTACCAGAGGGGTAGATACCATAGAAGTGCCACAAAACAGTGAACAAGGACTTTTCACGAGTCTTCATCATTTATTTCAAAATTGCCACCAAGCTTTTTCAACATCTGGCCGAGGCAGTAGAAAAAACGTTGACTTCAAATAAAAAAGTGAAAATTAGCAGGTAGGCAGTATGCAGGAGCTTCTTCTTTTGAAGCTTGCCACAAGTGTCACACAGTTGAGCAGCACATCAAAGACACAGCTCTGTTCACTCTGTGCCACAGCTCCTGGTTTATACTTTCAAGGCATTGGCACAACCCTGTGCTTTGGAGGTGATGAGTATCTACCCAATGCTGGCTCCTTTTGTCAGTATCATAATTATAGTTTATTATGCCTGTGGTTTTAATCACTTTTCAAAAAGCTTCATTTTGGACTGCCAGCCAAGGCTTCAAACATATTGTCTTTTGTTGATTGAAAGTATTTTGGATGTACACCAAATGGAAGCCCCAGGTCAATCTAATCATCAGACATTCACACCTTGTGTTTATTCAACTGTTCCTAACATAAATTATTAGATTTTGTGCAATTAGGATTTTTTTGAATTTTGTCAATGGAGGACCTAGGAGTTTTGAATTCTGGTAATACATATGTATTTTACATAGGTACAGAATTTCACAATTCTGGGGATAATATTTTGTCATTATATTGATTCACACAGCCACCCTCATTCTCGCCGGCTTTTCAAAGTGCAATCAACTATAGTTTAAATAGGTACCACTAACCCTATGGGAAAATTATGAATTTTCATTTTAAATGCAATGAGGATGGAATGCTGTAATTCCCGTTGGAATAGGACACTAAAGGGGAATCACACAATGGTCCTAAGTGGCGGGAGGGATGATCGATCTTTCCACTGCGAGTTCAGAGGGCCTCGTAAACACATTCACACCTCTCTTTCATTTAAATGCGGGATAAGTTATAGCACATTATTGAAAAATCGAGTTCCACAACAACCTGCATTTCAATGCTGTCTGGAAGAGTAAAGCCCAATCCACAAAACGAAGTGGCCTCCAACATAACCTGAAAACAAGAGAAGCCGAGAAAGAGCCTAAGCAACTCGGCACACAATTTTGTAATATTGTGTTCTGAAAATACATTACACATTGTTTATCATTACAAAGGTAATACAACAAAAATTGCTGCAATAATAAACTAATATTAATTAAATATTAATAATACTAACAATGAATATCAAATATATATATTAAAAAAACAGATAGGCATTTATGAAAAAGACAAAATATGATTTAAGCTTCAAATGAGAATCCACTATTCGCCCAAGTAAGCTATTTTGAACTTGAAATAAGCTTACACCTGCTTTTAAGGTAATATAGAATTGCTCCAAATAAAATGTAGCCTATATACAAAAGTCTCTAAAAAAGGTAAAAACAAGTCCATCAATTCGTGTGTTCCTCCTTGTACCAACTCCCTCCCAATCACTATCATTTCTGACTCGAGGAAAACATTCTCCAAACTGATGGCCTCTCAAAGATTACCCTATCAGGTGCAAACCGCTGACAAGTTTCCACCCACCACCAACAGAAAAACCTCACTGTGCCCAAATCCTTAGCCGCAGATACTCCACTGACAGGCATTACACCATCGCCCCTGCTACGAAGATCTGCCGCTGCATTAGATTCAGGTTTCATATTTATAGCTGCCCTCTGGATAACACTAACGTTTTATCAGAACGCGAGGTATTCCACATAAAACATCATTTTTTTTTCATATTCGATTTTACGCACTTGTCCCCTTTTGCCATTTTCCCACCGTGGAGTCGGAAGATTTAAAATGATCCTTGCAATGTGTAGATATCCCCCGCAGGTACGGACGGAACTGAAGTACCTCTGATCTTTGGAGGAGCACCTTTGGGAGGAAAGAGGGTGCGCGCAATGGATTTTTAAACAAGGGGAAATCTACTATGCAATGGTTGCAAGTTGAATATTTCCGCGCCTGGCAAGATACCGCTGTCTAAACGGACCGTGAGAGCGGAGCTAGGAGATTTGGAGGCGGACAAGAAACAATACGCTACCTTTTCCCTCTGGATCATTTTCTTACAACAAGGAAGCACCTAATGTTGCATGCAGTGACATTTTTGCACTCCAGTTATTTATCATTACACTGGGATTCAAAGACACCTCCGGGATTGTGTGCGTAAGGACGCTGGCGGGTCTATCCTCAACTTCTCTCGGGGCTTTAAAACTGTGGAAACAGGTGTATTTCAGCAAGTCAAGATGTCTGTTGTGCCTTCGAGGTTCATATACCTGTAAGGATTCCATCTTTCTATTACTTTCGTTTCTCAAAACACGTACATTCTTACCAATAGAAGTCGCTAAAAGCTACATAGTTGCTACCGTTGACATTCAGGTATGGATATAGCCGTTTATATTTTATGTAATTGCTTGTGATTAACCCCCTCCTCCCTTTTCTCTCTCCAGGTGTTTACATTTTCTGGTCCTCTATTTCCAGCTCCAGGTAGGTTGATTTGATTGTTCTGGTTTTGAACACTGTGTGTGTGTGTGTGTGTGTGTGTGTGTGTGTGTGTGTGTGTGTGTGTGTGTGTGTGTGTGTGTGTGTGTGTGTGTGTGTGTGTGTGTGTGTGTGTGTGTGTGTGTGATTTTGCTAGACCCATTCTGGATTTATTATGAACAAATACTCATACAATTGGATACAGTAACTATACACTATTTTAGCTTGTGGGCACTTGGCAACCTTGAACATGCCTTGGTTAGACGAGCTGGTTCTTTTTCTCAGATTTCAGTTACTTTTTAATGTTACTTTAATTAGATAAGATCAACACAATTCCCTAATTAAAGATCGATGTTTGTTGTTCATCAAACAAAAATACAAGCAAAGTAACTCTGCCCTTGTTAAAATATAGTATGTTTTATTGTAAGGAAATAGGTTTGGAATGTAGAGGAAACGATCCTTTTGCATCTCGTTAATGAACGAGGTGTCCTCGAGTGCACCAGATAAACTCACAGCGTACAATTGAGCCAGGCAGCCAGCATTGAGACAGAGAAAAAACTGAGATGAAAATACATTTGAAGGACATTTAGATAAGGATAATTTGCTATTTTGATCAATTTCAGCCTCGTGGATCTATTTTGTAATAATAGTATAAACCGCACTAACCCCGCATCTTTTACGCATGCGATTTATTTGTTAACTTGGTTGTCTATAGCAAACGTCAGTAAAAATCTACATTCCTTATTATGGAGTGTAACATGCTGCATGGAGTGAGATTTAACTGTTGCCTAATATAAAAAATGAATGCGTTTGGGCATGAATGTGTTAGTTATTTTTAGTTCAGTTTATTTGTCATTATGTATTTGGTGTAAATGAATAGCAGATACAAAGGGTAGTTTGGAAACCAGCATGTTATACTGTTGGATACAGTGAGAGGCAGCGGTTAGCCCACATCCTGAAATGCTTCCATGCCTCTGTTGTTGGGGTTAGTTTTGTAGTCTAGTCAGTATCATATACCAGGGTTGATGCCAATCAAATCTCTCAGGGATTACAGAGAATTACAAAAAAAAATTCCCCTATCTCCAATGTAATGCTTATTAAAAGTCAGAAAGATTGCTGGCTATTTATACAGGGATAAGTAATTACATACAATGATCCCAATCCCTTCCCCTTGATTGGGGTGATAAGCTATCACCTAGTTTAAAATCTTAACATACCCAGAGTTGCTTCAACAAGTAATCCTTTGCATTGAAGATGAGGATTAAGATTGTCAACAAACCACTCATGCCAAACAAATTATTAATGGAGAAGCCCAATCCATCCAATGATGCTGCAATAGATGAAGACATAGAGTACAATCCCTCATTCTACCTCTTGGACATCACATCTCTGTCGGAGATGTTCTAAACAAATGGGTCAAGGCATCACGATTATAAAACCTGGCATTACCATTTCATAATAAAGGGGGCATCTTACAAAGACAACCCCTCAGCGAGGAAAAAAGCTGGTGGTTTAAAAAAAAAGAAGAGGAGACAACTGGGTTATGTAAGGGTATGTATGTGCTCTTGTTCCAAAGGAATTGGCAAAAACAACACCCGTGTCAACTGTGTGATATCTCCCCCAACCTAGACAGTAATCGCAATACTATAGTTTTAATTGCTTCCCATATCTGTGGTGATATATATCGATATGCTTCATGCTTTGCATGACTAATTGCTTCTGCAAAGAAGAGGTAGGTCAGAAGGAAGTCTCATAGAGGCTTTCTTGAAGGAAATACACTTTAGATAGACCAATACAATTGCGTAGCACAACCTTGATGGCATGTAGAGTGTTTTGTAGACCCATGTGTGGGTTACGCAGATGGTAAGGTGTATCTGAGATGCAAGGGGGCTAAGCTTCCCAGCAAAGATGGTGCCAGACCTTTGAAGTTTCAACCATACCCATTTTCGTCCCGTCTTTGAAGAGGGAGACGGCGCAATATTTTTCTTTGTCGATTGCGTTTACCTTCGGCCCTCTGCAGAGGCTTGCCTTTGTTTCCTCCATGTGAAATGCAACTGTCTACAAAACACACCTTTATGTTTGTTTAGAGATGGAGAGATTTTTTACAAATCCCAAAGCAGTAGTTATTCTAAAAGTATTTTTAGTGAGTGCTGTCTTGGTGGTGAACTTTGTGGGGTAGTATAATAGACAGACAATTTCATTCTAGGGTCGTGATGAGTTTTGGAAGCTCTATTAAGATGCTGTATTGGATTCGGATGCTCTATATTAGTTTTGAATGCTCTTTTAGAGTTGTGGAAGCTTTAATGGAGTTGTAGATGCTCTATTGGATTTGGTTGCTCTATGATAGTTTTGAATGCTCTTTTAGAGTTGTGGAAGCTTTAATGGAGATGTTGATGCTCTATTGGATTTGGATGCTCTATGATAGTTTTGAATGCTCTTTTAGAGTTGTGGAAGCTTTAATGGAGTTCTGGATTCTCTATTGGATGCACTGTTTCTTAGGTACGGAAGTATGACTTGTGTCATAATAACTTTCTTCATGTTCCTCCGCCTAAGCGTTGACTAAATTTAAAGGAAGTTTGATATAGAGATTTCAATAAGATTTGCTTATTGATTAAGATGCATCTTTGTTTTAGGCAAACAATTTAATTTTAGTGTTGTACCACGGCATTGTTGAAGAAATGTTTCTGATTGGCTTGAAGGGGACTATAGAGCGTGTATTATTTCCCTATAACGCACAGTATATTTGCATGGTTGAATTCAATGGCTATAGTTCACTGTTGCATGTTCTATGTTTGAGCTGCTTTTGAATGCAAAAGTCGAATTGAAAACATCATTGGCATTGTTGAATTTGAATTTCATAATAGCAAGCTACGACTGATGGTTTGGTTAGCTAAACCAGCAAGTCTGTTTGTTTGGTTACCACGTCAACTACTGTTGCTATCTTGTGAACTTGCTAGATACTTCAGTGGATGTTGAGCACATTTCTACCGGCAAATGAACACATTTTTAGCAGCAAATGTGTTAAATTATAGCCACGGTATAAAGGGATAGTCAGCTTGGGGCTCTATGTGTTCTCTGGAAAGTAATGTAACTCAGTGGAAGGTCAGTTCCACTCCGCTAGCGCGTCGTGGAACACAACTACCACGTCATTCGTTAATTATCATAGAAAGCATAGCCCCTTGTTGATTATCCCTTACATTGAACATGATGTACAATTGTTTCATATTTTCAATTCATGTATTTGCCGTTGTTTCTAGACCATCCAAAAGTGACTACGCTTCTTAGTTGCTTAAATTTTTTCTGACACCTCGCTGACACTACTGGGATTTGTATTCAGATCAGTGGTTTGTTTTCCCCCCTGTGTTAAAGATTTGTTCTACCATGAGCATATTTCCCCTCTCATTCACTAAATGTAATTAATTTTCTGAGGTTAAAACAACAAGGAGTTGGAGTATGTAATGTGTATATAATTAGCCACCTGAGAGAAGCCACATAAAAAGGCAGTTACTATATAATTACCACATGATACAGCTGGGGAATGGGATCTTGGCGCAAATCGAGATTCCAGGGGTTTTGAAAGTATACGTTGTCCTTCCCATCCACGTATGGGGTTGGGTGACAGGGCACACGGGCTGCGTTCATTTTGACGTGTTGTCGAAGTCAGCGATTTCTTCCGTTTTTTTTGGGGGGGGGGGGGGGGGCCCTGACATGTAAGTGCGGAACAGACCTTTGCATTCAGGCTAACAGTGTGAAATATTTGAATGGCAAATTTATGTTACAAGAGGCTCCCTCCGAGTGTGTTTTTGTGGTACAAGCTGCCTCTCACCATCACATCCACATCTCCACTGTGATTTATAGGCCTTACTGGGCCCTCAGGCAGATATTTGTTTGATGATAGTGTAACAGGGCTGGATGCTTCAGGTGTATAATTGCTAGTGGCTTGCTTGCTGGTGGAAATGGAATACTGTTTTCAAGATATCCCCGGGCGCATAGACAGCTGCCTCAATACAAAGACATGCAATAATAATGAAGCATGTACCATGCTGTGCTTTTGTTCTCGGTGAACTTCTACAGTGTGTGCCCTTTGGATTTGTACAATGCCGCACAGTTTCATTACCTTGTAAACATGTCGTGTGGAAGAAACCTGTCAGTTTTAATGTGCATACGGAACTTAAAATGTCAGTTTACAACTTCCAAGGTGTTCCCTCAGTTTCTGGCCTTTAAGCAGAGCTTCACGACAGAGGCCCTGGTAAAAGCTGGTCTATGACCACCTGTGTCATGTCTTTCTCCTCCAGGAATCTCATCAGAGCTCAGCCGATTTCAGGATCTATATCGAGAACCACACGCGGAACCCGGACGACCTGAGCCGGAAGCAGATCCGTATCTACCAGCTGTACAGCCACACCACGGGCAAGCACGTCCAGATCCTGGGCAAGAAGGTCAACGCCAACGGAGACGATGGGGGCAAGTACGGTACGGGAGAATTCCTGTGCACTTCACTTACAGACGCTTCAAGCCAGTTCCCCTCATCAATGGTCTTTATTGTGGGAATTATCCCATGTGGAACAGGATTCATTCAACCTATTTTGGACCCCTACTGGTCAGAGTTGGGTTTACATTTTTAATGAGTGAACTTTGACCCTAACTCAGCTCCTTACTGATTGCTTGGTTAAGCCATTAAGATTATGTGTGGGAATTTGAGGCTATGAGCGTGTCCAGCCACAGATAAAGCACATCTAGACGTACTGTATATATTGTCTTTATTCATTGTGTCTCAGCTGTGTTCCTTACACTGTTCTGGTCAGTGATCATATTGAGGTGGAAATACATCTGATTGTTGTCATGGAAAGTAATTCTGCGTGATGCCTGGCATAGTTCTTTTCAACTCTGTGAGGGTTTATCAGTTGCTATATTCACTACTTGTCACTGTGGACATGGCCCATTTTCTATTAAAAGTTGGGCTGCGGTCTAGACGTGTTTGTATGGGAGTGCTTGCCTGTTTGCACTCACATGTATGAGTCGCCAACAAGCACCGCCGGTCGACTGTGTTCAGTCACAGATGCACTGAGGCGAGGTTTCCTCTCGTTGCTTGTTAGAGCTTGAGTGGAAGCAGATTCAATGTTCCCCATGAGGAATTGCCAACCCTGCCCCCTCCCCTCAGCCCCAGTACCTGGCACCTGTGAACTCCCTGACACTGATTTAACAGGAGGCTCGGGAAGACACTCTTCTCTCCTCTCTGCACTAATCCTCACTCAGTCATAACAGCAACCTCACAATGGAGGGTCAGAAAGCACGGCTGAGAAATGGAGCACCAGCTACTACAAGGTCAGCTACCCCACATATACACGCGGATAAGACGGAGTTATAATTCTCCCCGGGCAGTAGAGCTCGGCTAGAGAATGTGTCACATGCAATCCCACATAATTGATGTCACCGTTTGTCCGATAGCATCTTATGTATCTAAATGCATAGTCACATTTGTAAAACAGGCAGAAGCAGTTTTTTGTCTTAACGGCGGTTGTTGCACCTGTAGTTTCCGGTTGCAATTGGAGTCTCCAGTGGTACATGCACAAGTCCGAGGCACAGTTGTTTGCAGGTTCAGCGCTGAGAATGCTGTGGGGTTTCTTAAGCTTGGCCGCAGTGAGCGACACTACACTAAAACCCTCTTCAACCCGGGATATCACGGTACGGCTTGCTTTTTTCCCATTGTAGTACGAAAGGGATGGAAGAGGGGCAACTAAGTGGGGGCTGTCTCTGTCCCAGCTCCTCCAACTCCTCTCAGGAGCTCCAATGTGTTTCTCAAACCTGTGCATTCAGAGAAGTCACCACAGTCATTTTATCCTCTTTGCTCCCTGGTTGAAAGAGCGGGATGTCTTCTTCCCTCTCTCTCTCAACGTCAGTTCTGAGATGAGTTTCCCACTCACCTACAAGATTGTTTAACAGGACTATTTTGGAGGACCCCCCCCCCCCCCCCCCCCCCCCCGCCCGCCTCCGTTCCCTTGAGTGCCACTGAATAGGCCAGTGTGTTAAACAAATGGATCATCTTTAACTTTTTGATTGAGTGAGCACAGACTAAAGAGAACCTGAAACCTAATCCTGAGGGAGCGTAACCGCTCCAAAATGTTTGGCAGATCTCTTGCCCGCGAGGAGCGAACAGAAACAAAGGTGAACCCACAGGGGTTAAGGTTGTGCCAGAGCAAAAGAAGCCGCCGGCGTGCTTGTTTAGAATGGGTCGTTTCAAACGTTTATGAGGCTAAAGTTGTACATTTGTTATTCTGTGGAGATGGCGAAGTCAATTATAGGGTATATTTCATGAACCAATAGTTATTATCTGTTTCAAATGGTCTGTATCAACTTAATGAATGTACTGTAAGTGGTTGAACGTATTCATCAAGTAAATGTGTTTCTCCTTCACCTTGTAGCTCTTCTTGTTGTCGAGACGGAAACCTTTGGGAGCCATATTCGAATAAAAGGGAAGGAGAGTGAGTATTACATCTGTATGAACAAGAATGGCAAAATAGTTGGAAAGGTAAGCATATCCTTGGTTGTTACTCTCTTGCTAGAGAATGGGGCAAATCTAACTCAAGGAAATACATGTTTTGCCTAGTGCCAATAACAGATTCTTTGAGCGATTCCAGTGGAAGAAGACATTACTATAACTAACATTAGAAAAAATAATTTTACACAATACGTTTTTTTTTTATTATTACGTGTGCTAAAGTTCCACTTTAAAGGGGAAATCTACAGTTGCTACATCCACTGTTGCACTTCTAAATGAATGAGAGGTACACATTGATTCTTGAAGAGTATAGCTTATAAATGCTTCATGGGCTTAGTTCAACTTGACACGGTATAGTCTCAAGACATGGTTACAATTAGAATGTTGATATCGTGGAGGGTCAGTCCTTGCATCCATAGCTCTGTCTATGAATTTAAGAGTGGTTACATTTCTCCATCCCCTGTTCCTTAGCTTTTTACCGAACCCGTGGCGGTTATGTTTTCAGCTGTGGATTTACCCTTTAAGGATATTTCAGCAAGACTAGGACATCCATCGCTGTGCAATAATAAGACATAAATATATGAAAAATATTTATTTCCAAAACGCTATATCCACAAATGTTTCACATTTGTGTTTTTTTCATCAGAAATGATTGCTTATGAGTTCCTTCATATGTGTGTAAAATATTACTCTTATCAGATTTTCTATTAATAGACTTTCGTTATTTTTTATTAGCAAAACCCCTATATATCCATTGTTTAGCTGGAATGGAATGTTTGTATCCTATATATTTGACTGTGATATGTGGTTGTCTCAACTAGCTATCTTAAAAGTAATGCACTTACTATAAGTTGCTCTGGAAAAGAGCATCTGGTAAATGACAAAAATATCAAATGTAAATGTTTTACATACCGACCTCATATTACTGTATTTATTTATTTTTATATTTCAATATTGATGTCACAAATGTATCATTTGTACAGTTAAAACATTTTTTCTTCTACATTTAACTGTGTAAAACCAAGCAGCAGTACTTATTTCTCAGAGCCTGGTGGATTTAGGCCGTCATTGAAAATAAGAATTTGTTCTTAACTCACTTGCCTAGTTAAATCAAGGTACCCCTGACAGAAACCTTTTGATAACTCACTGGCATCCTGTTACGTAACCTGTGCTTTCCTTTTGATCCTCCACCAGTCAATTATAGACTGCAATCATCACAATGCTTTGACAGGCTAATGGCCTCATAGCAGCATTGCCATTGCAATTATACCTCTTGTTCACCAGGTGGCGCCATGTAAAATAGCAGCAGCGAAGGAAAAAGTACCCAATTGTCATACTTGAGTAAAAGTAAAAAATACCTGAATAGAAAACGACTCAAGTAAATTTGAAAGTCACCCAGTAAAATTTAACTTGAGTAAAAGTCTAAAAGTATTTGGTTTTAAATATACTTACGTATCAAAAGTAAATGTAATTGCTAAAATATACTTAAGTATCAAAAGCAAAAGTACAAGTATAAATAATTTAAAATTCCTTATATTAATGAAACCTGACCACATCATTTTCTTGTTCTTTTAATTTATGGATAGCCAGGGGCATGCTCCAACACTCAGACATAATTTACAAACGAAGCATGTGTTTAGTAAGTCTGTCAGATCAGAGGCAGTATGGATGACCAGGGATGTTCTTTTGATAAGAGTGTGAATTGAAGACCATTTTCCTGTCCTGCTAAGCATTCAAAATGTAACGAGTACTTTTGGGTGTCAGGGAAAATGAATGGAGTAAAAAGTACATCATTTTATTTAGGAATGTAGTGAAGTAAAAATTGTAAAAAATATAAATAGTAAAGTACAGATACAGAAAAAAACTACTGAAGTAGTACTTCAAAGTATTTTTACTTAAGTACGTTACACCACTGAATAGCAGCATGTACACTCCCCTCCGTATTTATTTGGATAGTGAAGCTAACATTTAAATATTTGGCTCTTTACTTCAGCATTTTGGATTTGAGCTCAAATGTTTCATTTAAGGCGACAGTATAGAATGTCACCTTTTATTTGAGGGTGTTTTTATACATGTCTAGTTAAAAGTTTAGTATTTGGTCCCCAATTTCTAGCACACAATGACTACATCAAGCTTGTGACTACAAACTTGTTGGATACATTTGCAGTTTTTGGTTGTGTTTCGGATAGTTTTTTCCCCAGGAGGAACTGAATAGTGAATAATGTATTGTGTAATTTTGGAGTCACTTTTATTGTAAATAAGAATAGAAGATGTTTCTGAACACTTCTACGTTCATGTAGATGCTACCATGATTATGGATAATCATGAATACATCCTGAATAATGATGTGTGAGAAAGTTAGAGGAACAAAGATCATACCCTCCAAAAATGCTAACCTCTCACCATTACCAATAACAGGGGAGGTTAGCATTTTTTGGGAGGTGTGATGTTTGTTGCTTCACCGTCCAAATACAGCTTAACTGTCCAAATACATAAGTATGGAAGTGTATATCACAAAAATGTATAATTCTTTTTAAATACACACATAGTTTAAAACTGAGAAAAGCAAAGTTTGAAATGTCTAGTAAAGTTTGGGTCCTTACAAGATCCATACCATTAACACAATTTAAAAATGAATGAATGAATAACAACTTTATGCAACTGTAGTAGTTCCATCTCTTTCTGGATTATATGACATACAGAAATGTTTCTTTGGCATTAGGTAAAATAGGTTTCCTTGATGGTTTGCCATTGTGGAAGGCGGAAGTAATCTTTTCACAGTGTTGGAAACCAGGTGCTAAGTGTCTAAAACCATGTTGTTTTCTTTGCAGCTCAATGGAAGGAATCAGGAGTGCGTCTTCGTGGAAGAATTCTTGGAGAACAATTACACAGCTCTCGTGTCGGCCAAGTACAAAGGGTGGTACCTAGGCTTCAACAGGAAGGGGAGGCCCAAAAAAGGATCGCGGACCACACAAACACAACAGGAAGTGCATTTCATGAAACGCCATCCAAAGGGCAAGGTGGACCCACTGGAAGAGTTCCGTTTCACTACAGTAACTAAGCGGACACGAAGGGCGCGTCGCTTAAAACAGAACCCCGAAACTAACTGATGGTCCGATGGACATCAGACACACTGTTTTCCAAGGAAATCACAAGATTCTTGCCTTAAAACACCTTAAAGACTTTTGTAAAAAGAACGACGACAAAAAAAGAACAAACATTCAAAGATGTTTTATTTTTATATTTCAGGAACATTGAACATCTCCAAAATGTTGGATGTTTCTGGGTTGTTATAATTATTATAATGTGTCTTATTTTATTTATATCGGATAAACTAAGGATGACAAAGGACCCTTATTGCTTATCTTCTGCTCCTTTGAATTGAATACTGAAGGCATATTTCTGACAATGAGGGTGGAAGCATGAGTTTATAAATGTTATAAAAAAAAAGCTCTAGATTTTATTGGAATACCTGTCAGTTTTGTTTGTGTCGTCCCCCCGTCACCCCCCCCGACAACATGGATCCCGTATTTCTACTGGAATCAGACACCAAGGAGACGAAACGGAAAGAGGTGACGGTGGCAGGTGACACAGTCTACCTAGATAACTGTGTAGCTTTGAGTGCAATATTTGACAGTGCCCACTCTCTCTCCCCCAACTCTCCATCTGTGTTGATACCTTCTGCCTGAATCGTTGGCTACTCTGGATGGAATGCGCTGAACACATTGTGCACAGTGTGATTTCCTTGACATTTTTCGTACAACTGATGATTCAACATGCTTTGACTAGCCAGGCATCAGACAGACGGGGTTGTAGTTTTGTTTAACCTGAGTTGATGTGGCTCAGAAGTTAACTGACTATTACAATGGGAAATGTAATATCACACCTTTAGCCTTACTTGTCTTACTGTGGTAGAAAGTTGAAAAAAGCCTAATGAATACTGGACAGCTTTTTAAACATTACCTTACATGATGTTATCTGATATCCTTCAGAATCATTTCTGACACAGAGCAAGCGTTCTGTTATTATTAACATCTGCATCCACCAATTTTGCCCTGCTTTTCATACGCCTACAACCAAAAGGTGGATTGTATTACTGGTTGTTCATGGTGCACCCAAGCGCCCATGTTCAAAGAGAGATCCCAAAAACTGTTAATCTTTAACAATGTGTTCAATCAAGCCGGTTATAATGTCGAGAGCACTGAATTGTTCAAATGTGTACTAAGACAGGTATAGATTCATCCTTTCCACCCACTATCTCTATATTGTAAGACCTAACTCTCAAACCCTGAAAACCGTACAACCAGAAATATGCTTATTTTGGATTCGGGAAACAGACTGCAGCCATGACGAGACATGACAACCAGGGGAGTTGTGATCCCTACAGAACATTATAGATCATTACCATTGATGACAAAGTTCAGCCTCTATTCCTGGGTACAGCTGTAGTAGCCTATATATTTGTCTACCACCTGACAGGTTTTGATTGAGATGCTACTAACAACATGACACATTTAACACCATGTTTTTTTTTATTTTTATTTTTAAATGTATGCAAAAACAATTTTATGACTATTATAAGATATTTATTGCCTTTCTTTGTAAATACAATGTGATGAATTTATTTGGCCTCTGTTAATAAAATGAGGACTATATTTAAAAAAAAAAATTCAATGCGTTTACTTGTGCTGGTATTATAGTTGAGGGGCAAATGCATGCCTTTTCTCTCCTACACACTGGGGTTATATAAATTCACTAAATGCATTTTCATATACTATACAAACCTAAACGTGTGAAGGCTGCTTTTAACAGCAGTAGATTTCTAGGTTGAAAAATGTTGCATTGCGGAATCATTGTGAGAGCTATTCTAAGGATTGGAAATGTGTTGTAAAGGCTGGCATGTTTACTATAACCTAACCATGAACTTTGATAGTACATTTGCTGTGTCTGTGCCAAGACGACATCCAACAGAACTTAGATATTTGTAGTTACTCACTGGGCAGTGGTACAGATGTCAGTTCAATGTATAGTTTTGATTTACATTTGGTTGAGTTGTCAAGTAACGTGACTTCAACGTGAAGTCAACCACTCATTTCACCACGTCATTATATTTAGGTTAAAAGTTGGTTGAAAAAAAAGATGAAGTTCCCTTACGTTGATTACTTTTTGCAAGTCCACCTTTATTCAACGTCAACACATTTACATTTTGAGGTGAAACGACGTGGAAACAACATTGAGTCAACCAGCTTTTGCCCAGTGGGTACCTCTCATCACCTCTTTAATATTTTGATCGAGTTTATCTTTTAGGAACAGTGCTTGTATGTGCACTGTGTACAACTGCTAAATCGTATTGGGACTGTAAGGCAATGTTGTGTACAAGGAACAAAAGTGATTTAAATTTGGTCCACTTGATACGAATATAATTTTTGATTCGTCTAACAACTGGGTTTAGATGTGGGCTTGCACAACCTTTCCCATTACGCAAATTGCTATCATAGCTGGGATGTCCTTAACTTCCATGGGATGTTATGCAGACATGAAAATCAAGGCCTTAAACCAGCCTGAAAGGAGTTTGTTTTACATCTCCTAAGAAGTTAGTCATAATTCAAAATGTGGAAATATAAAGAGGTATTTTCTGTAGCGAGTGTTCCAATTGCCACCTTACTGTCACAACTACTGTCTATCAAGAAAGAGGATATTTTGCCATGAGGTTGAAAGACAAGGAGTGTTGAGAGAATAGCAGAAAGCTCTCTGCTGTGAACTTTCTGCTATTCTGTAGTTTCACACAAGCGTTTTATTAGAAATGCTATAACTGAACCTTGTGTTACTCTACTACAAATGATGCCACTTTTATATCATGTTGTGAGCTTTCTCTTGGCAAAAGCGTTTGAGACATTTCTCCCACAAAAAAAACAGGGTGAAGGAATGTGGAATAGTATGTCTTATAATGTTGTGCGCTGGAATGGTGTTTACAGTAACCGTCAGACTGAAAGATGTCAGTTTTGAAGAAAAAAACGTATTTTGTTTAACTTCCTACTGATGTTATCAGACACACAGCAGTCTGGCTAGCCACCTAGCTATACCAGATGAAGACGCTATTCCGTCACTGGATTTAGAGGTCTCATACATGTCTCATGCTCTGTCTGCTTTTAAAAGTACTATTTTACATGAAGTTTCTCCTTTAACACCATGTCTAGGCAAAATATCTCATTACTCAAACCAGAACTCAAAGAAACTAGTATTCCATTCACTTAGAGTATGGTTTTTAGGGATGTTCAGTCATGCATTGCAATGTCTCATGGCCAATTGTTTTCATGTGCGATTCTCGTGCAATACTCATACAATTTAATTATGGAATCCCCTAACAGGTTCATACAGACCAGGGTGAGAAATTTGTCAATTTAATATATCTGAATACAGATATTGTGCCTGTGCAAATTACTTACAGTATAGTAATGATGAAAGAATGATATGCATATTAATAATGTCCCTCAACAACTTGTTATGATAGAGAAAGAAGAGAGACGTAATCCTAAGAAATAGAGGTTGAGGGTTGTCTAAATGAACACCAATGGTAACAAATGTATTGAACCTTTCGGAATGATAGGAAGACATTTTGTATAAACCTCCTGCCAATCCTTTATTTGAGTTAACCATTGATCACTGTAGGATAGACTTGGAGCTGAACCGATAACTTTCAAATGAAACATGAAATCCTCTTTCCAAATGTCTTCTGCAGGGCGCTGAAACTCTAAATGCAGTAGCGGCAAAAGAGTTTGTTCTATTATCAGATATTTTCTTTTCATAGTGAAAAAAATGTCGAAATGATTCTTTATTAACTCAATGCAGCTCCTAACATCATCCATCAACATATAACAGCATATTAAGAATGGCATTACAACGGCCTCTGTCACTGTCTTGAGAATTTTTTTGTATTTGTGGTGGCACATAAGTTAAACAAATGTCAGTGGAACAACCAAAGTGTTCCTCAGAATTCAAGCATCAGCAACCACAAACTTAATAAGAAGCCCTGTCAACAGAAATTTGGTGGCACACTATTTGAGACATAGAACCACCTTTGTCTCCCGAAGACTACTTAACTTGCCCTCAGGTTAGAGAAAAACAAAGACAAAACCAAAATGGTACCCAAGCTCTAATATAGTCATTTTACATATGCCATTTACTGTAGATCTATGTCACGTCATTTACCATCAAGACACCGCAGTCTTTCTTATTCTAGCTAAACGTTCAACCGCACTTGACTGGTCTTCTTTTATGACTGAAAAATCCACTGGGAGAACATTTTGTGATTCTCAATGTTTTTAATGTTTGTCTTTGAATATACAGCTGAGCAGTGTTTTTACAGGATTATAAATCTGCTTATATTCGATTTTTTTGTTGAAAACCGTCTGTTTTCTTTGAATAATAGATTTTCGTGTAGTCTTTTGCGCCTAGGCAGCAGGTAGCTTAGTGGTTAAGAGCATTGGGCCAGTAACCGAAATGTCTCTGTGTTTGAATCCCAAGCAGACTAGGTGAAGAATCTGTCGATGTGCCCTTGAGAAAGGCACTTATCCCTAGTTGCTCTGGATAAGAGCATCTACTAAAATGGAAAATAATGGAAAAATGAGCAAGTTACATACTGATGTTTTGGGGTCTTCTTGATGGGTAGTTGCTTTAGCCGTTGACTAAGTGGTTCGTTTGAGAAATATTATTCTATTGATAGATTTTTTTTATGATAGATGATATTGAGTACATGAAAAAGTGTTAATTTGATGTATTACCCAATTTTTATAAGGACCTACATATACATTGCCTTCAGAAAGAAATCACCCCCTTTACTTTTTCCACATTTTGTTGTATTACAGCCTGAATTTTAAATGTATAAATTGAGATGCTGTGTCACTGATCTACACACAATACTCCATAATGTTGAAGTGGAATATTAGTTGTAGAACATTTTCAAAATGTATAAAAAATTAAAAGCTGAAATGTCTTGAGTCAATAAGTATTCAACCCCTTTGTAATGGCAAGCCGAAATAAGTTCAGGAGTAAAAATGTGCTTAACAAATCACATAAGTTGCTTGGACTCATTCTTTGTTCAATAATAGTGGTTAACATAATTTTGAATGAGTACCTCATCTCTGTACCCCACACATACAAATGTCTGTAAGGTCCCTCAATCGAGAAGTGAATTTCAAGCCCAGATTCAACCACAAAGACCAGGGACATTTTTCAATGCCTCGCAAAGAATGGCACTGATTGGTAGATGTGTTAAAACAAAGAAAGCTGAATATCCCTTTGACCATGGTGATTAGCCATTGGATGGTGCATCAATACACCCAGTCACTATAAAGATACAGGCTTCCTGACTTTCTGTAGAGGAAAGACACTGCTCAGGGATTTCACCATGAGGCCAATGGTGATTTTAAAATAGTTACAGAGTTTAATGGTTGTGATATGAGAAAACTTTGGATGGATCAACAACATTGTAGTTACTCCACAATACTAACCTAAAATGACAGAGTGAAAAGAAGGAAGCCTGTAGAGAATAAAACTATTCCAAAACATGCATCCTGTTTGCAACAAGGCACTAAAGTAATACTACAAAAAATATGTCAAAGAAATTAACTTTACGTCCTGAATACAAAGTGTTGTTTAGGGGAAATCCAATACAACATATTACTGAGTACCACTCTCCATCTTTTCAAGTATTGCGGTGGCTGCATCATGTTATGAGTACGATTGTCATCGGCAAGGACAATGGAGTTTTTTAGGATAAAAAGAAATGGAATAGAGCTAAGCACAGGCAAAATCCTAAAAGAAAACTTGGTTCAGTCTGTTTTCCAACATATACTGGGACACAAATTCACCTTTCAGCAGGACAATAAACTAAAACACAAGGCCAAATATACACTGGAGTTGATTACCAAGATGACATTGAATGCTCCTGAGTGGCCTAGTTAGAGCTTTGACTTAAATCGGTTTGAAAATCTATGGCAAGACTTGAAAATAGCTTTCTAGCAATGATCAACAACCAACTTGACAGAGCTTTAAGAATTTTTTAAAGAATAATGTGGCAAATATTGTACAATTCAGGTTGCAAAGCTCTTAGAGACGTAGTCAAAAATTCTCACAGCTGTAATCACTACCAAAGGGGTTTCTAACATCTATAATCTGTGGGGTGAAAACTTATTTCATCAAGATATATTTGTGTTTTATTTTTCATACATTTTCATAAATGTTAGAATTTCTTTTTCCACTTTGACATTAGAGTATTTTGTGTAGATCATTCACCAAAAACGACAAATAAATCAATTTTAATCCCACTTTTTAACATAACAAAATGTGAAAAAAGTCAAGGGGTGTGAATACTTTCAGAAGGCAACTGATCCTAGTCTTGGTGTTTATATTTCACGGGATTTTATTTTAAAACTGGGATTTTATTATTTCCGCAATGATCTCTTTTAGTCACTCTCCAGGCTTTGGCCCTTCATGCGTATCTCTTCACATCCTTGGCAGACACAACCTGCTGGGTACCCCCCCTGATGAAAAAAGGGACCTCCAGAAGGACTTCCATAGTCCATAGTCCTGAATACCCCTTGTCCCCCCAATACTCCCCCCTCCTCCCCTCCCACTATCAGCAGCTGCCAGGTGACACACCTCATTAACTTCCCCTTTCTCCTATTCTCTTCGGCCTTCATTGTCTTGAGATATGAGATGAGCCTTTGTTGGGAGTTTTTGCCCTTTTTTCCGCGGGCAGTGGAGGGCCCATAATTAGTGCTTTGCGCTGGGCGTACTTTCTCACAGGGCTACGACACAATTAATCAGTATTTTCCCACCAATGGGTAAAAGCCCCTTGACTCTTTCAAGGCCAAATCTAAGCCTCTTCAAAGGAGCGATGCTTTTTGGCCATCAGATCATCTAAACACCACTAGAGCAAGTGAACCGAGATTTTGAGCGAGGTTCACAAGAGTAAGTCTAACTGGATATATTTACAACTTGAAACAAAATGTCCGATAAAGTACCGCTACTGGTCCTCTTATTTGATAACTCATTTTATCTCACTAAATATAGTGTCAGATTTTATTTTATCTCCACGTGTTTTGTTTTAGTGCTAAAAAAAAGATATTAATCATTAGGATGCAGGCATAACTCCAAACATGGCCAGAGAAACAAACTAACAAACATACAGTACACAAACAACAAATACAAAAATATGATAAAAAATAATATATATATATATTGAATGCTGTAACAATACAAAATTAAAACAATGAATAAAAGTCACATGATGGTATTGATTGCCCATTACTGATGACCACTTATTAACTATCATTTATTCATATTACTTTAGTTTAATAAAATATTTCAGTTGTTGTGAATATTATATTTTATATTATAGAGCTGATGCCTATGCTGTCTGACAAAATCAGTATTTTAGTAGTTCATCAAAGTAAATAAGGCATACATCTGTGACTGCTGAATACCAACTATCAATCACTTAGATGTATTTTCAGCTAGAGATACCTTGTGAGAGAACTGCTCTCTATCTCTCTTGTTCACACATTCTTGTCTCTTTTACATAGCAGGCTTAAAATAAACAGACCGGACAAGTAGACGCGCAATGGATTATGGTCATTGTAGTTAACTGCCACGTTTTCTGCGCAAAAGTATGTAGAGTATTGACCTGTTGGAAACTACAACACTCTACTACATCTCACAGTTTGGGCTTGATTTGATTTATCTCTAGAAAAACTGTGCAATGTGTGAATTGACCTCACAGAAAAAAAGAACAAAATGGAATTCAAATAATTGAACCGATGTCAGTAAATTAGTTGTTTAAAAACCGAAAACGTGGTTAATTACTCAGCACTACTAATTTGAGGTTACTTACAGTATATTTGTGGCCCCTCAAATGTTGGGGGTGAATGAGAGGGGGCCACATGGTTGTTTGTTAATCTACTTAGAGACAAGCTTGTCCTGTTAGCCTGATCTACATAATGTTATACAGTATATCAGATAAACAACTCTTGTTTTCAGGTAGTGGCATAAAAATGTGTAGCTGTCTTTATTGAGCAGTTATAGCAAGATCATTTCAATTTTACACATCCTAGAAAATATGTGCTGTGTTTTTTTATGAGTTATAGAACATTTACATTTGATACTCATAAATATCTGACAGAGTATAGGTTTTGTCTTTCTAAAGACAATGATAGTGGCGGTATTTGTTTTTAAATGTAACAAAGTAGGGTCCATCCCTGCCTTCCCAACATACAGTAGGACGTGGACCTGGGACCCTCTACATTGTGAGTTCCAGTACCCATCTGGCTCACTCGCATTATCACAATAATAAAGTGTGTGAAGCAGATGAGATCAAGTCAATATCCTCTTGCTAATTTCCGCACTGTCACCTGGCATAAAAGCCCATCATCGGTCACTGAACTTCACACTCTGCACTTCAGGCCCCGTGGGACAACACTGGCCTATTGTGACTGGTCAGTCCCTGTAATAATGAATCATGGGACTGGGTTCTGCCTGGAGAAGATGGACACCTCCCAAACCAAGACAGAGGAAAGGCCCAGAGATATAGGGAACAGAAGCAACTGGCAAGAAAAAAATATTCCCAGACCTTTCACCTGAGGTCGAAACTCTGGTCCTCGACTGCTGATCTGACATATGTTTTCGTAATACAAGACAAGCACTCTGTCATTGTGGCCGCTCTCCAAAACTAATGATGTCAAGTGATTCCCTAACAAAATCCCCTTTTTAAAAGGAATGAAAGACCCAAGAGGGGGAGGCCGGTTAGGGTAGTGGGGTGACCAGGGAGGGGGACAGGTTGGGGGGCAAAGAAGATGCACAAACATTGAGACAAAAAGCCAAACACAAACTAACTTGATGATTTTGTCTGCCAAGCCTCTCGCCACTATCATATCATTGTACACAGAGAAAAGGGCTCACTTTTTATTTACTCTGGTGGTTATTGCCAGAATATTGCTTTTAATTGCTGTCCTGGATTTCCCGCTACCGTAAAGGGGAGTCAGAGACGATTAATCAAAGTAACGGAGCATAATGATGTCTGGGAATGGCCCCGAAGCCCAGGTCAGGGGTTGGACAATGTGAACATTCAGCTACTTAGCTTCCTTTGCTACTTTGTGACAAAATCTGTTTACCCAACACCAATTAAGATGCCTCTCCGTGCGCTGTGGTCAATGGGTTTGACGAAGGGGGTCGTCCAACGACTTGACATGTCCCTGAGCACGAACAAGCTGGCCTGTGTCTTCGCCCTGATAATTGGTATCCCTTGCAACGTGCCGCTTCCCAGGGTTGTCCTTTGTGTCCCCGTGGAAGTCCTAAATGAGGGGAATCAGGGATTTAATGGGACTCCTGTGAGTTTTAAACAAACAGAGAGCGACCCCCTACTGTTCAGCATGTTGCATAGAACAGCAGGGAGCCCACAGGCTTTTGCTCGGAGCAAGCGGCCATGGGGCCCGAGGCTTCTTGTCTAGTCCCATTGTGCATGGGATAGCCTTTCAAGTTCTATAGGCCAACAGTTGTTGTAGGGAGCACTGAGGTTTGTTATCCTGTTGTGTCAATCCATACAGGGAGTGTTTGTTTAGAGATGGTATTGTGTTTAAATTGAAATCTTATAAACTGTATTGCTTCTAGAACAAACACAAATACACATTATAAACAATTTAAGAGTTTATTTCCAAAACATTTTTTTCTTCACATTTGTTTTTTTAAAAATCAGAAATGATTGCTTATCGGTACCTTCATGCGTATGTAAAATAGATGTTTATGAAAATGTTTTTTGTTTGTTGCAAAACTCTATATATCCATTGGAATGGAATGTTTGTATCCTGTATATTTGACTGTGATACGTGGTTGTCTCACCTAGCTCTCTTAAGATGAATGCACTTACTGTAAATCACTCTGGATAAGAGCATCTGCTAAATGACTTAAATGTCAAATGTAAATGTTTTACATACAGATCTCATATTACTGTTTTGAATTATTTCAATGTTTTAAATATTGATGTCACAAATGTATCATTTGTACAGTTCTTTATAAAACCTGTAGTTATTTGTTACATTTGACTGTAAATCCCACCAGTACTACCTCATTGAGAGGGAGGTGAATATGTAGCATTTAGCAACAAAAAAAAACAACATGATTATTTGTCTCTCTGAAATGAAACCATCAAGTGATAGTTTTTAAACAAATACATTTCTGGAATTGAACAACCCCATACCATGACTCTTTCATCATTTCCTTAAACAACAAAAGCTAATTTACCAACATTTCAGAAAATGAACACATAGCGGTTTGAAATGAAACTCTTTCATTATGCCTGCTTCCTTGTTATTCAGGTGATATACTTATGTCGTGAAAATGAGCCAATGACAGGAAAAAAAAGGGAAGTGTCAAGGGAAGAAGAGAACGGTTTAGGTCCTATCATTGACCTGTATCCATGACGTCATCAACATCGTTAAGTGCTTGATTCATCAGAGTAGTGTATAGTTTCCTAAGCATGATCACTTAGGGACCCAAACCACTCTAACAACAAAAGACAAGAATACAATTTATCTAAAAAAAAACGCGTGACCATTTATTTAGAACGCAACGAGGATCCTCTATCAAATAGATTTTCCAACCTGTTTAAGGCATAACACTGGCTTATCCTCCTGGGTCCATTGTGAAAGACTGAAGGATTTGTCAATGGGGCTCTTCGCCTGGGTGTTGATGTTGTGTGCCTAATGTGTTTGCCTTGGCTGTGAACGGGATTAGTGGCTGTGTGGTGGTCTCCGTGGATCACAGACTACTGGACTTTGAAAGCATATTTGCTTACTTACTCATGTGCAAACCAAAGCACTCACACACATTGGAACCCTTCTCTCAACACATAGTTGACCCCACGCAAACACACACGCGTGCACTCATGCGCACCCGCACACACACACAGACACGCACGTCACTGCAAGTGTTTGGACAGTGTCCGGGGTCAAGGTGAGAAACGACACACCAAATCAATCTTTTCTCAGGTGAACGCCGACTAATGACCCATGGACGCCTGCACAGGCTAATTTAAAGATTTCTTGAAGTGTCATGCTGAAAAAACCTTTGGTAGATGAGTTACATGTTTGGATAGGTCATGGAATTGCCACTACAAATACTTTGCTATATTAGCTGAAGTCTGTTTTTCCATAAGATAAATGTTTTAGAAAAGAAGAAACAGTCGAGATTTTTTCCATGTGAGCTTGTTCTTTCAATCAATGCGGAACCTGTGTTTATTGTACTGTATGAGATAGAAAGACCGAGAAATACAGGTCAGTAAAAACACGACAACTCTATGTTGGCTGTTGAACATGGCTGAGATGTTCCATTGTGAAGAACAATCTCTTTTAACCCAACATGTCTTGTAGGGAACATAAAAAGGGCCCACACATGCATGTGACCTCCTCAGTACCCCTGCCTGTCTGTGTTTACAGTAAACTGAACCAGCCTTCTCTTTTCAACCCCACTCCTAAGGTGTACCTCACGTAGGACCCCACTGGATTTGTTTGCACACCCAGGGGACTCCCTCAAGGCGGTGAAACTGAGATACGAGGTCTTGGGTTACCTCTTAATGAAACGGATCAGCATAGCCCAATCACAACAAAACAGCCGATTGTGGGCACGCAGCCATGACCGAGGGACGTCACCTGAGAACCTGACAGATTATGCAACTGCCTTTTGTCGACGCCGTGGCACCTTTGGAAAAGAAAGACAGCAAATTGGTCACTCTCATAGACCTCCATGTCTCTTCAAACTATGATCATGCAAGTTGACAAAATGTTTGGAGAAATGTTGATGGCTGATCACTTGCAAACAGAATTAGGAAATTAACGTCAACCAATGTTGTTGATCAGACTTTTATGCCTATTGTATTGTTGTGACCACAGTTGGGCATCAATAAATCTTACCCCCCCCCACTCACTTAATAACCTTTTACTGCAGTGGGCTAAATCAGGATCACATGGAGTGATTCTTGGTAGTCTTAAACCCATTTACTTTTAAACAAAAGTATACACCTCAAACACATGGTTACAGGCGTAAACATCTTTTTGTTAAAATGTATTCAATTTTGAGTTTGTATTCCAATATTACATTTTATATACATCACAGAAGACTGAACTATAACAAAACTGTTTCGCATAGAAACACCGGATTTTCATTGTAAAAGAATATACCTTTATTAATTATGAAATTATAAATATTAATAACATTCCACCCATGAGGCCAAAGAGGGCACTTTTTTTGTCATTGATTGCAGGAAAAGGCTACGGCAAGATTTACTAAAGCCTTCTGATTTATCTTTAAGACAATGATACCTTACATACAGTAGTGTATAACCTATTGGCAATAATTCTTGTTGGCATCAGTGTCAACTATCAGAGTCAGGGGGAATTCCCTCTATCTAATGAATGACTAAAGCGTACTGAATATAGAGTACCCTGCTGCATCCACACTGCTCCATCATGTACAGCTCTGGCAGATGTCTTCTGGATGATGTGTGCTGGAAACAGAGCTTGACTGCCTTCAAGTCTCGATTTGAATGGTATTTTTATCAAGTGTCTTTCTTTTTATTTTCAGTAAAATGGAGTACTGAGTCCCCCAGCTAGAGAACCCACTCATGTTAATGTCCATTTTCTTTTACCTCACCGGTTACTTGATTCACCACCGACTGTCTACCTGAGACATGCATTCCTGAAGATGAGTAGCAATACATATGTATAAGGATGAAATGAAAGGATTGTCACATCTATTGTGTTTTAAGAATATATGTTTTGATTTATTTACTCAATAAAGAAGTGAGTCACGCTAACATTATGCAGGTCGTATACTACAGCAAGTACAAGCAGAACAATCTACGTAATTACCATAGTAGCGGACTAGTAAATACATGCAGCTATGGGTACTTTCACACTCGCTTGTGATCTTCTTGGAAAACAGAATGAACAATGGTAAGTGCTATGTAACTGCCTGTACTAACATTCCTGCTGCAAGGTAATTACATAAGCCATTTCCCTATACTTACCCTTATAGCTTCCTTATAGGCCCATTTACATTTTTATGTTTACGTTTTAGTAATTTAGCAGGCGCTCTTATCCACTGTATGCACAGTTTGTGCATACATCTTAGATAGCTAGGTGAGACAACCACATACTGTACATGTAACTGACAAAATAATGGAAACACTTGAGTAAATGAGGGATACAATGTATATTGAAAGCAGGTGCTTCCACACAGGTGTGGTTACTGAGTTAATTAAGCAATTAACATCCCATCATGCTTAGGGTCATGTATGAAAATGCTTGGCTACTATGGCTATGCCCCCATAGGATGATAATGCCCCCATCCACAAGGCACGAGTGGTCACTGAATGATTTAAAGAGCATCAAAACTATGTAAATCTTATGCCATGGCCATCTCAGTCACCAGCTCTCAACCCAAATGAACACTTGTGAGAGATTCTGGAGCGGCACCTGAGACAGCGTTTACCACCACCATCAACAAAATACAAAATTATGGAATTTCCCCTGGAAAAATGGAGTTCTATCCCTCCAATAGAGTGCCAGACACTTGCAGAATCTATCAATCAAATTCAATCAAATGTATTTATAAAGCCCTTTTTACATCAGCCGATGTCACAAAGTGCTATACAGAAACCCAGCCTAAAACCCCAAACAGCAAGCAATGCAGATGTAGAAGCATGGTGGCTAGGAAAAACTCGCTAGAATGGCATGAACCTAGTAAGAAACCTAGAGGGGAACCAGGCTCTGAGGGGTGGCCAGTCCTCTTCTGGCTGTGCCGGGTGGAGATTATAGCAGTACATGGCCAAGATGTTCAAACGTTCATAGATGACCAGCAGGGTCAAATAATAATAATCACAATGGTTGTAGAGGGTGCAACAGGTCAGCACCTCAGGAGTAAATGTCAGTGTGCTTTTCATAGCCGAGCATTCAG
This sequence comes from Salmo salar, assembly GCF_965601325.2. NCBI lineage: Eukaryota > Metazoa > Chordata > Actinopteri > Salmoniformes > Salmonidae > Salmo > Salmo salar. The sequence continues at coordinate 69,740,498 of NC_138299.1, read as the reverse complement.
AGTTAGAGACAGCAGGTGTGGTAGAGAGAGAGAGTCGAAAACAGCAGGTCCGGGTAGCACAGCCAACCCAAGGTGCATTGAAGCTGTTCTGGTTTATGGTGGCTCAATGCCCTAATAAGACACTATGTTGGTGTTGACTTTATTTTGGCAGTTACCTGTATCTCAGTCAAGCACTAGCAAAGTCAGTGCTAGTAAGTATTAGTTCACGGAAGGGTGCTCGTTTATTTTACATTTTTATGTGGGGGAGGGGGGTCGCTGTGGGATTAGTCAAGATACTACATGAGGAGGTAGGGTTTCAGACATTTTTCGGAAGATGGGCAGGGAGTGCTCATTCCACCATTGTGGTGCCAGGACAGAGAAGAGCTTTCACTGGGCTGATCGGGAGAGCCATGATACCATATGCGGCAGAACAATTAGTTGCCAAACAAGGATTACGGAGTGGATCAACAAGAAATTCACAGGCTTTCTCACAGTACAGGAACAATGTTGTCTTACAAGACTTCCATCATAATACCTGATGGGTGGCGAACAGGGGAGATTTACAGCACAAAATGGCCACCATGGTGTCACCCCGGTGGGTGCTACACATTAGTAAGTGATGTGAGTTGGCCCTATGTAGGATCTCACACATCCATCTGTGTGTTGAGAATAGGAGGTTTGTTTACCCTTTGACCAATAGAACAGAGAATGGTATCCTGTTTCAGAAGTGTACAGGAAGGCAGTAAGGCATCATTTGGATGAGCTCAGTCTTTATCCATCTCCAGACTTCCCACGCACCCCACCAGGGTGTCCTTTGTGATCCAGCCACCAAATTAGAAGCTTCGGTTGGAGCTGGGCAGAGCCACACTTATCTTTTTCCTGTGTAGACAGAGATCTGTATAGGCACTTAGGCAGAGCTAAGGGTTTTATCTTACCCATCAGGTCAATTTCGATAACAATACCAGGCATGATGAGACCCATCTTTTAATCTTACCAGCCAGTGAAGGTGGAGTATATGATCAGTCACACCCTAAACATTTTTAAATTTAACTAGGCAAGTCAGTTAAGAGCAAATTCTTATTTTCAATGACAGCCTAGCAACAGTGGGTTAACTGCCTTGTTCAGAGGCAGAACATCAGAGTCTTACATTGTCAGCTCAGGGATTTGATCTTGCAACCTTTCAGTTACTAGTCCAACGCTCTAACCACTAGGCTACCTGCCGCCCCAGCAGGTAGCCTTTCTAGACTTCCGCTTTAAAGATCTAAGGGGAAATTTGACTTCATGTATTGTTCACTGTGTTGATTATACAGTAGATGAACTCTGCATCAACAATCAGTAGTAAGCAATAAAACAAGCCTCTTCAGATCTCTGGGTTGGGGGCCAAGTTTGGTAGTTGGGTCGTTCCACGAAGTGAGTGCCTTTGATGTTCCCTTTGATATTTTAAGTAGAAATTGTGCACCAATATCGAATTTAAATATGAAATATTTGAAATGAAAAGGCTGTTATTTTCAATGAAGGTTCCTTTAATATAGAACACATGGAGAATTAAATTCCTCTGTGCACCCTCTGTGACTTCTAGGAAGATTTTAACCCACTTAACCCAAACATTTCTCCAAGTTTTCACCATCATTGTAATTTTATTAGTTATTTTATTGCTCTGACAAAGTCATTTCCGAAGATTATTTTATATTTCATGTGATTAGTAATTAATTTACATCAGTCCCTCATTTTAAGGTCAACTTTGATATGTAAACTTAACTGCGATTTTAATAAGGTGAAACTATTCATTTTTTAATATTTTTTTGTTCAAACATTGAACTTCTAGTCAAAACAGCATCTCTTATCATACTCTTTTTGGTCATTTTCTGGTGTTTTGTGGTGGAAAACTGAGTGGGTTGAGCATAACTCTTACCCATAGATAGACAGGCTAGAATGTTTTAACAATTGACATTTTTGTAAAGCTTGCATTCAATTGACCCTCAAATGCCCTCTTGGACAACATTTTCCTGTGAAGCCCAATTCCTCATTCAGAACACTGGAGAAAACCCCTCACAATGATCTCAAACTGTGTTTTTACTCTCGGGTATGTTGTGGTGGGCTGCCATTACATTTGCTTCAAGGGAACCTGGTAAGATCAAGTTTGTAATGTTGTTAGCATGGATGGGTCTAGCCCAATAAATGGACTAAAGGAGCCTCCTTATGGTCCAAGGACCTTAAGTGTTGTTTAAAAGTAAATTGACTCCGACAGCCAAAACAGCCAAATATTCCATCTAAACGTAAATTGATTCTCAATTGCGGTACGGTTCTAGAAACATGAAGACCTCTACTTTCATATCACATCAAAATAATTTCACAAATGCAAAACACACACTTACTGTACACCAGGGATCATGTACTAGATGGATGGTCAGGGGGACAGAAGATAATTACAAATAATTTGTTGACTGCAAATTGACCGAAAGAAGGCCAAATAGATACAGTGCATTCAGAAAGTATTCAGACCCGTTGACTTTTTCCCCATTTTGTTACATTACAGCCTTATTCTAAAATGGATTCAATATTTTTTCCCTCATCAAGCTACACACAAAACCACATAATGACAAAGCGAAAATAAGGTTTTAAGAAAAAACTGAAAAACCTTATTTACAAAAGTATTCAGAACCTTTACTATGAGACTCGAAATTGAGCTCAGGTGCATCCTGTTTCCATTGATCATCCTTGACATGTCTCTCCAACTTGATTGGAATCCACCTGTGGTAAATTCAATTGATTGGACATGATTTGGAAAGGCACTCACCTATCTATATAAGGTCCCTCAGTTGACAGTGCATGTCAGAGCAAAAACCAAGCCATGAGGTCGAAGGAATTGTACGTAGAGCTCCGAGACAAGATTGCGCTGAGGCACAGATCTGGGGAAGGGTAACAAAAAATGTCTGCAGCATTGAAGGTCCCCAAGAACACAGTGGCCTCCATCATTCTTAAATGGAAGAAGTTTGGAACCACCAAGACTGTTCCTAGAGCTGGCCCCCCAGCCAAACTGAGCAATCGAGGAGAAGGGCCTTGGTCAGGGAGGTGACCAAGAACCCGATGGTCAGTCTGACAGAGCTCAAGAGTTCCTCTGTGGAGATGGGAGAAACTTCCAGAAGGACAACAATCTCTGCAGCACTCGATCAATCAGGCCTTTATGGTAGAGTGGCCAGACGGAAGCCACTCCTCAGTAAAGGCACATGACAGCCTGCTTGTAGTTTGCCAAAAGGCACCTAAAGACTCTCAGACCATGAGAAACAAGATTATCTGGTCTGATGAAACAAAGACTGAACTCTTTGCCTGAATGCCAAGCATCACATCTGGAGGAAACCTGGCACCATCCTTATGGTGCAGCATGGTGGTAGCATCATCAAGCTGTGGGGATGTTTTTCAGTGACAGGGACTGGGAGACTAGTCAGGATCAAGGGAAAGATGAACGACACAAAGAACAGAGAGATCTACAATGTAGAAAATAGTAAAATAAAGAAAAACCCTTGAATGAGTATAAAACTTTTGACGGTAGTGTATAAATATTTTTTACCAAGAAGGAGAGTGATGGAGTGCTGATTAACTGGTCTCCGCAATCCCCCGACCCTAAAAACTTGATATGTGACCCTAACCAAATTGAGATGGTTTGGGATGAATGCCAAGAGTGTGCAAAGCTGTCATCAAGGCAAAAGGTGGCTATTTGAAGAATCTGAAATATTAAATATATTTTGATTTGCTTGCTTTGATTACTACATGATTCCATATGTGTTAATTCATAGTTTTGTTATCTTCCCTATTATTCTACAATGTAGAAAATAGTACAATTAAAGAAAAACCCTTGAATGAGTAGGTGTTCTAAAACTTTTGACCAGTAGTGTATATCGAAAAAAACTTGCATATCTAAATTTATTCAAACAATTGACAAATAATATGTGTAATAATATAAGCACTTCTACGAAGGATTGTTACCTATAACAAGGGCGGGCAGTAGGAATTCTTCATTTTTGTCAACAGATGTGGGATGCATACACTCACTCACTCCACCCATCCTAAACAAACATTTATGCCCCTCTTTTCCCTTCCACCCATAGATTGACCCCCCCCCCCCACACACACACACACACAACCGCAAGCTCAAATGTTCAACAGTTGTTCCATCCCCAACTCAAGAAAAAACTTGATATGTGAATATGTATGCTGTTTGGCTGTTGAAAAAGGCATGCCAGATTGCCAAATTGAGCAGGAATGGGAAAATTTGATTGATCAGTATCTAGTTCCAGCTGATGTAGCTCGGATACCCCCCTTACCCTCAACACCCACACACGCTGGTCCCCCACTGAGACCCATCTTTCCTAGCACCTCTGTGCAGTCAGACCATTTGATTATTCTGTACCGCCAGGGCCACAATAATATGCCCCCTCTCTGATTGTCCGAGTGTGACTCCTTTCCCCATGGGTTACTGCAGCCAGTGTTGCCAGCACTGCCACTACCTGGGTGGGAGTATTACACCGTAATTCCCACCGGCTAGGTACGAGGTCATCAAGGTTCTCATTAGCAGCTTTGAGAAAATCCAGTGGCTTTTGCTTTTGGACTTACCCTGGCAGGCAAACTCAGACTCTTGAGAGGCAGTGCTGCTTTAGAGTGTCTCTGACCCCGTTCACCTTTCTAGTATGGCTACTTGCTGTAGACCTATAAAATGGTTAAAGACTTCCTCTTAGTGGGTGGGTCACTCAGGTGGGTGTCTAGGATATAGGGTTGGCACAGTTCCACCATGATAGGACAAAAATAAACAAACTATATATTTTAATTTTAAAATGTACATCCCATATCTGCGCAAAAGTGAAGACTCTCACTCTGTCACAACTCCTGCTTGCAGACACACATGGACTCGGCATTTGCAACCATTTTCCTTACTCACTGACTTTTAACTCATCACATTTTTCCAAACACACAAAACACACAGGCACACCATCGTCCAACATACCCATACTCCCCTCACATACTGTATACACCCGTATATACCCACACACTGCACCTTTTATGTCATCTATTTGTCATGTTTTTATTTCTACCTTGTTGATTCCTGCCTAATTTCGGGCTTTGGGTTCTTACTTTTGCATTCGGTTCCTTGTATTTTGTGATTTATTATTTCATAAATTGTCCTTTCTTTATTTATTTATCAATACTATACATAAAAAATTGTATACAAATAATTTTACAACATTCCGTAACTTGAATAGTATAGTGTATTTATAGTTTCTTTATTAATTGTTGTATTTTATTATTTCAGTTTTTTATTATTTATTATTACTATCCCTATCATTAATAGTGTTGGATGTTCCATTTTATTTAGAATAGCCATGGAGGGGTGTCGGTGTCTCAGAACAGATAATTATCAATGTATAACTTGTCGACTACAAGAGCTACACGTCTCCCTTTTAGTATATGGTCTTTGAAGAGTGGATACAGTACTTTACATCGTTTTGCAATTTCCTGATCGCTCATGCCTATTTCATAGCCGGCGAGTCTTTTGCCCAGGCTTTTTACCCTTATTTTATCTTTAAAGGGTGCAAATTTGGCAATGATTGGCTGCTGGTATTGCTGTCCTCTCAGTCCGAAACGATGCATGTGTTCGAGTTTAATTTGGTCGATAGTATCGCCTGGGATCTGCAGCGCTTTAACCATGAATTCTTTCACCAAACTCTGGATCTTCACCTTCATCCTCTTTAATTCCGTAAACACCAGATTTCCATTGAACTAGTCTGTATATCAAGTAGGGATTCTCTTAACGTCTTGTGTCTTTTTTAAAGTTCATTAATGTCATCTTCGATAACATTGACTGTACCCTTCAGCTTTTTAGTTTGTTTTTTCAGTGTCGTGGCTTTCTCATCACTCATTACAAGGCTTGCCTTCACCTCTTGTACATCTTTAAGGACTAACTCAAGCACTCCTAATTCATCATTTATAGATTTTAGCAGTTTGGTTTCCACGCTTACTGTAAAAGGTGATGAAAAAAGCTAATCTGTGTTAGGCGAAGAGTCTCTTCATTTTCTTTAAGTGTTCGGTTCTCTATTCTTTCCATGTTTACTCTCTGCCATGTTTTGGTGTTGACTGCTTTGGTATTATTTTTCTATAATATTCTTTAGCCTTACAAGTTGTTTTGAGTTATTATGTGCGTTTGGATGTTGTTGCCCAAGAGTGAACATATCAGCATAAAAGTACTATTATTTGATCAGTTTTACGGACATTTATTTCTAAGCTTTTTCATGAGACATTTTGCACTGCCATCTTCAGTCCGCCATAGTCTTACCTGCACTAAAGATAGTTAGCCTCTATGAATAGGCTAGGATGGCTCTGGTTATGCACTGTCAGCTTTCAGTCAAAACTACAAACCATTTTCGGACCTAATTGGTGCTCTCAAATAATATTCTGATGTTGACAGCAGGTGAGAGTTATATTCATTACATAACTCACTTAGCTAGCTAAAATACATTTGGAGAAAATAAGTTATATTAACCGGCTAGCTAGCTAGCGTTAGCAGTGTTTTCAAAGTTGGCCAATGACACAAAACTAGCTAACCAGCTAGCAAGCAATAAAACAAAAGTATAATTTCGGATTAAAAAAAATATGACAGCCTGCATTTCAGGAATCACACTGTTAAATTATTTAGCCATACAAATACATTAAAAAACATAGTTTTTGCCATTGGCTTCCATGCTTTTGAAACAAGCGCTTGTCCTATGACGTCCAACATGAGCTTGGTTCGAGATTCTTGCTATCCAACGGAGTGCTGCGATCGGTTGCCCAAAATTATACGGCGGGGCTTAGCGAAAGGTCAATTGCCACCCCCTGTTGCACACAACAAGCTTCCATTCCACCTGTCACTTGGGGCAACCCTGTTACGGTCAACCCTGTTACTTTATTTGGCACTTAATAGGCACATACTATAGTATTTTTTTTATTTAACCTCTTGTTATGGGAAAACATCTCAAAAAGCACCGAAATGGTGTAACGACCCAGTTGCCCTGGGTACCACAGTATCTCTTGTGCATTTAATCAGCTTCACATGACGTAAATTCATGCTATTAAATTCACCCAAAGAGTTAAAAGCTAACTTGATGATACATTAGCAAAAAGATTCTGACTGGAATGGTAGGAATTTAGGGTGTGACTGATGGTTATGCTACTCAAATGTAGATACACAGAGGGTCAAAATGATTTAGAGCAGGGATGGGCAACTTTGTGCGTGGGGGCCACTATTCTTTTTTTACCCTAGCCTTTTGGGGCTAAGCACCATTTTTACGGTTCCCCTCGTGACAGCAAAAAAAGAAAAAGAAGAAGAAGTTTAAGAGCTAATTTCCTGCAATTCTACACATTTTGACGGACAGAAGAATTTGCAACTTTATAACATATTTCATGCAATTCTACTCATTTTGCCATAGGGTGGAGAGCAATATTTGCCGTTTTTAATATGATATCTGAGTGAGAGTGACTAACAAAATCAATGGGGGCCCCCCGGTCGATATTTCGACCATGGTTACTACAAGTTTAGATAGATGGCCTTACCAATCTAAAACATTTTAGCAGACATGGGATAATTGAGTGATTGTCAGTGACTGACATAAGTGAAGAACTGCTAATGCACAGCCAAATTTCAAAATGTGTATTCTACTATTCTAACTCTCAACAGTAAGTTGAGACCCCGACCGCCCCCACTTATTCTTTTGTTATGGAAATGGGTCTGCGGGGCCGCCAGTTGCCTATCTCTGGTATAGAGCTACATTTCCCACTCAAAACTTGAAAAACCTAATACATGTAAAGGTAGCCCAACACCTGAATTAACGTCATAAACATTTTTTTACGTAATTTTGTTGACATCATAAGGAATTTTTCCAGGGAAGTTCCCTTTGGTACAGTGCCTTCAGAAAGTATATTTTTCCACATTTTGTTGTGTTACAAAGTGGGATTAGAACGTATTTGTGATTTTTTTGGCAATGATCTACACAAAATACTCTATAATGTCAAAGTGGAAGAAAAATGTACAATAAAAACACTAATATATCTTGATTAGATAAGAATTCAACCCCCTGAGTCAACACATAGAATCACCTTTGCCAGTGATTACAGCTGTGTCTTTCTGGGTAAATCTCTAAGAGCATTCCACACTTGGATTGTTCAACATTTGCCAATTATTATTTTCAAAATTCTTCAAAGCATTTGTAGGTCTTGCCATAAATGTTCAAGTAAATGTAAGTCCAAACTGTAACTCTGCCACTGAGGAACATTCACTGTCTTCTTGGTAAGCACCTACAGTCTAGATTTGGCCTTGTGTTTTAACCCTTGTGCTCTGCTGGAGAAATATTCTGTCCATTGTGGTATGGGTCAGATTGACCCGCACAGATTAAACACACTCAAGACAGTCAAAGAATCAAGTAAAAACAGCCAAAACTTCCTTTTGCCTTGTCAGACCTTTCAGAAAGAAGAAATACAAGAACATTTGATTTTAAAAACTCAATTTATGGACTATTTATTAAACATATTTCCTTTCTCACAAACAAGCATTTTCAGTTTGGAGCTCATTTTTGAGTGTCTGTGTCCTTTTCACCCAAACATAATTATAAAAGTGTAACCACAACCAGTCAAAACTAAATACATCAAAGACACTTGTTTATTTTGGACCTGTGCAAATATCTATACACATGAAAGCCTCCGGGTCAAAATGACCAACAACATCATGTTTGTATACAAAATCTACACAGACATTCCGCAACACATCAGTGTGTCCACATTTTGAAGTTAGGTTCATGTCCTTAAATGGGAAAAAGTAATTTCATTTCATAGAGAAAAAGAGAGGTTAACTAGTATTTTAGACAACTCAAAAGTGGAAATGGGTCAAATGAACCTGCATCATAATATGAGGGTTAAGTTATTGTAATGCTGAAAGGTGAATTCATCTCCCAGTGTCTAGTGGAAAGCAGACTGAACCAGGTTTTCCTCTAGGATTTTGCCTGTGCTTAGCTCCATTCGGTTTCTTTTTATCCTGAAAAACTCCCCAGTCCTTAACAATTACAAGCATACCCATAACATGACGCAGCCATGTTGAAAATATGGAGTGGTACTCAGTAATATGTTGTACTGGATTTTCCATAAACATAACACTGTATGTTTGAGGCAAATCCAAACATTATTGCTTTAGCACATGTTTTTATAAAAATAATTTACCCCGTTTTCTCCCCAATTTCGTGGTATCCAATTGATAGTTACAGTCTTGTCTCATTGCTGCAACTACCGTATGGACTCAATAGAGGCGAAGGTCGAGAGCCGTGCGTCCTCCAAAACACAACCCAACCCAACCAAGCCGCACTGCTTCTTGACACAATGCCCACTTAACCCTGAAGCCAGCCGCACCAATGTGTCGGAGGAAACACCATGCACCTGGTGACCGTGTCAGCATGCACTGCGCCCGGCTCGCCACAGGAGTTGTTAGTGCGCGATGGGACAAGGACATCCCTGCCGGCCAAACCCTCCCCTAACCCGGATGATGCTGGGCCAATTGTGCGCCGCCCCATGGGTCTACCGGTCGAGGCCGGCTGCGACAGAGCCTGATCTCAAACCCAGAATCTCTAGTGGCACAGCTAGCACTGTGGTGCAGTGCCTCAGACCACAGCGCCACATTTTTTGGAGTATTACTTTAGTGCCTTATTGCAAACAGGATACATGTTTTGGAATATATTTATTCTGTACAGGCTTCCTTCTTTTCTCACTGTCAATAAGGTTAGTACTGTGGAGTAACTACAATGTTGTTGATCCATCCTCAGTGTTCTTCTATCACAGCCAGTACATTCTGTAACTGTTTTAAAGTCACCATTGGCCTCAGGGTGAAATCCCTGAGCCGTTTCCTTCCTCTTCAGCAACTGAGTTAAGATGCCTGTATCGTTGTAGTGACTAGGTGTATTGATACATCATAATTAATAACTTCACCATGCTCAAAAGGATATTCAATGTTTGCTATTTCTTTATTGTTAACCATCTATCAATAGGTCCCCTTCTTTGAAATGCATTGGAAAACTTCCCTGGTCTTTATGGTTGCATCTGTGTTTAAAATTCACTGCTTGACTGAGGGACTTTACAGATAATTGTATGTGTGGGGTACAGAGAAGAGGTAGTCATAAAAAATACATTATTGTACACTGAATGAGTCCATGCAACTTGTGACTTGTTAAGCAAACTGTTACACCTGAACTTACTTAGGTTTGACAATACTTATTGACTCAAGACATTTCAGCTTTTCATTTTTAATTAATTTGGTAAAATTTCAAAAAACAGAATTCCACTTTGACATGATGGAGTATTGTTTGTTGGCCAGTGACAATTTTTTTTTGCTATTTAATGCCTTTCAAATTCAGGCTGTAACAAGTAAATTGAAAAAGTCAAGAGGTGTGAATACTTTCTGAAGGCACAGTATGCTGTAAGCTAATATTATAATGACACACAATTAAGCCATTTTGCATGACAGAGCTTGGCGTTGGAAGTGGTACAGACAATTTCTTAGATGATTAGGAGTTACAATAAACAATGGCGCTCCGATCTTTATCTCATTATCAAGAACGAGTGCATCCAAAGATAATATATATATTATATTTACAAATGGGTTTCCCTAAAACCTTGTCAGTAGCCCCCACAAAAGGCTATCTCATTTTAACAAAGAAAGTCCAATGGAAGTCCAATTAGCACACCTCGTTAGATGTGCTAATTGCAACATGCAAACTATGTATAAAAATGATGGGTTCAACAAGGGTTCTTCTTAGTTCCACAACGTTCTTTGGAGAACCTTAGGGTTCTTTTCTCTGAAAATGCCCACCAAAAGGTTGTTCCAAGAACATCATAGGAGGTGGTGTTCATCAAAGGAACCTCCTTAGTTGGTGGGGGTTCTTGCAAGAACCTAACTGCCCAACTGAAACATTTGGATTTGAAAGGACAGCAGGTGCAGGCACTTAATTGAAAAAATGGAAAGGTTTGTCCCTTGTATGATCTAAATTCATGTTGTTGTATGATGATACCATCTGTCTTTTCATATTTGTGCCAATCTTTCCAAAACAGAAAAGATGACTGAACTGCTCACTTTTATGTCTGCGTCTGCAGGTATAAAGACAAGGAGGCATACAATGGTATGTCAATTGGTATTGGCATGTTATGCAGATCACATTTACCTCCCTTACCTCTTCAATGAATATCCCATAGGCCTCTACATTATGGATAAGGTATGTGTATGAACACCATTATCAAAACAGTATTTTTCATTCACATAACCACAAAAACCAGGGTATGAATTCTGTTGTGTGCATGTTTTGTTAATCATCTGTATAATGACAATTTTTTTTGAATCACAGACTTCACCCTCCCAACACCTCTGATGAATATAACAGGAAACCTGTTCGATCACCATTCACTGCAAAAACATTCTGGCTATGGATACGGACAACATCAACACGTTAACGTCAACATGCCAGAAGATGTGCCCATTGGACTTGGGGCTCTGCTGGGAGTTTATCTCATATTTACATCATAATAAACACTGAGAACTAAAATATTGGGTTATTGTTATGCATATTATTATTAATAATAATAATAGGCGAGGAGGGGGGGTAGTTAAAAAATTAACCCCAAAAGGTTATTCAAAAGGTTCTTCAAGGATCCAATTAAAGGGGTTCTTTGAAGAACCCTTTCAAAGGGTTATTCTAAGAACTTATAGGGGTTCCCCCACAGTTACAATTTGAAGAACCCCTAAAGGATACCCCAGGAACCTTTTCTTTTTAGAGTGTACTTCACCACAGCAAATTGTTGATGCAGTATTTTGAAATCCATCATTCATCTTTCTCCAGCTTAAGCAATTCATTTGATAAGTTTATTAATTTATTCATACGTGTTCCAGAATTTACTGCAAACAAGCTGAAAGGAACCACGACAACATTTGAATTATGAGTTACAATTGGGTCCCATCGGCTCCGTTGGTAGAGCAGGTGGTTTGCAATGAGGGACCAGTGCAGAAAAGCATGAAAAATGTATGCACTGGATAAGAGCTTCTACTAAAATGTAAATCCTTTATGAATTTTCTGACACTGAGGTCAGGATTCAATCCAATCGCACGTGAGCAGTGTGGATGAAATCATTTAATTTTATTTTGCAAAGCTCAAGCATCTCCTTTTGGCCGACCAGTCAAAGTTCAGAGTTCGTGAGTTTACGTGACTCAAGGTATGTGATTATTATTAGCTATATTAAAGCAATCTTTCTTCCCAACAGTGATGTATGAACAGAGTGTGCCAACTCAACATAGCTGGTCTGAGGTATAGGTTAACTCAGAGGTGAAGCTTTTGATCAACAAAGTCAACAAAGTAGTGCAGACAGAGGCACCGGTGCTTAGTCAGAGAGGGCAACCCAAGAAGGACCTTGAAGGTAGCAAGCTGCCATTGCAACCCTCTTATGCATAGGTCACATCCAGCGTGTCCATGTTCCCAAATGAACAGGAAAATGCTGAAATTAGACAGTACCAATCTTTCCATTCATTTGGGATTGAGGCCTATAGCTAGCTCTACACTACAGCTGGCATGGGACAGGGACTCATCTCGACATTAGAACACTTTGGAGGTCAGAAAAGGTCTAACAAACTTTGATTTTGGAGTGAACTATCACTTTAAGGGACCATCACCTAACATGCAGTAAGTGTCATGTCTTTGCTTGTAACTCCTAGTTCTAGTTGTGTCATCAAACCCGAATATATGATTCCTATCATACCAGAAGGAACAGTATGCCTGATTCCAAATGTGTTAGAGCTCAATCATGGGGGATGATAGGGAATTGCCCACCAGATGTTATGTCAGGGAATCAATAACACAAGGACACACAGAGTGGGATTGCACTGATACAGCGCTTAGCGGCTGTCTTCAAAACCGTTCAGGACTTTCCACAGCAGCTATAGCTACAGTCATTAATCAGCTCCAAACCCAATGTCAAACTGTCACATTTTAATGATTCATTCACTGGAGAGAGAAAAAAAATCTCAAGCCTGAAGCTGGGATTTCACCATGGAGCAATTCAAAGGCAATTTGTAGATGTTGCTTTGTCATGTATTCTGGTGGAAAGAACAGATTGTGAAGGATGATGATGACCCATTTAAATGTTTTGTTTACACAGTATACACCGACAGACACAGCTTCTGAGCACTTCAAGGCTCCAAGGGGAGAATGAATAGATGCTTTTTGAAAGGTGGACAGAGGATAGCACCTTCAACTTGAAAAGTAAAAGTGGCCTTTGGCACTGTGTTTTTCCTGGATATAACTGGGTCATAATTTGTGTTCAAATGGTAGTAGAAATGGAACATGTGACATTAATACATAATACATTTAGAATCAAGCATGAATTAAATTACCTGCACGTGTTTTTGTCTAAGATTTTCTTGGTGGTGCTTCTTTTGGATCAACAATGGAAATACCCACATACATGTATTCTTCTAAACTTCATTGCAAATGTCATCTATGTAATTTGAGTTTAGTTCTAAAGACAGAATAACAACAGTTCAAGGTACTGTATGTTCCTTAATCCACATAAATGACTCATGTGAAAGTGTTTAACATTAGTTGACAACTCTGACAAACACCTTGTAAAATTAAAAAAAGCAAATACATTTTCTCCTTTTGAAAACATATTCATCAAGTGAAGGGTTGAAATCAATTTTCTTCAAATCCTTGGCACAAACATTAGCCTAACCAGAACAATATAAAACAGAATCACTTAACAGTGTCAGAAAAGCATTACAGATGTGTCTCATACAGTCTGGGTAAGGAAAATATTGTATGTATGTATTTGTCTTACATCTGGGGTTAAGCCATGTCATTTGTAACAAAGACATAACACGAAACCCAAACACTTTTATTCAAGTATGTTCCTCTACAAAAAAAAACATGTTCCCACCAAGTTCACAATTTAATAAAGTCTGGTTTACATTCAAGTGCACTCAATATACAAAAATGCTCACTATTTCTCAGCTGAAGTCAAAATAAAATATCAAACTATCCAATCTCGTTCAAAGTGTTTCAATTTCTGGTTATTTTATTCGTTTTTACGGGCGAGTGGAGGGAAGACAAAATAAGTGAAATATCTCAAGGTGGGAGGGTTCCAAGAGGTCATAAAACAGGGAGTTCTCTCTCTTCACTTCATCTCAAATGACAAATGAAGGTCCATCTCTCTCGTTCAGCTCAGTCCGGTATGGAGAGCGGGCGTCATCACTAGTAGTCTTTCAATCTCTAGGAGATCCAGAGCAACAAATCCATCGGACATCTTTATGTCCTCATTAACATTACATAATACATATAGAACTGAGATGTGATGCAGATCCATGATACAATATCAGATCAAATTCATGTAATACAAGTGTTCTACATGTATGCTACCTCTGGATTTAGTAAGGGGAGAGGAACAGACTGAGGCCATGAGAGCAGAGGCCTCTTGTTCTCCATCACATAAGGAAAACGAATACCTCGTGGACTATTGCCAGTCACAGCTTATAGGGGCGGTGATGTAATGTTTATACAATATAGGAATATTTCACGTCGCTGTCAAAATGCCAACTCACCTGTGCTTATTCAATCCCCAAAGAATCCTAGCAGTCCAGAACCAAGATAGAGACAATGATCAGTCTGTGACAGAGGAAGGGTCTGCTGAGTTCAGACCTACCTGAAAGAGACCACTCTACTGAGGCCACACTGGCTGAAGCTCAAGCGTGGTGGGGAGAAGAGATATCTCAGCCGCCAAACACAACACTTTTTGTGTGTGTGTATTTTATTTGACCACCTTCCTCCAATGACCACTCAAGCCGTGATCTTTCCGACACCCTCATGACCTTCCATCTCATGAATGTTGTTGTTGTTTTCTAAATGTATTGTCTTCTTTTGTGTTGCTTTAAAGCGCTTTGAGATTATTTATGTAATGAATTGCGCTAGAAAAGTTGAATACATTATTCTTTTTATTATTATACAATGAGAATGTTAAATTAGGTTGAATTAGCAGAAATCCCACTCAGCTCATAAGGAGGAACAGCTGTGTTCCAACCAGTTTATTGGAACTGTCTGTGTGACGGTGCATGTGTGCATGTATTTCTGTAGTGTGTTTGGATGTACACTATCGTTCGAAACAAAGAACTTTCTTCTGAA
Organism: Salmo salar; assembly: GCF_965601325.2. Lineage (NCBI taxonomy): Eukaryota > Metazoa > Chordata > Actinopteri > Salmoniformes > Salmonidae > Salmo > Salmo salar. The sequence goes on along the minus strand of NC_138299.1, from coordinate 69,725,298 downwards.
ACTTGTCAGTCTATTCTTGTTCAGAGAAATTAAGGCTATTCCATGCGAGAAATTGCCAAGAAACTGAAGATCTTGTGTACTACTCCCTTCACAGAACAGCGCAAACTGGCTCTAACCAGAATAGAAAGAGAAGTGGGAGGCCCTGGTGCACAACTGAGCAAGAGGACAAGTACATTAGAGTGTCTAGTTTGAGAAACAGACACCTCACACGTCCTCAACTGGCAGCTTCATTAAATAGTACCCGCAAAACACCAGTCTCAACGTCAACAGTGAAGAAGCGACTCTGGGATGCTGGACTTTTAGGCAGAGTTGCTCTGTCCAGTGTCTGTGTTCTTTTGCCCATCTTAAAAACTTCTTAGGGCTAGGCATTCATAAAAATTATGGATATTAAACATTTAGGTACATACAAGTGTCTTATATCGGTTAAATGCCTTGTTCATCTAACTGCATTGTCCGATTTACAATAGGCTTTACAGCAAAAGCATGCCATGCAATTGTTTGAGGACGGCGCCCAACATCAAAATATTTTTCAACCAGCACAGGCAAAATCACAAATAGTGATTAAATATTCACTTACTTTTAGAAAATATTTCTCTGATTTGCAATCCAAAGGGTCCCAGCTACAACATACATGGTTGTTTTGTTAGATAAATATCCCAAAAAGTCTGTTTAGTTAGGCGCCATCGATTTGAGTAATCTACTCGTTCAACATGCAGAGAAAGGAATCCAAAAAGCTACCACTAAACTTTGTTAAAATAAGTCAAAATACGCTTCTATTTAATCCTCAAATACCCTAAAATGTAATTAAACTATAATATTTCATACTTCTTTCCGTATGTTCAATAGAAAAGCAAAATAAACAGGTGCGTGTCCTCTTCGTCGCACGCGCACAGACTGATTTCCAACTCTGACTCCTAGTACTAAAACTCAAAATTCTTCCTCGTTTTGGAAGAAACAAGCCTGAAACCTTGAACAAAGACTGTTGACATCTAGTGGAAGCCATCGGAATTGCAATTTGGGAGCTGGATTTGGATATGACCCTATACGTTCCATTGGAAGAGCATGGGCTCTCAAAAGAAATAAATTCCGGTTGTTTTTTCTTTGGATTTTCTCCTACCATATCAATTGTGTTATAGTCTCATACATTATTTTAACATTTCTACAAACGTCAAAGTGTTTTCTATCTAATGGTACCAATTATATGCATATCCTGGCTTCTGGGCCTGAGTTACAGGCAGTTTACTTTGGGCACATCAGTCAGACAGGAAGTGGAGAAAAATAGACCCTAGCCTGAAGTTAATCTTTTATTTTTAGTAGTGCACAGCGTTGTACGAGATCTTCAGTTTCTTGGCAATTTCTCGTATGGAATAGCCTTCATTTCTCTGAACAAGAATAAACTGACGAGTTTCAGAAGAAAGTTCTTCGTTTCTGGCCATTTTGAGCCCATAATTGAACCCACAAATGCTGATGCTCTATATACTCAACTAGTCTAAAGGCCAGTTTTATTGCTTCTTTAATCAGAACAACAGTTTTCACTGTGCCAACATAATTGAAAAGGGTTTTCTAATGATCAATTAGCCTTTTAAAATGATAAACTTGGATTAGCTAACACAACGTGCCATTGGAACACAGGAGTGATGGTTGCTGATAATGGACCTCTGTACGACCTGTGTAGATATTCCATAAAAGATCTGCCGTTTCCAGCTACAATAGTCATTTACAACATTAACAATGTCTACACTGTATTTCTGATCAATTTGATGCTATTTTAATCGACTAAAAATGTGCTTTTCTTTCAAAAACAAGGACATTTCTAAGTGACCCAAAACTTTTGAAGGGTAGTGTATGTGTGTGTGTGTCATTGTCTGTATCGTGTTTGGATTTGTGTGCGCTTAAAAACACAAGGCGTTTAATTCCCGTCACTATCATTCCTTACTTTGGTTAAACTCATTTGATGCGTTCCCTCCATTTAGCAAGTAAAGACTGAAGATTATAAGTATCGACACCAGCGGTCGTGACGACAGTGACATTTTGATATGATTTGTGTGACTGCATATTAGAGAGAGAGAGAGAGAGAGAGAGAGAGAGAGAGAGAGAGAGAGAGAGAGAGAGAGAGAGAGAGAGAGAGAGAGAGAGAGAGAGAGAGAGAGCAAGTGAGTGGGGTCAAGGTTTTGCATTGCTCAGTCATGTTCTCATCAAGCCCTGTAAAGGCAGCCATGCCAAGTCCAAGCCTCATGCTTTATGTAACGCTGCGAGGTGGAATGCTAGGCTCTGCTCAGAATCAAATCCGCCTTTGTTTAACAAAACACCCACTAATCTGTGACGTCGGAATATTTTCGACAACTACTTCAATGGAATCAGCTGCAGTCAGGTAAACGCAGAGCGCCCAAATGTTTTGACAGATTCCAAGGTTACTGAAATATTTTGATGAAAGTTGGAGCAAAATATTATGATAAGGAAACCCTAGAAGATGAAATTAATGGCACATTGTCGAGTTGATCCGTAACTTTCTGGGGCATGATGGAGGTACAGTATAATAAATGAAGATATGGCTTAGCAGTTGGCAATATATCAAGGGATTAAAAAAAGACATTAAGACCATCTCTGAACGCAGTAATTTGATCATAAAGCCGTAGCACCGTAGATCAGTACTGAAAATGCATCTGATGAGTACAATTCTACATAAGGGGTTGAAAACATATTGAGGTTGAAAACATATTAGGCTGTAAAATGAAATAAGATGTATTTTTTCATATATCCAACTTCCACCAGGAGTCAGGAAGTTATCATAAAAGCGAGACGGGTATAATGAACCACTTTGAAATTTGGTCTCGAGACGAGGCATATCTAAACATCACCCACGATGACAGGTGAGAGGCTGTGACAAGAGGTGAACAGAGTAATGGAGTTCAGGGCACACAGTCAACGTGTGGCTCAGTTGGTAGAGCATGGTGTTTGCAACGCCAGGGTTGTGGGTTTGTTTCCCACGGGGGACCAGTAAATAAATAAAAAAATGTATGAAATGTAGTCACTCTGGATAAGAGTGTCTGCTAAATGACTTAAATGGAAAAAATGGAACATCAAAGAACTGGCCAAGGGGTTGACTCTGCCTTGGCTGGCTCGAATGCAACCACTGCGCAGAGAATAGAATGACAAGAACATGACAACTGTCTGTCCATGTTAAAACTGTTGTGTGAAATCAATTTTTGTTGAGGTGGCACTCAAAGTCATAATAATGCATGCAATGACATTGGCACATGCAATATCACTGATTTATTAATGTGGCCAATTGTAGTGCTTGTGAGCAAAATTGGAAAATCACTGGCCATCGCTATGCCCACCTGGTGCCACCTTGTTTGTTTTACCTTACAAACTCATTGGAAATAATTGTACTTTCCTGTCCGCCTATCATCATTATCCAAAGTTAATCGCTACTGTTTCTTCTACTCCTATAGGGAACAGCAAGCCATTGAGAGGGAATGTGTTTCTAGGATAAACATTAGGTGATAAAAATACCAGATTGCAAGAATTATGATCCGCTAAAAGCAACATAAAGCATTAAAAGGCTGAGCAGCTCAAGCCTCTGGTTCACCTGGAGAAGATTGACCCCAAGAGACACATGAAGAAGGGGTGTGTTATGATAAGCCTCTGTTGGCTGTCATGGACAAAGTGTTTTTTTTATTTCATTTTATTACATTTAAATGGATTATAGAGCCTAAAGGACAAAGATGGCTTAAGAAAGGGCAACTCTGTCACTTTTAACATTTAGGTTGTTGTAATGAAGTATTTAGTGATATCCCACACAGTCTTATTAAATTATACTGTCTATTGACTGTTTAGTGACGAGCAAAACCAAACATTGATTCTCTGTGACGTTTTCAAGTAGGATCCGTGAGATTACTAATTAAACAAATTATGGACAGTCATTTTCAGAAAGTATTCACACCCCTTGACTTCTTCCACACTTTGTTTTGTTACAGCCTGAATTCAACATTTATTTAAAAAAATTATCATTCTCAAACGTGTTTAGACATTTTAGCAAATGTATTGAAGATGAAATAGAGAAATATTTAAATTACATAAGTACTCACACCCCTGAGTCAATACTTTGTAGAAGTACCTTTGGTGGTGATTACAGCAGATTACAGTCTTGGGTATGTCTGTATCATCTTTGCGCGTCTGGATTTTCTCCCATTCTTCCTTGCAGATTTTCTCAAGCTCTGTTAAGTTCGATAGGGAAGGGCGGTGGTGAACAGCAATCTTCAAGTCTTTCCACAGATTTTCAATGGAATTCAAGTCTGGGCTTTGGCTGGGCCACTCAAGGTATTTCAGAATCTTGTTCTGAAGCCATTCCAGCATTGCTCTGGATGTATGCTTGGGGTCATTGTCCTGTTGGAACAAAAATATTTGCCCCAGTCTGAGGTTGTTTGCACCCTGAAGCAGGTTCTCATCAAGGATTTTCCTATATTTGGCTCCATTTATTGTTCCCTCTATCCTTACCAGTCTCCCAGTCCCTGCCACTGAAAAGCATCTTCATAGTATGATTCTGCCACCACCATGCTTCACGGTAGGGAAGGTGTTAGACGGGTGAGGAGCTGTGCCTGGTTTTCTCCAGACACAGCGCTTTGCATTCAGGCCAAAAAGTTAAATTTTAGTCTCAGACCACAGTATTTTTTGTCTTATCCTCTCAAACTTCCACGTGACTTTTTGCAAACTCCAGGCGTGCGGTCAGGTGCCGTTTTCTCAAGATTGGCTTCTGTCTGGCCACTCTCCCATAAAGCCCAGATTGGTGAAGTGCTGTAGAGACTTATCCTTCTGGCAGTTTCTTCCATCTCACCTCCCTGACCAAGATCCTTCTTGCCTAGTTGCTCAGTTTGGTTGGACGGCCATATCTATGAAAGTCAGGGTGTTTACATATTTTTTTCAATTTCCCAATGATGGAGACCACTGTAATCTTGGAAACTGTCAATACTCTAGAAATGATTTTATACCCTTCCCCAGATAAATGCCTCATCACAATTCTAACTCGAATATCTATGGACAGCTCCTTGAACTTCATGTTATAGTTTCTGCTCTTAAATGCATTGTCAACTGTGGGAGCTTACATAAACAGGTATGTTTCTGTCTAAATCATGTCCAAACAATTTAATTGGCCACAGGTGGACACCAATCAAGTTGAAGTGATGTATCAAGGATGATCAAAGGAAGTATTCACTTTGTCATTATGGAGCATTGTGTGTAGATGGGTGATTTAAAAAAAATATTTAATCGATTTTGAATTCAGGCAGTAACACAACAAAATGTGGACTTAGTCAAGGGGTATGGATACTTTCTGAAGACACTGTACACTATATAACCAGTCTGTAGTTCTGAACTCCCTGCTATATGTTGCTCTGCTAATAGCACCAAAGATACAGCAGGCATCAATCATGAGAAACTAGGATTCTGTAGTGATTTACCTGTAAATATTATAATACTTGTGTTCTATCAGGCCTACATGTTGTTTGGAGTATTGTTTAAGACAGCGGTTATTGTTGCAAACACTATTAGATTGGATGTTGCAGTCGGGCTAGCTAACATGCTATGGTTAGAATTCGTTCGCAATGAATTTCATTTTTTGTTGTTGGTGTAATTCAGTTGATGACAATGACATGAACATGTATTCCAGAATTATATTCATGCAAACATTATAATATGACTACAACCGAAAAGTAATATAAAATGTAATCATAACTTATGACATGACAATTTAGCCAATTTTGACTTTGTGGCAGTTCTATTGAGTAGGGTCTATCTGTGGTCCGCAGACTGGGGTGCGTGGCGCGGCGTGTAGTGACGATGAACTACACACCACGCCCACCAAGTAGTGCCACGCGAGAGTTGGGTTGGCTACACTAGCTGGCTAGCAATTTTCTACACCTTAACGTTAACAGAACTGAGGGAAAGCAGTGCTCGGCAGGCGGGGGCGAAGGACACGGTGTACCGGTGTGAAGCTAGCAGCCTCATTCTTCATGGGGTTTGTCGGCGGTTGGCATCCAACGTCATTGTTGAGTTACCGCCACCTACTGTGCTGGAGTGTGGGCCAGAGACAGCGCTAGCAGCCTCAATGGCAGTGGGCACGGCATGTAGTGACAAATAGTGGGCGAGGCATGTAGTGGGTGCGGCATGTTGTAAGACATTATTGGTGATATTTAGAGGAAACCGCTAACTAGGTGAAGCATTGCATCATAAGAGATTAAGTGCACCCTGGGAATTGTAGTATACTGTAGACGAGGGCAATGCAGAAGCCTAGTGCAGTATGCCTAACAAAATCTTACAGTATTGCATATATAGTGCCTAAGGAAAGTATTCAGACCCCTTGACTTTTCCACATTTTGTCACGTTACAGCCTTACTCTAAAATAGATTTTTTTTGTTATCCTCTGCGATCTACACACAATACCCCATAATGACAAAGCGAAAACAGGTTTTCAGAAAGGTATTCAAATTGATTAAAAATAAAAAACAGAAATACCTTATTTACATAAGTATTCAGACTCTTTGCAATGTGACTGAAAATTGAGCTCAGGTGCATCCTGTTTCCATTGATCATCCTTGACATGTTTCTACAACTTGATTGGATTCCACCTGTGGTAAATTTGATTGATTGGACATGATTTGGAAAGGCAGACACCTGTCTATATAAGGTCCCACAGTTGACAATGTATGTCAGAGCAAAAACCAAGGCATGAGGTCGAAGGAATTGTCCGTAGAGCTCCGAGACAGGATTGTGTCGCAGCACAGATCTGGGGAAGAGTACCAAAACATTTCTGCAGCATTGAAGGTCCCCAAGAACACAGAGGCCTCCATCATTCTTAAATGGAAGAAGTTTGGAACCACAAAGACTCTTCCAGAAGCTGGCTGCCCAGCCAAACTGAGCAATCGGGGGAGAAGGGCCTTGGTCAGGGAGGTGACCAAGAACCCAATGTTCACACTGACAGAGCTCTAGAGTTCCTCTGTGGGGATGGGAGAACAGACAACAATCTCTGCAGTACTCCACCCAGAGCCGGGCGGCCCGATAACCTCACTACGCAAGTTGCGTAGGGCCCGCAAATTACGCAAGGGCCCCGCCTCCCCCTCATGTCAAAGAGGGTGTCAATGTTTACAACTTTGATGAGAGGATGAAACGGAACTATCTTTCTGGTCACGAAAAGAGAAAAAAAACACCAAGAGAGTGAATTGCGGGAACAGCAATCAGGTAAACTTGTGTTGTCTCCTCTCCAAGTTTGATGTCAGCAAATAACAGTAACGTTAAGTTGATGTGCTAGCTTGCAGTGCATCTCTCTCTAGTCTGTCTGTCTTGCTAACCTTGCTGGGCAGTGCATCTCTTGGTCTGTCTGTATCTTGCTTGCTTGCCATCCACTTCCAGGGCTGTGTTCTGTGACTTTGTGCCTGACAAAAGTGAGAGTGAAATAAAACTATTTATTACTTTTGATAAACGCCAACTGGCAACGGTGTTTATAACCTGCAGCTTGGAAAAGATAATCGCATTGCACGTGTACATGCGTTCATATGCGCGTGCACGAAATGAAACTTGTGCTTTCCAGCAGCAACCTCTGTGGGGACCAGTCCAGACAATATATGGGCATGACGGCACTCCTCATAGGCGCACATAATTTTAAAACAAGACAACGATTATCTAGTCTCTCAGTCAAGGTTTAATTACAACTCTGGACTAATGCAAGATGGAAAGTAATGGATTGACATTGACTATTGATTTATATATTGAATTGAAAATGTTGATTAGCTGGGCGTACTGGGCAATATGGATCTCTCAGTAAATAATAACCATCAAATATTCAGTTAAGCCATAGACAAATAGTATTTTATATATGAAAATGTATAAACGGAAATTTGGGGGAGCCTGATGCAGCTGATAAAATGAATAACAGTATTGTTATCTATAATTTACAGGTGCTATGCTTAAGTTTGTCAGTAGAGGAGATGCTGGATCATCAGCCAGTACAAGCACAGACTCAGTTGATCCACATCCAGCCTCAGCCAGTAATAACACAGACCCAGTACAGCCGGCTTCAGCAAATACTAACACAGACCCAGGACTGGCAGCTTCAGCAAGTACTAATACAGATCCAGTACAGCTGGCTTCAGCAAATACTCACACAGACACAATACAGCTGTCATCAGCAAGTACTAACACAGACCCAGGTGAAGTACAGGCAGCCCCAGCCAGTACTAGCACAACCAGAGGTGTACAGCCAGCATCAGATACAAGCAGCTCAGAACCTAATAGAACAATTGCTGCTCCACCAAATGACCCAGCAGATTGGCCCCCAGGCTTAACAGACTTTATGAGGACTGAGTTAGTGCGCAGAGGTCCATTCAAACCAGGACTGGATTGATCTTACCCTAAAGACAAGTCTAGAAGAGGTTTTCATTCAGGCTTATTACAGAGACAGTTGCCAAATAGGGAAAAGATTAAAAGATTACCAGGAGCTGGCTTTCATACTCAATCAAAAACAATCCTGTGTATTGTTTTTGCAGTAAGCTCTTTTCTACAAAATACTACAAAATAATAAAGGAAGGCGTGAATGACTGGTCAAATATCAACACCATTCTAAAACACCATGAGGGTATTCCTGAACAAACAAACAATATAATTAAGTGGAGAGAACTTGATCTGTGCCTAAGTCAGGGACAGACTCTTGACCAGATACAAATGACAATTTTGGAGGCTGAAAGAAAGAGATGGTGGGATGTCCTTACACGTTTAATAAGTATCACCCAGTCTCTGGATGAAAGAAACCTAGCATTCAGTGGTTCATCAGACAAACTCTTCCAACCAGATAATGGAAACTTCCTAAAGAGGTTTAATTACTGGCAAAATTTGACCCCATTATGGAAAATCATCTCAGCAAAATTAAAGATGGGAGAGACACATGCTCATTACCTTACGAAGCGCATACAGAATTAGCTGATACAGATTGTAAGTGACAAGATTCTGGAAGCAATAGTGACTCAAGTAAGAGACTCAAAGTACTTCTCCATTATCTTGGACTGTACACCTGACATTAGTCACCAGTAGCAAATGTCCATTATTCTGAGAAGCATGGCTTTAAAGCGAAAGCCAGAGAACAAGGAGCACTTCCTCGGCTTTGTGAATGTTGAGGTTACAACAGGCTTTTATCTATCCACTGTCATCTTAGATAATCTGAACGAGCTGAAGATTCCATTTGAAGATTGCAGAGGGCAAGCTTATGATAATGGGGCCAACATGAAGGGCAAGCACCAAGGAGTACAAGCCAAACTGCTAAAAAAAATCCCAGAGCCATGTTCGTCCCATGTGGAGCCCATACTCTAAACATTGTCATTGCAGATGCTGCCAAATCTTCAAAAGATGCAGTTGGGTTTTTTGGGCATGTGCAACAGCTCTTCACCTTCTTTTCAGCTGGCAAACAAAGATGGAGTGTTTTGAAGAAACACGTGAACATAACCGTGACACCAGATGGGAGAGTAGACTCTAAAGTGTTCATGCAATCAGGTATCAAGGCTTCTGAGGATCGGGAGGCATTACTGGAAGCCAGACAGACGATCAACGATCCTGTGCTCAAAGTGGAGGCACAAGCACTTGCAGAGGAAGTTGGGTCCTACCGCTTCTTGATTTGCTGTGTCAAATGGTGTGAGATACTGACAATGACAAACAAGGTGAACAAGCTCCTCCAATCCGCCTCAATGCAGTTGGATATCGCAGTGAATTTAATCTCAAATGCAAAGTCCTCCCTCACTACATACCGGGAAACTGGATTCTCTGAGGCCCAGACAACAGCCAGGCTGCTCTGAAAGAGAAGAGACTGAGAAACAGCAAGAGGTATTTCAGCTATGCGTCTCCTGATGAACTAGTGACTGATGCACTGAAAAATCTTGAAGTCAACTACTTCAACATTGTGGTCGACTCTGCTGTGACATCCATGGATGAGAGATTTGAAACACTCAACCAGGTGAAAACCAAATATGGAGTGGTGCTGAACTTCAGCACTGCCTCTCATATGTCCAGTGAATCTTTAAAGGCTCACTGCATGGAAGTTGAAAACACTCTAACCTTCAGAGATGACTGTGACATCAGTGGAATGGATCTGGCGCACGAGATTCAGAATTTACCTGATCTGCCATCAGATAAGATGACTGCCTTTGAGCTGCTTTCCTTTCTCTGTGAGAACCTGGAGGAACTCTATCCTAACCTTTGGATAGCCCTAAGAATTGCAATCACCCTATCAGTAACAGTAGCATCGGCAGAGAGGAGCTTTCAAAATGAAAGCTCATCAAAAGTTGCCTGAGGTCTTCCATGTCACAGGAACGTCTGAGTGGTCTGGCCATCATCAGCATAAATCATGACGTGGGAAACACATGTCCTATGATGACATCATTGATGATTTTGCCTCAAGAAAGTGCAGAAGAGGAATATTTTGACGGTAAGATTTTAAGTCAAACATTCAAATGTTTTCACACTTAGTAACATTTAAGTTTGTATGGCAGAAGTGCATTTGTGCACATGACTGTTTAGCTAACTACATGACATACTTTCTCAATTTCTTCCAGACAGTCCAGATAGACTGGTGCACATGCTGATGCTGAAAATGCCCAGGCTGTAGAGGGAACCAAATTTAATCACATAGATGTATAGGTTTTATTTTAACTATTTTGAGACATATAGCTGTAGCCATAGCCTATACGTTATGTTTACAATGTATAGACAAGGCTAATTGTATAATATTGTGAGGACTGGACTAATTACCAGGCAGCAGAGCCAAAGGTCAGCGTTATATTTGATTATTTTCTACATTTTATATTTTCTACAATTTCTTATTTATGTGAAGATTAATATTAACTTATCTTAAGATTCTATAGAAAATATTATATTCAATAAATGTTGTTTGTTTATACCTCATTCTGTTCTGTATAGGTCTACTTATTCTTAGACCGACAGATAGAGCAAACTGTTTTAAAGGAGGGAGGATTGTAGTGGGAGTACTGGGGTGTCAGGTGTGACTGTGTGGCAATGGCAAATGTTTACGTGGATCACGAGTCAGGCAGGAGGGCCCCTTAGCAGAATCTGGCTCTGACTCCACCAATCAGGCCTTTATGGTAGAGTGGCTGGACGAAGCCCCTCCTCAGTAAAAAGCACATGACAGCCCGCTTGGAGTTTTCCGAAAGGCACCTAAAGACTCTCAGACCATGAGAAACAACATTCTCTGGTCTGATGAAACCAAGATTGAACTCTTCGGCTTGAATGCCAAGCGTCACATCTGGATGAAACCTGGCACCATCCCTACGGTGCAGCATGGTTGTGGCAGCATCATGCGGTGGCAATGTTTTTCAGCGGCAGAGACTGGGAGACTAATCAGGATCAATGCAAAGATGAACGGAGCAAAGTACAGAGAGATCCTTGACGAAAACCTGCTTTAGAGTGCTCAAGACCTCAGACTGGGGCAAAGGTTCATCTTCCAACAGGACAATAACCATAAGCACACAACCAAGACAACGAAGGAGTGGCTTTGGGACAAGTCTCTGAATGTCCTTGAGTTGCCCAGCCAGAGCCCGGACTTGAATCCGATCTAACATCTCTGGAGAGACCTGAAAATAGCTGTGCAGCAATGCTCCCCATTCAACCTGACAGAGCTTGAGAGGATCTGCAGAAAACATTGGGAGAAACTCCCCAAATACAAGTGTGCAAAGATTGTAGCGTCACACCCAAGAAGACTCCATGATCTAATCGCTGCCAAAGGTGCTTCAACAAAGTCCTAAGTAAAGAGTCTGAATACTTATGTAAATGTGATTTTTCAGTTTTGTATTTTTAATAAATTAGCTGAAATATCTAAACTGTTTTTGCTTCGTCATTATGGGGTATTGTGTGTAGATTGATGATGGAAAAAAACAATTTATTCAATTTTCGAATAAGGCTGTAATGTAACAAAATGTGGGAAAAGTCAAGTGGTCTGAATTCTTTCCGAAGGCACTGTATACTAAAAGTATAATAACTTGTTATAAAGTGGTGGAATTGTCCTTTAACCCTAACCCCGCCTAGCTTCAAAGCAGAAATCTGGAGTAAATCCACTAACTTCTCATTTAAAATGAATCGCATATTGGTGTTAATTTTTGTAAGAACGTTTTACAAAATATTTAATTGGTGTGAAAGAAAGTGTAATTGTTTGTCCTGTGTGGAATCCACAACCGACTGATTCTTCACAGTGAAGTTAAAGCATAGTATGGTGTTTTGAATCATAATTGATGGATCTTACTCGCTGAAAAGGCTCACTAAAAAGATCTAAGCCTGCTGAAAAGGCTCACGTATGTCTTATGATCCTCACTCTTACTCAGAGACACAGAAAACACTAAATAAAAGGGCATTAAGCTAACTGGAATTGTAACAGTTTAGCTTCCGTCCCTCTCCTCGCCCCAACCTGGGCTTGAACCAGGGACCCTCTGCACACATCAACAACTGACACCCACGAAGCATCGTTACCCATCACGCCACAAAAGCTGCAGCCCTTGCTGAGCAAGGGGAACTACTACTTCAGGTCTCAGAGCGAGTGAGGTCACCCGATTGAAACGCTATTAGCGCGCACCACCGCTAACTAACTAGCCATTTCACATCGGTTACATAATGATGCTTCCACTAGTTACCATTAGCATACATTTGAAAAGCTTTCTTTGATCCAATCAGGCTTTAAGACCAATGGCTTTGATATTTTGGGATAATAGGCCTACACTGAAAAAAGTACTCAAAAAGAAAAATGTCTTAAACTTTCACCATGAGATTTAAACCGTTAGGGATGGGATGCTCAAATAAAATGCCTTCCAAGCTTTGCTCCTCATTCAGCCTAACTACTGTAGACCTAGTTGGATTCTTCAGCACATTGCACTGGTACACAGTAGCTTTTGTGTGCACTGTACTGGATCACTGAGCACGGGGAGGGAGAAAGAAAGCGCATTCTCTCCTCTTCCCAGTTCTCCTTTTTAGCTTGTGTAGCATTCTCCTCACTACCTCATGTATGGAACCTTTTCAGAAACGAAGTTGCTTTGCTTTTGTGGAAAATCACAGGCTGTGGACTTGCTTTCCAGCCCCCATGTGTCTTCCCTGAGTTTGTGTTGCATATGATTTTAAGTAAAGGGGAAAGGTGTCTCTGGTGTACTATTGACAACATTGTAAGCTATAGATTTTGGTGAAGGTTCCACTCAATAATACACTCATTATACTTTGATCACAACATTATACACATATCTCTGACTGAACTGTTACAATCAGCAGACTACATCATTTTACTAAAGGAAAGCAACTGCTATTTAAACTTCATCATGATGTTTCAGGTGACAATTTGCTTTTTGTAAGTTATATATCTTGAAACCTTGATCACTGTTACATGCAAAACTTTTAACAGTGGATTAATGAAAAAAATACCAAAGGTTTTTCAGTGGATTATTCCTTTAAGGAATGACCACTAACCTATAGAGTACATGATGCACTTATCAGAAGTTCCATCCTTCAGGTGAACCATCCGATGGTCATCTTCTTATTAGGGGACACAAACAGTATGTCTCTATCTTTCAGTTTTTAAAGAATCTATTTTGTGGGACGTTTCATTTCAGTAAGTTTCGATTGTCTGGTTAGTAAAGACATAGCTAGATAGCTGAGGCCTATGAGTGATTCCCTGAGTGATTATCCTATGATGGGTGGAGACCCACTAATCTGGTTTGTCATGGATTAGTGGACGGGTTAAACTTCTGATTCCAGCTTTAGTTAATTTAGAGACCCCATCACTGAACGTTGTTATTCAATTGTTACCGTATCTCAGATCCTCCCGGCAGGCTGATTAAAAGCGAATGTTTAGGACACTACGGTGAACGCCCATTTGTTTTACTTCATGACATAGTGCCTCCCTTCAGAGTAAGCGAACATGCCCGATAGAGTGTGAGCAGAACACATGTGGCGGCTGTCAATGATGTAAAAGGTTATGTGCAATGTCACTGTCAGACAAGAAGCAGCTCTGCCCACCACCTTTTACTAGCCTCAGATCTCTTTTCTCATGCAATGGGGTCCACAAAGGCTCCTCATGCCCCCTTGTCTGAGTGCTCACCAGGATTAATTGACATTCCACGAGGGTGTCAGTTGCTGCTGGTGTGATGTCACTCCTAGGCGAGGGGCGAGCCCGCAGCCTCGGGGCAAGAGGACAAGGGCGAATCTAAACATCTGAGCGAATGTGCAACTTTGTTTAACAAGGAGAGGGAATGTCCTCATGGAGAAACGCCCACCTCTCACTGGAACATCTGAGGGGTATTTGTTTTGATAGGTTTGTGACCTCTTGGTTGGTGAATCAAAGGCCGCAGTGCTTTCAGTGGAACACCATGTGGCTCACCCAGCCCTATGCGTAAGCAGGTTATTTTCAAAATAGCAGTTTCAACTGCAGTGGGAAGTTCAGTCCATTGCGTCCTTGACTGCAGTACTTGACCTAACGGAAAGCTGTGGATGTCGGAGATGCCTCAGGACAGCTAATCTTGACTGTTTCGGGCCTTAACGGACAGAAATCCATTGCTAACCAGCAGCCCTTGTGCTATCAAGGTCCAGGCACCTAATAACATCGGCTATCTGGTGTTAAGGCCTTTTTATCCACTCCTTTCACCTCCATCTCCCCACCCACCCCAATATTCCCTGGTCCTTTTTCTCCTTGTGACACACTGTTACTGGGCCGTGATTGATTCTTGGGAAATAGCAGTAATGTAGCCAGGCAGGAATGCCATTACTGCAATATTCACACACCCCTACGAAATTCCAGTGCGCCGGTGAGATGGAGCGTCAGAGACAGGAATTTACATTAATTCCTGTTTAAAAGCTCAGGGAGGAATTATTGCTCACTGTTTAGAGAAAGGCGTTCCACGAATCAATTGCTCTCCTTTTTCTCTCTCTCTCTCCCTTGCTCTCCTCCTGGGTCCATTTAAAGGCTCCAAAGCAAACACTCTATTTCATAAACAAGCTTTTAGGCCTGTCCTCTCCGACGTCTCCGCCTATCCGTCTCATAAAGTTGATGAAACTTCACGGACTACTGGCTCACATGAGAGGGGAAGGTTAAGTGTTGTGCCGCACTGTAGTCACATGTAGAAGAAAGGGGTGGGGGGGTATGGTGGGGGTGGGGTGTTGTGGCTCTTCGACTAATCTTTTGACTTGGCTTCAGGCAAAAAAAGAAACGCAGGAAGTATTAGGAATAAAAATTGTATGATCGTCTTACAATTCTTCCGTTTGCTGATGATGTGTCTATAGGATGGGCTATCGCTCTTTGAATGACATTCACCTGTATTGACACACAGTAGGCCTAAAGGTCTAACTAAGGAACATCTATTTATCTGTGATATACAGTTATTGTATTATGATGATCTACAACGAAGGCCATATGTCTGAATTTAATTTCTAGAAATCACTTCAGAAAACCCACGGCTTCATGCCAAAACCTGCTAAGGATGATATGGGAATATAATAAAGACATTATTCATTCTCCCAAATGTTACAGATCTTACATCTCAAGATGATGTGCTCTAGGTATACTTTCCACTGGGCCCCAAAAACTGGTTGAATTCAGTGTGATGACGTTTTATCAACATGGAAAACTGATTCGATTTGAAAAATGTAATCAGCATGAGGGAATTTGGCATTTTTTTCACCCAACTTTTAACCTAAATCCAATAACATGTTGACATTTTTGGTTGATTTCACATTGAATTCGCATTAGTTCACAACTCAACCAAATGTAAATCAAAGCTAGAAGTTGAACTGATGTTTGTGCCCAGCGGGTTATGACATTTCTTGTGCTGTCCCTGCCCAAAGCACCTGCTGGGAATAGGCTAGCCAATGAAGGGCAGGTCCTCTCTGGATGCTTTCCCACATGACAGCGATGGTCATTGTGTGGCCGAATGTCGATCTGTTGCTGATTAGCACAATGGGCCAAGGTTGGGCGTGACGTGATACTGGCAGTGATGTCATGAAGCCCAAGAGCCTCGCAGGTCGACTGCCACATTTGCATCCGGAGGACCTCTGAGTCATTCCTTATTGACCTGGTGTGGCACTGATATCGATTTTCCGGGCGGTTCGTCAACTCTGGCCAAGAGGACCATCTGAGAAGTACTCTCCCACACAGCCACGTTCTCGGAGCCATGATGGCACTACCCATAAGACGTGCTTGTTGGGATGAATGAGCCTGATACGCCTGTGAGGCCACTGTTTTCACTAAGTGAGAAAGGACAACAGGCTACCTCAGACATAACACTAACTCATAGGTCAGTCATTTCAGGAGCCCCTCCCTATGCAACTCCTTAACAGGGTCTCAGTTTTCATGTGCTGGTGTTTCCCATAACTGTGAATGTGTGTGTTGAGGGGGGTGTTGTTCAGGAACCCCAAGCGCTTAGATGCTCCCAGTGCCGCCCTCCTTCAGAAACTGAATGAACTTGCATAGTTGCTACTTGCTAGTAAATGAGGGTTCTATTTTAACAAACCTAAAGCAATGGTAAATCTGGCAGTAGCGTTATAGGTCTTGTGATGTCTCCGATATTTTTGTTGTTGCTATTTTCACAGTGGGAATTATGAGCGCAAGAGCTGGAGGTGCTGTGAAAGGGATGGGTTTTGATGAATAAATAAAAATGTAACTGACAGTGTTTTAATTACTTTGCAGATATGAAACAAACAGAATGATAATGTCAGTTAAAATGATCAATTTCCCAGTTTATGCTACAAAACCAACTTTATAAGAGGCTTTAAAAATAGGTTATATTTGACTCAACATTCCATGACATACACTAAAACATTTTTGGCAGAATAGATGGATCCAGTTCAATGCATGATTAATATCGTTCACCAATACATTTCTTTGCAGTCAAAAGATTATTGCTATCAGGTTGTAAATCACAGCTAGCCTGGTACATTGTTTGCTGCCTCCATTCGGGATGCATTGTTTCAGTTTCAATGGGTCAATATTTTGGACAAAAACAGCTAGAGATGCAGGTGTCATTTGGTTAGGTAGCAAGAACTGGACAACAACTGTTGTCTCTTGCGTTCGCAAATTCACTCTGGCCATCTGCTTTGATTTCAGAGCACTCTCGTCTGAATTTGCCAGAGCACAGAATAACTGAGGAATTTACGAACGCGCAACACCCGCTGAATATGACTGGTATCAGTAAACGTAGGCAAAAAAAGAAGTTAGTTAAGAACTCTGTAGTTAACATGAAAATAGCCTAGTTAACCAGCTCTGCTTGGGTGAGTAAAAGGGTCAGAGTGAGGTGTTCTCACATTTGTGTCTGGAAGTAGATAGCTAGCAAGCTAGCCAACTTTAGCCAGTTAGCTTGGGTGCTTGGTTGGGACAAGCATGCATTGGCAGGCAAGCTGCAGAAGGATGAGTAGGCTACAATTCTCCATCGTTTATCAGTGCAATTTTTACAGCCAACTACCTGAAACAGTTTGAGAGGGTTTATCTAATGTTCCTTCATTAGATTTTAGCTCATCTTGCTCTGGCTAACATTACTTGTTGATCTTGTTGTTGTTGATGTGCATAACTGAAGGAGCGAGAGCCTACCTTTTCATGGTTGTTTGATCCATAGGACTAAAGTTTCCAAATGTAAGAGGACTCCCGTGGTACTGACATATTTGCAGAAATCCATTCAGGTGTATTTTGTGGCTTTTGGCGAATGCGTTCTAATGATCTAATGTCACGCTGTTGCAACTGCCTGTAAACACACAGTCCAGTTCAAAGTGAATGATGGCAGGCCCATGTGGCAAATGAATTGTTTGCATAAAGGCTTACAGTAGCTCCGATTGGCTATAGTGCACTGGTTTGCGTAGACTCTGGATGAGACAGATGTTTTTTATCAGGTTTTATTTACTGCAGTGTCTATTAAGTATCCAAAGTATCCGCTTTCCCATTGTATATTATAGAATTTTCGCAAATGCCTTAGTATAAGTCATTCCCAAACATTTGAAGAATTTATGAAAATGACCATAAGTGCTCGCTTGTCAGACTGTCATTCTTCCTGGGGGTGTATATGAACAGATTTTATGTTACGAAAATGCTGTCTGTTCCACTTTAATTGTACTGTAGGTGTGACGAGGGATTGGCCACTGACTCTGCCAATCAACGCATTTCGTGGCTTAATGCATGCCATTGTCTCAAGTTCTGTAGGTTCTGTAGGTCATTGCCATTGTCTCAAGTTCTGTAGGTTATTGATGGTATTTGCATTGTCATCAACTCCAATTTGTCTGGGGGCACAGAATATTGTCATCCTTGTCCTAGTCCATTGATACAACAGTTTATTAAAAAGCAAAAGGTTACAGTAACGAGTAATAACAGTTAAAAAAACACATGGTGGGGCCATACTTGCGAGCATTAGAAAAAGTTTAAATTCAAGGTTAAGCATCAGCCAATTAAAATCGTAGATGTAGTTGCACATGATCAAAGGCGATATGTTAGCTGTTCCCATTACATACGCTTGCACATTTAGCCCTATGCTAACCTCAGCAGGTGGCGGTGATTATTTCCTGTAACAAATTCTGTATCAGCCAATAAAAATCATTGACATAATTGGACGTGTTCCAAAACTTGTTAATGGAAGCATCCTTAACATAGGTCCAACAGTATGTTCTGATAATCAAAGCAACATCACGTGAATTTGACTGACTGGTCAAATTGCTCTCTGTGTAGAGTGCCTAGCTCCACATAATTGTTGCAGATTGTGGCAAGGGTTTGAATCTCACATTAGTTTTTTCCCCCTTTGAAATGTAGAAATTACAAGTATTGTGTTAGTGTTGACATGAGATGCAGCCTACAGCTTAAAAATGATGAATAATTCATTACATAAGCCTTGCAGACACACTGCTATGTCCTATAATCACATTGCATAGGCTATATTACATGGACGAGTAACCCTAAATATAGGCCTACAACGTTTTATGCGTTTTTATAATCATCTACTTGTTACACGGAGTGGAACAGGGGAACCCAAGAGCAGACAGACGAGGAGACTGGGATGAAGTAACCAATGTATTTATTGAAACGGGGGAGATGGAGTGCAGGTCAAGGGAAGCTCGGGCTGGTTGCTGGAAACCAGGTGTGGAGGATGAGGCGAGAAGGGTTGAGACAGGGTAAGCAGGTCCGGAGGGGAATCCAAGGGAGTAGTAGAGTGGGGAATCCAGGACAGAGTAGCAGGATGACGAGACATGGGACTGGGGACAGGGACCAGAGTCAGAGTGGGCAGAACTGTAGCGGATAGGAAAATGGCGTCAGGCAAGGAAAACAAGCACAACAGGATCTGAATAGTAAGAAATGGCTAGAAACGTAGACTGACTGAGCAGAGATTACAATCTGGCAGTGTTGAAGTGGCAGGGCTGAGTATTTGTAGAGGTCTTGATTATGTAACAGGTTGCAGCTGGTGGGGATCTGCTCTGACTCCAGCACACCTGTCTCCGCGCACACAATCACATACAAAGTGTGAGAGGGCAAGAGTAATCGGGGAGTGGCGGCAGGTCAAGGAGACACGGGATGAGCAGTAGAGGACGTTGAAGGAGCAGATGTGACCCCCCCCCACGGGCGCCACCTGGCACCCGACCAGGCATAGAAATCCCGTAAGAGGGAGGGGTACAGAATGTGATGGTGGGGCACCCAGCAGTGCTCCTCAGGCCCGTATCCCTCCCAGTCCATCAGGTACTGCCAGCCACAACCCCAACGGCGCATGTCCAGAAGCCGCCGGACGGTATAGGCAGGATGGTCATCGATGAGCCAAGGGGGTGAAGGAGCTGCTGCAGGAGAAGACAGGTTTAATCAGGGATATATGGAAGGTAGGATGGATCCTGAGAGAGGCTGGGAGTTTCAGGCGCACGGCAGAGGGGTTAATAACACGGTCAATTTCAAAGGGACCAATGAATCAGGGGAAAAGTTTCTTTGATGCCACATTCAATGGCAGGTCCTTCGATGAGAACCATACCTTTTGACCCGGGGTGTAGACTGGAGCTGAGGCCCGGTGACGGTTGGCTTGGGACTGGGTCCTGTCGGAGGCACGAAGCAGGGCAGCCTGAGCCTTCCTCCAGGTACGGTGACAACGGGGCAGATGGTCCTGGACAGAGGGAACCGCAACCTCAACCTTTTGGGCGGGGAACAGGGGGGTTTGGTAACCCACAGCACACTCGAAGGGTGACATACCTGAATAGGCGTTGGTGAGGGTGTCGTGGGCATATTCAACCCATGGTAGCTGAGCGCTCCAGGAGGAAGGGCTAGCAGAAGTCACGCAGCGTAGGTCAGTCTCCATTTCTTGGTTGGCCCCATTCGGTCTGGCCGTTGGTCTGGGGGTGATATCCAGAAGAAAGACTGACATTGATACCAAGAGCTGAACAGAAGGATCTCCATACCTGGGAGGTAAACTAGGGTTCTCTGTCGGAAACGAGGTCAGTGGGGATGCCATGCAAACGAAACACCTGGGATAGTAACAAGTCTGCAGTCTCCCTGGAGGATGGGAACTTGGAGAGGGGAATGAAGTAAGCCATTTTGGAAAACCTGGTCAATAATGGTGAGGATGACAGAGTTACCGTTAGATGGGCGAAGGCCAGCGACGAAGTTCAGAGCTATGTGTGACCATGGGCGACAGGGTATGTGTTACGTTCCCCAGTTTCTGTGTTTTGGGTTTGTTTGTGTATATGTATGTGTGTATTTCAGGAAATGGCTTCCTGGATTCGAAGTAGCTGATTGGTCGGCCACATCAAGGATTGGAGGTCTGATCCTGCCCTCTCGTTAGGGGATACAGCTGTCGGCAATTACAAACCCCTTCTGCAGCTGGATAAAAGCCAGTGTTCCTTTGTTAGGAGAGAGAGCTTCTTGGATGTCCTGTGTTGGTTGTTGCTCAGAGACAGTTTTGAACGTATTTTGTAGCCCCTATTTCTGAGGTATGTGTGTGCCAATAGGATTGTGTTTTTGATTATTGAAATTGTGCACTTTAAGTTTGTATTACTCTGTTTTTGTTCCCAGGGGGGAAGGGGCACCTTGAGAGTGCTTAGGCAAGAGGCCTGCGGGCATACATATACATGTATGTACTCTGTCTATGCACACTAGGTAAGACCTGGGCGGACCACCCCCTGTATTTTGGTTAACGTGCCAGTTGGTGTTAAGGTTAGGTAAGTAGTGGGTAGGCAGGTAAGGTAGGAGAAGGGACTAACTTGTACTTTCTTTGCTTTGGTTCCGTCCAGCCCCTTTTCCCCACATTACCATGTTAAGGAAATAAATTCCCAGTAAACGGTAATATTCTCTGGCATCCTTGCCCGCACCTACAGCCACATACCCATGTGGCTCAGTTGGTAGAGCATGGTGTTTGCAACGCCAGGGTTGTGGGTTCGATTCCCACGGGGAACCAGTATGGAAAAAAATGTATGAAATGTATGCACTCACTACTGTAAGTCGCTCTGGATAAGAGCGTCTGCTAAAATGTAAATGTAAAATACCTCTTTCACTCCATGGGGAGTTGAGTGTAGCAGGGTGTTGTGTTCCCTCCAAGAGGCGTGTGTAACATAATGGGGGCTCATCCAGGATCATTAACCCCTCTGAGCTCTCTGTGATTGATGTGTGATGGTAGGTTGTGAGTTTGGATGACTTGATTAGTTATGCATGTTAAGTAGGCTGCTGTGTACAAAATGGCTGCATCAGCCGGCTCCAATTTTATTGATGCGCCCTCTGTTGATAATTTGGTGGGGTTGCGTAAAGTACACCTTTGCGCCATAGCTGACCATTATGGATTCTTCGTCACTGAGAAAGCCCTAAAGGCTGAGCTTTTGGTGCTAGTCAGGGAGGGTTTAAGGAGAAAACAAATTGCTCAATACGCCTTCGCTAACCCTTTAGTTCCACCTCCCACACATGCGGTGACCTCACCTGGTTTAAATGATGGTTCTAGAGACAATGTCTCATCGTCACTCAATGCATAGGTTTACCTCCACTGTATTCACATCCTATCATGCCTTTGTCTGTACATTATGCATTGAATGTATTCTACCATGACCAGATACCTGCTCCTTTTACTCTGTTCCGAACGTACTAGATGACCAGTTCGTATAGCATTTAGCTGTACCCTTACCCGACTCCTACTCTGTTCCTCTGGTGATGTAGATGATAATCTAGGCCCTGCAGTGCCTAGCTCCAGACCCATTCCCCAGGCGCTCTCATTTGTTGACTTCTGTAACCGTAAAAGCCTTGGTTTCATGCATGTTAACATTAGAAGCCTCCTCCCTAAGTTTGTTTTATTCATTGCTTTAGCACACTCTGCTAACCCGGATGTCCTAGTCGTGTCTGAATTCTGGCTTAGGAAGACCACCAAAAACCCTGAAATTTCCATCCCTAACTGATACATTTTCCGACAAGATAGAACTGCCAAAGGGGGCGGAGTTAGCCTGCAGAGTTCTGTCTTACTATCCAGGTCTGTGCCCAAACAATTTGAGCTTCTACTTTTAAAAATCCTCCTTTCCAGAAACAAGTCTCTCACCATTGCCGCTTGCTATAGACCACCTTCTGCCCCCAGCTGTGCCTTGGACACCATAAGTGAATTGATTGTCCCCATCTATCGTCAGAGCTCGTGCTGTTAGGTGACCTAAACTGGGACATGCTTAACACCCCAGCCATCCTACAATTAAGCCTGATGCCCTCAATCTCACTCACACAAATTATCAATGAACCTACCAGGTACCACCCCAAATCCGTAAACACGGGCACCCACATAGATATCATCCTAACCGACCTGCCCTCCAAATACACCTCTGCTGTCTTCAACCAGGATCCCAGCGATCACTGCCTCATTGCCTGCGTCCGTAATGGGTCTGCGGTCCAACGACCACCCCTTATCACTGTCAAACGCTCCCTAAAACACTTCAGCGAGCAGACCATTCTAATCGACGTGGCCCAGGTATCCGGGAAGGATATTGACCTCATTCCGTCAGTAGAGGGTGCCTGGTTATTCTTTAAAAGTGCTTTCCTCACCAGCTTAAAAAAGCATGCCCCATTCATTTTTTTTAACCAGTAACAGATATAGCCCTTGGTTCACTCCAGACCTGACTGCCCTTGACCAGCACAAAAACATCCTGTGGGGTACTGCATTAGCATCGAATAGCCCCCGTGATAAGCAACTTTTCAGGGAAGTTAGGAACCAATATACACAGGCAGTTAGAAAAGCAAAGGCTAGCTTTTTCAAACAGAAATTTGCATCCTGTAGCACAAACTACAAAAAGGGGGAGACACTCTAGACCCAAACAGCTACAGACCTATATCTATCCTACCCTGCCTTTCTAACATCTTCGAAAGCCAAGTTCAAAAACAGATCACCGACCATTTCGAATCCCATCGTATCTTCTCCGCTATGCAATCTAGTTTCCGAGCTGGTCATGGGTGCACCTCAGCCACGCTCAAGGTCCTAAACGATATCATAACCGCCATCGATAAGAGACAACTGTGCAGCTGTATTCATTGACCTGGCAAAGGCTATCGACTCTGTCAATCACCACATTCTTATCGGCAGACTCAACAGCCTTGGTTCTCAAATGACTGGTGCATGGCGCGAAATCCAAAACAGCAAAAATATCATAATTTCAATTTCTCAAACATACGACTATTTTACACCATTTTAAAGATACTCTTCTCCAAAATGTAATCATATTGTCCGATTTCAAAAAGGCTTTACAGCGAAAGCAAAACATTAGATTATGTTAGGAGAGTACATAGAGAAAAATAACCACAGCCATTTTCCAAGCAAGGATATGTCACAAAAACACAGCTAAATGAAGCACTAACCTTTGACGATCTTCATCAGATGACACTCCTAGGACATCATGTTACACAATACATGTATGTTTTGTTCAAGAAAGTTCATATTTATATCCGAAAACAGCATTTTACATTGGCGCGTGATGTTCAGAAAATGTATTCCCACCAAACTCCGGTGAATGAGCACATCAATTTACAAAAATACTAATCCTAAACGTTGACAAAATGCATAACAATTATTTTAAGAATTATAGATACAGTACTCCTTTATGCAAAAAAAACTCTGTCAGATTTTAAAATAGCTTTTCGGCGAAAGCAAATTTTTCAATATTCTGAGTACATAGCTTGCCATCAAAGCAAGCTATACAGACACACGCCAAGTTCTGGGGTCACGTAAACTCAGAATTAGTATTAAGTATTCTCTTACCTTTGCTGATCTTCATCAGAATGCACTCCCAGGACTGCTACTTCAACAAGAAATGTTCTTTTTGTTCGAAATAATCCATATTTATGTCCAAATACCTCCGTTTTATTCGTGCATACAGAGCACTATCCAAAGGCATAACACGTGACCGCAGTACCAGAGACAAAGTCAAAATGTTCCATTACCGTTCTTAGAAGCATGTCAAACGTTGTTTAAAATCAATATTTATTTTTAACGTAAAACTGCGACAATATTCCAACCGGACAATCATATTCATTCATAATAAAATGGCGCGAAATACAAAACAGAAAAAATCTAAATTCAATTTTCTCAAACAATCAACTATTTTACACCATTTTAAAGATAACGCTCGTTAATCTAACCACATTGTCCGATTTCAAAAAGGCTTTACGGCGAAAGCATAAAATTAGATTTTTAGGACATGAACTTCACAAGAAAAACCACACAGCCATTTTCCAAGCAAGGACATGCATCACAAAAACCAAAAGTACAGCTAAAATATTCACTAACCTTTGATCTTCATCAGATGGTACTCATAGGACTTCATGTTATAGGACTTCATGTTATACAATACATGTATGCTTTACTCGATAAAGTTCATATTTATATCCAAAAAAAGCATTTTACATTGGCGCGTGATGTTCAGAAAATGTATTCCCACCAACACTTCAGGTGAATGTGCACATCAATTTACAAAAATACTCATCATGAACGTTGATAAAATGTACAACAGTTATTGAAAGAATTATAGTACACTACTCCTTGATGCAACCGCTTTGTCAGATTTCAAAATAACTTTACGGAGAAAGCACATTGTTCAATATTCTGAGTACATAGCTCAGCCATCGAAGCAAGCTATACAGCTACCCGCCAAGTTCTGGCATCAACAAAACTCTGAAATAGTATTATAAATATTCTCTTATCTTTGCTGATCTTCGTCAGAATGCACTCCGAGGACTCGTACTTCCACAAGAAATGTTTGTTTTGTTCAAAATACTCCATATTTATGTCCAAATACCTCTGTTTTGTTCGTGCGTTCAGATCACTATCCAAAGGCATAACACGCGAGCGCCGTACCAAAGTCAAATAGTTCCATTACCGTTCGTAGAAACATGTCAAACGTTGTTTACAATCAATCCTTAGGGTATTTTTAAGATAAAACGTTGATAATATTCCAACCGGACAATAGCGTATTCATTCAAGAAGAAAAAGGAGGGGCGCTCTGGCGGGTTCGCGCATCACCAAGTCCTTTGTCCATAGGCAGTCCACTCATTGACTGAGCTCCTATTTTCTGCCCAGTAACAGAAGGATGAAAGACGTTTCTAAAGGCTGTTGACAGCCAATGGAAGCCTTAGGAAGTGCAACGTGACCCCACAGACACTGTAGTTTCGATAGGGATTCAAAAGAACTACAATTCTCAGATTTCCCACTTCCTGGTTGGATTTTTCTCAGGTTTTTGCCTGCCATATGAGTTCTGTTATACTCACAGACATCATTCAAACAGTTTTAAAAACGTCAGTGTTTTCTATCCAAATCTACTAGTACTATGCCAATATTTGACTCTGGGCCCAAGTATTAGGCAGTTTACTCTGGGCATGCTTTTCATCCGAAAATGAAAATACTGCCCCCAATACCTTAAGTTAAAGCTTGGTCGCAAATGGGTCTTCCAAATGGACAATGACCCCAAGCATACTTTCAAAGTTGTGGCAAAATGGCTTAAGGACAACAAAGTCAAGGTATTGGAGTGGCCATCACAAAGCCCTGACCTTAATCCTATAGAAAATGTGTGGGCAGAACTGAAAAAGCGTGTGTGAGCAAGGAGGCCTGCAAACCTGACTCAGTTACACCAGCTCTGTCAGGAGGAATGGGCCAAAATTCACCCAACTTATTGTGGGAAGCTTGTGGAAGGCTACCCGTAATATTTGACCCAAGTTAAACAATTTAAAGGCAATGCTACCTAATACTAATTGAGTGTATGTAAACTTCTGACCCACTGGGAATGTGATGAAAGAAATAAAAGCTGAAATAAATCATTCCCTCTACTATTATTTTGACATTTTCACATTCTTAAAATAAGGTGGTGATCCCAACTAATCTATGACAGGGCATTTTTTTCTATGATTAAATGTCAGGAATTGTGAAAAACTGAGTTTAAACGCATTTGGCTAAGGTGTATGTAAACTTCCGACTTCAACTGTATATGCGTGACTCTCCAGACACCTCAGGTAAGCCAGTCCAGCCCGCCGTCTCCATTGTGGCTGCGGTGGTGCTGAAGCCTGGCTGGGACCTAGAGGATGATAAGGAGGACGGGTTGGAGTTACGCCATACGGTACAGCAGTGTGAATGCTTATGTAATTTGGAGATGCTGAAAAATGTACCCTCTCAAATGGAACATTTGGATAACTATCAAACTAATGTTCTCAATGTGTTTCAGGACATTCCAAGTCGCACATCCATCGTGGAATATGACCTGGATGTGGGGAACGCTGCTCCTATACGTCAGCATCCGTACCGGGTTAACGCTAAAAAAAGGGAGGTAATGAAAAGTGAGGTAGCTTATTTATTACAGAATGTCATGGCAAAAAGCTTCTGGAGTTCCCCGTGTATTCTTGTTCTTAAGCCTGACGGTACGTCCCTCTTATGTATGGACTATCGTCGCGTAAATGCCTTTACAAAGTCTGATTCTTTTCCTCTACCTCGCTTAGATGACTGCATTGTTAGAATTGGCTCTGCTGCTTACGTTAGTAAGCTAGATTTGCTAAAAGGTTATTGGCAGGTGCCTGACCTCTCGAGCTTCTGACATCTCGGCTTTCATTACGCCTGATAACTTTGTGTACAATACACTTTGACGCCCTTTGGAATGTGTAATGCACCTGCACGTTTTTAGCGCCTAGTTAACATTGTGTTTGCAGATGTGCCAAATTGTACTGCTTACCTTGACGATTTGGTGATTCATTCGTCTACTTGGTCTGATCATCTCGCCACCTTGAAAAGTGTGTTTCACCAGTTGGAGAACGCTTCTTTAACCCTCAATTTGGCCAAGTGTGAGTTTGGGAAGGCTACTGTGATTTACTTAGGGAAGCAGGTGGGACGAGGTCAAGTGCGCCCAGTAACTGGCAAAGTGGAAGCAATTGATGCTTTTCCTTCTCCAACGACTTGCCACCAGTTGTGCAGATTCCTGGGGATGGTAGGGCACTATCATACGTTCTGTAAGAATTTGACGGTATTAGCTCCCCTTACATCTCTGCTCAGTCCCAAAGTACCATTTAAGTGGTACCAGGACTGTAACTATGCTTTTGAGTCCGCTAAAGCACTACTTTGTAATGCCCAAGTGCTTGCCGCCCCCAACTGACAAACCTTTTAAGTTTGATGTAGACGCTAGTATAGTGGGGATGGGTGCGGTTCTCTTGCAGATGAAGAGGTAGTGGATCGGCCCGTCAGTTTCTTCTCCCGTAAGTTCAACTCGTGTCAGTCAAGGTACCCCACCATTGAACAAAAGTTACTAGGACCGTTACCCAGGTCAGGCTGGTTCTGCTGAGCCTGGCGGATATGGGACTCGATCTCCCAGGTGACGGCGGCAACGATGCAGGTGGATGGCAAAATGGCTTCTGGCTCAGTACCCGTGTTGTCGGTGGTGATCTGGCAAGACAGGGCATCAGGCTTGGTATTCTTCGAACCGGGGCGATAAGTGAGTGTGAAATTGAATCTACCGAAGAACAAGGCCCACCTGGCTTGCCGGGAGTTCAGACATTTTGGCGGTCTGGATGTAGGACAGGTTTTTTTGGTCAGTCCACACAATGAAGGGGGTTACAGAGCCCTCCAGCCGGTGACGCCATTCCTCCAGAGCCAGCTTAACTGCCAGGAGTTCCTGGTTTCCGAAGTCAAAATTCCTCTCTGTAGGTGAGAGCTTACGGGAAAAGAATGCACATGGGTGGACCTTCTGATCAGAGGGGGATTGTTGAAACAGAACAGCACCTACCCCGGTGTCAGAGGTGTCCACCTCCATGAACTGGAGTTCTAGGTCAGGTTGAGTAAGGACCGGAGCGGAGGCAAAGTGACACCTGAGTTCCAGGAATGCTGCCTCTGCCTCAGGAGTCCAGTGGAATGGAGTGGAGGTGAGAGGTGTTGTCAGACGGCTGTAGTTGCGGATGAAACGTCAAAAATATTGCGAACCCCAGGAAACGCTGTAGCTGCTTCAGGTTGGAGGGCGCAGGCCACTCTGACTGCCATGACCTTGGCGGGGTTCATACGTAACTGTCCCTGTGCAATAATATAACCCAGGAAAGACACTATGGCAGCATGGAACTCAGATTTTTCAGCTTTAACAAAAAGCTTATTCTCCAACATAACGTGTGGCTGTGTTTTTTTCACCTTTATTTAACCAGGTAAGCTAGTTGAGAACAAGTTCTCATTTACAACTGCGACCTGGCCAAGATAAAGCAAAGCAGTGCGACAGAAACAGAGTTACACATGAAATAAACAAGCGTAGAGTCAATAACACAATAGAAAAAAGAAAGTCCATATACAGTGTGTGCAAATGGCAAGAGGTGGTAAGGCAATAAATAGGCCATAGTAGCAAAGTAATTACAATTTAGCAGATTAACACTGGAGTGTTAGAAGAGCAGATGATGATGATCAGATGGTGTGTAAGTAGTGATACTGGTGTGCAAAAGAGCAGCAAAGTGAATAAAAACTATATGGGGATGAGGTAGGTAGATTGGGTGGGCTATTTACAGATGGACTATGTACAGCTGCAGCAATCGGTTCGCTGCTCTGACAGCTGATGCTTAAAGTTAGTGAGGGAAATATAAGTCTCCAGTTTCAGCAATTTTTGCAATTCATTCCAGTCACTGGCAGCAGAGAACTTGAATGAAAGGCGGCCAAAGGAGGTGTTGGCTTTGGGGATGACCAGTGAGCTATACCTGCTGGAGCACGTGCTCCGGGTGGGTGTTATCGTGACCAGTGAGCTGAGATAAGGCGGAGCTTTACCTAGCATAGACCTATAGATCACCTGGAGCCAGTGGGTCTGGCGACGAATATGTAGCGAGGGCCAGCCTACGAGAGCATACAGGTCGCAGTGGTGGGTGGTATAAGGCGCTTTGGTAACAAAACGTATGGCACTGTTATAGACTACATCCAATTTGCTGTGTAGAGTATTGGAAGCTATTTTGTAGATGACGTCGCCAAAGTTGAGGATCGGTAGGATAGTCAGTTTTACTAGGGTAAGTTTGGCGGCGTGAGTGAAGGAGGCTTTGTTGCGAAATAGGAAGCCGATTCTAGATTTGATTTTGGATTGGAGATGTTTGATATGAGTCTGGAAGGAGAGTTTACAGTCTAGCCAGACACCTAGGTATTTGTAGTTGTCCACGTATTCTAGGTCAGAACCGTCCAGTGTAGTGATGCTAGTCGGGCGGGCGGGTGCGGGCAGTGAACGGTTGAAAAGCATGCATTTGGTTTTGCTAGCGTTTTAAGAGCAGTTGGAGGCCACGGAAGGAGTGTTGTATGGCATTGAAGTTCGTGGTGAGCCACACGTTGTGGCTGGTGAGCCACCTGACATCAGGATGTAATCTAAATAGGCAAAAACAATGCGTCCAATCACATCCCATGACCAAATACTCAGTGACCAAGTGGTGTGTTGAATAAAGTCTTCCACTTGTCCCCCTCTTTTATGCAGACAAGGTGGTAGGCATTCCGGAGGTCAAGTTTGGTAAACACTGTGGCACCATGGAGGGGGGCAAAAGCAGAGTTGATGAGTGGCAAGGGGTACTTGTTCTTAACAGTGATATTATTCAGCCCACGGAAGTCTATGCACGGCCTCAGTGACCCATCCTTCTTCACAAAGAAAAACCCAGCACCCACCGGGGAGGAAAATGGCTTGATAAGTTCTGAAGCCAGAGAACCCTGGATGTACCTCTCCATAGCATCTTGCTCGGGACGAGAAAGGTTAAACGACCGGCTACTGGGGAGAGGAGCTCCAGGCTGGAGTTCAAAGGCGCAGTTGTATGGCCGATGAAGCGACAGGGCGGTGTGCTTGCTGAACACAGGAGCTAGATCGTGATACTCGGGAAGAACTGATGACAGGTCCGGAGGTTCTGGAATGAACTGGGGCACAGACAAGGCAGGAGGAAGGGCAGAATGTAAACAATTAGTGACAACATGAACTCCAAGTGCTTACTTTTCTGGCGGTCCAGTTAATCTGGTTTGTATAGCTTTAACCATGGATGGCCAAGAACCAGGGGAGAGTAAGGACAGTCGATTATGTGGAAACTGATCTTTTCCTGGTGATTTCCAGACAGACGCAGGATGACAGGGACGGTTCTCACAGACACGGGCGAGGAGCTGTCCATTGAGACCGTTGGCATCGAGGGGGGAATCAAGCAGGACAGTGTCCAGGCCCAACTGGGTAACGACACCTCGGTTCAGGAAGCTCTTGTCGGTGCCCGAATCGGTGAGAGCAGACAGGAAAAGCCTGGCTCTGCCACACAAGGTTGCCTTCAAGCAGGGGTCTGGGGGAAGATGGACAGGCGATTTGGCTCTTGCTGGATGCAGGGAACAAGTGGAGACAAAGTGACCAACCTGGCCACAGTATAGGCAGCTCCTAGCACCGATTCGTTGTTGCCTTTCCTCTGGAGAGAGACGGGCCCGGCCGAGCTGCATGGGTTCAGGATCTGGACGAGCGTGGGGATGGGATGCAGTTGGAGAAGGAGGTCAAGGCACTGAAGCAGAGGTTATGGAACATGCAACGCTACCTACCCTCTCTCTTCAATGCTCACGGAGACGGTTGTCGATGCGGATAGCGAGAGAGATGAGTTCATCAAGTACATCAGGCTCATCCCTGGACACCAACTCGTCCTTGAGGGTCTCAGTGAGCGCGTTCTGGAATGCTCCCTGAAGGGCCTCCTCATTCCAGCCTCTCCCAGCGGTGAGGGTGCGAAACTCACATGCCATCTCAGCAACACTATGGGGGCCTTGACAGAGGGACAGGGGTCGTGTAGCGGCATCCTTACCGCAGACCGGGTGGTCGAAGACTTTCTTCATCTCCTCCGTGAATCTGGAATAGGAGAAGCAGATGGGGGACTGTCTCTCCCACACCACCGTGGCCCAGGAAAGCACTGCTCCACAGAGGCAGCCAATCAGAAAGGAAATCTTGGCCTTTCGCTAGCATAAGAGTAGGGCTGTTGCTCAAATACTAGTGAACATTGTACCAAAAAGGCTCTGAAAGCTCCGAGGTTGCCATCATACCGCTCGGGTGTCGGAAACAAACGGCTCCCGGAGCGAAGGAGAAGGACTTGGAACTGGTTGTAAACTCTGGGCGAAGGATTGGCCCTGTAGGTCAAACAGGCTCTGAAAACTCCTTGATGTGCTCCAGAAGGGTATTCAAGGCTTGGTCATGTTGCTCGAGCAGGACGCCTTGGCCGACGAGGGTTTGGTGGAGAGTAGCAGAGTCTGCTGGGTTCATCTCTTTGGCCAGATCGTACTGTTACGCGGAGTGGAACAGGGGAACCCAAGACCAGACTCAGATGAGGAGACTGGGATGAAGTAACCAAGGTATTTATTGAAACACGAGGGAGATGGAGTGCAGGTCAGGGGAAGCTCGGGCGGGTTGCTGGAAACCAGGGGTGGAGGCTGAGGCTGGAGTGAGAGGGGTTGAGACAGGGTAAGCAGGTCCAGAGGGGAATCCAAGGGAGTAGTAGAGTGGGGAATCCAGGACAGAGTAGCAGGATGACGAGACGTGGGACTGGGGACAGGGACCAGAGTCAGAGTGGGCAGAACAGTAGCAGAGGAAAACAGCGTCAGGCAAGGAAAACAGGCAAAACAGGATAACAGGATCTGAATAGTAACAAATGGCTAGAAAGGTAGACTGACCGAGCAGAGATTACAATGGCAGCATGGAAGTGGCAGGGCTGAGCATTTGTAGAGGTCTTGATTATGGAACAGGTTGCAGCTGGTGGGGATCTGCTCTGACTCCAGCACATCTGTCTCCGCCCACACAGTCACACACATACAGGGAGGGAGAGAGTACTGGGGGAGTGGCGGCAGGTCAAGGAGACACAGGATGAGCAGTAGAAGGTGTTGCAGGAGCAGATGTGACACTACTTTGCCACATGTCCATTATTTGACTCGAGGATGATTACAAGTTGCAGTCTCATTATCATCCTACAGATAGATGGCAGTATTGCAGTTAATTTAAAGAAGTTTATTGCGAGTCCCATTACATTTCATGAGGAGCTTCTTGTTGGAGTGCCTTTTGCAGACCGACACATAGGCTATTGGCACTGCTACATATACTGAACAACATTATGAATGCAACACTTTCAATGATTTTACTGAGTTAGAGTTCATATAAGGAAAACAGTCAATTTAAATAAATTCATTAGGCCCGATTTCATATGACTGGGCAGGGGCACAGCCATGTAGGCCCACTCGCTGGGGCGCACCCCTCCCTCAGACGATCCTGCAGGGGAAGAAGCCGGATGTGGAGGTCCTGGGCTGGCGTGGTTACGCATGGTCTGCGGTTAGGAGGCCGGTTGGGCATACTGCCAAATTCTCTAAAATGATGTTGGAGGTGGCTTATGGTAGAGAAATAAACATTAAATTCTCTGACACAACAGCTCTGGGGGACATTCCTGCAGTTAGCATTCAAATTGCACGCTCTGTGGCATTGTGTTGTGTGACAAAACTGCACATTTTAGATGGGCCTTTTATTTTCCCCAGCACACCTGTGTAACGATCATGCTGTTTAATCAGCTTCTTGATATGCCACACCTGTCAGGTGGATGGATTATCTTGGCAAAGGAGAAATGCTCACTAACAGGGATGTAAACACATTTGTGCAATTCTTTTTTGAGAAATAAGCTTTTTATCCATATGGAAGATTTCTAGGATATTTTATTTCAGCTCATGAAACATGGGACCTGCACTTTACATGTTGCGTTTATATTTTGGTTCAGTGTAAAGAATTGTCGCTACTATAGTATAGGCTATAGACGTGTAGGGCTACACTTACAGTACATGTAAAACATTATATGCATCATTATAATCATCAACTGGATGAAGTGAACAGTTGTCACGATTGTTTGTAGAGAAGGACCAAGGCGCAGCGTGAGTATCGTTCCACATCTTTATTAATACGTGAAACTTCGCAAGACATACTATAAACAAAATAACAAACCGTGACGACAGAGGTGCAACATCCACTAACTCAAAATAAGATCCCACAAACAACAGGTGGGAAAAAACTGCCTAAATATGATCCCCAATCAGAGACAACGATAGACAGCTGCCTCTGATTGGGAACCATATCAGGACAACATAGAAATATAACATCTAGATTACCCACCCTAGTCACACCCTGACCTAACCAAAAATAGAGAATAAAAAGATCTAAGGTCAGGGCGTGACAACAGTGTTTTCCTTAACAAAAATGATTGAACCAAGGGGGCTCAAACCCATGGTTAATGAGCGCTGTCATTTTTCAAGTCAACCGCTTTTGCGTTGTGTGCCACCAGGAAAGCAATGATGATGGCAGGTAACCTTGCCGTTAAGAGGATTGGGCCAGTAACCGAAAGTTTGCGGGTTCGAATCTCCAAGCCAACTAGGTGAAAAATCTGTCAATGTGCCCTTGAGCAAGGTACATAACCCAAGTTGCTCATGTAAGTCGCTCTGGATAAGAGTGTCTGCTAAATTATTAAAATGTAAATGTATGGGTTATGGTACATGACAGCTATTTGACCTTTCCATAAGATTCTTTGACAATTTATTTTACAATACACTATAAACTTAAATGTTGTATAGACCTCTTAATTTCCTCCGTAAAAGCATGCAGGATGTATGTGAAACGGTCTGATAAGCAAAAACGTGGAATTTTGAAGGGGAACAGAAGTATACTTTGAACTTGGAGATTTAAATGTATCCCTCTGGTGGCGAAGTTGACCTATTTTAAGAAATGCCATTGGTTTGTCGAGAAAAAGGTTAAGATCTTTGATAGGCAAATTTGTTACAAGAAATAATCACGGCACGCTCTCAATAAGCAAGATATAGTCTACCGTTCATATGGTGTTATAAGACTGAATCATTTGAATATGTTTGGGGGAGTGCAGCTTTGGGAAAGGGGATAGCTACTCAGTTGCACAACTGAATGCATTCAACCCATGCAGGGGCTGCCTTGACATCATCAGTGCCAAGGGAGCAGTTCATGGGGGTTATCTGCCTTGCTGAAGTGCAGAACAGATTTTTTTCACCTTGCCAGAATCAGGGATTTGAACCAGCAACCTTTTGGTTACTGGCACAATGCTCTTAACCATTAGGCTACCTAAGCTATCTGCCGCTCTATAACCGGACAACAGGCACTCTTTGGAAATGGGGATGGATGGGCTACAAGCCATATGCACTGCAGGTAGGCCTATCTGAATTGTGAATAATGCAAAAGCATGACAGCAAAAGCCTCATGAGTAGACCATTTACAAAAATGTTATGGATAGGCTACTTGGCTAATGCATGGCCAGTATTAAAAAAAGACACCAGACGCATTGCTGTTGAACCAGCTTTTGTTATAGTATGGTAAGGGTAGCCTACTTAGAGCTTGTTTTCTAACCAAATGAAATGGAAAACAAGCAATTGTTGAAGGAAAACAACTTAAATGTTTCTAAATACAAGTGTCTCCGGCATCATCTCATATCTCGTTCCATGATGGGCATATGGACATTAGCCTACTTAGAAGGGGTTTTACACACATCCAAATAATACCAAG
This sequence comes from Salmo salar, assembly GCF_965601325.2. Taxonomy (NCBI): domain Eukaryota; kingdom Metazoa; phylum Chordata; class Actinopteri; order Salmoniformes; family Salmonidae; genus Salmo; species Salmo salar. Next base: position 69,690,291 of record NC_138299.1, on the reverse strand, counting down.
AGCTGGCTAAAATAATGTACAATAAAAAGGGGATGTAGACTTACTATTTTGTTGCTCCCAAACTTTATATTTTAATAAAGCTTTGGTGATTAAGATCTACTTCAAAGGGGTCTCATGAGCCAAACTCTTTATCGACAGTATTGACTACTTGTCGAATGCATTGGGCAGGACAAAAAACTGCCTTCATTGTGAGGGAGGCTGTGCTTGGTTTTTAATTAAATGAAATTGAAAAAACTGTTTATGTTTCTAAATACTAGGTTTACGGATGTAGTGGACATGAGTTGGGCATGGTTTCTCATGGTCAAGTGATGAGGTAGCCCCGCCTGCGAACTACAAAACAACTGTGTGTGCCTTTGGACCAAAAGGGAATTTCCTCTTGATCTAGCGGTCTAAAGACGTTGGTTGCACACATGGGAGACCGGTGTCTCTTGTTCCATGTGCATATGGGCACTGTGCATCACACCTGGATAGTCTGCACTTCTGCTGTCAAAGTCCATGCCATAACCAACCACGTTACCACTAACACCAGGTTTTGGTTGGTCCTAAAAATCCCCACCACGCTGCCTAAAATTTGCACTTTGGCACACGTTTTTAAGGACACCTCAGATATTGCCACCCCTCCCACTTCAGCACATGCAAGCTCATATAAGACAGGTAAATTACCAATCTTGACAAGTGTTGGAAAATAGCAGAGCGCCGGCTTAAACAATTGCGTGCGTTTTGACAATTGCGCTGGCTTAACGCCAGTCCAATTTTGAGCCCAGAGGGAGCTTGACTGAATGGGCTAGTCTGTAAGTATGTGTGAGTGAGTGTTAGAGACTATGCAAGTGTGTGTTTTAAATGCCTTTTCTGGAGCGTGGGGTCCTTTTCCTCTCCCATTGTTCACACAGTGACTGGATACAGCTGCTGCTGCTCCTATGGTACAAGAAGCGATTCTGGCACCTAATGCTCACTTCTGCTACAGAAACCAGGGGAGAGCGAGCCAGCACATATCTGCTTGCAAACTATTTGTAACATTTTTTTATTTCGGTGTCTCAGATGACAGCACAACTGTCTGAGTTGGCAGCTCAGCCTATGCGGGTGTCAGACACATAACAAGCACAAGCATGCGCGAGGCAATCGATCAACGCACAAGTCAATTGATATGTCAGCCACCCAGACAAACGGTTTACAGAAACCAAAAAAGCTGAACTGAAGTTGTCATGCAGGAGGGAGATGACTCGCAGGTCAAGATCATCAGTGTAAGACAAAAGTGGAGCCAGGAGAGTATGTTGAGGCAGATTTGGCCATCCATACTGTGTATTTAGCAGACTATTCAGAACTGTCAGAGAGCAGTGAGGATATGCCCAGGCTATTGTGCACTCTTGAGTCTTTGCCAACCTTTTGGGGGATGGAATAGGAAGATGAATAGGCAGATATTTTGTCAAGACGAAGTGGTTGTGAAAGCAGTGGGATTGGGAGGCATGGCACCACAAAGGTTGGACTGTAACTGTATAGAGTTTGCAGCGAGGCCTCCCGACAGAGTAAACCTGCAACATTTTGATTCCACCTTGAAATCTGTTATGAGACGATGAGTATCAAATGGAAGATCAGGATCTAGTTTTACAACCAAATGTGGCGCAACTATAGGCAACCACCCAGGGCCAAGTTAAGGGCCAAGTTGACTGGTTGTATTCTCAGTATAGCAACCAACGCAATGAGCAAACCACACACCAGTCAACTACTGGTCGCCATCTTTTAGACGTGTGATTCCGTGTGATTCCGCAACCAACACCATTTGCCAATCAGTCACAAATCCCCGAAGTGGTTCCCTTACAACCAATTATAATTTCACTGCCAGGTGTACAATACTTTTGCAGGAAGCTGAACAAATGAACCTTCAAAAATGCTCTAATTGGAGCAGCTGGATTTGCAGTGATGATCCTCTGTTTGTACCATGTAAGGAGGAGGATAACTGCAAGCTAAAACAGCTGTTTGAACCAGTACAAATATCCATTGCAATTCTTTAGTCACCAAATATGGAATGTGTACAAGAATGCAGGATGTAGTGTAGGTTTACATTCAATACGGGTATTAAGAACTATGGAAAATAAAACCACATTGAAATCCTTAAATCAGACTAGGAAGTGAATCATGTCTATAGTGAAACATGCAGAGACTCATCATCACCACATGAAAGAGTACAGCCACTGACAATTATTTAATTATCACCTACCTCCATTACTATGCAATTACTGAAGTGCTATGTAACAACAACATTGTTACTGCAGTAATAATAGCAAGTTAATGTGTAACACTCAGTGTTAACATGATGAAAAGAACATAGTACATACATGTGCATGAACATTCCAGACTTCCACGAGCCATATATTCAGCAAATTCAATTTCTTGCATAACAATGACCACATGCTTAGCTTTTGAGATGACAGAGTGCTAACTGTAAGGAGAAGGCTTCTGAGGGATTACAATTATATTTGAATTGTGTGGACTAGAAAACAGTATTCTCAAAATAGCTAGTCTAGAGCTGTCAAACTTGCCTCTCAAAGGATAATTAAGTCATATCAAGCATTAAATGTAAAATGTGGTTACATTTTAAGTGTTCAATTAGCCCAATATGCAGTGAGATTTTCAATTGAGTGTTCAATTGGGTTACGTTGATTGGATCAATGCTGAATCTGTGAGAACCAATCAAAAATGACAGTTCTCAAACCTGACTTAATCAACATTGTAAAAAAAAGCTGTGAAGAAATTTAAGCTATCAACATGCAAGCAAGCCTGTCTCATTTCAGATGTTTCTCTGTGTTAGCATGTTCTCTCAGAAAGTGCATTATACCACCGTCTCATGATGAAGGCAGGTTGAACGTGCATGATCAGTTCATAACTTTCAGCTGTAGGAGTATACCAAGTTGACATCTGGCCTTCTCTTCCCCCCCTGTGAACATTGTAGCTACACCTTCTTTAAAGGTATATTTTGTTGTTCAGATACTACCCACTTTCTACAGGTGAGGTCTGTATAAGCCCTGCCTTAGGACATCACGGTTACATAAACCTTGAGCTTAAACATTAAAGACTGTTCTGACACACAAGACATCTCCACATACTCAGAGAGAGCAAGTTTTCCAGAGTATTTTTTTAAAGCTTTTATAAGGATTGCTGCCAAAGCTAGGTCATTAGACAAATATGTTAATGTTATCTTTTGCAAAGGTGAAATATTTACTTAATTCCCACCCACTTTTTGATATGATAGCTAAAGCATGCCGGCCAGGTAACATGGAGAACACTTGAGATAACGCAAGATTTTTGAAGGCAGTTCTTAAAAAGGAGTTTTAGCTAATTATCAGTTGAAACCACTTATCTTTTCTCTATAGGTCACATAGATTCCAAGATGGCATAGCAGTCAGACGTCTTTGTCCTGTCGTGTTCCTTGTATATATCTTTTTACATTATTTGCTTCGCATATCTTTTAAAAATATTTTCCTAAACCTCAACTTCTAAATACTCTACTGCAACCCATCTCACCCAATGTGGCGTGGATCTTTTTTTTTTTTCTAAAGTATTTCTATTTACTTGGGATGTGGAATCCCTCAACTGAAGCTAGTCAGCTAACTACCTGCCAGCTATCAGTCATCAAACCATTGCTAGCGGTCATCAGCTAACCTTTAGCTCAGAAAGCTCTCGCCAGTTCGAACAACGTGACTTAAAGCAGAGCATAACGGACCTATTATTATTTTATATATATATTTTCCCCCCCATATCCCCGGATTCCTACCGCAAACTCTGAACATTTTCAACTGGATCTTCGCAACTAGCTAACCGCAATCCTGGGTGACTACTCCTGGCTAGCGTTTCCATCCTGGAGCAAGCACCAATTAGCCTGAAGCTAGCTCGGCCAGGGCTCCTGTGCTACCACCGAAGCGCACTCCTGGGCTACAATATCCGGACCCCTTCTACTGCCGGTACGGGGCATGGAACCCCGCCGATCCTCTACGACTGGAATACCGACATAATCTGCCCGATGATTCCAACAGGCCCCTCAGGCGCGACGTCCGCTGAAGGCCCATTCTGCTAACCGGCCTGCTAGCTATCTAGGGCTACTTGGAAACCTACTAATTCCACGACTGGTCTATCGACGTCACCGCACAAAGAGGCAAAAACAGACTAACCCCCATTGCGACGTCCCCCAAAGGCTAACTTGCTAGCCCCGGTCTGCTAACTGCTAGCTTGCCTGCCCCGGTCTGCTAACTGCTAGCCCCGGTGTGCCTACTGCTTGCTTGCTAACCCGGTCTGCTAACTGCTAGCTTGCCAGCCCCGGTTTGCTAATTGCTAGCTTGTTTAGCCCCGGCCTACTAACTGTTAGCTTGTTAGTATCGGCCTGCTAACTGTCTGAATCGCCGTGTCCCCAGTCAGCCCAACCAATCACTGGACCCCTATGTTCACTTGGCTACGCATGCCTCACTCTAATATCAATATGCCTCGTCCATTACTGTCCTGGTTAGTGATTACTGTCTTATTTCACTGTAGAGCCTTATCCTACTTCTCCTCTGTTCCTCTGGTGATGTGGAGGTTAATCCAGGTCTTGCAGTGCCTAGCTCCACTCCCACTCCCCAGGTGCTCTCATTTGTTGACTTCTGTAACCGTAAAAGCGTTGGTTTCATGCATGTTAACATCAGAAGCCTACTCCCTAAGTTTGTTTTACTCACTGCTTTAGCACAACCCGGATGTCTTAGCCGTGTCTGAATCCTGGCTTAGGAAACCCTGAAACCCTGAGCCCTCAATCTCACACAAATTATCAATGAACCTACCAGGTACAACCCCAAATCTATAAACACGGGCACGCTCATAGATGTCATCCTAACTAACTTGCCCTCCAAATACACTTCTGCTGTTTTCAATCAAGATCTCAGCGATCACTGCCTCATTGCCTGCATCCGTAATGGGTCTACGACCAAACGACCATCACTCATCACTGTCAAACGCTCCCTAAAACACTTCTGCAAGCAGGCCTTTCTAATCGACCTGGCCGGGGTATCCTGGAATGACACTGACCTCATCCCGTCAGTAGATGATGCCTGGCTATTCTTTAAAAGTGCCCCACTCAGAAAATGTAGAACTAGGAACAGATATAGTCCTTGGTACACTCCAGACCTGTCTGCCCTTGACCAGCACAAAAACATCCTGTAGCGTTCTGCATTAGCATCAAATAGCCCCCATGATATGCAACTTTTCAGGGAAGTTAGGAACCAATATACACAGGCAGTTAGAAAAGCTAAGGCTAGCTTTTTCAAACAGAAATTTGCATCCTGTAGTACTAACTCAAAAAGGTTATGGGACACTGTAAAGTCCATGGAGAATAAGAGCACCTCCTCCCAGCTGCCCACTGCTCTGAGGCTAGGAAACACTGTTACCATCAATAAATCCACTATAATTGAGAATTTCAATAAGCATTTCTCTACGGCTGGCCATGCTTTCCACCTGGCTACCCCTACCCCGGTCAACTGCCCACTGCACCCTCCACAGCAACCCGCCAAAGCCCCCACCATTTCCCCTTCACCCAAATCCAGATAGCTGATGTTCTGAAAGAGCTGCAAAATCTGGACCCATACAAATCAGCCGGGCTAGACAATCTGGACCCTCTCTTTCTAAAATTATTTGCCGAAATTGTTGCAACCCCTATTACTAGCCTGTTCAGCCTCTCTGTCATGTCATCTGAGATTTCCAAAGATTGGAAAGCTGCCGCGGTCATCCCCCTCTTCAAAGGGGGTGACACTCTAGACCCAAACTGCTACAGACCTATATCTATCCTACCCTGTCTTTCTAAGGTCTTCGAAAGCCAAGTTAACAAACAGACTACCGACCATTTCGAATCCCACCGTACCTTCTCCACTATGCAATCTGGTTTCAGAGCTGGCCATAGCTCCGGGGAAGGGTATAAAATGATTTCTAGATTGTTGAAATTTTCCAAAACGACAGTGGTCTTCATCATTAGGAAATTGAAAAAATATGGAACTACCCAGACTCTGCCTAGAGCTGGCAGTCCGACCAAACTGAGCAACTGGGCAAGAATAACCTTGGTCAGGGAAGTGACCAAGAACCCAATGACCACTGACAAAGTGGTTTAAAGTACTTAAGTAAAAATACTTTAAAGTATCAATTAAGTAGTTTATTATTTAAGTAGTTTATTGGGGGTATCTGCACTTTACTATTCATATTTTTGACAACTTCTACTTTTACTTTACTACATTCCAAAAAAAATATGTAGTTTTACATACATTTTCCATGACACCCAAAAGTACTCGTTGCATTTTGAATGCTTAGCAGGACAGGAAAATGGTCCAATTCTCGCATTTATCATGAGAACATCCCTGGTCATCCCTACTGCCTCTGATATGGCGGACTCACTAAAAACAAATGCTTTGTTTTGTTAATTATGTCTGGTGTTGGAGTGTACCCCTGGCTATACGTAAATAATAAAAAAAAAACATGAAAATTATGCCGTCTCATTTGCTTAATGTAAGCAATTTGAAATTATGATACTTAAGTATATTTTTACATTTACTTTCGATACTTCTGTATATTTGAAACCAAATACTTTTACTTTTACTCAAGTAGTATTTTACTGGGCAACTTTCACTTTTACTTGAGTCATTTTCTATTAAGGTACTGCATCTTTACTTTTACTCAAGTATGACAATTGGGTACTTTTTCCACCACTGCTCTGACAGAGCTATAGAGTTCTTTGGCTGAGATGGGAGCACCTGCCAGAAGGACAGCAGTCTCTACAGCACTTCACCATCTGGGTTTTATGGGAGTGTCCGAACGGAAGCCACTCCTGAGAAAAGGCACATGACAGCACGCCTGGAGTTTGCAAAAAGGCACATGAAAGACAGCGTATAAGGCAAAAGATTGTGGTCTTATAAGACAACATTTTTACTCTTTGGCCTGAATGCAAAGCGCTAAGTCTGGAGAAAACCAGGCACAGCTCACCAGTCTAACAACCTCCCTTCTGTGAAGCATGGTGTTGGCAGCATCATGCTATGGGGATGCTTTTCAGCAGCAGGTACTGGGAGACTGGTAAGGATAGAGCGAACAATGGAGTCAAATACAGGCAAATCCTTGATGAGAACCTGCTTCAGAGTGCAAACGACCTTAAACGGGGCAAAGATTTATGTTCCAACAGGACAATGACCCCAAGCATACAGCCAAAGCAATGCTGGGATCTCTTCAGAACAAGAAAAGTGAAAGTCCTTGAGTTCAGACATGAATCAGACATGATTACCACTGAGTTCAGACATGAATCCCACTGAAAATCTGAGGAAAGACTTGAAGACTGCTGTTCACTGCCGCTCGCCATCGAACTTAACAGAGCTTGACAAAATCTGCAATTAAGAATGAGAGAAAATCCCCAAATCCAGATGTGCAAAGCTGATACAGACATACCCAGAAATGTCTAAAAACATTTTCACTTTGTCATTATGGGGTATTATGTGTACAGTTGAAGTCGAAAATGTACACAGACCTTAGCCAAATACATTTAAACTCAGTTTTTCACAATTCCTGACATTTAATCAGAGTAAAATTCTCTGTCTTAGGTCAGTTAGGATCACCACTTTATTTTAAGAATGTGAAATGTCAGAATAATAGTAGAGAGAATGATTTATTTCAGTTTTTATGTATTTCATTACATTCCCAGTGGGTCAGAAGTTTACATGCACTCAATTAGTATTAGGTAGCATTGCCATTAACATTTTTATAACTTGGGTCAAATGTTTCGGGTAGCCTTCCACAAGCTTCCCACAATAAGTTGGGTGAATTTTGGCCCATTCCTCCTGACAGAGCTGCTGTAACTGAATCAGGTTTATTGGCCTCCTTGCTCGCACATGCTTTTTCATTTCTGCCCACAAATTTTCTATAGGATTGAGGTCAGGGTTATGTGATGACGACTCCAATACCTTGACTTTGTTCTCCTTAAGCTATTTTGTCACAACTTTGGAAGTATGCTTGGGATCATTGTCCATTTGGAAGACCCATTTGCGACCAAGCTTTAACTCCCTGACTGATGTCTTGAGATGTTGCTTCAATATATCCACATAATTTTCCACCCTCATGATGCCATCTATTTTGTGAAGTGCACCAGTCCTTCCTGCAGCAAAGCACCCCCACAACATGATGCTGCCACTCCCGTGCTTCACGGTTGGGAAGGTGTTCTTTGGCCTGCAAGCTTCCCCTTTTTTCCTCCAAACATAACGATGGTCATTTTGGCCAAACAGTTCTATTTTTGTTTCATCAGACCAGAGGACATTTCTCCAAAAAGTATGATCTTTGTCCCCATGTGCAGTTGCAAACCGTAGTCTGGCTTTAAGGCGGTTTTGGAGCAGTGGCTTCTTCCTAGCTGAGCGGCCTTTCAGGATATGTCGATGTAGGACTCGCTTTACTGTGTATATAGATACTTTTGTACCTGATTCCTCAAGGATCTTCACAAGGTCCTTTGCTGTTGTTCTGAGATTGATTTGCACTTTTCGCACCAAAGTACGTTCATCTCTATGAGACAGAACGCGTCTCTTTCCTGAGCGGAATGATGGCTGCGTGGTCCCATGATGTTTATACTTGCGTACTATTGTTTGTACAGATGAACGTGGTACCTTCAGGTGTTTGGAAATTGCTCCCAAGGATGAATCAGACTTGTGGAGGTCCACCATTTTTTTCTGAGGCCTTGGCTGATTTCTTTTGATTTTCCCATTATGTCAAGCAAAGAGGCACTGAGTTTGAAGGTAGGCCTTGAAATAAATTCACAGGTACACCTCCAATTGACTCACATGATGTCAATTACCCTATCAGAAGCTTCTAAAGCAATGACATAATTTTCTGGAATTTTACAAGCTGTTTAAAGGCACAGTCAACTTAATGTATGTAAACTTCTGACCCACTGGAATTGTGATACAGTGAATTATAAGTGAAATAATCTGTCTGTAAACTACTGTTGGAAAGATTACATGTGTCATGCACAAAGTAGATGTCCTAACCGACTTGCCAAAACTATAGTTTGTTAACAAGAAATGTGTGGAGTGGTTGAAAAACGAGTTTTAATGACTCCAACCTAAGTGTATGTAAACTTCCGACTTCAACTGTACATGGGAATTGTTTTTGTTGATTTCATCCTTTTTGAATTCAGGCTGTAACAACAATGTGGAATAAGTCAAGGGGTATGAATACCACACCTATGGTTCCAGATACAGCTTCCCATCAATCATCGCATGTCATATGAATAGGTCAATAATCGGAAGGAATGAGCATAACAGGATTGAGCATCAATGGAGAAATGTTGTTTGCCACAAGTAGCAGGCAGAGACAATGCAGACACAAATCAAATAGCTGTGTGTAGCAGTAACTGTGAAAACATACAAGCAACATAAACATTGCTGTGGAAGGTTTGATTGAATCAGATCCCCATTAGAACAAATGTGCGTCATAGCTTTTGCATGGGTGCCAGTTCAATGTTTTTCAATGAAAATATTACAGAGCCAGACCTGTCACTGTTCCCCCCTGCTACAATTACATAAATAGAATAATTTGACTAATTTCAATCCTCTCCCTCAACCATTCGAGGGTGTCATCTCTCCATGCGATCCCAGCTCCCTTGTTTGCGACAGCCTTTTTTTGCCAGGAAGTGCAAGTTCCAATGGTGAAATCACACATCCTGATTTCTTCACATGGCTGTCTACTCTATGGCGAGGCCTTCTCACTCTTTAGCCAACTGAATGCTCCTATGATCTTTCAAGGCCTGCCAGATCTCTCCAACTCCCAACCTTCTCAGCCTTGGCTCTGACTGCCTCTTCACCATGTAGTAGGAGCTCAGAACCAAAGGGCCTACTCCATTCTTCAAGAGGGAGCAGAGGCTGCGCCAACCCCAGACACAGACGCCAAAGGGGGGGGGGGGGGGGGGGGGGTCCACCAAAGGCTCCACACGACCCCATACCTGTGTCAAAGCCTATTAAGACTGAGAAGCACCCCCAAACGAAGTGGACGTTTCCTTTCTCTCTGCTTTTCTCCGCCTTGTTTCTGTGGGACCTTCGAAGCGCTAGAGTTCTTATTCTCCCCACCGCCAGCCCCTGACAACGAGGCTCAGATTTGTCCTTTTGGGGGAAATTCAGGCAAAGGAGTCATCCTAATGACAAAGAGTTGGCCAGAGGACTGCTCCCTCGGTTGCCCTTACCACTAATGCATTGCAGAGACGGACGAGCTGATAGGTTGTGAATATACATGTGCAGGGCCTCTGAGTGGGAGCGAAATGAGGAGTGGTGGTGGGAATGTCACACGGTTTGCTTTCCTTCACACACTTTAGTGTGTGTGTGTGTGAGATCTGGCAAAAGAGATTTGCAAATATAACAAATAGCGAACACCAAGTTTAAAACTGCTTAGCAGCCAGTAACATACCGAAGACATTACCAAAGACATTAATATATTTCACATCCACAAGTGGTTTGAGGTGGTCTACTCACCAATCAGCCTTTCTGCGAATAGGCTACTACAATTTCTATCAGCACAAACAGTCATAAATACTCCTCTCGGAATGTCAACCGTATTGCATGTGTTTTATCAGTTGTAATCAATCCACAAGGTAAGGAATGCAAAGTTGTTCACAAATTCTATCATGGACATTCTGCTTGGGTTAGGTGAAACATAGACACAAAGAGTGCTGTTACGCAATCTCCACGCACAGTTTTAATCTAGTGACAATACATGTATTTTATATAGCGCTTTTCATTACAAACAATAATCTCAAAGTTGCTTTGCAAACAAAAACAACATGTATGGATCTGGCTGTTCATGTATCTGCAGTCAGCGTAGAGACAGCAGCTTTCTAAATTAGTGCTAATTGAGGACCATAAATGATCATTGTTTTCATCACTACTGTACTATATAATATCTAGTCATGCATGTTGTTGTTGTTGTTGTTGTTATTTTTGTGTTGCTGTACCATGTCATGTGTCTTTTTGTTATAGGTTTTGTCCTCATGACATGCTGAGCATGTAAAGATACAAGTAATTACCGAACTGATAATAAAAGTACACTAACACATTTCTAGATCCAAATTGTCTGTTTCAGTTCACAGATCTACGATTATATGAGCCATCCCAAATCCTAAACGTTGGTATTGGAGAGGGAGTCATGAAAATCTCATCTTAGATTTGGCAAGCAAATACATTCTGATAGATATACTGTCTACTGCAAGCTATTACTTTGCATTGCCACCTGCTGGTGAAGAGCGAACCAATTCCATACCACTTAAAAATTGCTGTTGAGAAAGCCCAGAGCCATTCCATGTGTTGCGTCCATTATGACAATACTAACATCTACAGTACAAGGTTTTCTCCTCCTAAGAGAATGACAGGGATATCTTCCACTGCATTCAATTGAAAGTCTATGGGATTATCTAGAATCAAGTTATGTACATGTCTCAACTTGTTCATGAAGCATAAAAAACCACAGATTTGTTCAAGATTTTCAGAGAACATGAGACTATTCATAACTAAAATGTTACTGTTATCATCACCACCACCAGCCAACATTAAAAACCCTGACATTACACTTATCTTAAAAAGGTGTTTCTTCTTCCCTGTCTCCTTATCAGGTGCAGCACTACAAAAATACCCACCAATTTAAAACTCCAACCATTATATCTCCAATTAGCTCTGGGTATAAGCCTACATGTGTCTGGAACACACGGACACTCGTATATCAAACTGACTCAAGTGGGAGCTGTTTGGCCTAGAGCGCTGCACAAATGAAATATGACAGAGTTCAACTTACAGTGTGAGGGCTCTGTGTGTGGGTGATGAATGCTCTTAGTATCCTACGCAGGGTCCCACATGGAGGAGTGTCTCTGCATAATCAGCATACCACTGTAGCTGATAGCTGCACTGTGCCTGTCCTGCACCCTAGGCAAAGTATAGGAGCAGGTGCATGGTGTCCTCGGAGTGTGTGCGTGTGTGTGTATGGTGTGTTTGTATGCGCATGCATGAAAGAGTGTTTGCGTGTGTTCATGTGTTTGTGTTCAGCTCTTGTAATTTGAAAACATTTTCTAAAATGTCAGTCTGTTGTTCACATCTGTATGGGGAGCGGCACAGCTGCTTTTTCATCCAGTAAACATTGCCACAAGTGTCTTTCAGCTGAATCGTCAGGGGGATGGAATTAAATTGAACACTGCACAGCATTGTGCAAGAATAACATTACCGCTGTGCAGAGAAAATGCATTCTAAAAGAGAACCAAACTCATTAAAATTGTTCTGAGTAAACATTACAGATACACTCATTTGACTTATTACTATTGAGGTTTCCTCATAGGCTGGGTGATATGTGAAGGTCTTATCTAACTCTAGGGGTCATAAGTCATATTACCCCCCAGCAACAGTAGAGATATGGAGCTCACAGGACTGTTTCAACATGCACTGCCTCAGACACTGTTATCTCCTCAAAGCCCTCTTCTATATCTTTGGCTCTAATTGGTTAAACACCACCAGTTCCTCACATCACCACAAATCTCTCTCCCCAAAGTCTTTTGATATAGAGACCCCTATCTCCACTGGCGCTGTGCTCTTCACACATAGCTATGACTGATTGAGCTGCTCATCCGCTAAATGTGAAAATCAATACATTCGCAAAGGCACACATCAGACAACTGACTGCAGCTTATCACACTGAGATATTTGGACTATTTACAACACATTTTTGTGAATAAAGGAACAAAAGTCTAGATAAAATGTAATGTTTCAAGTTTATTTCCCTGTATACTATGTGGTGGTAAATTAACATTTGTAACCCTTAATAATACATTTTATTTGTATTGCACTTTTTGTTTAGACAGAAATCACAAAGCTCAATGTCTTAGTGATGGTTTGTTCCCACTTGCAGATGCTGAGGGTTGGACTCAATAAACTGCAGAAATATTCAACTGTTGGAGAGACATCCTGTCATTACAGCCATTAACTAATAAAAGTATTAAAATGGACTTTTACTGGTCCAGAAACTATGTGAACATTTCGCCAGTCTGTGTTTGATCAAAGCCCAGTCTTCGTCAATCTGGTCCACAGTCTGTGGAAGGTTCAATGCAAAGAACAAGGCTTCTGCAGTTGATCCCCATTAAAATTTGGGATATTTTTACCTTTTTTTATTAGTTATCATAGAGTTCATTTAAGAACACGATTGCCTGTAAGCAGTCTCCTTATGCTATATCACAATCACATTTTTCAGTCTTTTTCATTGATTGGACAAATTTTGTTAGCACAAGTCAATCTCTGGTGTCATCTTTGATGCCATTCTAGCCTAGGTACCTTGCAAATGTAGGATTTTACCATGTCTGTAACTTTACAGTAAGACTTTTTTGATAACGCTATGTTAGAGAGAGGGTTTCCCAGGAATCTCAGACAAAAGGAAAAGAATACAAGCAGTGACCCGGCAATGGAAGGTCATACACCCTCCAGATCAACCACACGCATCTTCAAATCTCCACCACATGGAGCTGGACCTCAGTCTTCCTGCAATCAGACCAGAAAAGGTGACGTCAAAAGGAGAGGCCCAAGACTTGATGGGAGATAACTTCTAAGAAAGCCTCTCTGGACTAAACTCTCTTCTCTACGAACTAAATGGTCGCTGTTTGGTATTCTCCTCAGTCTTTTCTAATGAGGACTTGGGGTCAGTCTAATTGTGGCAGGAAATACTGCACTGATCAGAGGTGCAATTTGAGGGGAAATTAGGATTACCTCATCATCTCTGTGGTTGGGGCAGAGAGAGCAGAGAGCCCCTAGGCTGCTCCGATGCTTCTTCTCGGGCCAGGAGCTGCACAAATGTGGGAAGAGTGTGTATGTGTTGGGGGGAACTTGGACAGGCTCAAGGGAGGTGATCGTTAGAAAAAATCTGAGGATGAGAGTCTGGGAGGTATGGGTGAGGGCGAAGCACCCGCAACGAGTTATATTTTACAGCGAAGGCTGCAGAAGAAGCAAACTCTTTTGTCCACGCACACCTGCTGGGGAAGAACGTGTGCACCCGATTGGCTGGGGAAACTTGTTTAAACCTGTCTGAAGGCTCTCATATATTGGTTCACTTAATACCCCAACATACATTTGTTCATATGGGCAGAAGGGATGTGATGTTTTGACTAACCACCAACCGTATATGATACTCTGACCACCAATAACACCCGGTGGTCACAACGGGCCTATGATGCAACCTTGGCATAATCATCTTTATCTTGCCTCTTCATAGCAGTAGTAGTAAAGAACATACTGCAGTTCCAAATAACATTTCATACTGAATGGGTGGACTTTGGAGAGAATGTCTGAAAATGCCATGAAGCACAAGGCTCTAGCATCTGCATTACGAATAATTTTTTATTATATTTCTTGCCCCATCATAATACAGGGCACTAAAGCTCCTGTCCCCCCCCCAAAAAACAAGGCACACTTCTGAAAGAATCCCCTGTCCAACTATTTACTGTGGAACAGCCTCCTTTTGTCCCGGTCCCTTTAATCAGATCATAACTTTGATCCACCCACCTATCAGGAAATTAAAGGCTCTTGACTCAAGTTCTCCATTAGCTCGTAAATTTGGCCATAGATGTGCACAGGTTGTCCTTTCCAGTGTTCTACCATTCTAGCTCAGTGCCAAGCCACGCTGCACATGTACACAGAGAACAAAGATCCAGCCCGCAAAGTACAAATTCCTGCTTTCTTCTTTGGATCTAATAGGCTTTGAACAATAGGGAATTGTTTCATTGAATGTGTTGAGACTTTTTTTTATCATGCCTCATTCCCATGCCTTCTATCTGTTTGTCTGTATTGAAATCGTATAGATAGATTAATGGTAGACTTATGACTGGGTGGGAAGACTAACTGTGAATATTGTCTTAAAAATATACACATTGTCAATTGTTATATAAAATGTGCGTTTAGTTGTCAAAGATCCCTCTATAAAAACACCAGACACCCAAACTGCAAGGTGTGTGTGGGTTTTAGGTTTGCAAAGCCCTCCGTTTCCACATTTCAACACAGAACAAACAGTCTGATTCGCTAGCTGAATCTCTAGCTCTAATCTCCCTGCTTCCGATACCACAGGAAGCCACCCATCCCCTGTAAACCCCCCCTCCCCCCTAAAGCCAAGGGCGAGCAGAGCACGCAGAGGCACACACCTCTGCCTGCGAAGAGCCAACAGGGGGATCTATACTTCACCAAAGCAGGCACCACACTTTTTGTGCCAGAAAAGTGATAAACGACTAGCGATTTCTTAATTTTGCATTGGCGGCTGGCGAAGAGAACTTATCTGTGGTGTGGTGCACATGAGCAGTAGTGACGGAGGAAAAACATGTATATGATACTTTGACTCCAAGTGTTGATTTGTAAAAAAAAATTATAATAATTGTCGACTGTATCTGCACCAAAACTCTGGTATTTTTCATCCTATAGCGTGTTCTCCATTTTTTTTTTAATAGTGAGACATGTTTTCAGCACTTTTATTTCCATGACTGAGCAAAACAAATCTTCTCATGCTCTCTGGCTCTCTGCAGCAGAAATACACTGGTGTACAAAACATTAAGGACACCTCCCTGATATTGGGTTGCACAACTCCCCCCTCCTCTCTTTTGCGCTCAGAACAGTCTCAATTTGTCTGGGAATGGACTCTACAAGGTGTCGAAAGTGTTCCACAGGGATGCTGGCCCATGTTAACTCCAATGCTTCCCACAGTTGTGTCATGTTGGCTGGATGTCCTTTGGGTGGTGGACCATTTTTGATACACACATACACAAACTGTTGAGCGTGAAAAACCCAGCAAACCGGTTCCCCTGGCACCTACTACCATACTCCGTTCAAAGGCACTTAAATCTTTTGTCTCCCCTTTTCACCCTCAGAATGGCACACATACATAATCCATGTCTCAATTGTCTCAAGGCTTAAAAGTCCTTCTTTAACCTGTCTTCTCCCCTTCATCTACACTGATTGAAGTGGATTTAACAAGTGATATCAATAAGGGATCATAGCTTTCAACTAGATTCACCTGGTCAGTCTATGTCATGGAAAGAGCAGGTGTTCTTAATGTATGGTACACTCAGTGTATTGTGATAAATATGTTTGGAACATAAATCACAATATCAAATCGCAATACATATAGTATCGGCACCTAAGTATCGCGATAATATCATATCGTGAGGTCCCTGGGAATTCCCAGCCCTACTGAGCAGTGGTAAAGTCCACCTTACACAGCCTGTCCATACATTTGAGGGCAGAATTGTAATTTTACTATACTGTCATGTCGCTGTTGAGATTAATGGGCAAATCTGCTTCCTTGCTCTTGTGTGAAAGAAATAAAGACGTAAATGTGTGTTAACTACTAAACTCAGCAAAAAAATAAATGTCCTCTCACTGTCAACTGCATTTATTTTCAGCAAATTTAACGTGTAAATATTTGTATGAACATAAGATTCAACAACTGAGACATAAACTGAACAAGTTCCACAGACATGTGACTAACAGAAATGGAATAATGTGTCCCTGAAAAAGGGGGGGGGGGTCAAAATCAAAAGCAGCAGTCAGTATCTGGTCTGGCCACCAGCTGCATTAAGTACTGCAGTGCATCTCCTCCTCATGGACTGCACTAGATTTGCCAGTTCTTGTTGTGAGATGTTACCCAACTCTTCCACCAGAGCACCTGCAAGTTCCCGGACATTTCTGGGGGGAATGGCCCTAGCCCTCATCCTCCGATCCAACCGATCCCAGACGTACTCAATGGGATTGAGATCCGGGCTCTTAGCTGGCCATGGCAGAACACTGACATTCCTGTCTTGCAGGGTATCACGCACAGAACGAGTAGTATGGCTGGTGTCATTGTCATGCTGGAGGGTCATGTCAGGATGAGCCTGCAGGAAGGGTACCGCATGAGGGAGGAGGATGTCTTCCCTGTAACGCACAGTGTTGAGATTGCCTGCAAGCTCATCCTGACAAGCTTAGTCCCATGATGCTGTGACACACCGCCCCAGACCATAACGGACCCTGGGACATGTTCCGGATAGCCTCAGACAACAACATTGATGTATACGCTGATTCGGTGAGCGAGTTTATTAGCAAGTGCATCGGTGATGTTGTACCCACTGTGACTATTAAAACCTTCTCAACCAGAAACCATGGATAGATGGCAGCATTCGCGCAACACTGAAAGTGTGAACCACTGCTTTTAATCATGGCAAGACGACTGGAAACATGACCGAATACAAACAGTGTAGCTATTCCCTCCACAAGGCAATCAAACAAGCTAAGCGTCAGTATAGAGACAAAGTAGAGTCGCAATTCAATTCAAGACATATCTGGCAGGGTGTACAGTCAATCACGGATTACAAAAAGAAAACCAGCCCCGTCGTGGACACCGACGTCTTGCTCCCAGACAAACTAAACAACTTCTTTGCTCGCTTTGAGGACAATACAGTGCCACTGACACGGCCTGCTACCAAAACCTGCGGGCTCTCCTTCACCGCAGCCAACGTGAGATTTAAACGTGTTAACCCTCGCAAGGCTGCCGGCCCAGACGGCATCCCTAGCCGCGTCCTCAGAGCATGCGCAGACCAGCTGGCTGGTGTGTTTACGGACATATTCAATCAATCCCTATCCCAGTCTGCTGTTTCCACATGCTTCAAGAGGGCCACCATTGTTCCTGTTCCCAAGAAACCTAAGGTAACTGAGCTAAACGACTATTGCCCCGTAGCACTCACTTTCATCATCATGAAGTACTTTGAGAGACTAGTCAAGGATCCTATCACCTCCACCCTACCTGACACCCTAGACCTACTCCAATATGCTTACCGCCCCAATAGGTCCACAGACGACGCAATCGCAATCACACTGTACACTGCCCTAACCCATCTGGACAAGAGGAATACCTATGTAAGAATGCTATTCATCGATTACAGCTCAGCATTTAACACCATAGTACCCTCCAAACTTGTCATCAAGCTCGAGACCCTGGGTCTCGACCCCGCCCTGTGCAACTGGGTCCTGGACTTTCTGACGGGTCGCCCCCAGGTGGTGAGGGTAGGTAACAACATCTCCACCCCGCTGATCCTCAACACTGAGGCCCCACAAGTGTGCATTCTCAGCCCGCTCCTGTACTCCCTGTTCACCCATGACTGCGTGGCCATGCACCCCTCCAACTCAATCATCAAGTTTGCAGACGACACTACAGTGGTAGGCTTGATTACAAAAAACGAGATGGCCTACAGGGAGGAGGTGAGGGCCCTCGGAGTGTGGTGTCAGGAAAATAACCTCACACTCAACGTCAACAAAACAAAGGAGATGATCATGGAGAGAGCACCCCCCTAACCACATCGACAGGACAGTAGTGGAGAAGGTGGAAAGTTTTAAGTTCCTTGGCGTACACATCACGGACAAACTGAAATGGTCCAGCCACACAGACAATGTGGTGAAGAATGCGCAACAGCGCCTCTTCAACCTCAGGAGGCTGAAGAAATTTGGCTTGTCACAGAAAACTCTCACAAACCGTTACAGATGCACAATCGAGAGCATCCTGTCGGGCTGCTCCGCCCACAACCGCAAGGCTCTCCAGAGGGTAGTGAGGTCTGCACAATGCATCACCGGGGGCAAACTACCTGCCCTCCAGGACACCTACACCACCCGATGTCACAGGAAGGCCAAAAAGATCATCAAGGACAACATCCACCCGAGCCACTGCCTGTTCACCCCTCTATCATCCAGAAGGCGAGGTCAGTACAGGTGCATCAAAGCTGGGACCTAGAGACTGAAAAACAGCTTCTATCTCAAGGCCATCAGACTGTTAAACAGCCATCACTAACATTGAGTGGCTGCTGTGTTGACCAACTGGCAGGTGTCTTCACTGACATTTTCAACATGTCCCTGATTGAGTCTGTAATACAAAATTGTTTTAAGCAGACCACCACAGTCCCTGTGCCCAAGAACACGAAGGCAACCTGTCTAAATGACTACAGACCCATAGCACTCACGTCCATAGCCATGAATTGCTTTGAAAGGCTGATAATGGCTCACATCAACACCATTATCCCAGAAACCCTAGACCCACTCCAATTTTCAAACCGCCCAAACAGATCCACAGATGATGCCATCTCTATTGCACCCCACACTGCCCTTTCCCACCTTGACAAAAGGAACACCTACGTGAGAATGCTATTCATTGACTACAGCTCAGCGTTCAACACTATAGTACCCTCAAAGCTCATCACTAAGCTAAGGATCCTGGGACTAAACACTTCCCTCTGCAACTGGATCCTGTACTTCCTGACAGGCCGCCCCCAGGTGGTGAGGGTAGGTAGCAACACATCTGCCACGCTGATCCTCAACACTGGAGTCCCCCAGGGGTGCATGCTCAGTCTCCTCCTCTACTCCCTGTTCACCCACGACTGCATGGCCAGGCACGACTCCAACACTATCATTAGGTTTGCAGACAACACAACAGTGGTAGGCCTGATCACCGACAACGACGAGACAGCCTATAGGGAGGAGGTCAGAGACCTGGCCGGGTGTTGCCAGAATAACAACCTATCCCTCAACGTAACCAAGACAAAGGAGATGATTGTGGACTACAGGAAAAGGAGGACCGAGCACGCCCCCATTCTCATCGACGGGGCTGTAGTGGAGCAGGTTGAGAGCTTCAAGTTCCTTGGTGTCCACATTACCAACAAACTAGAATGGTCCAAACACACCAAGACAGTCGTGAAGAGGTCACGACAAAGCCAATTCCCCATCAGGAAACTAAAACGATTTGGCATGGGTCCTCAGATCCTCAAAAGGTTCTACAGCTGCAACATCGAGAGCATCCTGACTGGTTGCATCACTGCCTGGTACGGCAATTGTTCGGCCTCCGACTGCAAGGAACTACAGTGGGTAGTGCGTACGGCCCAGTACATCACTGGGGCTAAGCTGCCTGCCATCCAGGACCTCTACACCAGGCAGTGTCAGAGGAAGGCCCTAAAAATTGTCAAAGACCCCAGCCACCCCAATCATAGACTGTTCTCGCTACTACCGCATGGCAAGCGGTACCGGAGTGCGAAGTCTAGGACAAAAAGGCTTCTTAACAGTTTTTACCCCCAAGCCATAAGACTCCTGAACAGGTAATCAAATGGCTACCCGGACTATTTACATTGTGTGCTCCCCCCCCCCAACCCCTATTTTACGCTGTTGCTACTCTCTGTTTATCATATATGCATTGTCTCTTTAACTATACATTCATGTACATTTGGCCCGACCAACCAGTGCCCCCGCACATTGGCTAACTGGGCTATCTGCATTGTGTCCCGCCCCCCACCACCCGCCAACCCCTCTTTTACGCTACTGCTACTCTCTGTTCATCATATATGCATAGTCACTTTAACCATATCTACATGTACGTACTACCTCAATCAGCCCAACTAACCGGTGCCTGTATGTAGCCTCGCTACTGTTATAGCCTCACTACTGTTATTTTTCGCTGTCTTTTTACTGTTGTTTTTATTTCTTTACTTAAGTATTGTTCACCTAATACCTTTTTTTGCACTATTGGTTAAGTAAGCATTTCACTGTAAGGTTGTATTTGGCGCACGTGACAAATAAACTTTGATTTGATTTGCTGCCTACATACTGACTCAAATCTCTAGCCACTTTAATAATAAAAAATTGGATGTAATAAATGTATCACTGGTCACTTTAAACAATGGCACTTTATATGTTTACATACCCTACATTACTCATCTCAAATGTATAAACTGTACTCTATACCATCTACTGCATCTTGCCTATGCCGCACGGCCATCGCTCATCCATATATTTATATGTACATATTGTTATTCATTCTTTTACACTTGTGTGTACAAGGTAGTTGTTGTGAAATTGTTAGATTACTTGTTAGATATTACTGCACGGTCTGAACTAGAAGCACAAGCATTTCGCTACACTCGCATTAACATCTGCTAACCAACTTTCACCTCTGAGGAAGCACAGTTCCCGCTCAGCCCAGTCAAAACTGTTCGCTGCTCTGGCACCCCAATGGTGGAACAAGCTTCCTCACGACGCCAGGACAGCGGAGTCAATCACCACCTTCCGGAGACACCTGAAACCCCACCTCTTTAAGGAATACCTGGGATAGGATAAAGTAATCCTTCTAACCCCCCCTTAAAAGATTTAGATGCACTATTGTAAAGTGGTTGTTCCACTGGATATTATAAGGTGAATGCACCAATTTGTAAGTCGCTCTGGATAAGAGCATCTGCTAAATGACTTAAATGTAAATGTAAATGTATGTGACCAATAACATTTGATTTGATTTGACCCTCCACCTCCAAATCGATCCCGCTCCGGAGTACAGGCCTCAGATGTAACACTCATTCATTCGACGATAAACGTGAATCAGACCATCACCCCTGTTGAGACAAAACCGCGACTCGTCAGTGAAGAGCACTCTTTACCAGTCCTGTCTGGTCCAGCGACGGTGGGTTTGTGCCCATAGGCGACGTTGTTGCCGGTGATGTCTGGTGAGGACCTGCCTTGCAACAGGCCTACAGCCCTCAGTCCAGTCTCTCTCAGCCTATTGCGGACAGTCTGAGCACTGGTGGAGGGATTGTGCATTCCTGGTGTAACTTGGGCAGTTGTTGTTGCCATCCTGTACCTGTCCCGCAGGTGTGATGTTCGGATGTACCGATCCTGTGCAGGTGTTGTTACACGTGGTCTGCCACTGCGAGGACGATCAGCTATCCGTCCTGTCTCCCTGTAGTGCTGTCTTAGGCATCTCACAGTACGGTCATTGTAATTTATTGCCCTGGCCACATCTGCAGTCCTCATGCCTCCTTGCAGCATGCCTAAGGCACGTTCACGCAGATGAGCAGGGACCCTGTCTTTTGGTGTTTTTCAGAGTCAGTAGAAAGGCCTCTTTAGTGTCCTAAGTTTTCATAACTGTGACCTTAATTGCCTACCGTCTGTAAGTTGTTAGTGCCTTAACGACCGTTCCACAGGTGCATGTTCATTAATTGTTTATGGCTCATTGAACAAGCATGGGAAACAGTGTTTAAACCCTTTACATTTACATTTTAGTAATTTAGCAGACGCTCTTATCCAGAGCGACTTACAGTAGTGAATGCATACATTTCATACATGTTTTCTCCGTACTGGTCCCCCGTGGGAATCGAACCCACAACCCTGGTGTTGCAAACACCACCTTTACAATGAAGATCTGTGAAGTTATTTGGATTTTTATGAATTATCATTCAAAGACAGGGTCCTGAAAAAGGGACGTTTCTTTTTGCTGAGTTTATGAAACTAAGGTTGCTTAATTGCATTGTCAATATCGATCCTAGAGTGAATGTGAATAAACAATGAGATTGCCAGAAATTCAGGAGCTGCAGTATGGTGGAAAACAGCTAAAGCAATGGGAAATAGTTTTTCTCCTTAAGGAGTTCCATAAGCCAGGGCCGGCAATGGCTCTCAGTTGCCAGTTGCATGCTACGGAAGGAGATACTGAACCAAGATGAAAGAACGCCTGCATGCAGGGACAAGGGAGAAGATGAGACAGAGAGAATACATGTCTCCAAAACAATTCCATTATTGACACAGTGCAGGCAATAAGGGCCCCTTTTTTTAAACCCCATCAAAGTTCTTTACGGGAGGCCAAAATGAAAATAATGTGCTAGGCTACGGCTACTGGCTCGTGCAGCATCAAAGAGCTGCCTTCATCTCTTAGCCAAGCTCAAAACCTTTTGGGGCAACTCGGCTTTGATGTGCCGATTACCTGGATACGTCGGCGGGACGTTATTGGGCTAGGTGAGCCACCGTGTTCTGTGAGGACAGCCCAGTGCCGGCGGCGTTCAGTTTGCTCAACCTGCATGCTGCCTGGGATTTGGCTGCCGCACCCTCAGGTTCTGTGCCGAGCATGTTTTCCCTCGGCCCCCAGCCTTTTAAATGTCCGTGAAGATAAGATGGGGTGTGGGATAATTGAGAAGGGCATCTCTCTGTGTGGAGTGCAGATACAGTAGATGAGAAGTGTTGTGCCTGTTCCTTTTGGGGTTTTGCATTTCAAAGTGAGGTGAGTCGGCAAGGAAATGTTGGGAGTTTTTTGTGGAGGCATATGTAGTAGTGGCCTTGTCTAGTGCACGCTGGACACAATGTCATTGAAGTGATATTTAATGTAGATACCAAACTTTCACCATGACATGATTATTGTAGCATAACAGTTGTTTAAATGTTTACAAGCACAATGATCCCAGATAACCAATCTCATGAAGGAATGGGATTGAGAAATTTGCAGCTCAGGGGTATAATTCTAGGGACATCGAATGTTCAGCTTGCTGCAAGTCACTATGGAAGCTCTAGACTAGAGAACACAGTTTAATTGTGTTTAGGAGCATGTTTTAACTCTCTCCGTGGTTAAAATAGTAAGAAAATAGATGTCATTGTTGTAAAAATCTGTAAGTGTGCTTAATTTACTAGCATCCGTATTGAAGTATATATTACACTGTTTTCCTTTTGGTGGACAGAACTTGTTACTACATTACACAGAATAACATTTTTACCACATAAGAATGACAGGAAATACACATAATATTTACCTTGGATTGGTGAGTTTAAAATGGCATAAAAACCTATTACTTAAAACAGATCAATATTTTGGGTTTAGTACCAGTGTTTTTGTCACATGCACCTGTCTGTAGTGGGACTTAACGCTTCATTCATGACAAGTCGGAAACTCGGAACCTCGCAAGTGACTCGGAATGGCACAAGTTATTTGCGAAGAGCTTCCTATTGGTTGATTCTGCTACTTTCCAAGTGGGAAACTCGGGTATTTCTCTACAACGAGCTTCCAAGTCAGAAATGTCTGAGTTTCCTAGTTGCGAAATGTCATGAATGCAGCATTAGAATTCAGCTCTCATTTTCAGACCACGGTGGCAAGAAAAAATGTGGGGGTTCCTCCTACAAACGTCTTTGGCCTCAATATTATACACCGATTTTAGGGTCAAAGTATCACTCAAATGTGAGCCAACTCGTCGCTATTTAGAAATCGATGTCGTATTAGCTGTCTGACGTAAATATTCTTACAGGGATATACACCACCGTTAAAAAGTTTGGGGTCACTTAGAAATGTCCTTGTTTTTGAAAGAAAAGCTAATTTTCTGTCCATTAAAATAACATCAAATTGATCAGAAATACAGTGTAGACATTGTTAATGTTGTAAATGACTATTGTAGCTGGAAACGGCAGATTTTTTTATGGAAATATGTTTGCCCTGCCTAGTAATTATTCTGTTCAATGAGGAATTGTTGGTGAACTCTGGGTACATGTAACAAATCAACTTATCAAGACCTGATTGTGTGAGAGACAACCTACCTCCTAACCATGTAAGGGAGGTAAGAGAGGCCCAGCAGAAGGTAAAGATGAGGAAGAGGGAAAAGGAGACAGTGAGAGTTCTGGGGTTTGACAATTTACACGAGCCAGAGAAATCATAAAACGATGGCAAAGTGTTGCTGCACTAGGTCCTCCACTACAGAGAAAACCAACACACACCAACACACAGCCAATAGGATTGTTGGAGGTTTAGATTTCTCATTGCAAGTTCACTGGTTCCTAAGGACTCAGTGGCAGAAACATACTTACACTCATTCACGCACTTACACACATACACACACACTCATATACCTACCTTAAACTTTGCAGACACAGGGCTTGGATTATAATCAAATATGACCGCTCAGTCCAGCTTGGTTGACCAATGAGCTAATAGGCTGTACCCACCAAGAGAGCATGATGCAAGTAAGCCTATGTATGTTTTAAGAGAATGTAGTAGGCAATGTGCTGAGGGTTTCCTGCTGGGGAGGCCTAAAGGGCATTGCACTACATCATCCATTCTGCCCTGCACTTCAAAAACAGCCCTTGGAGCACTGCCCGGGGGATTTCGCCATTAACTTGCCACTTGGCGGTCAACTGCAGGGAGCAGCAGAGACAAAAGCCACTGCCCATCCCTGCATGCTCTGATTGCTCCAAGAGGGCCAGGGATAAAAAAAAAACGTGTGTACCCTGACTGGGACGGGATGGGGCCTCGGTTTGGCATGGCGGAGCATAGATTCCCCTGCAGAATGTTTGTTTGGTTGTGTTTGGCATAGGCCATCCAGGACTGGGTCTTTATCAGTTCTGTGAATGTCAGTCAATATATTCAGTGTGCAATGTTAGAGGCTTCTTTGCTGTTTTGATGAAGACGTTGAAAATAAGGGAGATGCAAAAATTTGAATATCCAACGTTTCGACAGCCAAGGTGTCTTCTTCAGAGTATGATCACAAACACTGCGAGATGACTCGTTTATATAGTGTCAGAAGACACACAGGTGTCTGTAATCATGGCCAAATGAGGCCTAATATCATTGGTTAACTCTGAAATATGAAAATGGCATACAAAAGAACAAATGGATAGCATACGATCATAGATACATTTTAGACTACACAAGCTTGATGAAGACGTTGACATTCCACAGATTCAAATTGAAATCAAATATCAAATCGGGAGATGAGACCACACTCCATGACATGCAGCAGGGTATGTTCTAGTGCTATTTCAACATGTTTTCTCTTTCTGGTCCAATGCTCTACCAGGTATTCCCAAACTTGGGTATGTGTACCGCCAGGGGTACGACCAATGCAGTCGGGGGTACGCCAAATAAAAATGTGATTCACATTTTTTTTTTAATAAAAATGTTATATTAAACAATTCTTCACATTTTCAAACAGTCCATTTAGTAAGGCCCGCGTCCATAGAGACACATACCAGCTCTACTGGTAGTACTGCTACTACCAGCAGTACCACCCCTGCACCTTTCGACGACACAAGTTGTTCTGCTTCCACAAGCACATCCAATGCTAGCATCAGTTATTCTACATTTGTTGTTAGCCCAGCTAGCATGGACACTGACAGTTGTGAATCTGATGCAGCTGAAGAGCTACTGCCCCCTTACCCGGGAAAGCACCGAACAACAGACAGGGACGTTGGACCGTCAAAGAGGCACAAATATGATGAGAACTTCACTTATATTGGGAGTAGTGCCTTTCCTCAGCCACAGTGTGTTATATATACAAGAGTACTATCTCACAACTCGATGAAACCTTCACTGTTGCACAGACATTTAGAAACAAAACATGCCAATTTGAATAATAAGCCACAGGAGTTTTTTGAGCGAGAATTAAGACGACTTTCGAGTAGTAAAACATGCATAAAAGCAACAGATACCATTTAATAAGAAGAGGCGTCTTATATGGTGAGCTACCGAGTGGCTAGGACAGGCAAGCCCCATACTATTGTGGAGTACAAAATTCTTCCTGCTGCTGCGGATATGGCTGGAACAATGCTGTGGGAAAGGCCAAAAAAACTATACAGACAATGGCTTCATCAAACAACACTGTTTCACCACGCATCAGTGACATGGCAGGAGATGTTTTGAAACAATTACTGCTTCCCATACAAGCCAGTGAATTCTATGCATTACAGCTGTATGAGTCAACAGACATGGCAGGCCTGGCACAGCTCCTGGTACATGTCTGTTACATTTATTTTTTAATGTTACCTTTATTTATCTAGGCAAGTCAGTTAAGAACAAATTTCTATTTTCAATGATGGCCTAGGAACAGTGGGTTAACTGCCTTGTTCATGGGTAAAATGACAGATTTTTACCTTGGGGACTTGATCTTGCAACCGTTCGGTTACTAGTCCAACGCTCTAACCACTATGCTACCTGCTAACGCGCGTGCAAGCAGTTGCTCCTGACGCCACTTGGGTACACTGCAGCATCCACTGAGAGGCTCTTGCTGCCAAGGGAATGCCTGACAGCTTGAAAGACGTTTTGGACACTGCTGTGAAAATGGTTAACTTTCTTAAAGCAAGGCCCCTGAACGCTTGTGTATTTTCTGCACTATGAAATGATATGGGCAGCGACCACATAGCGCTTTTACAACATACAGAAGTGTGCTGGTTATCAAGGGGCAAAGTATTGACACCTTTTGTTTTAATTGAGAGACGAGCTTAAAGTTTTCTTTACTGATCATAATTTTCACTTGTCTGACCGCTTGCATGACGACGAGTTTATCACACAACTGGCCTATCTGGGTGATGTTTTTTCTCGCCTGAATGATCCGAATCTAGGATTACAGGGACTCTCCGCATCTATATTTAATGTGCGGGACAAAATTGAGGCTATGATTAAGAAGTTCTTCTCTATCTGCATTAACAAGGACAACACACAGGTCTTTCCATCATTGTATGTTTTTTGTGTGCAAATGAACTCAAGCTTACGGACAATGTCAGATGTAATATAGCGAAGCACCTGAGTGAGTTGGGTGCACAATTATGCAGGTACTTTGCCAAAACGGATGACACAAACAACTGGATTCGTTATCCCTTTCATGCCCTGCCTCTAGTCCACTTACCGATATCTGAACAAGAGAGCCCCATCGAAATTGCAACAAGCGGTTCTGTGAAAATTTGATTTAATCAGAAGCCACTGCCAGATTTCTGGATTGGGCTGTGCTCAGAGTATCCTGTCTTGGCAAATCGCGCTGTTAAGACACTGATGCCCTTCGCAACCACTTACCTATGTGAGAGTGGATTCTCGGCCCTCACTAGCATGAAAACTAAATATAGGCACAGACTATGTGTGGAAAATGATTTAAGACTGAGACTCTCTTTTATACAAGCCAACATTGCATGAGTTATGAGCATCCTTTCAAGCACACCCTTTTCATTAACCTGTGGTGAGTTATTCACAATTTTCGAGGTTTTATATGTAAGATGGCTAAATAAAGAGCAAAATTATTGATTATTATTATATTATTATTTGTGCCCTGGTCCTATAAGAGCTCTTTGTCACCTCCCACGAGCCGGGTTGTGACAAAAACTCACTAATTCTTATGTTTAATAAATGTATTGTATAGTGTGTGTGTGGCAGGCTTACAATGATGGCAAAAAACAACATTTGAGAGTGCGCTGACCCTGGTGCTGGAGGGGGTACGCAGCTGGAGGTTGAATGTTTGACTTGGTACGGGACTATAAAAAGTTTGGGAACCACTGCTCAATGCAGTGCACACCTGAACTAGCAGTTTCATATGTCAAATCAGAGCTATTTGTCTATTCATTCTTGATATGCAAATTGTCGGGTGACATGTTACACATGATCCAATAATATACAGTATATGGGGTTTCATCTTTGGACATCTCTTTCTTGCCTGGCAGGTGTTGGAATTAGATAATCCCATCATTTCAAATGAAAGTGCAGAGAAGTGAAGTGAATTTACAGACTGTCCAAGAAAAAAAAGGGTCCCATTGGCCATTTCCTATGTGAGGCAATGATAATAAATGAAAAGCTTTTCTCTCTCTCTTTGACGTCTCTCGCTCTCTCTCCTCGCTGATGTGTTTTGCCATACTGTGATCTCCTGTGTCTCCGGGCCCTCAGGTTATTTGGATATTGCATGGAGTCAAAGCTCTGTCAATCAGATAAGCACTGACCTAGCAGGCCTCATAGATAAGACATTACACAGCAAGAGGAAACGGCAGACAGTGGGGACACAAGGCCGACTACAAAGGCTCAGTGAAGCGAGTCTGATCAAGACGGCTCTTCAACCACATAGGGCTGCCAAGAATGAAGTATCGCATATCCCAATTTAAAATGACTGGATCAAATCTGGATCTGGTGGATACTTGTCTCTCTTTAAGCATCTGCCTTCAAAATCCCTCCAATTTTCAGGGTACAGAACCCAGCTAAAACCGGTATCTCCTCTTTTATGTGAGGAGCTGTAACATAAATGTTAGTGTAAATCATGTACTTATCCCCAAAATAGATTGAATTAGGCCTACAGTTTTAGATCTTGCACCAAAAAAGAAGTTACATTTGAGTAGACAGGCTTACTCTAACCATACTGCCAATGGTGTGCAAAAGACACTGAATGCATATTTCCATTTGTGAATGAGTGCTAGTGTCCGACGTTGAGAAATTACAAAAGGGTGAGACAAGGATGTGCTTTTGTTTAAGTCGACATTTGGGTGGTCCACAGATAGAAATGCACTGGGAGGGGGGGATTCCCCTACGAATTCTAAATAAACTTTGAAGAGAGCCCAGAGCACTTTCCATCAACGGAGGAGTGACTCAAAAGTAAAACATTAATAAATAAAGATATACTTTATAGATGCTACTCCTCTGAAACGTCTCACAGCAAACTTATGCTCAAAGCAATCATACAACATAATTCACAACCCACTGGTAAACGCACTGGTAAATATGGCACACACGACATGAAAGACAATATGGGGTTGTGATGTCTAAACATTCACCTAAGCGAAAATGGGTTAAATACTAAAGGACACAACAGTCATAGTTTCATAATTATGCAATTCTGCAACAAGTAGAAGAAACATAATCTCTTCTGAATATAGCACACAGTGTAGCCAATCCTTGTGGAGGAGTAGCCTATGCTCTATAACCATAGTGGTGATGTGAAAAACTATTTATATGGACAATTTCTACTAAAAATGTTGGCGTCGTCTAAGAATATTGAATTGTATGCTTCCAGTGCCATCTACTGACAAGAGACAGGTAGCACAGAGCCTACCATTCAAGGCTATAGTCTGCCATAGCGGACACATAATAATACCCATAAAAACACTGAAATTGTTACAATGGATTTTCCAACATTCCTTTTTCACATTGTGAATTTTACAAAATAAATGTAATCAAGTGCGTGTTTGGTGTAGAGTTACCTTGGCGTGACGTTTTGATAGACATGTAATTCTCTCTCGGACAAGGTGAGTTGTATCAATATAATTGCCTCAATTTCCTCTCTAAATTTCGCAATGCTAATTATTGATCAAAGTTACCTTGTCTGAGAGAGATTTGCTCAGTTATCAAAGCCTACACGAAACACAGACCTTATATGAAGTAATTCTAAAATCCCAGATGGAAAAATGAATGGTGGAAAAAGATTGGAACCGTTTCTGGGTTTTATGACTCATACTGTGGTACTCAATTCACAGGGAGATTCTCAATTGGGCCTGACAGTTTCTCCAGCTGGGACACTCACTAACTATCACCTTAATTGGCTGCACCTGATGTGCTTATCAAGGTTTCCTGGCATCACAGCACTTGGACATGGTTGTTGCTGCCACCTGAGGGATGGAATGTGGAAGTGTATCCTGGTAGAGTGTGTTCACTAACTGTGTGATAAGACTAAACTACCCCCCTCCATAACACTATTGTGGAATAGGATAAAAGCATGCACACATTTAAAAACAATACACTACTTATCCCTTTTCCAGCTGGGAAATGTGTAGCACAATAAGATACATTTCTTTTAACCACTTCACACATATATTTTGGGGTTCCACCTCTATAAAAGTCATTCCAATTAGACTGATTTGGATATCTCCCTATCAATAAAATGACACAATATGGTGCAGAGCGTTCGACTTGGCGCCGCTAAAACCATTGACCACTGCGTGCCATTTTCAATATCATCACCTCTTGAAAAGCATAGTCAGAACTACACATTTCTGATTATTCCACATTTATCTCTATCATCAGAGTTATACAGCAAGTAACTGCATGTTTTTTATGATCAGTAAACATCAATTGATCATGTATTTTCATATACGTGAGGGTAGTTATCCATTTGGCATGTAGCTAGCTAGCTAAGCAAACAACGTGTAATTTAGCATGCTTCATCAGAATTTAGGCTTTTGGAAAGAGCTTCGGCAAGTCTTCGTACTGGTAAAGTTGTCAGTCGGACTTCTGTCATCACCGCTATAGATGGCAAGCAAATCAATGCTGTGTCTTTTCCTATGAGATGACGCACAAATACTTTTAAGACTTCATGGGGTTTTATTTGAATGCTTGCACCCACCGGCATGGCTTTGTTACCACCCACCGGCATGGTATGCCCATAAATGTGACACCTAGAACACTGCAGTGTATTCAGCGCAAAAGCTCTAACAGCATAACTCGTATATCCTAACATTACTTTGTCAGGTAAAGACTCTGAATCAAAGCTCAAAAGAACAGACTGTGTCACCTCTGTTTCACCATGCTCCACACCAGATCTGCATTGCACCAAACAGCAGGCATCACAAACACCAGGAATCTTCTAATTAAATTGCTCCACCTCCACACTTACTGCTACCACAGAAATCACTCTTTTCAATGGTGCCCTGTACCTAAGCCAAAGGAAGATACAGGTCTTTCCCCAAGTTGCGTCGCACGGAGCGCCTGCTTCTTCTGATCTGAAGAAACACAACCGCACATCACAAGTCCACTTTGGGTGACCTTCACCAACTCAACAGCACCACCCAACCTGAAACCACCCATGGATCAGCCAAAGCGCCTTCTTCCACCCTATTAAAAAATCTCAATCCCACTGCACCAAACATATCTTTACCATAACCATGCCCATCAATGCAAGGCTCGGGATTCGAGCTCCTCACAACACTACCCCTTTCCTTCGACCCCTTCCATTTCACCTCCAGAACTCAAAACGTCCAGCTCACTCTGTTAGAACTTGACATCAGTCTTCCTCGACATACCCTCTCCCTTGTTATTGCTAGTTTCAACAGATCCAAACCTATCCTCTGCCACCCTCAGTCTTTTCAACCTCCTCTCTCTTTCCTTCCAATCCTCCTGCCTTAACCAATTCCGACTCCTTCTGAAAATATTACACTTTTCCAAGCCAAAATCTATTTTTAGCCTCCTCAAGAGACATACTACGCCCTGTACTCCCTCCACTTCAAACTCAGTATAGCCCGCGAGTCACGACTGAGCTGAGCCAGAGAGGAAGAGGCAAAGTGAGAGGGTCGACTCCACCCAAAATCTGTCCATACAGGTTATGCAGACTTGGGGCGCGTTCCACACCTAAATTAATCGATGCAACAACCAATGGTTGCATGCCACATCATTGACTGTGTCATTGTTGTCGACTGACAAATTGCTATAACATATGATGTAGTTAGCTGATACTTTAAGGAAAGGAAATGGGGATACCTAGTCAGTTGCACAACTGAATGCAGACAACTGAAATGTGTCTTCCGCATCTCACCCAACCCCTCTGAATCAAAATACATATCCAGGCGTTATAAGATCTGTCAGGAGTCAGCAACGCTCATAGCGTTCAGCAGGCCAAGATAGGAGTTTTTGTATGGGGGGCTGTGCTGAATTTGGTCAGGATAAAAGTGAATTGCTATTTTGATAGGTGAGGCTTATTTGATCGAATGAAAGTTTAAACATGAACGTCAGGAACATTTGCAATTTCCAAGACATAGACTGACCAGGTGAATCCAGGTGAACACTATGAACCCTTATTGATGTCACTTATTAAATCCACTTCAATCAGTGTAGATGAAAGGGAGGAGACAGATTAAAGAAGAATTTTTAAGCCATAAGACAATTGACACATGGATTGTATATGTGTACCATTCAGAGGGAGAATGGGCAAGACCAAAGATTTAAGTGCCTTTGAACGGGTTATGGTAGTAGATGCTAGGCGCACCGGTTTGAGTGTGTCAAGAACTGCAACGTTGTTGGGTTTTTCACGCTCAACAGTTTCCCGTGTGTACCAAGAATGGTCCCCTACCCAAAGGACATCCAGCCAACTTGACACAACTGTGGGAAGCACTGGAGTCAATATGGGCCAGCAGCCATGTGGAACGCATTCGACACCTTGTAGAGTTCATACCCCGACGAACTGAGGCTGTTCTGAGGACAAAAGGGGGGGGACTCAATATTAGGAAGGTGTATATAGGAATCACGTTGAAATAGTGGTGGCAACTTCCTCTGGAGGGCACCTTTAACAAAGGCATAAGGCAAATATGTCATGTACATTTTATTATACATTTTTAGTAGGAAGCGAGTAAGAAAGAAAGAAGGAAGTGAGTGATGGACGGGAGGGCAGGACAAGAGAAAAGATTATTGAGATTCAGCCACAAAGAATGCGCTTCCTGCATGCTCTCAGAGACGTTCATATATAGTCAATGAACTAAGCAGACCATACCCAGCAAAGGCATTGGTGCCTACGAGAGTGCCAACCCTTAATAAATCCTCTTAAGGATCGTACCTTTTTCAATTTTCGCCTAAAATTACATACCCAAATCTAACTGCCTGTAGCTCAGGCCCTGAAGCAAGGATATGCATATTCTTGCTACCATTTGAAAGGAAACACTTTGAAGTTTGTGGAAATGTGAAAGGAATGTAGGAGAATATAACACAATAGATCTGGTAAAAGATAATACAAAGAAAAAAAAAACATTCTTCTGTATTTTTTGTACCATCATCTTTAAAATGCAAGAGAAAGGCCATAATATATTATTCCATCCCATGTGCAATGTAGATGTTGGCCACTAGGTGGCAGCAGTGTATGTGCACCGTTTTAGACTGATCCAATGAACCATTGCATTTCCGTTCAACATTTTGTATCAAGACTGCCCAAATGTGCCTAATTTGTTTAGTAACAACTTTTCATGTTCAAAATTGTGCACTCTCCTCAAACAATAGCATGGTATTCTTTCACTGTAATAGCTACTGTAAAGTAGACAGTGCAGTTAGATTAACAAGAATTTAAGCTTTCTGCTAATATCTGATATGTCTATGCCCTGGGAAATGTTCTTGTTACTTACACCCTCGTGCTAATCACATTAGCCTACATTAGCTCAACCGTCCCGGGGAAGGGACACCAATCCCGAATAAGTTTTTTAAAGGGATACTGCGAGATTTCAAGATTTTGGTTGTTTTTCTACTTACCTAGAGTCAGACAAACTCATTCCACGGAGGGCCGAGTGACTGCAGGTTTTCGCTCCTCCTTATAGACTGGTTAGCTGACAACTTCACGAAAACGATGCGCATGCTTCAATGCGGGCGTAACGTCTGTGTGCTGTTGTGATTCAGGATCACAGATAACAATAGAGGCCTCTAGTGGCCATAAGGCTGTATTCCAACTTCATTGGCTGATCCTTCCTGCTGACCCTGTTGGAATCATGTCCAACTGGGTCATCAGGAGGGATCAGCCAATCGTGAAGAAGAAAATTGAATACTTTAAAATGGAGATAGCCTCAATGGCGCTTACCATGCTGTAACAGATGCCATAATGGCACGGATACAATGATGAGGCCTCTTTCCAGCTCTATGTTCTGGATGGCCAGATAGCTAGCAACAATGACAAGAGGCTGCCATGTGGGGAATTGTTGGTGGCTCGTTTCAGCTAGTTTTATCTTGTTTTTGATACCATGTCTTGTTTTGAGGTGTTTTGACTGATCTCACGACTATGCTAATATGGCTAAAATTAGCTAGCTAGCTAACCAACAACTGTAACGATGTATTTGAGAGACAATAAGTGCTCATTGTGCAAATGTATTTATGCTTTTGAATAACCATTGGAGACTAAATATAGTTTACATGTTGTCAACAATCGAAGCCAACCCTGTTCTGTTTTGCCCCATAGTTGCGCACACCAGTGGAGGCTGCTGAGGGGCGGACAGCTCATAATAATGTCTGGAACGGAGCAAATGGAATGGCATCAAACACATGGAAAACATGTGTTGGATGTATTTGATCCCATTGCACAAATTCCACTCCAGCCATTACCACGAGGCCATCCACCCCAATTAAAGTGCCACCAATCTCCTGTGGCACACACGTCGGTTTTGTTGCTAAACAACCAACCTGTCTATACTTTATTGATGAATTAAGGTCACTGATTAGTAAGGAACCCCCCTCACAAGGTTGTCTAGGTCTTAATTGAAAGGACAAAACAAAAACCAGCAGACACTAGCGCCTAGTCCATGGAAGGAGTTTGACACCCTTGGGTTAGTTAGAAGGTATATTTCTCTGCTTTGAGATGAGCTGGCTACTGTTCCCGGGAGATTTCCAGTAATTGTGCTAAGCTAACAATATGCAAACTTCAACAATCTCCAAACTACACGCAGAGACATAAAAATGGTATCCATGAGTTAGTCTGACTGGGCAGAGGCGGAGTTAGAGGTTTCGCTCACAGACAAGAGTGACAGTGACAATAAAGGAGAACAAGGAGAAGCAGAGACAGAGTGACAGCAGAGATAGACAGCACAACAGGGAGGAAACAGACAGTTTTTACATGTTGTATTTGTCTTAAACATGAGCTGGTTAAAACGAGCTGTTAAAAATCATGTTTCGCCAGTCATAGGTACAGTAAAAGTTGAGAAAAACGAATTGTTGTCCCAGTCTGTCCCTGGACGTAACTAAGCGGTTGTGTAATGAGTACGATTCTGTGTTTTCCCAAGCAAAAAAAGGCTTTATTTGGATTCCCAATGAAAATTCAACCATAAGCTATATTTTATTAAAAAGATATATATGTTGTTTCTGGACTATCCACCATGCAGCCTGGTTGACAATATGTCCGAGCGGCGCAGATTTCTGTTCGGTTTTAGAAGGGCGCTCCTCCCTCACCGCTTTTGCCCTTTCGCGTCACAGGCCATAGACCCGTGCCCTGCAGCTCAGCATAATGGAAGTCGCCCAGTGGTAAACGGCCTGAGTGGGACATCTTCATAAATCCACCATCTTTGATGCTCTTCCACCCGGAAATAAGCAGCATTTTTAAAGATGGCGGAGCAAGGGCCAATGGCGATAGCTATGCGGCTAAGAAATCAATTCCAGTCCGTATATAAGCTCGACCCTTTACGAAATGAGGTAGGTACAAATTAGTTTCGGACTCTATAGACGCGACAAGACCAGTAAGAATTGTTTAAGTTAATTAGAGCTGAATCTAGCTACATAACTACGACGAGGAAAAGCAGCAATGCGAGCGCTTCCTCCTGTCACCAAAGTGATGGAGAGAGAGCTGCCTACGTGTGCGCAGGCGTGTGTGGAAGAGTCTACCCGTGTTTTCTGGGCAGCTACTGCAAGGTCCTTCGTGCAAATGTGTACCGTTAACTCCCCGGTTTCACACCTGTAACGGTCTACACTATTAGTTAAAAGACGCATTTGCGTTTTGGATGAATGAAAATTAGTTTATAGGTAACTAGCTAATTGTGTTTGCTAGGCTAGCTAGCTTCTGGTGACGGACTTATCGAACCTTGCTTGTAAAGTGACTAATATGTGTCTTACCTGTGTCCTTTTATTTGCAATTCCATGTGTAGCGTACTGGGTTGCTAGCGATAACTTACAAATAAAGAACGTATAGATTCTACCCTGTTATTATTGACATTGTGTTAGCTTATGTTAGCATAATAGATACTCTGCTTACTCCGCTACAATGTTGCAGACACCTGACACGCCAACCTGCTTATATATATGTGTGTGTGTGTGTGTGTGTGATTGGTTACATACTACACATATTTTGCAGATGTTATCGCAGGTCCAGCGAAATGCCTATGTTTCTAGCTCCAACAGTTCAGTAAGAACTAACAATGCGAAACAAATCCCCAAAGTTAGAAATATCAACCTAGTGGAAAAGAGCAATCATCATATTGTTATTCGAATGAACTCATCATTTTGTCTACTCTAGAATGTAAACATTCTAGCTTGTTTTTGACATTAATGGTACATTGTTGCTGCTCAGGAAAAAAAATCTAGAAAATGCAGGTATACTTTCTACTCGAGATTTCAATAGCAACTTATTATTGTTGAAGGAGGAAGTCAAGTTGAAGATCAAAGACCTGAACGAGCACATAGTGTGCTATCTCTGTGCTGGGTACTTCATCGATGCCACAACTATTACAGAGTGTCTGCATACATGTAAGTGGGCCCAGCCTGTGTTTTCAATGTTTTGGCTTCTTGCCCTCTGAGAAATGGGCAAACTGTTACAGACGTGTATAAACCCTGGATTACTGATGCCTTATTGGCACTCTCCAGAAGAAGTTGTCCTGCATAGGAATTAATGGAATTATACAGTATTTACATTAAATAAATTACATTTTGTCCTTGAAACAATTAAAGGGATACTTCTAGATGTTATTTACTTCCCCAGAGTCCCATGAACTTGTGGACACCATTTTGATGTCTCTGTTTCAAGTATGAAGGAAGTTGGAGGCATTTTCGCAAGCCAATACTAACTAGCCTCAGCCATTGCGCTGAAGATGGCCATAGACTTCCAGCCGTTACTGCAACTACTATTAACTTCCTTCATACTGGACCCTGAAACATACAAATGGTATCCAATCCCGAACTATCCCTTTAAGTATTTGTTGTTGCAGTGGGGACAGTAACATTAGAACTTTACAAAAATTATACTTTAAGGATGGCTCACGTAAGTATGGATTAAGGTGTCTGTAATAGAATAAATGTGGCAAAAATGAATGTAAACATTAACAAATGCATTTCTATAGAATTCAAAATGTTTTACAATGGTGAGGGAGTGCTAGATGGAGGTGCAGTGGCTTCATAACAGCGCTTCATGTCAGTCATCTAGTGTATATATTAATCATTGGTCCTAGCCTACTTATTGCCTGTGAATGCATACAGTTGTATAGTACATTTTAATGTTATTATTAAATAACATTAATGGTTAATGTCTCTTCTGCTTCTATTTCAGTCTGTAAAAGTTGTATTGTGAAATACCTCCAAACCAGCAAGTATTGTCCAATGTGCAACATAAAGATCCACGAAACACAGCCTTTACTGAACCTGAAATTGGATAGAGTGATGCAAGACATTGTCTACAAACTGGTTCCAGGACTTCAAGAAAGTAAGTAGGCTAATACTTGTTCTCATTTTTGTTACATAGTACTTTAGTATTGGTTTTGATGTTTCACAAGTCGAATAAAGAACAGTCGCTATTTATCCTGTGTACTTTGGAGAGAAAATAGCTCTCAACTCCTAATTGGAACAGCTTTAGTTAAACTTCAGGAGGAAGCTGCATTACATTGTTAGCCATTTAGCGTGGGTTGATTTTGTATGTGAAAGGCCTTATTCTAGGGTCCTTTGTTTTCTGTTCTTTGAAAACAGGTGAGGACAAGCGAATAAAAGAATTCTATCAGTCGCGTGGGCTTGAGAGAGTTGTCCAACTCTCTGGAGAAGGTAAGCCTTTACAGGAAAAAAAAAATACAACATTTCACATTTTGTGAATATACAGCTTTTCCCCCAATGTCATATGTTATTAATTTGAAATGGTATCTGTGTGTGTCACCCCTAGACTCCATACCAGATGCTACAGGATTACCTTTCACCACCTTTGACCATTCCAAGGCCCACTTTTACAGATATGACGAGCAGGTCTCGCTTTGTCTAGAGAGGCAAAGGTAAGCTTTCGTGTCATGCCTTGACAAAACTATTCGCAGACCACTGGACTGTAAACAAATTATATTTCAAGTGGTGGATTATCACTGTTAGACTTAAGTGTCGAAGTTCAGTCTTTTGGTTCTATATCCCCAATCAGTGTTTCCTCTAGCTGGTAATTGACATATTTTGTCCATTTTCAAAATACATAAAAGCCAACAATTAAAAACATTGTTGACCCAGAATATATCCTAATGAAAAAGAAATATCCTCTAAAAATCACATTGGCTCTGCATGAAAATTGGTTCAGGTTGTCTTTCAATTGCATCTCTTTACTCTGCCTTTCTCCTCTGCCGGTCTGTTTCTCACTCTTGCTCACACACACAAACTTGCAACATTGCTTGAACTGGTACTGGCCTGCAGACTTTACCACTCCAGTGAGTCCATGACAGGGGGAGAAGTATTCATATATTTTATGACATTTTGCTAGAATTATCTCCCTAATAAAATAAAAATAATTTACAGAAATGTACAGTCCACCGAGGAGGAGTATTTAGATAAAGTAATCTTGCTTCCTCTAACCTAATGTCTGGTCAAGTAGCCAGCTAAATGTTAAACTAGTGCAAAGCAAGCAAGCTAGCTGGTTGGCTACTGTACCAAGGATGGAGGCATAAAGAAGTGGGAAAATGAAGTGACACTTAAATAGAGCATATTGACAAGCATAGTTGTGGGATGTTTTTATTTATTTTTTCCTCTCACAAAAGTATTTCTCTGGGCCTTTACTAGTCTTGTATTAGCGGACCAATATAGCCATCTGTAGCACAGGTTTAAAAAAAATGACGGGCCCTACCTCCAAACAACTTCCCGCGGCTATGTTGACAAGACACAGAGACGGAGGGAGACATTGCGCAAGGATCCAACATTCACTTTGTAGACTATTATTCTTCCTCCTTAGATAGCTCAATAATCATTGTCGCTTCCATATCGGCAGTGGGCACTCCTAAAAAAAATCCTTAGCCTACACATTGGTTGCATTCAGATGGGTTTCTATTACAAAATGCCCCTTAAAATCCCTGTGTGTCATGCTTAATCATGTATTCTCTCGTCCCTGCAGTTTATCTCTGTCTGGAAAAAAAGATAAGCCCAAACTGACTCTTCAGGTGGGTAATGGACCTGCATCCTACCACCAGAGGTCTCTGTTGGTTTAACGTGCAGTGTTCTGTTTGGATTGAGATGAAAAACAGAGGTCTCCATAAACAATGCTTCTGTTAAGTGTCAATTGCTGTTGCAATTATGTTTTTAATTTGAGTGTGTCTGTCAGTCCTTACTAGAATTGCCAACAAATGTTTTGGTATTTCTGTTTATTTACGTAATAATTTGGAATCATACTTGTGTTGAAGAGCGGAATCGGAGTTGTAGTAATGTTGTGGAAATGTTTCTCTGCCTCATCTCTGCAGCAGAAGTTTGTGCGCTGCTCGGTCCGAGCCGAGGTGAGACACCTGCGTAAAGTGCTGTGTCATCGACTGAATGTGGAGAAGCACCAGGTCAGTCTACCCTCTAGCAAGACTACATTTAAGAGGGCCATTTCAGCCCAATGTGCAGTGTGCACTTTTTGTAAACACTCAAACACAGGAACCACATCCTATGATTAAAAAAAATATATATGTTTTAGCCTGTTAGAAAACTGAACAAAGTTGCAACAACAGATTATCCGAGTGCTTTGAATATTATACACAAGTTTAGCACATTTTGTGTCAGCTTGTGAGTGTTTCAGAGACTTGAGTGCCATTGTACAGTTCACCCAGGACCAGTTATGTTTTGTGGTCTCCATTGCTCCACAGGTCCAGATGTTTTTCAATAATGAGTTCCTTCCAGATCACATGACCATGAAAAGGCTGTGGCTCTCTCACTGGTTTGGCAAGGTACAGTGCTCTCATGTTTAGCCAAACATTTTCATACTGAATTCCTTTACACTTGAACCGGCTTTTCCCATTTGGACAGTCATTTAGAAAAAAACTACTGTGGTAGAAACAGGACTGTGTCAGATTAAGGAAATAATATTCGGTATCAATATTCTGTAGTGACTTCAAATGATGCGATATCTATGGCAATTTTACTCAAACGTTCTCTGGCACAAGAAGTTATTTTGTTACTTAGCAAACTGTAGGCCCTATTCAATCAAGGAGTTTGTGTTTGCGGGATAAGAGAACAAATAATCTCGCTGAATAATGACAAACATACGAGTGCATATTTAAACTATCATGCTGACACTGATTCATTTCTCACTACACTTTCCTTAGTAAATCCAAATATGCTTAATCGCAATGCAATTTTTTTGGGGGGACTTACCTCAAATCTTGTCATCGGGTTATAATTGATTTGGGAGTTTCTTCAGAATTGTGTTAGTTTGATTTAATGTTTATGTGGGATCAATTTAGTTGTAATTAATTGGGTATTTTTATTGCAGGCTCAACCGTTGGTCCTTCACTACACGATCAAGGACAAAAGGACAAGATAGGATTCCCCCCCCCCCCCCCCCTTTTTAATGACCTCAGCAGCTGTATATATTTTGTTTAATATATAGTATATTTTAATAGTGTTTGTGTACATATGCGTATTTTCCTCTTTGTATTTTTTTTCTAAAATAAATAGTGGAAAATAGTGGACAAATGTGCAGAGTTCTTTATGATAATTTCTGGAGATTTGCACTGCACTTACAACAGAAACTGTATTCAATTATGGGAAGCCATCAAGCCAACATCAAAATGGAATGAAAGAATGGATGCAACCATCAATGAACCAAGCAGTAATATCTCAATTCATTTTAAAAGCTACTAATCTTGGTAGTTATGTAAGATAAAACCTAACATAATAGCATTGATGCTTTAGTAGTGAATATAATTAGAGGAGCAGAAGTATGTACACCATGTTTTACAGTGCTTTATAGACCAGAAAATTAACTGTACAAAAATTGTAATCTACAGTGCATTCGGAAAGTATTCAGACCCCTTGACTTTTTCCACATTTTGTTACATTACAGCCTTATTCTAAAATGTATTCAATATTTTTTTCCCCCCCTCATCAATCTACACACAACCCCATAATGACAAAGCGAAAACAGGTTTAGACATTTTGGCAAATGTATTCAAAATAACCTTATTTACATAACTATTCAGACACGTTGCTTTGAGACTCAATTGAGTTCCAGTGCATCCTGTTTCCATTGATCATCCTTGATATGTTTCTACAACTTGGACTCCACCTGTGGTAAATTCAATTGATTGAACATGATTTGGAAAGGCACACACCTGTCTATATAAGGCCCCACAGTTGACAGTGCATGTCAGTGCAAAAACCAAGCCATAGGTCGAAGGAATTGTCTGTAGAGCCCCGAGACAGGATTGCGTCGAGGCACAGATCTGGGGAAGGGTACCAAAACATTTCTGCAGCAGTCAAGGTCCCGAAGAACACAGTGGCCTCCATCATTCTTCATTGGAAGTTTGGAACCACCAAGACTCTTCCTAGAGCTGAGCAATTGGCTGAGAAGGGCCTTGGTCAGGGAGGTGACCAAGAACCTGATGATCACTCTGACAGAGCTCCAGAGTTCCTCTGTGGGGATAGTGTCCTTCTGGAAGGTTCTCCCATCTCTGTAGCACTCCACCAATAAGGCCTTTATGGTAGAGTGGCCAGACAGAAGCCACTCCTCAGTAAAAGGCACATGATAGCCCACTTGGAGCTTGCCAAAAGGTACCTAAAGGACTCTGAGACAATGACAAACAAGATTCTCTTGTCTGATGAAACCAACTCTTTGGCCTGAAGTCGAAGTGTCACGTCTGGTGGAAACCTGGCACCATCCCTATGATGAAGCATTGTTGTGGCAGCATCATGCTGTGGGGGGATGTTTTTCAGTGGCAGGGACTGAGTGACTAGTCAGGATGGAGGTAGAGATGAACGGAGCAAAGTACAGAGGGATCCTTGATGAAAACTTGCTCCAGAGCGCTCAGGACCTTAGACTGGGGTGAAGGTTCACCTTCCAACAGGACAACTACCCTAAGCACACAGCCAAGTCAACGCAGGAGTGGTTTCGGGACACGTTTCTGAATGTCCTGAGTAGCCCAGTCAGAGCGAGACTTACAGACCTGAAAATAGCTGTGCAGTGACGCTCCCCATCCAACCTGACAGAGCTTGAGAGGATCTGCAGAGAAGAATGGGAGAAACTCCGCAAATACAGGTGTGCCAAGCTTGCAGCGTCATACCCAGGAGAACTTGAGGCTGTAATTGCTGCCAAAGGTACTTCAAAGTGCTGAGTAAAGGGTCTGAATACTAATGTATTTATATTAGTATTCAGGGGATTTATTTAAATGTGCAAATATTTCTAAAAACCTGTTTTTGCTTTGTCATTATGTGGTGTTGTGTGTAGATTGAGGGTGGGGGTGATTGTAAGCAATTTTAGAATAAGCTGTTAACGTAACAAAATGTGGAAAAAGTCAAGGGTTCTGAATACTTACCGAATGCACTGTATAAGTTGATAACAAATACTGTTGAAGTTTACATACACCTTAGCCAAAGACATTTAAACTCAGTTTCACAATTCCTGGCATTTAATCCTAGTACAAATTCCCTGTCTTAGGTCAGTTAGGATCACCACTTTATTTTAAGAATGTGAAATGTCAGAATAATAGCAGAGAATGTTTTATTTCTTTTGTCACATTCCCAGTGGGTCAGAAGTTTACATACACTCAATTAGTATTTGGTTGCATTGCCTTTAAATTGTTTAACCTGGGTCAAACGTTTTGGATAGCCTTCCACAAGCTTCCCACAATAAGTTGGATGAATTTTGGCCCATTCCTCCTGACAGAGCTGGTGTAATTGAGTCAGGTTTGTAGGCCTCCTTGGTTGCACATGCTTTTTCAGTTCTGCCCACACATTTTCTATAGGATTAAGGTCAGGGCTTTGTGATGGCCACTCCAATACCTTGACTTTGTTCTCGTTAAACCATTTTGCCACACCTTTGGAAGTATGCTTGGGGTCATTGTCCATTTGGAAGACCCATTTGTGAATTAGCTTTAACTTCCTGACTGATGTCTTGAGATGTTGCTTCAATATATCCACATAATTTTCCGCCCTCATGATGCCATCTATTTTGTGAAGTGCACCAGTCCCTCCTGCAGCAAAGCACCCCCACAACATGATGCTGCCACCCCCGTGCTTCACGGTTGGGATGGTGTTCTTTGCATTGCATGCCTCCCCCTTTTTCCTCAAACATAACGATTGTCATTATGGACAAACAGTTATATTTTTGTTTTATCAGACCAGAGGACATTTCTCCAAAAAACTATGATTTTTGTCCCCATGTGCAGTTGCAAACCGTAGTCCGGCTTTTTTTATGGCAGTTTTGGAGCAGTGGCTTCTTCCTTGCTGAGCGGCCTTTCAGGTTATGTCGATTATAGGACTTGTTTTACTGTGGATATAAATACTTTTGTACCTGTATCCTCCAGCATCTTCACAAGGTCCTTTGCTGTTGTTCTGGGATTGATTTGCGTACTATTGTTTGTACAGATGAACGTGG
This sequence comes from Salmo salar, assembly GCF_965601325.2. Taxonomy (NCBI): domain Eukaryota; kingdom Metazoa; phylum Chordata; class Actinopteri; order Salmoniformes; family Salmonidae; genus Salmo; species Salmo salar. The sequence continues at coordinate 69,646,475 of NC_138299.1, read as the reverse complement.
TACCTTCAGGCCTTTGGAAATTGCTCCCAAGGATGAACCAGACTTGGAGGTCTACAATTGTTTTTCTGAGGACTTGGCTGATTTCTTTTGATTTCCCATGATGTCAAGCAAAGAGGCTCTGAAGGTAGGCCTTGAAATACATCCACAGGTACACCTCCAATAGGCTAATTGACATAATTTGAGTCAATCATAAGGTTCTAAAGCCGTGACATCCTTTTCTGAAATTTTCCATGCTGTTTAAAGTGTGAACTTAGTGAATGTAAACTTCTGACCCACTGGAATTGTGATTTAAATGAAATAATCTGTAAACAATTGTTGGAAAATGTACTTGTGTCATGCATAAAGTAGAAGTCCTAACCGACTTGCCAAAACTATTGTTTGTTAACAAGAAATTTGTGAAGTGGTTGAAAAACTAGTTTTAAATACTCCAACCTAAGTGTTTGTAAACTTCCGACTTCAACTGTTAGTTTAATTGAGTTCAGTGGGCCAAGTCTGGAATGATCAAATGGGAGTATTGCAAAACTAACACTGAAGAACTCTACATTTTTGTAAATCGTGTTCGTGGAAGCACCTATACCGTACTTCATGCAGTGTGGTACTTTGATGGCCTAGCTGTACATACCTCTTGATGCATTTTTTTTTTTTTTGCCCCCTCACGGTTTTTGCTGATAAGTCTTGCTTGTATAGGAATAGCTAATGGCCAAAATCTCTAATAGCCATGCCTGCATTGGGCATCAGTGCTAGCTCAGCCCATCTGAGTTAAATCAGTAATGCACTGTACTCAAAGCCATAACCAAATCTCCTATTAGATAGCTTTTTGTTTTAATGATTGTCAGTGAGACTTTTATGCCTGATGTTCTTCCTTCATACAGAGCAATAGTAATGGTGTCTTTTTGTAGGCACTAACTCCGGCCTGGCTCGTTGGTCAAAGTGTATGGGGACATTGTTTTTTGGGGTGAAAATGTGGTCTGTAGTAAACACAGGCTTAGATCTTGTTTTGCTCTGAGAATCTTCATCTAAAGTCAATTTGAATTTTCAAACATGCATGTACTCAAAACAAGCTAAAAGACAAAGGCTTCATAATTCATAAAGGTCATATTTAACTGACTGACATCTCATGGAACAAAACATAAGATCTCCTAAGCCTGTGTTGACCTTATTTTTGGCGATTATCCCAAAACCCCATTATTTTCCCCATTTCATTTCCCCCATAGGAATGGCTGAACAAACCAGAGGTAACTCCTGTCCGGTTTTTAGGACAACAAGCTGTTGTGCTCTATTGCAAGTGATAACATCCCACTAAGCAACACTAGGTGGCAGACTTCATTCATTCATTACTTTTAGGTTGACAGGCAATCTTTGAGGGACATTATTAGTGGAGCTATGGAGTTGCTTGACTACAGAATAATATAGAATAATTAACTTTTGCCACCTGACTTTCTAGTGTGACTCAACAATTATGCAGGGAGATTTGTGCCATTTGAGAGTCTCAATGTTATTCAGTCATGCCCTGTGTTGACACCATATTCCATGTCATCTTTTGTAGCACAGTATATTTGGGCTTTAAACCAACTGATGGGTATCTGTATTATAACAAAGGGCATATTTTCATGTAATAACTAAGACTGCATGTCAAGAAATAACATATCCAATAGTACAGTATGCTAAAGAAATGACCAGTTATTTACTTAAATTATGGTGAATATGCTAATGCTATAATGTTTGTTTTTTGGATTCACTAAAACATGCACCATTTGGTATCACAGTTACCACTTGTGTCGAATTCTTTGAAGTAATTTAAGTAAAAATACAGTGTTACCAATCTCCAAGTAAATACCATAAAGCACCACCTCAACCAATATCAACAGAAGTACATAGCCTACTACATAAATTGTGCATCTTTGAATACATTTTAACAATCAAGCGCAGTGGTGTTGGCGCCAAAGTCATCATGGGCCGTGGGATGGTAATCTCCCTTACTTGCATTGGATTTGTAAGTCTAAAAAACAAGTAAATGTGGCTAAACCACTTCCGTTTAATTACAATTTTAGATCACTCATTTGTCACTCTGCATTAGTGTTTATTTGCATGCCACAACCAGGTAAAACAGTTGTAAGCTTAAGTACTTTAACAGTGTACCTCTACTGTAATTACTGTACCTACCAATGTAACAACTATGTTAATACATAGGTATTATAGAGGCACAATGTAAAGTGCCCTTGACCAGTTGAGCACAAAATAGCCTGTTCATCGATACTAGTAATAAGTATTGCTATGGTTATTTAATATTAGTATTATTGAAAAGCTTGATAGACACAGGTTTGATTAAATAAAAGGATTAATGAAATATCACATCTGAGCATTTGTAACAGACGTTGTCTCAAACACTGCATAACCTTATACCATTTCGTTTGAGAGAATATTAAATTGCAGAATTCCCAGCCGCCCGCTCGTGGTACTATTTTTGTGTATGAAAAACGTCAAATGAAAGTCGTTGCTTTAACGTGGGTAGACTAAGGTAATGTTGTGATAACAGTCTCTATAATATTCATAATTTTCTAAACGAATACTTGGTTTTATTGGCCACATACACACTTATGTACAATTTATTGATTTGTAATAAAGCTTATCTAACATTGTTTTTGTAGACCGCAAAATACTTTCCCCTTCAAAATAAGAGAGAACATATGATGCAAGCAGTGGATCAGATGCCGTACATCGCGTTGTGGGTCACACTTCTTTACCCAAGCCGGAAAAAAAACTATTGGCCTATCTGGCCTATTCTGGCAGAGCCGCTCCACAATGCACCTATAAAAATCGAGTTGACTTTTCAACCCCAATGATTCCAAGCGATTACACCAATTGTGCGCACTGGCGTTCCGTCTTCTCCCTGTCTGAAGAAGCCCCCTTCATCTGGTTACAAGTGTTACATATGGACCGAAAGTTATTCAAGCAGACTGCAGTTGGAACAACAAGGATGCAGGGGAGAAAGACAACAACCCTCCTATTTCCACTGCCTCCTATTGAGATGTATTCATTAGGACCCCCATGCCAATCTATTGCTATTCATGGTCGTTTTTCTAAATTGGTATTCAGAGGCGCAGATGCGTCCCATTATTGCTGCCGGCTCAGTGAAAACTTTATGTACGGTGAGACGGGTTAACCTAATCAATCATGTTGACTAGTTTGTGTTAGACGATTCAGAAACCATATGGCAGTGGAGTGCTCGCAACCTTTTTTTTTTTTTTACGCAGCCCCGGGTCCTTACCATCTTGTGACAACTGTTAAAGGAGTAAAAATGAAGAACTTGTTTAACTACCGCTAATTGAGCCACTTTACGCCCAACGACCAGTAGAGTAGGCCTTCTGTCAACAGAAGGATTTTCAGTGGAACAAATCCGGTGTGCTAGGCCTAACCAATACTTTGATGTTACCAGAAGTAAAACAATATTGCGTTCTAGATAAATGTTCATGATACTGTTGCCTTATTGTATTCTCACAAATTGTAGGTTAAACCGATCCACATCGAGACACAGATAACATGAAATATCATACCCTTTATTTACATAATGCTGGTTAAATAGAATGGTACAATAAAATTAGGCATATGATGTTTAGTTATTGATTTAATATACATAGCCTAACTTATGCATGTAAAAAATTTGGCGATATGTCTGCAACAGGATAATGATCATGGCTTTTTACATGACTGCTATTGGCATTTCTTTTTTTTAATGAAATATAGCCTACATCAAGATCGATACATATCCTAGACCCCAATTTTAATCTAACCCATTTCGGTTTTTTTTCTTCAGTTATGGGCATTTTGTAGAAGACGTGGGCCTAACCTTGGGCACATTCGAGTTTTTGGTAGATATGTCCTTTAGCAGCTGAATGTGGATGAAAAGTTAAATAATTGCCCCCCCCCCCCCCCCCCCCCCCCCCAGCGTTAAATGTACATACACATTTTGCAGTCATGATCCTGTACCAAAACAAAGTATTTTTCATATCCAATTAAAATAAAGATGTAGGCTATTCCTCAAATAATAATTTGGTGAAATTGAAACAGACAAGGCTTTACAGTCCTATTAATAAATTAAAATGGAGAAGAGGAGAAAGTAAACTTTCATTTTTTTAGTTTCACTTCTCCAGTCGTCAATATCCGTGCAAAAGTTAAAAATGCCCTTTCTTAAAACATGGGCCTACTGTCAATCGTCCACCTCAATCTCTTCGTCCTCCTCTGAGAATTCGTCCGTGGTTTGATCTCTGGATGAAGAGGGGGACTGTGGAAATGCTCGGTGTCCTTGTGACGACGGGGAGATGCTTCCTTGCGGGTCGTCAATGTCTTCTTCCATGGTGACTAGCTTTTGCAGGGTTTGTGGTGGTATTTTCTTGAGCGACTCCACGTCCGCTTTCATCTCTTCCAAGTCTCTCTTGAGCTTGGCCCGTCTGTTCTGAAACCAGGTGATGACCTGAGCGTTGCTTAGCCCCAGTTGCTGAGCTATCTGGTCTCGGTCGGCCGGGGACAGGTATTTCTGGTACAAAAAGCGCTTCTCGAGTTCATATATCTGATGGTTGGTGAAAGCTGTCCGGGACTTTCTCCTCTTTTTTGAGGTCTGCCTCTGTCCAAAGGCGTTCACATGCTCACGACCTTTAGGGAAACCAAAATACAGTCACTCTCCAAAACAATATCAGAACAACATGTCTACAAACGTGTGCCATGATTAGCAGCTTTGTTGTTGAGGCTTTTTTTAATAGGGTTGCAGATGCAAACTATTTTTGTGTGGCCAATTGTGGTGATGGGTATGGTTTGGTAATAACTTGTGGGCAGCATTCCATAGAGCCATATGAAATGAATGACATGTATGTTTTACATTGCCTATTCATCATTAGGATTAACATGGCTGTCAATATCAGGATCTAAATAAATATAATTCTACTAAATCAAACAGCCTATAAAATGTTGCAACTTAATTTAATGATACACCAGGAAGCACAATAGAAAATGTCGGTTTAGAGGCCTGCTTTGCCACCCCAATAAATTGTAGGTTTCCTTATACTGGTGTTTAGTATCTAACAAATCAACTCAAATGCTGAAATAATAGCCAAGGACAGATTACATCGCACAGGCATGATTGTTTGGGGAATTTAGGCTTAGCAATAGCTTGAGACATAGCCTATTGCAATGCCTTTTAAAAAAACACAAGTTTGACAACAGTTCACACGACCAATAGGCTATCAACAATAGCTATTAGAGATTATGCATATTTGGTTAATACAATCACTAACTGAATCTGTACATGTAAATATTAAAACGTCATGTCTATTGAAATCCTTACCTTCAGCTGCTTGTATAACGCTGACTTCCAGACCTTTAAATGTTTTGCTGGCTAGTTCCTCCAGAGCGCATAACGGCGAAGAAGGAGTGGTAATACCGTTCCTTGCTGCGTTTGAGCCGGACACTTTTTCAATAACTCTCGGTGGACAGAGATTAGCAACTGATTTCTTCACCGAGGGTTTGTTTAGAATATCCTCAATACTGAACGGCGTCAGTGGCTTGTTGGAGTTGGCCGGGGGTGGAAGCTGGTCCAAGGGACCCCGTCTCCTCTCCTCGCTGCTGGACTGCAACACGGAGCCTGCCTTCATGTCTTTACTGGAGGTCATCGGCCGTCCAAAGGAATTACTGCTGACAAAGGCTGATTATTTCATTCAAATGCTAGTTTAAACGTCCACGAGTGTTTCCTTCGATTCGCGTCTTCACAACCCACTTTTTTTTATCACTTTCAGTCGAATCTTGCAACTTCACTTGTCTGAAATGTTTTCTCCAAAATAACCATGCTTCGGGCGTAGGCTGCAGTTTCACAGGCAACCGAATTGTATTCCCTTCCAGAGAGAGACAGTTCCTCTGCGAAGTTCCATGAAGATCTTTAGAAAGTATAACGGGTAGTCGCTGGGGGCGATTCCTGCGAGGAATAAGCTGTCTCAAGGAACAAGAAAAAGCAAGCAACTGCTAACGAGTTATTGTTGATTGGGCGAAGTTCAATTAGAGAAACACTACACTACTTGCTGACCCGCTGCTGCGTCTTAAAGGGCCAGACCAAAATAACTAATTGGACGCGGGAATAGGAGGAGTGTCGCCTCAGTTTTGGGGATGTTTGAGGAGAGGGTGATGGCTTGAAATGGTTATGCATCTGCCGCCCCCCTTCCCACAGGCAACATGTTCCCCGTGTATTTCTCTGGGAAGGGAGTTGATGCTCATTAAACAATGCCACAAGCATTCTTGTGAATAATGGTATTATTATTATAGTACACAGTACGTCTAATTGACCATTAAAAGTTTCAGTATTGCCACCATTTGTAGCTTAATCATAAAAAAATTATACGAGATTTGAAAGCACTTATGATTCGGAGACAAAGGGTTAGGTGTAAAATGTAAGTGCTAGTAACCACAAAAGCTTGACCAGGGTACACCAAACTCTGATCACTGCACAATTAGCCTAATTTAGAAATCCCCCCCTGCAAGCAATATAGTAGGTAGGCCTAACTCAAGTACAGTAATATGCCATTTTGTGATGTGACAAATATGTATTATTATTATTATTATTATTAGGCTACTAATGTGTTATTATGTTTTGAGTGCATTGTCTATTATTGACAACTGTTTTCTAGAACTGTACAAAAGTAAGCCTGCATTATAATTAACATTCCATGTTAGCATGCTCATTAAGTTTCAGGCACAAAGCATAGACGTGTGATCCTTCCTGTCGTGAGCTTATAGATTTTATACGTTTTGGATCTTTTGGGAGAGGAACAGCTTCAACAAAAACCTTAACCTTTAACCTTTTTTTTGCCCATCAGTTATCGGGGATTATATATATATATTTTTTAAGTAGTTATACTATTATCTATTCTAGCTGTATAGGAAGCTAATGAGACAACCTGGGAATGATTAGGAGATAAATAGTGAACTTTAGGACAGTGTCGAATTACACTATAATGCGCCATAAAATGTATAGAATAGCATGGTGATAAATATGACGCGTAACAATACTTTGTGATCTGTTGAGCTCGCAGGTAAAGAGACGCGACACAGAAGACTGTCACGCTCTCATTCTCTCCCCTTCGTTAATGATGTGAATAAAAATTCTGATGATGCAAGGGCTATACCATGTAAGAGGGTAGATCATAGAATGAAAAAGGGGTAAGTTCGACAGCAACGAGGAGCAGGTAGGTTGTGTGTTGTTTATCCATTGAGCAGAATGACTTCAGAATTGTACACTAACAAGTATAGTAGACCTAGAATATGCATGCATTTAATAGTTTGTTAAATATTTTTCAAATAGGTTTAACGATAATCTTCGAAAAAAAATTATGCTACGTATAGCCTATACTATTCATCTGAAGTATGAAGATGTTGTATGCTCATTTTTTCAATAATAGCCTATTGCAATTACAAATAAGTAATGTGTTTTCAACAGGAATTGTGTCTTTATGCTTAGGCCTATAGCGAAATGTTGTTCGTTTATTAAAATATATTATATTGAGAAAATGTGTATTATATTTTTATATATAAACTTTCATTGTTTATGGCGCACACCGTCTATCCAAAAATGTTGAATTTTAGACTATTAATTCCAAAAAGGGACACATTTTGCATGAAATAGGACAATATCCTCATATGAATATACAATGCTGTTCCCAATTATTTTTTCTAATAAAAATAAATTCCACTGGCATGTTTACAAACTGTTGGAATTATTTTGTATTATTATAGTATTTTATTCAGCACATTAACACCGTGCTCTCTGCAGCGTGATAGACAGATTTACAAATCAGAGGTGGCAATTCTGAACTTATTCCCACATCCCTCACGGCGCGTGTCAACAAAATCAATTATTATCTATTTCAAATCCGAAGTATATTGATAATGTCCAATGTCTTTTGTTATTTAGTTGTTTTATAAATAATCGATTGAAATGGTAAATGCATTTCTTACATGAAGCATTAACAGTGAATCGAGCCTTTGCAGAAACATCGTACCGTTCGTGCTAAAAAACACCATATGGTGACATTCGTGTGGGGACGAAACCAGGCCAAATAACATTAGTTATACAACTGCACGAGATTCTATTAGCTTAGATGGAAACCCGCCGTCTTGGGTGTCATTCAGCAATATTGATAGGGATGTGTTCTTATTAAACAAGGGATACTTAATTTGAAGGGCTCAATTGAATCCAACCAACATTATACAATTGCAGAGTGGTTTTAGCTGCAAGTATCATGAGGTTCAGACTTCCCCCACATGCGTCAATTAGGCCTTCGTTAATTTTCCTCTTTAAAAAAAAACATAAGTAGGCCTATCACACTAAGAATGTGTTGCTTCATCTCATGATTTGAAGGATATAGCCGAGCTCAAATCATTCTCAGTTAAGTCTACATAGACCTAGGCTTAGGCCATCCATCGAATTTCTTTAACAACAAAGCAATTACAGCCTGATAACTATAAAGCAATGTCTTGTTACTGATCAACCATTTTTTACATTTTAAATGTTTCTATTTGGTTGCAGCGATGTCTCCCAAACAACGAGTTCGTCTCCACATGCTATGTTATTTTATGTCGAAGTGGAAAATCTTTCAAATCTTTTACAATTGCAGTATAACCTTAAATATGCTTCCATTTACAGGATAACTTGGAAATGGAGACGAACCAACCCAACCATGCTTACCGATGTGTCAACTGTTAGGCTATGTCGTCTCGATTTAAAATAGTTAATTTTGTACTAACAGACAATTAGGGGTGTAGGCCTATGCAGGAAAAATACATAATGTAACGTTGCTGTGTTAATATCAGGCTTCTTTCAAAAAGAGAGCGTTGCACTCTATGCCCAGCAAGAACACATCGGAGGGCCAGCGAGCCATGGAGTGACGGAAAGAATGAGGTGTTATATTCCCTCAAATGCAGCAAGCATTAATAGTTCTAAAGATAAGTCCACCGATATCTCTTTTCTAAACTTGTTTCCGATGGTCTTCACGGTCTCAATCGGAGCAGTGCTAATTCGAAAGGTTTTCTTTGACTTAATTTAACCGTTAATTAGAAACAGAACACCTGACATCATAAATCATCAACTCTTAGGGGAGTTGGGTTTTATATTAGGCATAGCTCGATCTCGTCACTCCCTTTCCCCGGAGCCGGTCCCCTATACGTCACATATTGCTGCTCATGGCCACTCAATTTTCCTTGTAGGGCCCAGAGTGAAGATTTGTTGGGGCTGGCTATTGGAAAGCCGTATTCAGACTATCAAAATATCATCGCCAACTGGTCTTTGGAATAACTGCAGACATAAACAGTTGGTTTTGAATGTTGATTTTCTGATTCTTTGGGCTCCACTGTAGGGCTTTTTGGTGATGCTTTGCAGATGTTCGGGAAAATAAAGTTCCCTGACCTGGTACTTCAATAAACTAAAACTGGAGAAACGGGCCTTGTTCCATCAAATCGTAAAATAAGCATAAATTATGCAGGTGCATTGATTTGTCCATTTACATTTTCTCTCTGTTGGTCTCTGTCCATGCTTTCAAACAAACTATTTGAGATTTATATCTCATCACCAATATCATTTGGCTTTACAAAATAGTGAAACTTGGGTCGCCCAATACAACTGTTGAGTGACATTTGGATGTCATTCAGGTAGCTAGGTGTATTATATTTATTCGTCACTCTTTTCCATGTTCTTTACTGAACCCTATTGCAGAACATAACAGCTGTACTAACAACGTAAATATAACATGATACAGGAACGCACATTTAACGTGGGCGCGATATAGACGGTTACACGTATGGGTGATACATGCTTATAGGGAAAGAGAGAGGGCTTGCTGAGTTGGCATCAGAAAACAATGAAGCAATAATAGACGAAATAATGGTGAGGATATTGTGGGATTTAATCTCCCCATTCAATCATTATTTTATAGGCATAACAATTCATGACCAATATTGTAAAATGTCAACTGTAAATAGATTAATATTATTTATTATTATCAACATGAAAAATAATGGTAGGCCTACTACTACTACACAACGTTCTGTCACTACTGGAATCACGATTACGACATTCCTTGACAAACCTGAGAAGCATAATTGTAGCCGATTTCCCTCAAAATGGTAGTATACATTTTAATATTTTTTTTAGCAATGTAATCTAACATCATTATTGACTTCCCCTATTTTCTCTCCACTGCCAGAAATACGTCACACAAGCTTTATTGAACGAAGCGATCAATTCAAGCACCACTGCCTTTTCAAGAAAACAATGCAGTCGTTCGTTGCTCGTGCGTTATAACAATAATCAAGGATAGCCTAGTACACAACATTATAATCATACGTCACCTCTGAATAGGAGAGAAAGTGAGTGAGCACATAAATAATCCTCTGCGGTGTGTGTGTGTTTGTGAAAACTGGGAGTGAGAAAGGGCCTTGTGTGCGCGCGCGTACATGACAGGTAATGTGCATGCGCAATTTTGGAGATAAAACATTCTTCGTCTATTCTCTCTGTAGGCGTGTTTGAGTGAGTGGGTTTGACGCATATAGGGATGGAGAGAAGACCATTAACGCCGGGTTCAAGCCCCTCTCGCAAGCATCACTAACATAACATCAATCGTAGCCTAGCCTACACGTCGGCCTTAAAGTGCTAAGGCTTTTACATCCCGCATTGCATTAGACAGTGTAATATTCCACCGTGTTTAGTACCTGTTGTTTTTTTTTCTCCCGTCCGCCACTGGGTTGACAAATGTTTAGATTCCCAACAGGGCACCGCGGAGCCCCAAACGCGCAGGGCCAAACGGCTTCGCACCCTGTCACCTCTGCACAGTTCATTTTCTCTTGCAGGTCAGAGCTTGAACCCCCCCCCCCCCTCCCCCCCCGGGAGCGGTGTTGTTCGACATCTAATGCTCCATTGGGGTCCATTTTAAGATCATAAAGAGGGACGTAGGCGGCCAAGCGCCCGGCCAGAAGGGCTAAACGAGGATTACAGCGCACTAGTGCATGTTTCTGCATCGTGGGCAATAATAGGCTTCATTAGCCTGTAATTATCAGAAACAATGTAAGCACCTTTTAAACGAGCTGTAATGTCACACACGACTAATGGAGAAGAGTGAGCTAAATGTACTAACCCCTAACACTTTTAAATGAATTAACCATTATTTTGTAAATAGTTGAGTATAGGCGTAGTCTATTATTATTATTATTATTATTATTATTATTATTACTAGTATTATTATATAGTAAATACATTACATCTGTTTTTTATTTTTTATTTTTGTTGAATACATCCATAGCTTATACTATGGTTGTTCTTTCCTTCATGATGTTCGGACACCTGTGAATAGTACAATTATTTTTCGATTAACTACATGTGGAATCACTGAAATCTAAAGTGGATTATGGACATTGACCCTATTTCAGTATTCACTGTGCACTGTAACATATGGTTCTCACAATTACAGATGACTTTGTTTTTCAATTACAGACATACAGACACACACACACACACGATGGATGTTTGCCTTTGAACATGGCATCAGTAGACCCATACAGACAAAGAGAAGTGGGACAGATCAAAGGGAGGAACCACACTGCCCCCCCCCCCCCCCCCCCCCCCCCCAAACTGATGCCGACTGATGAGAAAATATGGGGCGGTTGAGCCAAAGCCCCTTATTATTGGTAAAATGTGGGGTGAACAACGACAGTCTGATTCCATTTTCAAGGTTTTGCTTTCTCATGTACAATATTGCTCTTGGAAAGCAATATCAGCAGTGTATATACTCTATGGATAATGTACACAACTAATTCTGCATTTTGTCCATAATGATCATTTCCAATTGACCAATAAATAAAAACATTGATATACCGAACTAGGTTCAATGAAAAAACTCTTATGACAGAGTGATCTTTGGAGTTCATCATTAATTATTATATTCGCTGGCGATACAGCTGTGTATCAATGTCATTCACAAATTGGATGTTATTAACCCCATGTTGACTGCCCTGATTGTCAGTTGCTCTGGATAAGAGGGACTTAAATGTAAAATGGAAACATATTAAAGATGAAGTAGATGTGTCACTGTGTAGTGTGTTATGTGCCTATTTCACACTAGAAAGCTTTATGAATACATTGAGCAATGCTCACAACCGCAGCACAGGAGCAGACTCATAACTCAAAGAGTTCAGATTGGTCAATTGACCCCAACCTGCTAAAATAAAGACTACCTGAGCTCATGGACAAAGGGTCACATAATGATGTTTAGTAAAAAGACACATATTGAGGTTTTACTGTTTTGGCGAAACTACATTTTCAAGAATTTCAAGGTTCATGGTTAGGATTAAAGTTTGGGTTACGAGCCACAAACCCAAAGTTAAAGGATAAGGTTAGGCTGACTCAAATATTTGTGACAAAGTAATATTGAACATACACAGCCTCAAGAATAACATCACATACTATATACATTTAGCAGACGCTCTTAGCCAGAGCGACTTACAGTAGTGAATGCATACATTTCATACATTTTTTTTTCTTCTCCGTACTGGTCCCCCGTGGGAATCAAACCCACAACCCTGGCGTTGCAAACACCATGCTCTACCAACTAAGCCACACGGGACTACTGAGCCATATATATATATATATATATATATATGTAGTATGTGATGTTATTCTTGAGGCTGTGTATTTTCAATATTACTATATATATTCATTCATAGCTGTTAGAAGTCATTATGTAAAAAAACAATAGCGCAAAGAAAACAAACTAGAAGGACAGGGAAACGTTGAAGCTAGTTGTGATAATGAATTATGCTGTGTAGTATTACTGTGTAGTATTACTACTTAGAGATTTATGACCCACGGAACTATGAATACAAATAAACAGCCAGAAAGTCACTCTTAAAACAACAATCCAGAAAGTCACTCTTAAAACAACAATCCAGAAAGTCACTCTTAAAACAATAATCCAGAAAGTCACTCGATACAAACATTTGAATGAAAGCTCACACAAAAATCTTCCGTAGTTCCATGACTATACTAACACACACTACCTAGACAAAACCAAACAATGTGTGTACATTTCAGTGACATCTGTTATTTTTGTTTGATGAGAATTAATTTGGACTGAACTAGTGCTCATAATCAGCGGCATAGTTCATATCTTTGTGAATGAAGATGAATGCTTCCGTGAGTAGGCTACACTGTACCATGGGAGTCGTCAACAAATTAATCACTTGCAATTCTATCCACGGCCACTTGGACACCTAGCAGGTCCCAATGCACGTTTTGAGGTAATGAGGGCGCATCGGTGCAATGTTTTATGAGCAGAGTGTCGTAGTTCTCGAAAAGGGAGAGAGAGAAAAAATGAATAACTGAAGCCACCTCTCCAGAGAGGTATAGTTTCTTGAGATGGTGTGGCGCCACGACCTGAAGCAGCTCTCCCCCCTCCTCACATCAGGATTTCATTAAGCCGTGAGCAGCCCCTGCCATCTCTCGGCTTTCTCCTGCGCCACTTTGCTCCCAAACCAAATGAGGAAATAGCTCGTCTGGCCGCTGACAGACCCCGGGTTTGGCTGTAAAGATAAATGACCCAAAGTATTTAAGTTTAACACTTTGACAAAACCCACCTGATCTGGGGGATTAATGCAACGAAAAATCCATCTGCAAGAAGGACTCGGAGGAGAGTAATGGCCAGGCGCTGGGAAGGTCAAACAATATTTAGGATAAGTACATATCCAGCGTTGAGACTTGAAATTTCCCAAGACTTATCTCATAGACTTGTATGTATGTGAACGTGCACGCACACTGATGTGGTCCAAATATTAAGCACAGTATACTACTTCCTCCAGCATTATTACCACATAAGCATAAACAGTGCCATTTATAACCTGTTATAGCAAGACTGTGACTTTGAAATGATGTCAATAAACTCATCTTGATAAACATATGGATCATATGAGATCAGTCATTAAAGATAGCAATGCTAAAAGAGGTCAAAGGTCAATGTAAGACATTAGTCCAGCTATTCAAAGTATCCCATTCAATGCAATTTGAGTGAGCCAAAACTGTAATACCTCCTGGTTTTCGGGTTTAGGCTAGAAGGTAAGTAAGTCATCTTCCGTGGTGAGAGATGCTTAAAGGCTATCTCTCCGAAAGAAAGACAAAAAAACACATTCACATTCGGAAGTCATCTTCCATGGACAGTGAAACATCTTTCATTTTACCTTGCGAGACTGAGCACTACTAAGTGTCTTCATCCAAAACAAAGGGTTACTCTGCAGCCTACCTGGCCAGGTGTAATGTAACACAGGACACCAGAGGGCTAATATGCCACCCAGAGTGAAGCATCAACATAAGTGAAAAACAACCTGCTAGAGCCTTTAAACACCATTTAAAGCTAAGAGATAATGTGCTACGAGCCACTGGGAAGTCAATGGGGGTGTTATCTTCATGTGTGCAAATTCATTACTGGAAATTACCTATAATAACAACACTGGTTTAACCCCAGAACAGAAGCACAAGGTAGGATAGTTTTGGATTCTGTAAAAATGCCCGATTGATGCTTCCAGTTTTCAAAATAAAAGGCATGTGTATGAGGTTATGTTAACAATGCCACTGCATAAACACTTCTAAGGCAGTTTTGATTTAATTCCAGCCTACTTATACTGTATATCACAGACAAGACTAACTGGCTTTCACATCAATGTTTGCTTCTCATTTTTGAACATGAACAAACTCCCCTTTTGTCTTTTATTCTACTCCGGCTCCATCTAAAATGGACAGGAAGACCAGGAAAGAAAGAGATGGGAAAAAAGATGTTGGGCAACATAAATAATAAGGGAGTGAAAATACTGAGGAAGGTCTTGGCCCAAGCTCCCCATAACTTACTCTGTTGCCGGGGATCATAAATATTAGAAATAAGCTCACACTCAGTCCAAATCATAAGAAACGATTCCTCAGAGGACGCTGTGCATGTCTTCCCACGGGCGAGAGACCGGTCCTTGGGCCCCAAATAGCCTTCAGTCCAAGCTTTGCCCTGTTCCAGGTAACAAACAGAGACATATGTTCTAGTGGAAAGTCTAGGTTTCTAATTAGTTTTGCTGACAGCCCTCCCTAACCCAGTGGTATTTTCTCCTTGCGCTGTTTTGTTCAAATTTCCTGGACACCGTAAGTTATTTTGGAGGAGAGAAAAGATAAATATAAAAAGACGACAGTGCACATGAGAATTGTAAATTCCCATGCATTTAAGCAATCAACAATGAGGAGGATACTTGTTCAAATATTTGGGATTACAGTAAAAGCTATGGCTAATGATGAACTGCTAGAGTGGATTGTGGTATTTGGAAATTGGATTCTTTGGAGCGTGATTATTGTGTTTTTACGGTTATTGTAGCATTTATACAATATATGAATATTTATTCATATTACTAGTCATGGATTTCTCCCCAATGTACACTAGATAGACTACCTACAAGTGTAGTGGCTACACTTTTACCACAAGACAGACATTACTTTACCTGAATGTTGTAAAGATGGATGTTTATTTAGTTTGCAACTCTGGATTTTTTATTTAGAATCCTTACTATGCCAAACATGTATACGATTCTCCTTGTTTCTTTCAGCTTGTGTCATACTAAATTATCTTTCATCCTCACTCATAACTAGTATTTGGTTAGTAGTGAGCATCCAGCCAACCCATCACTAGTCAACATGAGTTGTGCATATGTCTTTTCCTAAATGTTTCATTCTCCTGAGTTGAAATAAGGAAACACATTTTTTACAAACATGACAGCTTAAAAGGGTCCTTATACTTGATTGGGTCTGCAGCCAAGCCTAGTTGTTTCCACTCGATTTTTACTTGTTATGCAGGGTGCCAATGAAACCAAAGCAGCATCCAAGTCTGCAGGCAGGACAACTTTTAATTGCAAACAATTTATATACAATCGGTTTGTCTTGCAAAAGTAAAGGTAGGGGAAAACATTGTGGCAGTATTGTCCTGAAGTACCGTGCCTATTTTTCTAAGTCAGACAGTATTTAGAGTTCTGGACAGAAATCACAAACTGTCAGAGCACAGCCCGTTTTTACTTCCAAATCTTGACACTCTGTGCTCAAGGGCTTTGATATACCCGTCAGTGACCACACTCACCATAAGGAGGCTGAGAGAATACACGCAATGTAGATTATCAGGACAAAAGCCCATCAGCTTGTCAAGGGATGCAGCCAGTATTGTATCCACATGTATTGAACACAGAGCTGTCAACACATCTGACGGTCCCATTCATCACCTACAAAAGCCAGCCCTGTCAGAGCCACAATGCGCCCCATCTATCCCTGCCCTAAGTGACAACTCTGAGATGAGCATTAGGGCAGCGGAGTATGTATTCAAATGATTTGTTTTTCCTCTTTGCACAAGGCAATTTCCTCAAGGCACTCAGCCTAGGGGGATCATCAGAGTGAAACCTTATAGTAAAGTAGTCATTTGCCTCTTATATTTGACCTGGTATCTAACCGACCAATACAGTATGAGATTTATATATTCTTTGGATATTACAGGAGTTACATTTTTTAGAACAACTAATTAGTAGGTTAATTCCGTTCCTGTGTAAGTATTGGAGGACAGATTATCCAAAGGGTTTAACCAGAGATTTGTGTGTGAGTGTATTTGTGTATATACAGTGGGGTGCATAATTATTGGCACCCTTGATAAAGATGAGCAAAAAATAAATAATACAAAAACTGAGATATATTGCATGCTAAAAAATTGGAAAATTATTATATTTTATACTAATACAATTGCTCAAAGAAAGAGATTTAGTTGAACAAGTTTGAAGAAAATTATTTAAAATATGGGGTAAAAATTATTGCCACCCCTGTTTTCAGTACTCCGGCGCCCTATCCTTGCAAGGATAATGACACTGAACCCTTTTCTAAAATCTTTTATGATATTGAAGAACACATTGGGAGGGATCTTAGACTATTCATTCATACAGAATCTTTCCAGATCCTTGATATCCTTCGTCTGCACTTATGAACTGCCTTATTCAATTCAAACCACAGGTTTTCAATGGGGTCCGGAGACTGAGATGGCCATTGCAAAATGTTGATTTTGTGGTCAATTAACTATTTATTTATGAATTTTAATGTGTGCTTGGGGTTATTGTATTGCTGGAAGATCCACTTATGGCCTATGTGTCAGCCTCCTGGCAGAGGCAACCAGGTTTTTGGCTAAAATGTCCTGGTACTTTGTGATGCTGAAACTGTGATGCTGTTAACCTTAACAAGGGCCACAGGACCAGTGGAAGCAAAATATCCTCATAACATCAAAGATGCACTACCATATTCACAGTAGGTACGAGGTACAACTTTGTGGTTTTAAATGTCTAAGAGGACGTAATCAGTATTTTCAATAACAGAGGTATAAAAAAAATAGTATTGCAAAGAGCCCCAATGATAAGGTTCCAGAAAGTTCCATTCGCTTTGATTCATCCCTTTAAATAACAGAACAAATTACATTGCTCTTCTTGCTATAGAATACTTTTCTGCATTTGCTTCTGTTTTTCGATGCCAAACCCACCACTGGTGTGCATGGCCAAAGGGCTCTATTTTCATATCATCTGGCCGTAGCACCGCCTGGAGTTTCATAAAGGGCATTGGCACTTGCAACCGGTGCTATGGTCATATGACATGAAAATTGAGCTCACCATTAGTGCAGACGTAGGATACCAAGGATCTGAAAAGATTCTGTACAGAGGAATGATCTAAGATCCCTCCCAATGTGATCTCCTTTGTCACAAAATATTTTGGAAACGGCTTAGTGACGTTTTCCTCGCAAGGCGAGATATTGAAAGGTATTGAAAACAGGGGTGTCAATAATTTTGACCCCTACCTTTTAGAGAGAAAATATTACTTGCTTAACAAAATCTCTTTCTCTGAGCAATTGTATTAGTATAAAATTATGTTCGACCCCCATTTTTTTATTTTTTTACATACAATATGTGACTAATTTCAGGAAACTAGGCGTATGTCGCACGTCACTACTTCACAGGAGCTGTATTTGTCAAAAATCATCCATAAATATGAATAAAATTGTTAATTATGAGCCTAGTTGGTTTAGCCACAGAAAAAGCCAGGAACCTTCCCGCTCCAGGCGGTTTCATGTGCCTTAATAACAAACTTGTATTGCATCCATAAATAAGAATAAAATTGTTACTTACGAGCCTAGTTGGCTTAGCCACGGAAAAAGCCAGGAACCTTCCCGCTAGCCATGATTGGCTGAGATAATGGATGGGCTGGACATGCCGGGAGATGAGTTTGGATTGGTCTGCCATGTACTTTGTTTCTGTCTGTAACGTGAGCTGTTCAGTATGTGTTGCTAGTCTTTTCTACTGTGCCGTTTTTGAAAGATATAACGCTAGCCATCGTGAACTACAACAGTTTTGCTACTTTTTTTAACAACATTGATGCCCTGAATTTAGCAGGCGCTATCGACGGATCAGTTGGAAAAAAGGGAAACCTGCACATTCCACGGTCAGTGTGAACCGGCGTTACTTGACACAACGCTGGCCAAACAAGATGTAGATACAAACAAAACAAAGTTAAATGGTTCCAGTCTGCCGTGAAGTGTTCATCCATATATATGGGTAAGAGTCTAGCTACAAGTTAGAATCTTAGTCAAATTTTCAAATTTTGTCAGAAAGTCATTTTTATTGCAAGTTAAAGCATACTGTTAGTTAGCTAGCAAACGTTAGCTTGCTGGCTCGCTAGCTAACGTTGTGTGTATGATCTGTGTAGTAATATTATTAGAATCAGAAATACATTTGCATTGATAGTTATAAGTGTTTGTATTGGTAGTAGTATGAGTTGGGATTATTCCGTTTCATTGTTTAGCTAGATAGCTACCTAGCTAGCTGCATATCTAAACGTAAGACTCCACTTCGCCCGGATTATTACATGACTCTTCAAATTAGCCAGGTGCGTCTGGGTGTGATTACGGCCATCTATTGTATTTCATGAACATGTCTAGACAATAATGACCCATCCACTTAGCTAGATGTGGCTGGTGGGGGTTACAGCATTTCCTTCACATGACCCATCAATTTAGACAAGCGTGTTGGGTAGGCATCATCTAATAATGAAAAAATATTTACAAAATATTTTTATCTGAACACATTCTGTTTTGAGATTGTAACCACTTCACTGTACTGTTTACACCTTCTGTAACCAGTGCATGTGACAAATAAACGTAGATTTTATTTAGTATAGCGTGTGTTTACCACATGGCCTCATGTTAATCATTAAAGAGATGGGTGGGTCTAAGGCTTAAGAGGGTGTGAATGATGCTGAATGGGTGTAGACAAAGAAGAGAATCTCCAGTAGGTGTATCAAAACATTCAAGTGCAAAATTCTCAAAAGTGGGGTTACAAGTTTATCAACTTTCAAAGCAGAATTACTTTCCCATTGTTCCTTAACTGCAGTGTATGACATACCATTTTCTAGGTCTGAGTCTGTGCTTTTATCCCATGTAAAAAACACAATTTCATATTTTGCTACATAAGACCGAATCAAGCCGGTCGGCCACATATAGCTCATTATTTAAATGATTTATTTTATACAGTCATTTTTGCTCATATTTATCAAGGGTTTCAATCATTTTGGACCCTACTGTATATGTGTGGGCGTGTGTATGGGTTTGCGTGTGGATATGTGTGTGTGATGTGCGTTTGTGTGTGAGGATGAGCATGCACGTTCGTGTGAGTATCTGTGTGGGTGGCCTGAGTCAGCAGACTAGCGGTAATTACAGTGAGGCCTGCTAGTTGAGGGCTGTGCGGCACTGCAGAAAGCTGACAGGGGAGCATAATTTCCCCTGTAACGCAGGACCAGAGAAAGTAATAAAGCTACTTAATAGAGGACAATAAAGGAGAGCCATGTCACATTTTCAGAGTACTGCAAACATGTAACCTGTTTACGCTGTACAAACAGTAGCAAACTAATAAAATGACTCACGCCAGTGAGTTGAAGCAATCGAATCGGTGCCTTCGTAAATGATGTCTCGGTCGTACACATTACTGCTTATTAAGAAACGTTGGGGTTTTAAATGTCTTTCAGAGGACGTAATCAGCATTTTCAATAACGGATGTATAAAAAAATGTATGCGTCAAAGAGGTATGGCAAAGAGCTCCAATGATAAGATTACAGAAAGTTCCATTCGCTTTGATTCATCCCTTTAAATCACAGAACAAATTACATTGTTCTTATTGCTTGACGACTTGTAGGTATCATTCAGATGATGGCTCAGGAATCTAAATCGTAAAGACTGACATTGACGTTTTGACTGCATAAAAAAACTCTCCTGAGTTAATGTCATACTGTAATATAGACCACATCCAAAGCATTGGTTAGGTATAAAATTACAGAGCGAGAGATGTGCTGTAAATCCTATATCTTCATCGTCTATAGTTAATAATACATTTTTAAGCCTAAAAGTAGCAGAAAATCACTTTTGTATGAATAACTCAATGAACTTTTCTTCCACATTTGCGGAAGAAGGCATTAACAGGATTAACATTTTGGTATTACGGCTTAGTGAACATCCTAAATTGACCAGAGGATGAAGGTATCTGGTAGACACCTTCATCTCTCCTATGTTGCATCCTCCTCTTGTAGTTCTATGCTAACCACAGGCACGCAACTCTCTGCTCATTTGGAAGTCTGTGTGCTTGTCCCTGGTGTGCGACGCCCCTCGTGGTTTTATTTTTAATTAACCTCTGAAAGATACTCTGTTGTTGCTTCCTGTGTCCATGTCAGCAGGGTTAATGATTTTACGAGCTCGGTGAGAAACGGCATATGACAGATCAATGCACCTCAATTTCCCGCCCCTCGTGCTCTGTCTCACTAGCCGGGGCTGCAGTGAAAGGACTGCCTGGCCATACTCCCTGTCCACTTGCTCCCTTGTTACCAATATATACACTCGCACACTTGCATGCATGCAAAAACCAATTTCACCCCTTACTTGGGAAAGCACTTGTAAGTTAAGCTTTCCTTGGACACATAAGAGATTATGTAAAACGGACAATATGCTCTTAATTATCCTGTTGATGACACACGAATGAGGCAGGGTGTAACTGGTATTAGTCACTATTCTTCATTCTTCCTGACTGTGCCAAATGTTTAATTCAGACAGGTTTGAAATGTATTAGTATTTGCCAAACTATTGCATCAGCACTGCACCATAACAATTGCATAAATTAAAGGGGATTTACTTATAAGGGATACAACAAAGTCAGAACTGCAGTATACTGTAAAACAACAGCAGATTTGTCTAGATTCAGGAAATCAGGGCCCATTCATGGAGGTGTCTCTCAGGATGACTCATTGATCACAGAAGCCCAGGGCCTACTCAATACTTCAGCTTGTGTATTGGAACTTGGAAATTATTTCAGCTTTAACATGACAGCTTATTGATGTTGTGTCAGACTGTGACACGCTTATATATGTCCCTATGGCGAAACCCTGGGAGGGAGGCATCTTCACCCTCCTTAAGTTAGACAAAGCTTTTCTGAATCCGTCACGATCCTGCACTTTTATTTTGTACTCTCCGCCACCTATTAGTTTGTGGTTTCAGGTGGAGTTTTTTGTTGTTGGCGCAATTGTGTCCATTTGTCAGGTTGTTTAGCTAGCTAGCTAGCTTTATTCAGTTCAAGGGATGCGAATGCCAAATTAAGTAGACGAGGCCAAATGTGCACAGCTTACCCGAAGCAATATCCACACAACATGTTTAGGCAATACGCAAGTGCAAAATATGAAATCGGCTCAATGTCACAAATGAAGCTACAGTTGAAGTCGGAAGTTTACATACACCTTAGCCAAACACATTTAAACTCAGTTTTTCACAATTCCTGACATTTAATCCTAGAAAATAATCCCTGTTTTAGGTCAGTTAGGATCACTACTTTATTTTAAGAATGTGAAATGTCAGAAAAATAGTAGAGAGAATGATTTATTTCAGCTTTTATTTCTTTCATCACACTCCCAGTGGGTCAGAAGTTTACATACACTCAATTACTATTTGGTAGTGTTGCCTTTAAAATGTTTAACTTGGGTCAAACGTTTCAGGTAGCCTTCCACAAGCTTCCCACAATAAGTTGGGTGAATTTTGGCCCATTCCTCTTGACAGAGCTGGTGTAACTGAGTCAGGTTTGTAGGCCTCCATGCTCACACACTCTTTTTCAGTTCTGCCCACAAATTTTCTATAAGATTGAGATCAGGGCTTTGTGATGGCCACTCCAATACCTTGACTTTGTTGTCCTTAAGCCATTTTGCCACAACTTTGGAAGTATGCTTGGGGTCATTGTCCATTTGGAAAACCCATTTGCGACCAAGCTTTAACTTCCTGACTGATGTCTTGAGATGTTGCTTCAATATATCCACATAATTTTCCTGCCTCATGATGCCATCTATTTTGTGAAGTGCACCACTCCCTCATGCAGCAAAGCACCCCCACAACATGATGCTGCCACCCCCGTGCTTCACAGTTGGGATGGTGTTCTTCGGCTTGCAAGCCTCCCCCTTTTTCCTCCAAACATAACGATGGTCATTATGGCTAAACAGTTATATTTTTGTTTCATCAGACCAGAGGACATTTCTCCAAAAAGTACAATCATGTGCAGTTGCAAACCATAGTCTGACTTTTTTATGCTCGTTTTGGAGCAGTGGCTTCTTCCTTGCTGAGCGGCCTTTCAGGTTATGTCGATATAGGACTCGTTTTACTGTTGATATAGATACTTTTGTACCTGTTTCCTCCAGCATCTTCACAAGGTCCTTTGCTGTTGTTCTGGGATTGATTTGCACTTTTCGCACCAAAGTACGTTCATCTCTAGGAGACAGAACGTGTCTCCTTCTAGAGCGGTATGACGGCTGCGTGGTCCCATGGTGTTTATACTTGCATACTATTGTTTGAACAGATGAACGTGGTACCTTCAGGTGTTTGTAAATATCTCCCAAGGATGAACCAGACTTGTGGAGGTCTACTATTTTTTTATGAGGTCTTGGCTGATTTATTTTGATCTCCCCATGATGTCAAGCAAAGAGGCACTGAGTTTGAAGGTAGGCCTTGAAATACATCCACAGGTACACCTCCAATTGAATCAAATTATGTCAATTAGCCTATCAGAAGCTTCTAAAGCCATGACATAATCTTCTGGAATTTTCCAAGCTGTTTAAAGGCACAGTCAGCTTAGTGTATGTAAACTTCTGACTCAGTGGAATTGTGATACTGTGAATGATAAGTTAAATAATCTGTCTGTAAGCAATTGTTGGAAAAATTACTTGTGTCATGCACAAAGTAGATGTCCTAAACATCTTGCCAAAACTATAGTTTGTTAACAAGACATGTGTGGAGTGGTTGAAAAACAAGTTTTAATGACTCCAACCTAAGTGTATGTAAACTTCCGACTTCAACTGTACTTCAGGCTAGGCAAAGCAGCTGTTGACAGTGACTGGACTCAGGAATGTCGGCGGCGTCAATGATTTGAAAGGTTGGAAATGAAGTAATGAATACCATTGCACCTTTAATGAGAATCTGAGATTTTGAGCACAAAAACCACCAGAATCATTGAGAATCATTATTTGACTTTTCATAACAGTTTAAAAAAAATAATTAGATTGTTACAGGGTAACCTCTGCCTACCCTGACTGCACATCACTGGAAACACCATTAAAGGCTTTGCTCCTAGCAGAACTCGGCTAAGCGAAGGGAACGTCTGTGCTCGCATACTCCCTTAAAATACCTTCAATTTTCCCTCTTGAGACGCCGTAGCAACAACAAAGCAAGTAAACACTTCTGCAAAATAGTCCGAATGAATCAAAGATAAATCTGTACTTCATTTTGCCGTTTTACAGAGGTCTTTTTACAGGTCAATTTGAAAACTAGTCGTCTCTTGTTGAATGACAAAAAACACTTAATTGAAGGATCCCGTCCATAGTTCCCACTCCTGCTAGGTGTAGTAATGTTGACCAATCACCGATGAAGGGGCTTAGAATTCGGCTACTAAACTTCAACTTGCCAACTTGCCGAACATATGAAAAAGAAAACAGCCGAAAGAACAAAACGAACGAAAACGTCACAAAATGTCGTCATATGTGCACAAACTGTTTCGATTGGGAAGAATAATGTAAGCTTAACAGTTAATAATCAATGTCTGGCCAACACATGGGCTTTAAAAATGACTAATTCATCTTGATCCTGTCAATATGGATGTGAATAATGTGAGATCATATTAACCAGTTTTAATGTACACTGAAACAATATTGAATTTGTGCCAATTTAGATATTTCTTACAAGGTATTGGCTTACAATGGAGGCTGAGCAGTTCAGAGAAGCATACCAATACAAAAACACATTAATACAGTGTCTAATCATAGATTAAGATGAAAGGAAAGTAGAACCAACTCTGAGTCATCACAAAGGATGGGGCCCCATTGAGCTCATCTCAGCATGCTTCCCTGACTCCATCTGTGAGACACTTACTCTTTCAATCACAGAGTTTGGCCTTGCTTTCCCCTTGCCCCTGATATGTTACACAACCATCTCAGAAGATGGAGTGGACATCCATAATCATACCCTGACTACACATACACAGACACATGCACACATCAACCCTTCTCAAGCTGGTTTTGGAAACATCAAAAGTGACTGTAGGGAGTCTGAAACTTAAGAGCATGCAGCACGCCTTGGTCCGCAGGTATGCGGTGCATGGGCTCGAGGTATGAAGCCCATGCTGGGTCCCGCTCACATTGGATGTCTCTATCTGTGGAAACTTTTATTTTTCAACTCGCGCATCCCCACCAGTCCAGTGGGCCTCCATATAGAGCTGCGGCCAGGATGTATCAATCAACCGCGCGCCAAGGGAATTACCTCATTGCACATTGGCAGCACTATCTAAGCAGGCTTTGAGATAAATACACGCTCTTTAAGTTACATGCTACTCCGTGAGAACCTCTGCTTTATCACCCCAGAGGCCGACAGGTTCGGCCTGTGTCCTTTTGCTTTGGTTTTTCTATCCACTTCTTCTGGCCCATCTCCATCCCCATGCGTTCGAGGACAACTTTATGAAATCAGAATATATGGAATAAGGCAGTGGGTAGTGCCAAATGTTTATTTTTACAATAACAGTAACAATACATGGTCTAAGTAACGACTTCAGTCCGTTAAACTCTTCGATTTCATCTAACAATGCTTCCCTCTTTCGTCGACTCATTGTCATACTCACGTTGAAACAATGACAATGCAGTCAATGGAAAGATAACTAAATTCAGCTAGCCTTTCTTGCATAATGTGTCAGTGCTCACTTGAAAATGAATCCCAACGGTGCCTCCAATGTTGTTAACCACTCTATAAGCTTATCAGGTCAAGTCAAACACGAAGGGGAATACGCTAGCATATTAACACACAACATATCTAACACTTAAACACACATTATTGTACTCACACATACTCAGAAATGAAGACAATGATATTGGCCTACTCACATAACCACACAACAGTGTGCTCACTCATAAACACACAAAGTTGCATGGTCGGGCTGATAAGATTGCAGATTGTGCCTTTAAGTGGATATTTTAAATCTGGTTTTACTTTTGCCCTGTCAGCCCTCAATCCTCCCCAGTGCCCATCAACTCCCTATGCACAGGAGTGATGGTTAAACTGGGTTTGATGTTCTGCTGTCTGAAAATCATCTTTTACACATTCCAAAAGCCAAATGCAATTTGGACTGTCACCAGTGGTCCACATTTGAACATAGAGTAGTTGGCAATTCTGGCATTCACTTTAAGTATCCATGCCTTTGACGATTATCTGCCTGAGATAATAGTTATCTCTCAACTCTTCACCTGTACTACACTGCTGCTAACAGATGCAGAGGAATGGCAAAGATTCCGTATCAAACGTTTCCTCCTCAATCTCTCACTCAGCTCATTGGAATGGTCTTAAATAAGCTTGCTCCCTTAAACAGATAGTTAAAGGATGGGAAAGCTGAAGGAAGCATCTTAACCCAATTAAAAATGCCTGGAAGTCCTTTAAAGTGAAAAGAGCAATTCCCTTTACACAAGCTGAACAAGACGCAGGTTCATAAATTACCCTCTCAAGTACACCGTTGAGGCTTTAAGCATGGGGATGAGGCCGAGAGAAATGAAAATGGGATGACCCCGCGACCTCCCAACTCTTAACCCCTGCCCTGAGTCCTGGGCTACTCCCTGGGCGCTCCAACAAAAAGGCCCCGGTCGGACGGCCCATTTGGGCTTTGTCTCTGTGACCCACACACGCGTTGTCACTCCGGGTTCTTGCTGCTCGGCCTCATTATTCAACACACCTGGGGGAGGGGGAGGAGAGAGAGAGACCTGGGGATGGATGGGCTTGCTGATTAAAATTAAACACAGCAGGCAAGAATTTCTTCCAGATTCTTATTATTCTTCATTCTTTTTTTTCTCGTTCCCTGCCTCCATGCACAGAAGATAGGAGAAGTAGCAGACGAGTGAAAGATATGTTGACAAGGGGTGCTAAGTGGATTTGAGTTATGGGCAGTTGGGCGATGTGTTTGTTTAACCATCTGGTAGCAACTCCCTCAGTTTTGTGATGTAGTGCCTGTGGAGGGAAAAAGCCCAGTTCCTAATACATATGCGACTGATGGCATGATGGGTCGCACAAACGTGCAGCTGGGTTCATTGATTCATATTTCAGCTCACGTTTAAATCAGAAAAAGATTGGAACGCTGCATGAGTGACATCACCAGGGACCTCCAGAAAAATGTGTTAAAAAAACTAGAAGAAATGTGTTTCACGATAATTGGTTTCACATGAGTATGCATGCTACACCATATCTGATGAGCATTCAATCTAACATTTCAAGAATTTCAATGTATAGGGAAATTATGACCATCCCAGTACCACTTTACATAAAGTGGCACTAAAACCTATTAAAAGTGTAACTACAGTGTAATATAATGCATGTAAATATCTGTTTGTAATTACACAAATTGAAATAGCAAACCAGTATCAAATATGTAAGTACGATGTGTACAATGTGTTGTAATTATTCAGACCACAGCAAATGTTTATATAATTTTAATGAGTAAGATACCAGAATGATGCATGATAAAACATAACAAAAACGTGCACACTAAGAAGTAGACAAACTAACATTTCAGTAATACAATGATCTCTTTTCACCGGACAACACTGTGTCAAAGACTATGTCAAATCGCAGTCATCATTTTCTAAGGCCCCTTATTGAATCAGGTATGGGATGGGGATTCCATGTGGATAGGATTCTCTACGAGACGGCATTGTTCATTTTCAGCAATTACATGCAAAGTGCCTGTAACTGAATTAGGCCTCTCTTATTGAGGCGTTGACATCGAGTTCTGAAGCAATTACCCTGGCTTTTAATAAAGTGCAGACCGAATTCACTTTTTAATCTCGCTCTTCTGAATTATTAAGCAGCTGTCCCGCCCCATCTTTTGATCATAGGTTTCCTGCTCACACAGAACTGATCGGAGGGAAGAGAAAAGGCCTTACAATAATATGGTGGAATTGGAGCCATAGTAATCGTAATGCAAAGCATTGTTCGATATATAGATACGGACAGGGAAACAATCTGTAAAATTAGAGATTAATAACTTATATTTATGTTATTTATTAATCATTTTCATTAAAAGCTTTTTATTTGAAAAGGTTTGAACAAGATTATATGTATATGCGCTTCATTTGATGTAAAGGAGGACAATTCCAACTACTTGAAGGCAAAAAGCCGATCTAGATAGTTTCCTAATGTCCAATTCATGATATTCCATTCCGTCCATTCCCCACAGCAATGCCACCAGTCATGAAAACGAATAAAAGCTGGATCATGTTTTGAAATGGAAACAGTCACATTTTAGTGTTAACAAACATGGAACATCGACCCTCTGTAAAACCCAAACCGTTTGGATCAATAAAAGCCATTCTCTAACTGGGAAAACAAAGCCGAAGTCCTGATTTCTCTTTTAGCGACTTGGTCTTGTTTTTTTTTCTATCCATCAGGAGAAATGTCAGGAGAACTGTAAACGTATAAAAGGTCAGCCCAGTACTAACAGACCAAACCAAATGCTTTAATTACGCACGCTGTTCTCTATAGCAGAGGCCATGGACGCGCTCTGGCGCTGAAGATTACATTTGTTTTGTTTTCACACCGTGTTGAGCCTCACACAAACTTTAGCTCTGAATAGTGTCACTGGGAGAGATCTTTGTGTCGCTAGTCGTCGTGTTTGTAGCTACTGTGCGGCAGCCATAATATGTCTGGTGTCACCGGGCAAGCACCGACAAGAAAATCAATGTCCAAGGGTTGTGGTTGTTGGTTTTGATTTCAGACCAACTAGCTGGAAGTTTGATCTTTTACACCTTTCTTTCCTTTTTTCATTACAGGTCTGACATATGAAGGTACAGAACATAGAAATGTAACACGATATATAGTATTTATAAGGGCTGTATCTAGTCTTCAAGATCTGTGTTTGACACAATCTATATGTGACCTAAAATAAATCACATCATGCTAGACTTATTTCTTACAACCAACAATAACTTTTGAACATAAGATCAGCAGTTACTACATTCCAGATTCATCTTCCACTCATCTCCCCTGGGCTCTTTCAGTAATTTCGACCCAATTTTTGGGCTACCTAAAAGGAAACGCTGGGACCTCCCGAGTGGCGCAGCAGTCTAAGGCACTGCATTGCAGTGCTTGAGGCGTCACTAAAGACCCTGGTTCGATCCCAGGCTGTGTCGCAGCGGGACGGGACTGGGAGACCCATGAGGCGGCGCACAATTGACCCAGCGTCATCCAGGTTAAGGAAGGGTTTGGCCGGCCGGGATGCTCTTGTCCCATCGCACTCTAGCAACTCCTTGTGGCGGGCCAGGCGCATGCACGCTGACTTCGGTCACCAGTTGTATGGTGTTTCCTCCGACACATTGGTGCGGCTGGCTTCCGGGTTATATCACAAAATTACGAGAATACAGAGGCAAGGGGGGGGGGGGGGAAATAACGCTCTGGATAACATAGTAACAGACTTGTTCTGTTATGGTGAGTAAAAAGGTCAGAGTGAGCTGTTCTCTCATTTGTAGCTAGTAAGATACCCAACGTTAGCCAGTAAGCTTGTGTGCTTGACTACTGCTGTTAGGTCAGCTAGCTAATGTTACGTGTCTGATCTGTGTAGTAATATTATTGGTATCTCAGAGCCATTTGCTTGGCAAGTTATAGCCTAATGATAGCTAGCTAACATTGAACCCTTTTTTGCACGCTTTGAACCATTTTTTTGCATGCTTTGACAACAACAACATCGTGCCGGGTGTGAGGGCCGTCACCGACCCAGAGGATTTGGTGATCTCGCTCTCCGAGGCCGAAGTGAAAAAGGTCTTTAATCAGGTTAACACCCGCAAGGCTGCGGGGCCTGACGGTATTCCAGGGGGCGTTCTCAGAGCATGCGCTGAACAGCTGGCAGACATATTCATTTTCAACCTCTCCTTGTCCTGGTATGTAATTCCCACATGTTTTAAGATGCCCACCATCATTCATGTCCCCAAGAATTCTAAGGCTTCATGCCACAATGACTACCGCCCTGTAGCACTCACATCTGTAATCATGAAGTGCTTTGAGAGGCTGGTTATGACCCACATTAACTCCACCATCCCAGCCATCCTAGATCCACGCCAATTTGCATACCACCCCGACAGATCCATAGATGACCCAATCTCAATTGCTCTCCACACTGCCCTCACCCACCTAGATAAGAGGAATACCTATGTGAGAATGCTGTTCATTGACTACAGCCCAGCGTTCAACACCATTGTCCCCTCCAAGCTCGTCACCAAGCTTAGGACTCTGGGTCGGCACCTCTTCCCCCTCAAGAAGTTGAAAAAGTTTGGCATGGGCCCTCAAATCCTCAAAAAGTTCTACAGCTGCACGATTGAGAGCATTTTGACTGGCTGCATCATTGCCTGGTATGGCAATATCACCACCCTTGAGCGCATGGAGCTACAGAGATTGGTGCGGACAGCTCAGTACATCACTGGGGCCGAGCTCCCTACCATCAAGGACCTTTATATCAGGCGGTGTGGTAGGAAGGGCCGGAAAATCGTTAAAGACTCCAACCACCCAAGCCATAGACTATTCTCTCTGCTTCAGCATGGCAAGTGGTACCGGAGCATCAAGTCTGGCACCAACAAGCTCTTGAACAGCTTCTATCCCCAAGCAACAAGACTGATAAATAGCTACACAGACTATCTGAGTTAACCTTTATCCTCATTGACCTTTTTATTTGTGTCTCTTTGCACACTCACAGGGCCCTAGACACACACACACACACACACACACACACACACACACACACACACACACACACACACACACACACACACACACACACACACACACACACACACACACACACACACACACACACACACACACACACACACACTCCATCATCTTCTCACTCACACATAACATGCATATATATTTATACTAACTCTACATACCTTCTCACCCACTCACATACAAGCTGCTGCTACTCTGTTTATCTTATATCCAGTTTCCTAGTCACCTTACCCCTATACATATCTACCTACATCACTCCAGTATCCCTGCACATTGTAAATATGGTATTGGAACTGACCCTGTATATAGTAATGCTTACTTACTTATTGTGTTCTTCATATTTCTCGTGTTTTTTTCCCTTCTAGTATTACATTGCTATTGGTTATTGCATTGTATGGTTTTGAGTTTGCAAGAGAGGCATTTCACTGTACTTGTGCATGTAACATTAAAACTTTAAACTAATATCACCAACCTGATCCACTGGCCATTTGGGCCAAAAAGGGAAGCCCAAAATGCTTTACTGGCCAATGACATGATGTGCTTGTCCATTTCTTTGAGCTCGTCACATCCCGTATCAGTTGAGCACAATTTATGTATTCATGTGAACTCTTTCTTTCTTCCTCTTTTGTCTTTCTCCACATTACCCTAAAAGCTACGGGACAAACAGGCATTCAACAATTCCCTACAAGCTAATATAACGCATGTAATTCAGATTTGATGTTAGCTTGGCCACGCTTTATTGGATGATCAAATGACTGCATCAATGCACGAAGCAGGTTAATAAAGTGTGGGTCCGCTGTGTAAATTGTCAATTTGCTTTGACTTGGCAATGGGCATGGTTGACAGTGAAAAAGCACACTCTGGTGACTCAATTGACTCTCCATCCAGTTCAAAGGTTAATTAATCATTATTTCTCCATCTCAGCAGGAGCCACCTTCTCTCCCGTGGCCGGCCCTGTGAAAGTAACTCATTTTAGGGAGATCATTTGCCTTGATTTAATCAGGAGCAATGTTATTTTTGGAGATTACTGAACATAACCAAGAGGAATTGGTTTATTGATCCTCTACCAGTCGCTGACTTACATATTACAGGATGTGCCCTTTACAGGATGTGTTCAATTATTAATATATGGTTTAATCCTCAGTAAATACTTTATGTAAACTGTAAGATTCTAATGTGACCATTGAAATATATCACAGTAGGTCTTGGGATACATTTTTCATGTAGGCAGATTGACACTGATAACCACCTTTCCATACATCTGTAAAAAAAAAAAACATAAATACAATTATTATATAAATAAAAACTATTGAGGGAAAGTCTCTAATACACAGATACAATGTAAACATGTTTGGTATAGTGCTTAGTCATGGCAAAGCCACAGCTTTAAAATGCATTATTGTGTGAAACTGTCTCCGAGTGTGACCCGGGCTGAAATCACTCTCCTGCCTTTTGACCCAGAACCCTGCTTGCGGAAAACTGCCAGAGCAAAATGAGAGCGGCAGAGTTTAGGATAGATTTGATTTCACTTCTGGCCAGGTGTGAGCTTTGTACTTGCCACGAACCATGCTAGTGCTCTGGCCTTCCCATCCAAAAGCTGGTTATTTACACCCATACCTGGGCTCTTTGTCACAACAGTTTTAATGCAAACGTTGGATGTGAAAATTCTGTCACTAACTTGAACCACACTGTTCCACGCAAGCTCAATGAAAATATGTGCCTACATCCACCTAAAACAAATTGTCTAATAAAAGTGTAACTTGAGTGTTAATTTGAAGTAATATGGATTTTTCTGAAATATTTCTATCAGGTTATTAACCAGTCAGAATATGAAAGTATTCAACCAATCTGCTAAAATTGTTCTTGCATATCATTCACCCATGAATGTAATGTAACCTTAAAAGGAGATGTGCATGGAACACAGTGTCATGGTCCCTAGGTATGATAATGACATCATTCAGCAACAGGAATTCTCCATGATGCATCACTCTACGTATGCTACACAATGAAGATTGATGTTCCAAATCAAATCGTATGGTTGGGGAATCTAGCCCAGTTGATAAATAAACCAAGATTTGAATCAATGTAATCTCTAGGAATATTCTTTGAATGTTCTGTCTATTTCAATTAAACAATTCCCCTCCTTGTAGATCAATAAAGTTTATTTAATAATCTGATACGCTATATTTGACTATTTTGTGGTAATTTACATGCATTAACAATTTGATGAAAAATACTTAATCGGTAGCCATCCACTGTATGATTACAACCGAGATGGATTTAAAATCTTATCTTTGTTAACTTGTACTACGTACAGCATTACTAAAGATATCAGTGGAACTTTGGCTCCAAATGATCACGGCTAAACATTGTTCTGTTGAAATAACTCTCCAAAGTCCCTCCCGTTCTACATTCATTCCGAGGCATATACATTTGTCTAAACCCAGC
This sequence comes from Salmo salar, assembly GCF_965601325.2. Lineage (NCBI taxonomy): Eukaryota > Metazoa > Chordata > Actinopteri > Salmoniformes > Salmonidae > Salmo > Salmo salar. The sequence goes on along the minus strand of NC_138299.1, from coordinate 69,613,593 downwards.
ACTGGGATTTGATTTGTCTCGTATGCAGCGGACAGTTGTCCTATGGGTTAATGGCCCACCGAAGACCTGAATCAGGCCCAGATGAAAGGAACCTAAAGGGCCCTCATTTTTCCCCATTAATCATCCTTGTTTTCTTTAAAGTGATCTTTTCACCCTGTTTTAAGTACCTGTCCGTTTTCTGGGGGCTCGTCCGAGGTGCAAGGGGCCAACTGGAGGCCTATCCGAGCCTCGCACCCTGCTCACAAGGAGTCCCCGGAGCCCAGAATCAGGCCCCAGGTTTAATGGCTTTTGTAATGGCAAATTATAAGGCACTACAAGGGGAAGATTAATCGAAGGGTGGTCTAGGACTTGCCGGGGTTCAGGCTTTAAGGTAACCTGAGATTGTTCACTATCGCACAAAAAAATGTGGACGACTGCCCTGGCCGACCACGGCATTGCAGACACATGAACTCTTACAACATGACGTTTTACCAGGCTTAATATTTTCACTGCCCTGGGGCCAACTGACCAAAAAATCATTATCATTTGTAAAACTAACAAATTGTTTTGTCAGGATTTTCAGCACCATCATCATTCCTGTGCTAATAGATTTGCTTTGACTCAGAGGCCACTTAATTCTCTCTCTCGTTATGGCGCTGCTGAGCTGATCCGAGTATTTCCTTCAAAAGCTGAAGACTCATTTAACTGTGAGGCAGGTCAAAATGAACGAGGGAGTAAAAAAATCTGAGATGCACTTTGTCAAAGTGTACAAAAATGTCCTGAAAAATGTAAGTCCTCCCTGATATGAAACATTTATTTGTTCACTATGTGAATGAACTTAAGTAGCTATGTAATTGTGAACACATATTCTCAAACTGAGTTAATGTGGGGTTGTATCCCCAGTGTGTATGAGACTGCAGAGAGGTGATCTTTGTTTTACTTTGGGTGGGATCCATTTCTGTATTTTGAGGTATGGCGTCATGCCCTACTTCAGTCAAACTGTGCGTCTACGTGTAAGGCATTGCACTCTGGGATGACATGATTACGTCATTAGGGTAGTGACCTCGGCCTTTACTACATCAATTTGAAATTGATCCTGTAGGACCTTCTCTTGATGAAGCATCTCAGCGTTATCATGTATCACGTCAAATCTTTAAGAAATTCAAGATTCATTGTTATCATGCTTAAAAATATACAACAAACCTCAATTCACACAAAACAAAAATACAAAATGTATATTAAAATACAAATGTAACCATTATAATCAGTAATAGGTCTGAGCAGCCAACAAGTTATCTCAAGGAGAACATAAAGACAGCCTCACCACATGAGGGCCACTAAAACAGTGTGAGTCTCACCTTTTAAAGGAACGTCATGGTTGTTCGTGGCTCCTATAGCTGTCACGCCAAACTTGGTATTAGAGAAACCAGGCAAAATTGAGGGACTACCTTAATGTGTTGACACTTATCTGGTAAGTCCTGTCTAAGTGGTACCATTTTAGTTTTGCTCTTTCATATAAATGACATCTGAGATGAGGCTGCATTTGCCTCAGAACAGCACTTGACCCCTCCTAAGAATGCGAAAAACACAAAAAAAATGCTAACGAAATGGGAGGCCCAAGTTTCCCACTCATATCTCATCTCTATTAACGGGTTTACTGGTGACCCCAGGGGTCCTCGTAAAAAAGTTTACACAGAGGTTTCAGTTAGAGTTCCCGAAAAAAAGAATGAAAGAAATCGGTTAGTTTATGGTTAGCCTTCAGAATTTTACGGCATGTTTTACTAAAGTTCCCATTTTTACAGACCCTGGTTCCAATTAGCCAGCCAGTGGCATAGGGGTCTAACCTGAGCTTTACTTTATTCTTTAAAAAAAAGAAAATAAAAACGTGAGGGGCGCTTAATTGACTGTTGATCTCTGAGGACACACACAGGTCAAGCCAGGAGGCTCGGAGTCAGGTTCGAAATCAGCATTAGCTGAGCTATGCTGCCATTTCCAGAATGGAATGAAGTACGACTGGACCAAAAAGGTGGTCGCCCATAGATCACTTCTCATTTCTTACAATGTAAATTTGTATTAGCTACACCAGTTGGAATGACATGTGGGAGCTAATTTCATTCAATAAGATAATCAAGTTCTAGGTTTTACACTGGGCGAAAGGGTCCATATCAGGCGCTACCTATACATGAAATGTTTTTGATATTCTAGAGAATACGGACCATTTCCAATGCATATTTTGAGTTGTGGATTTGCACCATATCCTGACAAATTCTGAACCCAAATGTGTCTTTTAGACATATATCATATTGGGATTACTCTGAATATCAAACATGGACATTTCCTATGGCCGGATTTGGACTCATTCAATATCTTGAGATATGTGACATCCTATTTTCTCTCTTCATGTTGAAAAATACTGACTGCATACATTGCATTGGTATTGGTATTTATTAGGGTCCCCATTAGCCGCTGCAAAAGCAGCAGCTACTGTTCCTGAGGTCCACATGAAACATGACATAACACCTAGTACAGAACATTATTAGTCAAGGACTGAACTACATACATTTAAAACGTCACACATAGCCTACATATCAGTATATACACACAATATCAAGGTCTAATACATAATACAGTACAAATTACAATACAATATATATATAAAATGGCTGTCTCTTCAGTCCCCTTTGTGCAGTAAGGTGTTCTTTTATCATTTTTTTTTATCTGTTTTTATTGCTAACTTAAGTTAGCTGGAGTGGCAAAGAGTTCCATGTAGTCATGGCTCTATTTAATGCTGTGCATTTCCCAGCCTCTGTTCTAGACCTAGGGACTGTAAAGATACCTCTGGTTGCATGTCTTGTGTTGTACCGATGAGTATCTGAACCCTGTGCCAACTGCTTGAACAGACAGTTCGGTACCTTCAACACAACAAAGACCAATAGTGATGCATTCAAGCTCTCCTCAACTTTGAGCCAGGACAGATTGAAACGCATGTTACTGACACTTGTCCTCCATGTACATCTAAGTGTGATACGTGCTGCTTTATTCTGGACCAACTGTAATTGACCTATGTCCCTATTTGCCGCACATGACCACACAGCTGGGCAGTAGACCAGGTGCGACAAAGCTAGGGCCTGTAGGACCTGTCTGGTCGACTGAGATGTTAAGAAGGCAGAGCAACGCTGAATCATTGACAGACCTCTTCCCATTTTAGCAACCATTGAATCTATATGTTTTGACCATGACAGCTTTTTATTTAGGATTACACCCAGAAGTTTAGTCTCCTCAACTTGCTCAATCAACCACAGTATTCAATAAAATATCTAAATGAGGCTTAGCATTTAGTGAGTGATTGGCCCAAAAATGATGCTTTTCTTTTTTGAGATATTTAGCACCAGCCAATTGCTAGTTGCCAATTCTAAAATTGACTGGAGCTCTATGTTAAGGGTGTCAGTTGTTTATTTTACTGTTGCAGCCTACGTGTATACTGTTGAATCATCAGACACACAGGCTTTATTCAAGGTCAGTGGAAGGGCATCAAAATAATAATGGCCCTAGCCGGCTGCCCTGTGCTACACCACACTCAAGTGAATTTGCATGAGAGAGGCTTCCATGAACAAAAACCTTATTTGTTCCAATCAGATAGGTAACGCTATATCCATAATAAGGCAGAGGATGCATCTATTGATTCCAGGTATGCTTCTCTTGGCTGAGGTCCATATCCGATATGATTTTTGATATGTTGAAAATAAAGACACATTTCTGAATAATTTGACAAATATGAAATCCAGATTATTCTTTCATGCCCAAATCGTTTTGGATTCCCTTCAGATATCATACATGGTATGGCTGGATATTTACTCATTAGATGAGTAACAACAAATAACAAAATTACCCTGCAGGGATTTTCTTTCTTCTCCCCCTATCAAGCCTCAAGGTGACAGCTAGCGTTTTTTTTTTAATGTAGGCGTATTTAGGTTAATATAAGATAGCCAGTTAAATAACATAGCTGGCTAGCTAACCAGCAACTTGGCTTTACCATGTTCCAGTTAATTTTCTCATTACAAATGAACCGGCTAGAGTTGCTACCTTGTGGTATGGTTATGGGAAATTACATTTTCTTGCATTGACAGTTTGGAGTGGATCACAGACCTATCAGGAATAAAAGGTAAGACCCAAGTGCAGACCGTGTGAAGTAACAATGTTTATTGTAACACCAGGGGCAGGTAAATGACAGGTCAAGGCTGGCAGGCTCAGGGACAGGCATAGTTCAGTAATCCAGAGGTGGAGCAAAGGTACAGGACGGCAGGGTCAGGGTAGGCAAAGGTCAATAATCCAGTAGTGGGACAAAGGTACGAGACGGCAGGCAGGCTCAGGCACGGGCAGAGTGGTTAAGCGGGCGGGTACAAGGTCAGGACAGGCAAGGGTCAAAAACCAGGAGGCCAAGAAAAGAGAGGCATGGACAAAGACTGGCGCTGACAGAACGACAGAAGCTTGACAAACAAGACCAACTGGCAACAGACAAACAGAAAACACAGGTATATGTACACAGGCGGTAATGGGGAAGATGAGCGACACCTGGAGGGGGGTGGAGACAAGCACAAAGACAGGTGAAACAGATCAGGGTGTGACAAGCCCAATATTACCACCACGTTGGGTCTGGTGTGTATCATCCATAGCAAACAGGGCAGGCAGGGGTATTGAGGGTGTGCAACTTTAATTTTCTGTTAAATAAATAAAATAAATTTTTTGCAAAGATTGTCCTATGTTTGCAATTTTACAGAAACATGTGTTGTGATTGGAGCTCTGGATTTTCTATGCTTTATGTTTTAAACAGAAATAGCAGAGATCTGCTTTGGAAATAGCAACTTGGATTAAATATGAAGATGTTTGCCTTCCCGTGCCTTGTATAGCCTAGTACTGAATATGGTGCACATGTATGTTCAGATACACTATATATACAAAAGTATGTGGACACCCCTTCAAATTAGTGGATTCGGCTATTTCAGCCACACCCGTTGCTGATTTATAAAATCGAGCCCACAGCCATGCAATCTCCATAGACAAATATTGACAGTAGAATGGCCTTACTGAAGAGCTCAGTGACTTTCAACGTGGCACTGTCACAGGATGCCACCTTTCCAACAAGTCCGTTCGTCAGATTTCTGCTGCCCCGGTCAACTCTAAGTGCTGTTATTGTGAAGTGGAAACGTCTAGGACCAACAACAGCTCAGCAGCGAAGTGGTAGGCCACACAAGCTCACAGAATGGGACCTCCGAGTGCTGAAGCACAGAAGCGTGTAAAAAACATCTGTCCTTGTTTGCAACACTCACTACCGAGTTCCAAACTGCCTCTGGCTGTAACGTCAGCACATTAACTGTTCGTCGGAAGCTTCATGAAATGGGTTTCCATGCTGAGCAGACACACATAAGTCTAAGATCACCATGTGCAATGCCAAGCCCTAATGCATGGTGCTAAATGTAAAGTTTGGTGAAAGAGGAATAATGGTCTGGGACTGTTTTTCATGGTTCAGGCTCCTCAGTTCCAGTGAAGGGAAATCTTAACGCTACAGCATACAATGACATTTTAGACAGTTTGGGCAAGGCCCTTTCCTGTTCCAGCATAACAATGCCCCTGTGCACAAAGCGAGGTCCATCCAGAAATGGTTTGTTGAGATCGGTGTGGAAGAACTTGACTGCCCTGCACAGAGCCCTGACATAGACCCCATCGGACATCTTTGGGATGAATTGGAATGCCGACTGCGAGCCAGGCCTAATCGCTCAACATCAATGCTCTTGGTGAGGTCAGGCACTGATGTTGAAGCAAGTCCCCGCAGCAATGTTGCAACATCTAGTGGAAAGCCTTCCCAGAAGAGTGGAGGCTGTTATAGCAGCTAAGGGGGGACCAATTCCATATTAATGCCCATGATTTTTGGAATGAGTGTTGTTCGACGAGCAGGTGTCCACATACTTTTGGTAATGTAGTGTATGTCACCATGTGAAGAAGAACAATGACTTTCAGTGCCTGAACAGGTAAAATCATTTGGTCGCTGGGCATTTTATGAGTTGTATTTAGTCAATTTTTTTATCAGACATACGATGTCACGTTCGTCATAATAATGATCGGACCAAGGTGCAGCGTGAGTAGCATTCCACATAATTTATTAGAAAGTGAAACTTTAGAAAAAATACAAAGCAGATAAAGAATAAACAAACTGTGACTAACAATGCAACTACACATAAACAATATCCCATAACCCCCAAGTGAAAAACAAGTATGATCCGCAATTAGAGACAATTACCAGCTGCCTCTAATTGGGAATCATACAAATCACCAACATAGAAAATAAAACCTAGAACCCCACATTGAAATAAATAAACTAGATCACCCCCCAGTCACGTCCTGAACCACTTCACCATAGAGAAACAATGGCTCTCTATGGTCAGGGCGTGATACCCCCAAAAAGTGAGGACTCCGTCCGCAAAACCTGAACCCAAAAGGGAGAGTTGGGGGGAGGGGGGGGGGGGGGGGGGTCTAGGGTCGGTGGCGGCTCTGGTGCAGGACGAAGAACCCTCTCATTCTGTGGATCCGCCGACATCGGAGGCAGCTCTGGTGCGGGACGAAGAACCCGCTCAGCTCGTGGATCCAGCCATGGACCCAGGCTGGACACTGTGCCTGGACTGGATCTCGGTGCAGAGGAAGACTCCCGCCATGGAGCGGGACTGGACGCTGTGCCTGGACTGGACACCAACGCAGAAGAAGACTCTGTCCTTGGAGCTGGACTGGACGCTGTGCCTGGACTGGGCACCAACGCAGAAGAAGACTCTGGCCTTGGAGCTGGGGCTGGACTGGTCGCTGTACTTAGACTGGGCATTGGCGCAGAGGAAAGCTCCGGCCATGGAGCTGGAGGTTCCGGACCGTGGACCATCTCTGGAGGTTCCGGGCCGTGGACCGTCTCTGGAGGCTCCGGGGCGTGGACCGTCTCAGGAGGCTCCGGGCCGTGGACCGTCTCAGGAGGCTCCGGGCCGTGGACCGTCTCAGGAGGCTCCGGGCCGTGGACCGTCTCAGGAGGCTCCAGGCCGTGGACCGTCTCAGGAGGCTCCGGGCCGGGGACCGTCTCAGGAGGCTCCGGGCCGGGGACCGTCTCTGGAGGCTCCGGGCCGTGGACCGTCTCAGGAGGCTCCGGGCCGGGGACCGTCTCAGGAGGCTCCGGGCTGTGGACTGTCTCAGGAGGCTCCGGGCCGTGGACCGTCTCAGAAGGTTCCGGACTGTGGACCGTCGTCGGAGGTTCCGGACTGTGAAACGTCGCCGGAGGTTCCGGACTGTGAAACGTCGCCGGAGGTTCCGGACTGTGAAACGTCGCCGGAGGTTCCGGACTGTGAAACGTCACCGGAGGTTCCGGACTGTGAAACGTCGCCGGAAGCTCTGGACTGGACACTGTCGCCTGAAGCTCTGGACTGGGGACCGTTGCCTGAAGCTCTGGACTGGGGACCGTTGCCTGAAGCTCTGGAACGGGAATGCGCACTGGAGGCCTGATGCGTGGGTCCGGCACAGATGGCGCCAGACTGGTAACACGCACCTCAGGGCAAGTGCGGGGAGCAGGCACAGGACGTACCTGACTGAGGACACGCACTTCAGGAAGAGTGCGAGGAGGAGTCACAGGATGTACTGGACTGGGAATGCGCACTGGTGACCTAGTGCGTGGAGCCGGCACAGGTGGTGCCAAACTGGTGACACGCACTTCAGAGAGAGTGCGGGGAGCAGGCACAGGACGCACTGGGCCGTGGAGGTGCACTGGAGACCTGGTGCATAGAACCGGTGCAGGATAAACTGGACCGTGGAGGCGCACTGGAGGTTTGGAGCGTAGAGCTGGCACAACCCGTCCTGGCTGGATGCTCACTTTAGCCCGGCAAGTGCGGGGCACTGGCACAGGACGCACTGGGCTGTGAAGGCGCACTGACGACACAGTGCGTAGAGCTGGCGCAGGATAACCTGGACTGTGAAGGTGCACTGGAGGCCTGATGCGTGAGGCCGATACAGGTAGCACCGGACTGGTGACACGCACTTCAGGGCGAGTGCGAGGAACAGGCACAGGACGCACCGGACTGGGAAGGCGCACTTGAGGGAGAGTGCGAGGAGTAGGCACATGACGTACCGGAAAGGGGACACGAACTTCAGGGAGAGTACGAGGAGGTGACACAGGACATACTGGGCTGTGAAGGCGCACTGGAGACCTGGTGCGCATAGCCGGCCTCAATTGTACTGGAACTTTAACATACTTCTCAGGACGAGTACGGGGAGCTGACACAGGTGGCATTGGATGACTAACACGCTCCTCAGGGCGAATACCGTGCATACTACGCCAAACCAACAGCTCTCTCTCTTCACTCTCCTCCAATTTAACCAACAATTCCTCGAAAGTCTAAATCTCCCCTCCGTTCACTCTCCTCCAATTTATCCAATAACTCCTCAATGGACTCTGACTCACCCCAATATTCCTCTTCACTCTCCGACTCGCCCCTCGGCCTTGCTGACCACTCCGTGTGCCCCCCCCCCCCAAAAAAATGTGGTCTGTCTCTCGGGCTTCCGTCGTGGTTGCGAACCCCGGAGTCGTTGTTGATGTTCCTTTGCTGCCTCCGCCTGCTTCCATGGCAAGCTTCTGTCTCCTGCCATGATTTCATCCCACGTCCAGGATGTCCTCCACTCCTGGCTTTCCTCCCAAGTCCAGGACTCCTTCACCTGGTCACGTTGCTTGGTCCTGGTTGGATAGGATATACTGTCACGTTGGTCATAGTAATGATCGGACCAAGGTGCAGCGTGAGTAGCGTTCCACATAATTTATTAGAAAGTGAAACTTTAGAAAAAATACAAAACAAATAAAGAATAAACGAACCGTGACTAACAATGCAACTACACATAAACAATATCCCATAACCCCCAAGTGAAAACCAAGCTACTTAAGTATGATCCCCAATTAGAGACAATGATTACCTGCTGCCTCTAATTGGGAATCATACAAATCACCAACATAGAAAATAAAACCTAGAACCCCACATAGAAAGAAATAAACTAGATCACCCCCCAGTCACGCCCTGAACCACTTCACCATAGAGAAACAATGGCTCTCTATGGTCAGGGCGTGACATACGAGGATGAATATTACATATCATGTAAGGATAGCTAAAATGATGCATTTTATTAGAAATATGGATACATAAATGATCAGGTATAATACATTTCTGACAATATGTGCATTTGTTCATTCCTAAGTATAAAAGCTTAGATATGTCATATGTTGGCACACCCTTTCTGAACAGTCTACAAATATGTAAAATGATGTATGTGCATCAGGTGCGTGTCTTGAACGTATCTCACCCCCAGATATCTCCCTGGACTCATACAATAGCGGGGAGATTTCTGAGGTCCGGATTGGAAGCATGTAGAAACGGTCCCATTACAAATAATATCCTAGCTTCGTATATGAAATTAAGGACATGCATATCTGGAACATGTCTACTCCATATATTTAATAAAATTGCAGATATCCAGAAATATATAGGTAAAGATATCCCCTGATATTGACCCTTTTCGCCCAGTGTTAAGGGAAGAAATTAGCACAGTATATTTAAGCGTAGACATCTCAATTGTTTTAAACTAAGCTGACCAAAATGCTCTGGAGCACTGAAGCATAATTTGGTAGCAAAATATTCAAAGCCTAACATTCAAATCATGTGTCTAGCCTCAGAGAGCAAATAGACATGACTTATGCTGGTACCCAAACTAACCTCTCTCAGACCATTATAAAAGCAGCCAACTGAATGGCCATCATCCACCATCAACCATCATCCATCTCTGACCGACTTTTTGGGGTTTAAATTACTTGTATGTGCTGTGTACTGCAATTCAGCTTTTAGCTACCAAGTACAGCCTACATGTTATATTAATGCTCTACAGATGGTCATACTATCAACAAACTATCTGTTGATAAGTGTTACAGGTCCCAGTTTTGGGACTGGTGCAGCAGATAATAGTTCCTGTAACACAGGATAAATGCTGAAACAGGAGAACGTAGCTTCTCTTTCAAAGGTTCTCTCAATTATCTTATTCAACATTCTCTTAAGTGCAAATTGTCTTTTTCTGTCTTTTCATTGTATTTCAATGTTTTCTTTAGTTTTTCTTTAAAGTGTATTTAATAATCTGTCTCATAAATCCCTGACTTATTACTTCATACACATATCAAACAAACCAATTTACACCTTGAAAATATTAAATTCCAATCCAATTCACCTCCTCAACTTATTTACATTTATACCCCAAACACATTTACTCTTAACTCTAATGAACCTGTTTAGGTTATAATTATGTAATTGACTGTTGCCCACTATAGCCCCATTGGAGACTCTAAAACACGAAACCCTTTAAAGACTGGTATAACTCATTAGAAGTTACTTTATACCCATGCTCAAATATATTCACCCAGTGTAAGAAGGGCTAATAGAAAGACAAGACTATTGCAAATTACATTAATGCTAATTATTGGAAAATGACTGAACAAGCTAGCATAGCGCTAACCGAAGCTAGCAACCAACTGACCAGAGCTAGCCAAAAGCTAACCGGTGCTAGCCAAAAGCTAACCGCTTTTCTAACATTTACAGTACAACAATTACAAAGTTCTTAAACATCACAGCTACATTATTCAATTCTCTAAACCCTTAGGATATTGTCAGGAGTGTCTTTAAAAAAAATATGTTCAGGAGTTAACAATTCGTTTTTTTCTAAATCAAAGGAATGCACCACCATCATTTCATTTTACACTTGACACGCATTTTCTGTCTAGTTACGAAGTTATACAATTACCATGTTGTTCAAAACCATTACATTCACTTCAACAGGCAAGTTACAAAACTATATTGTGGTATTCAGTGTATTTTTGCACTTTACTGACCTGTAACACTGGATAAATGATGAAACAGGAGAAAGTGGCTTCTCTTTCAAAGGTCCTTCAGTTATGAGAGAGGTGCAGGATCGCATATAGTCTCAGTGCGAAGTGAACACGTCTAAATGCCCCCTACTGGCCAACAGTAGTATAAACGCATCGCAATGGCGCGACCTTGAAGGACTGACATTTCAGTAAAAGCATTCTTCCCCAATACAAAGAAACCATACATAAACACAAATGTGACCATATATTTTGTGTGCATCACATAAGCAACTAATTGCTAAAGTTACGGTTAGGGTTAGGTTTAGAATAAGGGCATGAGTTAGGGCTAGGGTTAGGGTTAAGTTTAGGGTTAAGGTTAGGCTTAGTAGATAGTTAGTTGAAATGTTATTGATAGTCTGTAGAGCATCTACAGATGGACTATCCAAATAGTATAGTAAGGCATCGGTAACATTCTATATAAACAGGTTATGCCATTATATGTACGTTTGATTGTTGGCTGATAGCTTCCTGGGGCTGTATCAAGTTAGAAGGCAATATGTACTCTAAGACCTTTTTTCAATCTTGCGTAATTGCATGCTGTGAGGACACATTGAGTTAGCAAACTACAGTATCTGTGTAAGATGTCTATGGATGCTAGCTAGCTAACATCACCTTCTTAGTTGCTAATGCTACATGGAAACTTATTGTTTAAAGTTTTCCTCCATCTGTCTCGCCAAAGCCTTGCTGCAGTTTTCTAATTCTGTAAATGTCATTTAGTCGTTTTTAAATATTTGTGGAAAATCTTACGCCATCCTCTTCCTGGTTTTCAATGTGTATCATAAATGGCCTGGCCGGACTAAACACATCAGGAAGTGAGTTTGGCTAGAGTATTTATTGTGTATTTAAGTGATTAAATGTCAAATTGCTTTAGCTTGAGATCCTCAAAAATTACCCTTACCCATAACAAGCCTTTCGTTTAACTATGCCCAGTCAGTCAGCTGAGAAATTAGGAAAAACAGCTCAGGGAAAACTTTGAGAAAGATATGCAGATGAATTATGGATCGTAACACACAACAAGTCTATGTTCCAGAGTATTGCAACAGATGTAAAGTGCCCCAGGCAGCAGGCACTCACCAGCGCCACTGAGGTCCTTCCAAAGTGGCACCACCACAACAGCCCGTTCATAACTCCGCAAACAGACTGTCACTCAGAGCTCCTGTCTGTAAAAACAAACATCCTACCAGCAAAGACATGAAGTCAACAGTCAGTTTTGGTTGATATCCGACTTAAGTAAGTAAGTCAGTTGAAATAACAAGATAATTATGTTGATTCTACCTATTTTTGGCCAGAGGGACAATTTGCTCCCTCCTTGAGACCGCAGGGATTTAGATGGGTGTACAGCCAATATTCTCTGATTCACACGCCCCAAGGCCTGAAGTAGACAGTTCTTTGGCGCTGGTCACTTAATTCAACACCAATGACCAAATGCACGAACAATGCAGAAGCCTGACATTGGTTCTTGTCACCTTTATGACAGATGAGCCGCAGTGACGCTTTTCTCTTTGGTCCACAGGAAATCCACTGTCTGGACACATACACACTTCCTTCTGGTCTCCTGTGCGTCTGTCATTGAGGGAGCTCGGCTTAAAACACACTGGTAACTTCCTGGTGGGAAACTGACTGGCTAGCGTAGAAGACAAACACTATTGTGGCTTTATTACTTTTCTGACAGGATTAAGCGCTTGATAATCATATATACATCCTCGTTAGCAGGGATAGCAAAACAAACTTTGAACTGATGAAAGTAAACAAAGCATTATAGCCCCACTGGTTATTCATGCGCTAGGAGCACCAATGTTCTTCAGAGGCAGAGTGTGTAGTGTGCATTTGCATTTATATCTATGTGAACATTTGTATTTTTGTGCGGGTGTCTTATGTGTGTGCACATTTGCTTGGCATTAGGTGGTGCATTCTCCCTGTGTAAGTCCCTTGGCTCTGGGCTATGGGATCTGGCCCTGCATGTCCTGCCTCCTCAGCCTGTTCTTCAGGCTCACGGTCTGGCCTACAGCTCTTCCCCCACACAGCTGGAAGGCAACAGCCTTGCTCGGCCCTTTGCCCAACGTCCAATAGCTGCAGGGACTCTGCATTTATCACCCACTCCATACTGGAATCCAGAGAGCAATGCAATTCAAACCGGATGGTCGTACGGTGAGTGAGTCCGGCTGGCAGAACTCATGGCTTTTCAGCTTTCCCCTGACAAGTCTGTGTAGGCTACGACACACAGAATATTATTAAGAATCGGGCTGGCCCACATTAATTGTCAGGTTCCCATGCATGTAAGATGGGACAGAGACGTGGTGACACTGATTGTGGTCCTCTGTGATTGATCTAGTCTGTGGCTGGAGCTGTGCTATATTTACCATCAGTGCTGTGGCAGACACTCTCCCTTCCCTCCCTCCTTTTCCCTCTCAGTCTCCCTACTCTGTGTCCCACCCCAAAGTATGTCCTTCCATCCACTGGTATGGTTCTAAACTTGGTAACAGATCTCTGGCATTGCCATGCACCAGCACACACTTTTATTATTATATTATACCTGGAAACATTACCAATGTTTGCATTATCTTGGTAACACTTTTCTTGAAGCACCTTTATGTGAAATGTTATATGGCCTTATAAACATTCACAGCACCTCATAGATCATTCTGACCCTATAAGGTAACACATTACTTGACACCCAGCGTCATAATAGCTGACATAACTTGTCTTAACCTGTCATAATATGGTCATAACACTGTCATGGCACATATATTGCGTTATTTAATGTCTGGTCGTGATACCTACATAAGAATGTCAAAACCCACAAAACCTACCACACAAGGCAAAACATTCCATTGAACCATTACACATTAAATTATCATTGTAATTGTGCACACATTGATGTCAGACATGCACCTACCCCAATGCTCTGCTGCTGATGACTGGGATGAAAGCAGGAGCAGATTTCAGAAACAGGACAAGACACCCTCTTTTTGACTGATGACTTACATAAGGGCATGTATGTGATAGGTCTATCTGGCTTATATGATTATGGTCATAATGCTTCTTGACAGTGTCATGAAGTGTATTTTCTTAGTCCAAGTAAAGTGACACAGGATGGTCATAATGCTTCTAGAAAGTGTCATAAAGTGTTATTTAAAATGTGATGAAAAACATGACTGTAAAGAATTCATTACAACAACAACAAAGGACATAAGAAACAAACGAAAGGAAACTTCTTGGCAGGGAAAAAACACATTTGAATAAATGTGGGTTTTGATACAATTACAGTATGTAGGTATCATAACCAGCCATAAGATAATGCAATATATGTCACTGGTGTAAATATATAGGTAATGACAGTGTTATGACCATATTATGACAGCTTATGACAAGTTCTCAGCTGTTATGACATAATGACATGGTTATGACTGTGTCATAACGTGTTATGATGCTGAGTGTCAAGTAAAGTGGTATATAGGTATTTATATGCTGAACAAAAATATAAATGCAACATGCAACAATTTCAAAGATTTTACTAAATTACAGTTCATATGAGGAAATCAGTCAATTGAAATTAGTTAATTAACCCCTAATCTATGGATTTCACATGACTGGGAATACAGATATGCATCTGTTGGTCACAGATACCTTAAAAAAAAGTAGGGGTGTGGATCAGAAAACCAGTCAGTATCTGATGTGACCACCATTTGCCTCATGCAGCGCGACACATCTTCTTTGCATAGAGTTGATCAGGATGTTGATTGTGGCCTGTGGAATGTTGTCCCACTCTTCTTCAATGGCTGTGCTAAGTTTCTGGATATTGGCAGTAACTGGAACACACTGTCATACACGTCGATGAAGAGCATCCCAACCATGCTCAATGAGTGACATGTCTGGTGAGTATGCAGGCCATGGAAGAACTGGGGAATTTTCAGCTTCCAGGAATTGTATACAGATACTTGCATTATGGGGTTGTGCATTATCGTGCTGAAACATGAGGTGATGGCAGTGGATGAATGGCACGACAATGAGCCTCAGGATCTCGTCAATGTATCTCTATGCATTCAAATTGCCATTGATAAAATGAAATTGTGTTCGTTGTCCGTAGCTTATGCCTGCACATACCATAACCCCACCGCCACCATGGGGCACTCGGTTCACAACGTTGACATCAGCAAACCGCTCGCCCACGCGACGCCATACACGTGGTCTGTGGTTGTGAGGACGGTTGAACGTACTGCCAAATTCTCTAAAACGACATTGGAAGCGGCTTATGGTAGAGAAACATTCAATTATCTGTCAACAGCTCTGGTGGACATTCCTGCAGTCAGCATGCCAATTGCATGCTCCATCAAAACTTCAGATATCTGTTGCATTGTGTTGTGTGACAAAACTGCACATTTAGAACTGCCTTTTAATGTCCCCAGCACAAGGTGCACCTGTGTAATAATCACACTGTTTAATAAGCTTCTTAATATGCTACACCTGTCAGGTGGATGGATTATCTTGGCAAAGGAGAAATGCTCACTAATAGGGATGTAAACAAAATTGTGCAACAAATTTAAGAGAAATTCTCTTTTTGTGAGTATGGAAAATTTCAGGGAAATGTGTTTACATCCCTGTTAGTATATATAGGTATACATATATATAAGAATTTGTTCTTAGCTGACATGCCTAGTTAAATAAAGTTGAAATAAAATAAATAATTATTTATTTATATATATATATATCACAGCTAATGGTCCTCTTGTGCTTTATTGCTTTATTTTACAGTTTCATATCCCTCTGTCACGATACCTATATGAATATGTTCATGACAATATAACACTTCATAAGAAGGTGCTTCAAGTAAAGTGCTACCATTATCTTCTAAAATAAACAGAAAAGTAGTGCGCATTAATATAACCTCACATTCAAGTCCTTTACATAATCTCAAAGCTGTATATGAAATATGTCTTGAGGAAAAAATTGGCACAGGCAAAGTGAATAAGCCAAGGGGGACCTGCTGAAAGAGACACTGGGAGTAAATGAGGAGACAGCCACAGGGAAAGGAGAGAGAGAGATATGAGGAAAGAAAGAAAGGAAGCGAGGCCTTGCTTTATTATGGTTTAATATGCCTTCCAAACGCAGCGAGCGAGCGAGCAGAGGAGCACCGAGACATAATTATATCTCCTCCCTGGGCCGTCTCCCTGTATTAGCGTCTCCTCTAGTTCACTGACTGCGACAGAGACAAATGAGAGAGTTTTTCCAGCGGATCATTCTCATCCGTTACTGCCAGTTCCGTATGATAGATCATCGGAGTTAAAGCGGGCAATAGATCACGGCGTAAAAGAGACTCGCTAGCGTACCCCAGCAGAGCGCCTTTACAGATCACTGGTTGCCTAATACACATGTGGGTAAGAGTAAAATCCCTTTAGCTGTATTTTCCACCCCGATTAAACCAGAATAAATGGTCACCTCCATCTCAGTGACCACCCGACGATGGGGGGGTAGCTGTATACACTAAGGCAAGCCACAACACGAAGGGGAGTAAGAGAAAACAACAGGATCTAAGAAACGTTGAGTCCGAGCATAAAACTAAAATGGAAGAGAAAACGGTGCAGGTAGTCTTCACTCTTCCTCAAGACTACTGCTGATGTCCAAATTATGCAGAAGAAAGCAGCTTTTTTTGTATTTTAAATTGGTTAACTTAAATAACAGGAGGTCTAAAGTATTGCCAACACAGGAGACTCCTTTCAATTCCAATATCTAGTAGCAAAACATTATAGTCCATATTAGGGTATATCTGTATACTGAGCAGATTTTCAACAGCCAATGTACAGTATTTATGCATTAGCTTCATGTACTACAATGAGCGGTATGGTATCACATGACTATGGGCCGATCAATTAGTAAAGCAAACAAAAGGCTAAACAAATGTCAATACTATTGCAAATGCATTTGTTTACATTTCCTAATCATCAGCAGCATGAGGACATCCCTAAATAACTAAAAATGACTTTATATTCTGTTGGTAACTCTGTGCTGCACAACATTATGAATTTCAATTAATTCTGATCAACACAAACGTTTGATCGCTCTCGTGTGGGGGACAGACGCATTTTTATTTACATTTGAGCCAGTAGATAGACTGGGAGTCTGTAAACAGCATTGACACAATAGCAGCTGTAGATGCACTGAACACCAAAGATACAGGCAATTCACAACACAGCTGAACTGCTGTTGTTCATGTTGAGGAAAAAATATATCAATAATCAGCCACTCAGATTCTCCTAGCGCCATGTCTTTTAGTCCTTAACCTTTAAAGCCTCTGACAGTCTTGAAGCTTGACACATTAAAACAACACCTATAAACTGGAATGGTGTGATGTGCTTCCACCTTTAACGCCATAAGGTCCCTCGTAGTATCTACGAAATGGCTTCTGGATGGTGCCCCTTCCTGTGTGCCCCCAGTACCTAAATAAACCAATAAATACCTGCCATAATCAAAGGCAAGGATGTGGCAGCAGTGATAAATGGGCGCAAGACACGGGACACCCGCTGTACGCATCACCAGGGTTCCTGACAGGAGCCTCGGCAGGAACTCTGGGAGATTACCACAGTTAAAGTTGCCCCCCTCCTCCTCTACCTCCACCCCCTCCTCAACCCAAACAGGAAAGGGTTATTGAAGTAGGATGGGATGATACTGGTATGTCAACCTGGTTCCCCTTCTCTGAAAAGAGTGTCTAAGGACAACCCTTTTTTTGGTTTTCTGTCTGGGAACCAAGGTTACAGTGATGAAAGCAAACCTATTGTCCGTGCAATGAAGTCACCCCCCATTGTTTATATAGTTGTATTGTACCTTGATGGGCAATTGTTTGTTTCGACCTTGCACAGCTCCGAACCACCGATTTTTTGCTTCCAACTTTGACCTTGCTACATGAAAGAGTTAAGAACAGATTGTAAATGTTGTAGTGACATTTAACCTTGAGGTCATTTGCAGACAGTTGTATTTAGCTTAATACGTACTGTTATTCACTTACTGTTATTGTACTTGCACTACAGAGATATTGAATATTATATATATTGTATGAATTACACAACTCCAGTATTTTCATTTGGTTAAACACATGTCAAGAAAATACAATTTTCATAAAGGACATTTCCTCAAATAAACATCACTGGCTGTTGATTTATGGAAAATGTAGATATTTAAAAATCCTGCACTTAAATTCAACAAAATATCAAGAGGGAAATGTCCTAAAAAATAATTTACTGTTTTTACAAATATTAGGGCTAGGGGGCAGTATTGACACGGCTGGATAAAAAAACATACCCGATTTAATCTGGTTACCACTCCTACCCAGTAACTAGAATATGCATATACTTATTACATATGGATAGAAAACACCCTAAATTTTCTAAAACTGTTTGAATGGTGTCTGTGAGTATAACAGAACTCATTTGGCAGGCAAAACCCTGAGACATTTTCTGACAGGAAGTGGATACCTGATGTGTTGTATTACCTTTAAACCTATCCCATTGAAAAACACAGGGGCTGAGGAATATTTTGGCACTTCCTATTGCTTCCACTAGATGTCACCAGCCTTTACAAAGTGTTTTGAGTCTTCTGGAGGGAGATCTGACCGAACAAGAGCCATGGAACGATGATGGCCCATTAGACACCTGGCGCGCGAGTTCATGTTGGGTACCCTCGTTCCAATACGTTATAAAAGAGTATGCATTCGTCCACCTTGAATATTATTCATGTTCTGGTTAAAAAAAGGCCCTAATGATTTATGCTATACAACGTTTGACATGTTTGAACGAACGTAAATATATTTTTTCCCCTCGTTCATGACGAGAAGTCCGGCTGGCTTCTGTGATACCTGGAAGTGACATCTGATGAAGAGAATCAAAGGTAACGGATTATTTACATAGTATTTTCGATTTTAGATCTCCCCAACATGACGTCTAGTCTGTATCGCAACGCGTATTTTTCTGGGCGCAGTGCTCAGATTATTGTAAAGTGTGATTTCCCAGTAAGGTTATTTTTAAATCTGGCAAGTTGATTGCGTTCAAGAGATGTAAATCTATAATTCTTTAAATGAC
Organism: Salmo salar; assembly: GCF_965601325.2. NCBI lineage: Eukaryota > Metazoa > Chordata > Actinopteri > Salmoniformes > Salmonidae > Salmo > Salmo salar. The sequence continues at coordinate 69,594,570 of NC_138299.1, read as the reverse complement.
AATATAATATTTTACCAATGTTTTCTAATTTTAATTATTTAATTTGTGACGCTGACTTGACTGCCGGTTATTGGAGGGAAACGATTTCCTCAACATCAATGCCATAGTAAAACGCTGTTTTTGGATATAAATATGAACTTGATAGAACTAAAAATGCATGCATTGTCTAACATAATGTCCTAGGAGTGTCATCTGATGGAGATTGTAAAAGGTTAGTGCATCATTTTAGCTGGTTTTATGGTTTTGGTGACCCTGTCTTTGAATTGACAAAACATTACACACAACTCTTGCAAATGTACTGTCCTAACATACTCTAAATTTATGCTTTCGCCGTAAAACCTTTTTGAAATCGTAAAACGTGGTTAGATTAAGGAGATGTTTATCTTTCAAAGGGTGTAAAATAGTTGTATGTTTGAAAAATTTGAATTTTGACATTTATTTGGATTCAAATTTGCCGCTCTTGAAATGCACCTGCTGTTGATGGAGTGCACCACGGGTGGGACGCTAGCGTCCCACCTAGCCCATAGAGGATAAACAGGATTTGCTCACAGGCCTCTGTCACATTGGTGTAAAGGGATTGGGAGACAGGTGCAGGAATGCGTAATGAGTTTTTTTATTTACCCAAAGTACAGCGTGCCATGTAAATGCACGGGGACGAAGACCAAACAAACACATATACAAAACACAGGGTTGAAACCCAAACAAAAGAGCGAGGCGTACCTCGAATAAATACACGGGCGCACAATGATACCACACAGGACGAGACCCGTATTCATCTATGCGATACAAGCGGCACGAAAGCCAACAAAAACACAGCACAGGTACTCACACAACCAACGGACATTGTAACAATAATCGACAGGACAATGGTGAACAAAGGGCACAATTACTAATCAATGGGAATAGGGACCAGGTGTGCGTAATGACACAGTTCCGGAGGAATCCGTGACAGCCTCAGTGTCTTCAGTGTGTCCCAGCTCTCTCTACAACCTTGACTAGGCTGAGAGATTCAAAACGACATGTGTTTGGTAGGGGGCAATGGGCAGGTCAAAGCTTTCCCATTTGGCTTGCGAAACACTGGCAACAGGGGACAAGGAAAGATCCACGATATTAAGACTGATGATTTATGCCCTGTGATAGAAACCTGCCAAGTAAATCTAAAGTACTGCAAAGAAAAGGTTTAAAAAGAGGTTTCACTGTTAAATACGTTTATCAGGTAGTTGCCATACATTCACACTTACCTTTTATATAAGCCATTTCCATGACAACTGAGCTATAAGGTCAACCTGGAACATACATTTTAGCATTTGTTATAGTCTTAGTAAGCATTTAATTTATAGTTGTAATTTCAGCTGTAACCCAGTAAAGCTCACAAACACAATTCTCCTGTGAACTACTTTCTTATCACCTGTTGATGATAAGAAAGTGATGCCAAACCCTCCACTGGTGTGCGTGGCCAAAGAGCTCTATTTTCATGTCATCCAACAAATGCAAATGCCTGGAGTTTGCTAAACTGCATTGGCACTTGGATTGGAACCGGTGCTTTGCTCAGATGACATGAAAATAGAGCTCTTTGGCCATGCACACCGAAGCTAGAAAAGTCCTAGTAAGCAAAATTACTTTCAAAAGATGTGTAAAATATGTACTTTGCAGACGTTGAAGTTAGGTTCAATTTAGGTTCTGAATGAAAGGTGAAAAGACATATTTTCCTTATGTTTAAAATACAGATTTTCCAAGAAGTTGAAAAGGCATCTTTTCCGGACTTCAAAAATACGTATTTTCCAGACATTGAAGTCAGGATCATTTTCGGTTCTGAATGAAATTTGAAAATACAGATTTTCTGGATGTTGAAAATATGCATTTCCCCAATGTTTAACACAGGCTTATTTTTAGTTCTGAATGAAAGCTGAAAATACGTTATTTAAAGAGTTCTATGTTTGGGCCAAACCAGAGCTGGTCCAGACCGGAAAAAATCTGAATCAAACATAGATGTCTATAATTGGTTTCGATTTTGTCCAGACCAGACCAAAAACCAATGTCTGTGGGTGTCGAAATCCGGTCCAGAATGCAAAAAACCCCTCCAAAATGCACCGGTGTCAGTCAGTGCTTACTGAGGTGTAGCCTAAAGTGTTGGCTGAAATTGAATTGTATGAATGCCCATCTACAGTACCCATGTCACAAAAAGAGCCGTGTTGAATAGACCAAACTGCAGCGGGAATATGGATGCTCATATTTTAATTTTAAAAAAAAGGAGTAAAGCATCCACTGGAAAAACAATACACACGACAGTAACAGTCTTACAGGCATACAAAAACGCAGTGCAAGAACAATTACCCACAAACACACAGACAAACACACCCTACTAATATAGGACTCCCAATCAAAGGCAACTCAACACACCTGCCATCAATTGGGAGTCCAATCCCAATTAACTCTACATAGAAAACAAACCTAGAACCTATACCCACAACTAACTAACTAAACCTAGAAATACATAAACACAGAGCAGTGCCCAAAAGCCCCGGAATACATAAATAAAACAACCTACTACCTACACCACCACCCCAAACCATATAAAACAAATACCCTCTGCCACATCCTGACCAAACTCCAACAATAAATAACCCTTAACTGGTCAGGACGTGACAACCCAACATTATCAGGAGTTATCGTGAGCCTATTTGCAATGTGTTTACGGGAAATGCAGAAGCATTTTATTTTTTCGCTATGATCAGCTTGTCAAAAATGTATGGATACAAACTTCAAACCACTGATCATGACAATGAGGTGAAACTCATGGACAACAGTTGTGATTGTCCATTCCATATTGTCCATTTGACTTTGACCTGTTCTGTCTTTAGGATACAGTGCATTCAGAAAGTATTCAGACCCTTTCCCCTTTTCCACATTTTGTTACGTTACAGCCTTATTCTAAAATGTATTCAATTATTATTTTCCCTCATCAATCTACATACAATACCCCATAATGAAAAAGCAAAAATGTATTTTTTTGAAGAAAAACAAAACAAAACAAATACCTTACTTACATAAGTATTCAGACCCGGGACTCGAAATTGTGCTCATCCTGTTTCCATTTATCATCCTTGAGATGTTTCTACAACTTCATTGGAGTCCACCTGTGGTAAATTCAATTTATTGTACATGATTTGGAAAGGTACACACCTGTCTACATAAGGTCCCACAGTTGACAGTGCATGTCAGAGCAAAAACCAAGCCATGAGGTCGAAGGAATCGTTCATAAAGCTCCGAGACAGGATTATGTTGAGGCACAGATCTGGGGAATGGTACCAAAACATTTATGCAGCATTGAATGTCCCTAAGAACACAGTGGCCTCCATCATTCTTAAATGGAAGAAGTTTGGAACCACCAAGACTCTTCCTTCAACCTCATGGCTTACTATTTAATTTCTTAAAATCAACTACCCAACTTTATCAAGAGTTATCATGAGCCTATTTGCAATGTGTTTTTTCGCCGTGATCAACTTGTCAAAAATAACCACCAAGACTCTTCATAGAGCTGGCCGCCCGGCCAAACTGAGCAATCGGGGAGAAGGGCCTTGGTCAGGGAGGTGACCAAGAACCCAATGTTCACTCTGACAGAGCTTCAAAGCTCCTCTGTGGAGATGGGAGAACCTTCCACAAGGACAACCATCTCTGCAGCATTCCACCAATCAGGCTTTTATGGTACAGTGGCCAGACAGAAGCCACTCCTCAATAAAAGACACATTACAGCCCACTTGGAGTTATCTTAAGGACTCTCAAATCATGAGAAACAAGATTCTCTGGTCTGATGAAACCAAGATTGATCGTTTTGGCCTGAATGCCAATCGTCACATCTGGAGGAAACATGGCACCATCACTACGGTGAAGCATGGTGGTGGCAGCATCATGCTCTGGGGATGTTTTTCAGCGGCAGGGACTGGGAGACTAGTCAGGATCGAGGGAAAAATGAACAGAGCAAAGTACAGAGAGATCCTTGATGTAACCTTCTCCAGAGCGCTCAGGACCTCAGACTGGGGCGAAGGGTCACCTTCCAACAGGACAACGACCCTAAGCACACAGCCAAGACAATGCAGGAGTGGCTTCGGGACAAGTCTCTGAATGTCCTTGAGTGCCCCAGCCAGAGCACGGACTTGAACCCGATCGAACATCTCTGGAGAGACCTGAAAATAGCTGTGCAGCGATGCTCCACATCCAACCTCACAGAGCTTGAGAATATCTGCAGAGAAGAATGGGAGGAACTCCCCAAATACAAGTGTGCCAAGCTTGTAGTGTCATACCCAAGAAGACTCGAGGCTATAATCGCTGCCAAAGGTGCTTCAAGAAAGTACTGAGTAAAATGTCTGAATACTTATGTAAATGTGTCATTTCCAATTTGAATTTTTTATACATTTACGAGAAAAAAAACTTTTTTGTTTTGTCATCATGGGGTATTGTTTTTAGGTTGACGAGGGAAAAAACGATTCAATTTTAGAATAAGGCTGTAACGTAAGAGGTCTGAATACTTTCCGAATACACTGTATGTTCTTTACACAGGAGGTTGGTGACATCTTAATTGGGGAGAACGAGCTTGTGGTAATGGCTAGAGCGGAATAAGTGGAACGTTATCAAATACATTAAGCACATGGTTTCCATGTGTTTGATGCCATTCCATTTGCTCCGTTATAGCCATTATTGTGGTTCGTCCTCCCCTCAGCAGCCTCCACTGTTTGTTTGTTAACATGACAGCGCATTTTTTATTTGATTGGGATTCATTTAGGTTATCCTATTTGATCTGAGAAACCTGAATGATGTAAAAAGTGTCTGTCTTATTACATTTTATCTCCAGCCTGTAGACCACAGTAAAGGCCACAAAATAATTCTACAATATCCTATATCTGCTACATGATTTGTGTTAGATACATTTTTTGGTCGGAACGTTGGTGGAGTGCCACAGCGATGCATCTCTCCATCAGCACCCTGGAGAGGTGCGGTGGGAATGGACAAGCAAAATATTTCACTCCCCTGCCTTTGACAAAGTGAGCACTGTTTATCACAGGGCGGCATCAGCGCTCACCTAAAAAGCCAATATGCCACTGCTTGAGAGAAATTGTCATTGTTTTTGGGCAGAATAATGTGAGGTTTTATGTGTTGTTGTTGCCATAGGCAGCTGCCTAATCCTGCCTCATGAGCTCATGGGCCGTGGAAATGTGAATGCATGAGCAGGAAAGAACCACATACCTATACTGTAAAATATGGTGGTGAAGCTTTGATGTTATGGTTCTATCTTGCTTCCACTGGTCCTGGGGACCTTGTTAAGATCAGTGGCAACATGACCTTTACACAGTACCAGGACATTTTAGCCAAAAACCTGATTTCCTTTGGCAGGAGGCTGAAACTTTGCTGCAAGTGTATCTTCCAGCAAGAAAATAACCCCAAGCACACATCAACATCCACAAAGAAATGGTTAATTGGCCACAAAATCAACATTTTGCAATTTCCATCTCAGTCTCCGGACCTGAAACCCATTGAAAACATGTGGTTTGAATTGAAGAGGACAGCCCATAAGCGCAGACAAAGCATATCAAGCATCTGGAAGGAATCTGTATGGAAGAATGGTCTAAGATTCCTCCCAATGTGTCCTCCAATTTATAAAACATATTAGAAAAAGGATCAGTGCTGTTATCCTCACAAGGTGAGGTATTGAAAACAGGGGTGTCAATAATTTTGACCCCTACCTCTTTCAGATGTTTTTTATAACTTGTTAAAGTTATAATCACCTGACCAAGTCCTAAAGCAATAGGACTCCCTAAATCTTTCTCAAATTATTACCAATCCCAGAAGGTATGACTCCAAACACCCAGAAAAGGCTACTCTCCTCGATGCTATCCTCACAAATAATCCTAATAGGTATCAGTCTGGTGTTTTCTGTAATGACCTTAGTGATCACTGTTTTACAGCCTATGTTCGTTATGGCTGCTCAGTGAAACAACCTGTCCTGATTGATCATAGGTGCTTGCTAAAAAACTTTATTGAGCAAGCAAGCCTTCCTTCATGAACTGCCCTCTGTAAAATGGTATAGAATCAACTTGATCCCCTCTGTCAAAGACACTTGGACCTTATTTTTGATATTTTCAGTGGTATTGTTAACACGCTCCCATAAAGAAAATGAGAATTAAAAACAGGTTCAGCCCCTGGTTCGACCGTGATCTTGCAGAGTTACTCCACCTCAAGAATTGCATTTGGCGAAAGGCTCGGCACACGCATACTCAGGCTGACTGGCTCTCGTTCAGGCAAATGACAAATACGTGCAGTCAGGCTATCCGGAAGGCCAAAGTTAGTTACTTTAAGGAGCAGTTCTCTCTCTGTGGGTCTAACCCCAAGAAGTTCTGGTAAACGGTTAAAGACCTGGAGAATAAACCCTCCTCCTCACAGCTGCCCATGTTCCTTAATGTTGATGATGTGGTTGTTACTGACAAGAAGCACAAGGCTGAGCTCTTTAATCACCACTTCATTAAGTGAGGATTCCTATTTGACTCCAGCCATGCCTCCTTGCCCGTCCAACATTTCCTCATCTCCCACCCCTTCTAACGCGACTATCCTTGATGCTTCTCCCTCTTTTTCCCCTGCCCCGCTACAAAGTTTCTCCCTGCAGGCAGTCACTGAGTCTGACCACAAAAACCCCTCTGGGTCAGATGGTTTAGACCCTTTCTTCTTTGAGGTTGCTGCCCCTATCAGCGCCAAGCCTATCTCCAACCTTTTTAACATGTCTCTCCTTTCTGGGGAGGTTCCCATTGCTTGGAAGGCAGCCACAGTTCGTCCTTTATTTAAAGGAGGAGATCAAGCCGATCCAAACTGTTATAGGCCCATTTCTATTTTGCCCTGTTTATCAAAAGTGTTGGAAAAACTTGTCAATAATCAACTGACTGGCTTTCTTGATGTCTATAGAATTCTCTCTGGTATGCAATCTGGTTTCTGCTCAGGTTATGGATGTGTCACTGCAACCTTAAAGGTCCTCAATGATGTCACCATTACCCTTGATTCTAAGCAATGTTGTGCTGCTATTTTTATTGACTTGGCCAAAGCTTTTGATACGGTAGACCATTCCATTCTTGTGGGCTGGCTAAGGAGTATTGGTGTCTCTGAGGGGTCTTTGGCCTGGTTTGCTAACTACATCTCTCAAAGAGTGCAGTGTATAAAGTCAGAAAATCTGCTGTCTCTCAAGCAGGCTAGTTAAATCTAGACTTGGTTTCGTATCGTAATCGCTCCTCTTTCACCCCTGCTGCCAAACTAACCCTGATTCAGATGACCATCCTACCCATGCTAGATTACGGAGACATAATTTATAGATCGGCAGGTAAGGGTGCTCTCGAGCGGCTAGACGTTCTATACCATTCGGCCATCAGATTTGCCACCAATGCTCCTTATAGGACACATCACTGCACTCTATACTCCTCTGTAAACTGGTCATCTCTGTATACCCGTAGCAACACCCACTGGTTGATGCTTATTTATAAAACCCTCTTAGGCCTCACTCCCCCTTATCTGAGATATCTACTGCAGCCCTCATCCTCCACATACAACACCTGTTCTGCCAGTCACGTTCTGTTAAAGGTCCCAAAAGCACACACATCCCTGTGTCGCTCCTCTTTTCAGTTCACTGCAGCTAGCGACTGGAACAAGGTGCAACAAACACTCAATCTGGACAGTTTTATCTCAATCTCTTCATTCAGACTCAATCATGGACACTCTTACTGACAGTTGTGGCTGCTTTCTGTGATGTATTGTTGTCTATATCTTCTTGCCCTTTGTGATGTTGTCTGTACCCAAGAATGTTTGTACCATGTTTTGTGCTGCTACCATGTTGTGTTGCTACCATGCTGTGTTGTCATGTGTTGCTGCTATGTTTTTGTCTTAGGTCTCTCTTTATGTAGTGTTGTGTTGTCTCTCTTGTCATGATGTGTGTTTTGTCCTATATTTATATTCTATTTATTTATTTTTAATCCCAGCCCCTGTCCCTGCAGGAGGCCTTTTGCCTTTTGTAAATAAAGGTTAAATAATAATAAATAAAATAAATAAAGGCCAGTGCAGTCAAAAATGGGATTTTCAGGTGTTGTATATAGTGTATATTTCCACACTATGAGGTTGGAATAGTACTGGTAAATTGTGACAATAATGATAGTGCCATTTTAGTGTAAGAACTGTTTGAAAAGACCACCTGAAATTCCAGTCTGTTTTGGTGGTATGGAGTTTTGGACTGGCAGGTGACATCAAACTAGCTAATAGACCAATGAGAAAGAGTGTTCCAAACCTCTCTGCCAATAACAGCTAGTCTTCAGTCTGCCCTCCCACTCTGTCACGGTTGTCGTCGGTTAAGGAGGACCAAAACGCAGCAGGAATGTTGATGCTCATCTTGTGTATTTATTTACAAACTAAGTGAACACCAAAACAACAAAACGAACTTACAAACAACGAAACAGTCTTGAAAGGCTCACTCAGCAAAACAAGAAACAATCTCCCACAAACACACAGACAAACACACCCAACTAATATAGGACTTCCAATCAAAGGCAACACCACACAGCTGCCTTCAATTGGAAGTCCACCCCAATTAACTCTACATAGAAACAGACTACCTAGACTAAACATAGATCATAAACCAAAAACACGGAAATACTAAATCAAACGCCCTTTTACCAAAAACACCACCCCGAACCACATATAACAAATACCCTCTGCCACGTCCTGACCAAACTACAATAACTATTAACCCTTATACTGGCCAGGACGTGACAGTACCCCCCCCCCCCCCTAAAGGTGCTAACCCCGGAAGCACCTCAAAAATAACAAAAACCCCAACAACAACAAAAAATCCCCCTAACTAAAGGGAGGGAAGGGAGGGTGGCTGCCGTCAACGACGGCACTGTGCTACACCCCCCCTCCCCAACCCACCTATATCTGGAGGTGGCTCTGGTTCTGGCAGTTCCGGGCAGACGACCCACCCCAGTAGCTCCGGGTAGACGGGCCACTCGGGCTGGGACGGAGGACAGTCGGGCCACTCTGGCAGGGATGGAGGACAGTCGGGCCACTCTGGCAGACCCGGAAGACAGTCGGGCCACTCTGGCAGACCCGGAAGACAGTCGGGCCACTCTGGCAGACCCGGAAGACAGTCGGGCCACTCTGGCAGACCCGGAAGACAGTCGGGCCACTCTGGCAGACCCGGAAGACAGTCGGGCCACTCTGGCATCGCCGGGCAGTCTGGCCACTCTGGCATCGCCGGGCAGTCTGGCCACTCTGGCATCGCCGGGCAGTCTGGCCACTCTGGCATCGCCGGGCAGTCTGGCCACTCTGGCATCTCCGGGCAGTCTGGCCACTCTGGCAGCTCCTGACTAGTGGGTGGCTCTGGTGACTCTTCACTGACGGGCGGCTCTGGCGATTCCTCACTGACGGGCGGCTCTGGCGACTCTTGACTGACGGGCAGTTCTGGCGACTCTTGACTGACGGGCAGTTCTGGCGACTCTTGACTGACGGGCAGTTCTGGCGACTCTTGACTGACGGGCAGCACTGGCGACGTCGGACTGGGATGACGCACTTGAAGCCTGGTGCGTGGTGCTGGTACTGGACGTACCAGACTGGGAACACGCACCTCCAGGCTAGTGCGGGGAGCGGGAACAGGACGAGTCGGACTGGGCTGACGCACTTCCGGGTCCGCACGAGAGACAGGAGCTGGAAACCCAGGGCTGTGGAGGCGCACAGGCGGTCTTGATCTTACCTCCTGCACAACCCTTCCTGGCTGGATGGAACTAGTAGCCCTGTACGAGCGGGGTGCTTGTACAGGGCGGACTGGGCTGTGCAGGGGCCTGATGGTAGCCGTGCGTAGAGAGGGAGTTGGGTAGCCTGGTCCTCGGAGGCGTACCGGCAACCAGATGCGCTGCGCAGGCATCCTCCTACCAGGCTGGATGCCCGCTCTAGCACAGCACCTGCGAGGGGCTGGAATAACGCGCACCGGACTGTGCGTGCGTATGGGTGTGAGAGTGCGCTCCTCAGCGAAACATGGCGCTCTCCACCTCATACGCTCCTCCATATAACCACGGGTAGCTGGCTTCTGGCTCTTCCTTGGCCTAGCCAAACTACCCGTGTGCCCCCCCCAAAAAATGTATTGGGGGTGCCTCTCGTGCTTCAACGCCAGTCGTGTCCCTCGGAAACGTTCCCGGTCCATACCAGCCTTTCGCCTTTCCTCCCTCTCTCTTACCACCTGTCCCCATGGAAGGCGATCCTTTCCTGCTTGGATCTCCTCCCAAGTGTAGGAGCCTTCTCCCCCCAAGATCTCCTCCCAAGTCCATCTCTCACCATAGTCCAACTCAAAATCCCTTTGCTCCTTCCTCTGCTGCTTGGTCCTTTGGTGGTGGGAGATTCTGTCACGGTTGTCGTCGGTTAAGGAGGACCAAAACGCAGCAGGAATGTTGATGCTCATCTTGTGTATTTATTTACAAACTAAGTAAACAACAAAACGAAACGAACTTACGAACAACGAAACAGTCTTGAAAGGCTCACTCAGCAAAACAAGAAACAATCTCCCACAAACACACAGACAAACACACCCAACTAATATAGGACTTCCAATCAAAGGCAACACAACACAGCTGCCTTCAATTGGAAGTCCACCCCAATTAACTCTACATAGAAACAGACTACCTAGACTAAACATAGAATTACATAGATCAAAAACCCGGAAATACTAAATCAAACGCCCTTTTACCAAAAACACCACCCCGAACCACATATAACAAATACCCTCTGCCACGTCCTGACCAAACTACAATGACAATTAACCCTTATACTGGCCAGGACGTGACACACTCAGACCAATCCCAGACAGTCATAGCAAAATTCTTCCTTGAGAAATTGCTCTTAGCTAAGAAGCAATTTTTGCTTATTTTGACCATTTTAATTGAAAACAACCACAGTAAGGTACTTAATTGTTACCCCGAAATGATTTGATATTGAGATAAAAACAGCTGCATTGGACCTTTGAACAAAATCTGTTTCTCTGAGCAATTGTATTAGTGTAAAATAATATAATTGCCATATTTTTGGAGCTTACAATATGGAGGAACGTGTTCAGGCCTTGCATTTTCATATTTTATTTTTTATTTCACCTTTATTTAACCAGGTAGACTAGTTGAGAACAAGTTCTAATTTATAACTGCGACCTGGCCAAGATAAAGCAAAGCAGTGCGACACAAACAACAACACAGAGTTACACATGGAACAAACATACAGTCAATAATACAATAGAAAAGTCTATATACAGTGTGTGCAAATGAGGTAGGGTAAGAGAGGTAAGGCAATAAATAGGCCATAGTGGCGAAATAGTTACAATATAGCAATTTAACACTGGAGTGATAGATGTGCAGAAGATGAGTGTGCAAGTAGAGATACTGGGGTGCAAAGGAGCAAAATAAATAAAATAACAGTATGGGGATGAGGTAGTTGGATGGGCTATTTACAGATGGGCTATGTACAGGTGCAGTGATCTGTGAGCTGCTCTGACAGCTGGTGCTTAAAGCTAGTGAGGGAGATATGAGTCTCAAGCTTCAGTGATTTCTGAAGTTCGTTCCAGTCATTGGGAGCATCCCTGGCCACAGCTTCGGTCTCGCCCACAAAGGGTAAAGAATAGGGAATCTCTCATTGAAATGCATTCATTTAATTTCAGTGCTGCGTTAAATGGCTTAAAATATAATATTTTCATATAATCATGTATTCTATCTATAACCAAGTTAATGCTTGACTTGTGATGTGCAAGCCATCAAGTGGAATTCCGAATAATAAGTCACTTATCACTTATATCAAGCTACGAAGCCAAGCTACACAAATGCCAATTCAATACAGGCTAGAACAACTGCATGCCAATGCAGGTGTTCCGTGCACTGTAAAAAGTCATTAAAAAAAGGCACGAAGCGGCTGATCTAGCTAGCTGTTAAGCATTTTGAACGTGACAGCTTTCTAGCAAGCAGAAGACAGCAAGCTAGCTAACTATTTTCCAGTTAGGCATTCGTTTCATAACCCATAGCTAAGGTTGCAATCTAGCTTAATCTAGCCTGCATAATACTGTTTTCCTTGTTTGTTGATCTGCAATGCTAACTAGCTATCTTCGCAGTTCCAACCTGCCCATCCAACCAGATCGCAATGGGGAGCTACAGTAGCTAGCTAAATATTTCTAGTACAGAACAGACATTCTTCAAGTTGAAGTTTGATATTAGTAGTGCTGTTGTAAAGGATCTATTATACAGCCAGATAAGACAAATGTGACTTAAACCTACAAATATAGCATGTCTGTCATGTATACTCCCTCTCCGGCCTCTAGGTCATCAGACTGCTGATTATCCCGCACACCTGTCCCCATCGTCAAGCGCACCAGCGCCTCATGACACTCACCTGGACTCCATCACCTCCTTGATTATCTTCCCTATATCTGTCTCTCCCCTTGGTTCTTTCCTCAGGTGTAATTGACTCTGTTTCATGTCGGTGCGTTGTTTGTGTTTCGTGTTTATTGTTCTGTTTAGTTATTAAAACACTCACTCCCTGTACTTGTTTCCCGACTCTCAGCGTGCTCGTTACAGTGTCAATTTCAAGCAAATCACATGTAAGTGAATGGGTTTTCCAACGTTCTAAAGCTTTCTTTGCCCTTTGTGGTCTTTGCTAAGCTAAACAGTGGGCCTCACGTCATTGATGACACAAACCTGTCTTCTTCCATAGCTCATTATTTGAATTATGTATTTTATATAGTCATTTTTGCTTATCTTTACCAAGGGTGTAAATCATTTCAGACCCCACTGTATCTATATGGTTTCAATTGTTTTGGTTGTGACCGTATCGGTGTGGATTTGTTTTTACTTATTTCAGACTTTATAGAATCCCCACAGCTAACATATGGTTGGCTATCTTTCATTTGGACAGATGCACATACCAGCAAACATATATTTTAGTCACAAAATCATACTTTACATATTTATTGATATATTAGATGTTCGGTAGTGGCACTTCCTAAAAATACATGAAGAATTACCAAATTGCTCACTCATTTTCTCCAAAATGTTTGCAGACACCCTACTCACCATGTGGCCAGGCTGGAGAGGCGTGCAATCCCATCACCTGATGATATTTGTAGGGGTGTGGCTTAAGGCAAATTCTTTCTACAGTCTTTTAATGTGTGTTTTGCGAGTGATCTCAAAGGGTGCGATAGCATACTGATCACATGTTTTCTAATTAGATCAGTATCTTTCAATGTAATAATAGAACAACTCAATGTTCTATTGAAATAAGAGTGTTAAAAAAGTTAAACAAATATGAATTGCTTTATTTTAAAATGAAGCCACCTCTCAAATGAAATGGGTGTATGAACAATGACTTTGTACTATATTAATTTAACATTTTGTTTGTTATTGCCTTGGATTGAATTAGAACATACACTACATGACCAAAAGTATATGAACACTTCCTCGTCAAATGTCTCATTCCAAAATCATGGATATTAATATGGAGTTGCCCCCCCCCCCCCCCCCCTTTGCTGCTATAACAGCCTCCACTCTTCTGGGAAGGCTTTCCACTAGATTTTGGAACATTGCTGCAGGGACCTGCTTCCATTCAGTCCAAAGAGCATTGGTGAGGTCGGGCACTGATGTTGAGCGATTAGGCCTGGCTCGCAGTTGCCGTTCCAATTCATCCCAAAGGTGTTTGATGGGGATGAGGTCAAGACTTTGCGCAGGCCAGTCAAGTTCATCCACACCGAACTTGACAAACCATTTCTGTATGGGCCTCGCTTTGTGCATGGGGGCATTGTCATGCTGGAACAGGAAAGGGCCTTTCCCGAACTGTTGCCACAAGGTTGGAAGTACAGAATCGTTTAGAATGTCATTTTATGCTGTGAGTTAAGCTATCCCTTCACTGGAACTGCGGGGCCTAGCCCGAACCATGAAAAAAGGCCCCAGATATTATTTCTCCTCCACCAAACTTTACAGTTGCCACTATGCGTTGGAGCAGGTAGCATTCTCCTGGTGTCCACCAAACCCAGATTCGTCCGTCGGACTTCCAGATGTTGAAGCGTGATTCATCACTCCAGAGAACGTGTTTCCACTCTTCCAGAGTCCAATGGCAGCGAGCTTTACACCCCTCCAGCAGACGCTTGGCAGTGCGCATGGTGATCTTAGCCTTGTGTGCGTCTGCTCAGCCATGGAAACCCATGTCATGAAGCTCCCGACAAACAGTTCTTGTGATGATGTTGCTTACAGAAGCAGTTTAGACAATTTTAACATGCTATGCTCTTCAGCACTTGGCGGTCCCATTCTGTAAGCTTGTGTGTCCTACCACTTCGCGGCTGAGCCCGTGTTACTCCTAGACGTTTCCACTTCACAACAACAGCACTTATAGTTGATCGGGGCAGCTCTAGCTGGGCAGAAATTTGACGAACGGAGTTGTTGGAAAGGTGGCATCCCACGGCAATGCCATGTTGAAAGTCAATTAGCTCTTCAGAAAGGCCATTCTACTGCCAATGTTTTCCTTTGGAAATTGCATGGCTTTGTGCTCCATTTTATACATCGGTCAGCAACGGGTGTGCCTGAAATAGCCAAATCCACTAATTTGATGGGGTGTCCACATAATTTTGTATATATAGTGTATCAATATAATTTGATTTGATTCATGATGTAAATAAATGTCCTAAATTTGGAGACATAACTGTTTTTATAATTCGTTTTTTTTGTGGTGGGACTGCAATTTGCTCCACTTCTGTTGAATCATGCATATACTCCACAGCAAAGCCACTTCTGTTCAAACAAAAGGAAAAAATGCTATCCTGATTCACTCCCTTAACATCCTGGGACCAGGGGAGAGTACGCTACTTTACCTGCGCTGCAACAGAGCCCTCCACAGAGAGAGAGAGCCTAACACACACCCTGAGGAGTGAATTATCTGGGCTGATAAAATGAACCCTCCGACAACAGTGACATTGAAAGATTCATTTGCTCAGTATTTGCAAACCCAACCAGCCCCTACCCCCTCCAGCCCTCTTTCACAAAACCCCCCGGAGTCATCTTGTGTCGACCGTCCTCGCATCAGCCGACGGGGGGATGAAGAGAACAGCCAACCAGCGCCTCGGAGGGAGCCATCACCCCCCCCCACCCCCTCTCCTGTCCCCAAAACGGTGGCATACGGCTGTCAGCTCCCAAAACGAGATGTCGTGTCAACGCGGGAAAATTACACAATAACGAGGCCCACTTGAGATTAGGCTAATGAGAAAATCAAAACACAATTTAATTCTTGTCAGCGGGAAAGCGTCTTTAAATTACCTCTTGTAGCATGCTGATTAAGAGAAGTCTGCCAGTCAGCCTGCTTTCTCCTATAAATAGCCCCAAGGCTTTCTGGACCAGGGCTCGCTTTGTTTTGTGGCAGCAAATACACAACACCCGCGCAAATGCACACACACACACACACACACACACACACACACACACACACACACACACACACACACACACACTCTCTCCTCATGTCACCTGCTTTGACCAAATGTCTGTTTGTTCAAAATGACCACATGTCCATGGGTTCAAAATGGCCCTGCAAGTGTGATAGTTTTATACACTTATTATTTGATATTGGCTGCAGCACTGTCATCAAGTTAATCCTGTATGTCTTAATTTTCTTTATAACAGTATCAGTATGCAGAGCAGCAATGCTCAAGAAATGGTTTGACTTTGTTACTACTACAGATGAACTGTGGAATGTTCATATTTACTAAAGGCAAGTATCCCTGTTTACCGGAGATATCCAGGTTCTACTGTTTAATGATCTTCCCAGTTCAATGCTATTGTTTTCTCTCCAAGGGCCATTTCTCAACTTGTCATGATCCTGGCATCTGCAGTTTTCACCCCTAATATCGATGTCACAATGGTAATTAACTGGCAAAATGTAAGTTACAATGAGCCACGATAAGGCCGGATGATCGCTATTCCCAAACAACCTGCAAGCATATGGCACCAAATGTTACATTTCTCTAATAGCCCATGAGAGTAGCCGTGTTGCCATTCAAATTAAGGGGAAAGCTGTGCTGAAACCACAGAAGTGTGTGCATCTCAGAGGGTATCACTTCAGATGTACCAAACCTGCTATAACAGTTATTTGTAAATATGTTTGTAAATGTATATACTAATGCATTTTAAAGTACTGTAATGTGTTATAATTTTATTGTATACTGTGTTATCAACCAATGTTTTTCTGATTTCAAGCATTGGAAGCCCCTGCTCGCCAACAGATCAAATTGTTTCCCCATCGTGACCTGTCACAATACCGAGGTGACCAGCCCAGGTTTTTTTTTGTGCCAGTGCTTTGATTGCCACCTTCGGGCAGTCAAGGAGCTAACGCTATTTCCACGTCTTTACGTGCTCCGCTTCTCTCCTAGACACTGCTCCAGGAGAGCCATATGGCTGCAGGACACGCTCCTCATTTTTCAGATAACTTCTCAAGCGAGAGGACAGGGCCGGAGCTCTGGAGAATTATCCCTACCTCCCCACATGCATGTTTTGAATATGGAGCAGCTGCCATTATCTGGTCAGAGTTCTTGTATGACCAGCAAGCAGCTAATCTCTGAATTAAGTACAATTTAATTGGAGCTTTTTTGTTTGTATGACTGACTAAGGAAATGGCCTCACTTTCATGTCATATAAGGGGATTGGCCTGTGCCTTAGCAAGTCGACATACAGTGGCTTGCGAAAGTATTCATCCCCCATGGCATTTTTTCCTATTTTGTTACCTTACGACCTGGAATTAAAATAGATTTTTGGGGGGGAGTTGTATGATTTGATTTACACAATATGTCTTCCACTTTGAAGATGCAAAATATTTTTTTATTGTAAAACAAGCAAGAAATATGACAAAAAAATTGAAAACTTGAACGTGCATAACTATTCACCCCCCAAAGTCAATACTTTGTAGAGCCACCTTTTGCAGCAATTACAGCTGCAAGTCTCTTGGGGTTTGTCTCTATAAGCTTGGCACATCTAGCCACTGGGATTTTTGCCCATTCTTCAAGGCACAACTTCTCCAGCTCCTTCAAGTTGGATGGGTTCCACTGGAGTACAGCAATCTTTAAGTCATACCACAGATTCTCCATTGGATTTGGGTCTGGGCTTTGACTAGGCCATTCCAAGACATTTAAATGTTTCCCCTTAAACCACTCGAGTGTTGCTTTAGCAGTATGCTTAGGGTCATTGTCCTGCTGGAAGGTGAACCTCCGTCCCAGTCTCAAATCTCTGGAAGACTGAAACAATTTTAGTCTCATTTGACCAGAGTACCTTCTTCCATATGTTTGGGGAGTCTCTCCCATGCCTTTTGGCGAACACCAAAAGTGTTTGCTTACTTTTCTTTTTCTTTTTTTTTCTGGCCACTCTTCCGTAAAGCACAGCACTGTGGACTGTACGGCTTAAAGTGGTCCTATGGACAGATACTCCAATCTCCACTGTGGAGTTTTGCAGCTCCTTCAGGGTTATCTTTGGTCTCTTTGTTGCCACTCTGATCAATGCCCTCCTTGCCTGGTCTGTGATGGTGGGCGGCCCTCACTTGGCAGGTTTGTTCTGGTGCCATATTCTTTCAATTTTTTAATAATGGATTTAATGGTGCTCTGGGGGATGTTCAAAGTTTTGGATATTTTTTTATAACCCAACCCTGATCTGTACTTCTCCACAACTTTGTCCCTGACTTGTTTGCAGAGCTCCTTGGTCTTCATGGTGCCGCTTGCTTGGTGGTGCCCCTTGCTTAGTGGTGTTTCAGACTCTGGGGCCTTTCAGAACAGGTGTATATATACTGAGATTATGTGACAGATCATCTGACACTTAGATTGCACACAGGTGGACTTTATTTAACTAATTATGTGACTTCTGAAGGTAATTGGTTGCACCAGATCTTATTTAGGGGCTTCATAGCAAAGGGGGTGAATACATATGCACGCATCACTTTTCGTTTTTAAAATATTTTTTATTTATTGAAAGAAGTAATTTTTTTTTCATTTCACTTCACCAATTTGGACTATTTTGTGTATGTCCATTACATGAAATCCAAATAGAAATCCATTCAAATTACAGGTTGTAATTTACGCCAAGGGGATGAATACTTTTGCAAGGCACTGTACAGTAGCGCTCTTCCGGGCTCTATAAAAAAATAATCATTGGTATTAGGAAACTACGGTCAATCTGAGCTAGCCTGTTAGGTTTGTTAGCATTTCCCCATCATTCTATGAATTGCTGCATTCCTACATTATGTCCTTAGAATGCTTGGATCCTGTCTCCTCAAAGGGCTGTGCCATTGAAAGAGTTAAGACTTCTTCTCTCCTGATACCCTGATGTTGGCAATGCATGACAGCACCAGTTGACAGCACAGCTATGTATGACAGATGACAGTGGAGGTAGGAGCGATCTGGAAGTGGAGATGATTATGAAGATAAGGTGTCCACAGGACATCCCCCCCCCCTCCCCAACTCACACGCGTGCGCATACACACACTTTCTTCAAAGGCATCGTCCTATCTATTTGACACAGTAATTACAGCACACACTGATTCCAATGATGGATGAAGTCCCAGTCTGGGATGAACAGTTCTCTCTCACTCTCGCTCTCTCTCTCTGTCTCGCCCCCCTCCCCCCCACCACCCCATATGTCCGTGTTACCCATAGACCTATACTCCTCTCAGAAAGTCTTACTTATCAATACAAACAATGGCTGTCTGAGAAAGACAATGTGCAGCAATGCTAAACTCCATCCCATCTACAGGATTATGCATCCTTTTATCCCCCAAAACCGAAGGACAGTTGTCACCTTGAAGAATGTTAGGACTGATTATACTGTCAAAGATTACACCTTATCCATTGCGCGAGCTCGCACTCACAGTCGCACAGAGGAGCGAATAAGTGAGTGAGGTGTGCCTGACTGCCTGCCAGTGCAGCAGCAGATGCTGCCTGGCGTTTAATTGAGTTCTTAATGCAGCACAAAAGGAGAGGCCCGATTCAATTTGGCTCCTCGCGCCTCGTCCCACTGCCCTTTATGTTTCATTATGGGGGAGCCAGAACACCTGGCGGGAGCCTTGGGACGTGGCGGAAAGCAAGGTGACGGCCGCCACACTAGATGTGACAAGGATGGCAGGGTGGCGAGGGTGCAGGAGGAGAAGGAGGGAGGGAGGGGAGTAGCCTCCAGCAAAGAGAGACGTGCTGTTGCCAGCCAGAGAGAGCCAAATAGGCCCATCCCGTTCTAGCTGCCCCCTCCTCACACCTTCACGATGGAGCCGATGACCCCTGACGCATCAAAAGCTGTCAGGGGAGAGGGAGAGACACGCAGGTTTACTGTCAGCGCCTGACCTTCTCAACGCCTGCTTATGCCTTTTTCATTAGGCGCCAGAGGGAGGGGGTCCGCTCTGGTCTGCTGCCCCAGCACATTTGCTTGAAATGCAGGCAATCAGACTAACGTCATCGCGGTAAATTAATGCGTGTGCCATAACTGTGTGAATATTGCTATTAATATGGAGGGAATTATTCCTCATGCAATTAAGTCATCATATACTAGGATGTTTGAAATGTCTTAATTTTCAATTTGATCACCAACAAGAGCAAGGTGTGGTTAGCAAATGAGCAAGTCTATGGGGGTGCATAACATATTCACAACAGGGTGTAATCCTAACAGCTTTTTTCTTGAATATTTCTTTAACTCCGTCTGGAGTATATCTGGGCTATCTATTCAGGAACAAAGCAAAAATAAAAGCTACTAGTCATTTAGCAGAAGTCTATGGGGACCAGTCATAGAGGGTTGAAGCCATAAACTCCTAACAGTTCACACAGGCTCGCACGAACTTTGTGCCCACTATTGTTTGTTGGCCCTCATATAATGGACCATTTTCTGCACCCAAAATGTAGCCATTTTGCAGAAAAAAAGGAAGAGCTTGGGGATGGTGCCATTTCCAGACAGGATGTGGGTATGAGAATGGGAATGTAGGCACATTGTTGGCCTTGGGTCTCACCCACGCAATCGCTTTCAGGTCTTTTAGAGTAGGAGTAGTAGGGCGTTAGTCTACCTTGTGAGTTTCCTGTTCCCTTACATTTAGGCCTATCAGGCTCGAGGGACGTTATGGTTGTGACAAAGTATATTAACGGGGGAGTGGAGAGCATCCCTCCCTGACGTCAGCCATGCGTTAGCTTCCTACGATGTGTTGATAGCTGAGAAGGGCAGAATTACTCTGGCCTTTTCCTCTGTGATTCAGCAATGGCTGTTTATAGAAAGGCTTGTGAAACTGTTTAGCCTGTCACTTTGTCTCCACGAAACATATGGAAAATCGAGTGTATTCCTGGGAACGTTCCGCTGCTGGGCTGTTTTTTGTCGAATCTCTACAGACAAATTGGACCAAAGGAAATGGATAAACCCAATGTAGAGGCAGTGTTAGAGGTAAAGGTACTACAGGTTGTCCTTGTGATATATCTAAAATGAAGGCTGCTGCCAAAGCGAAACACTGCGCCAAATACCATAGTTTGTCAGTTTGTCGAAAACCTTCAAAGAGAGGCTGGTGCATTGATTGGGGTTATGAGTTGTTTGCGTAAACATTTTGTGTGGCGGCTACCTGACTAAAAAACATGTTTTTTTTTCTGAGGAGTTGTTAAACCAAGTCCACACTCGGTCACTCTCTACAATGTGCTTCAGATGGCACAGGCTGTGTGTGTGTGTGTGTGTGTGTGTGTGTGTGTGTGTGTGTGTGTGTGTGTGTGTGTGTGTGTGTGTGTGTGTGTGTGTGTGTGTGTGTGTGTGTGGGGGACGGACGGACGGACGGACGGACGTTTTAGAACACCTATTCATTCAACGGTTTCTTTATTTTTACTATTTTCTACATTGTAGAACAATAGTGAAGACATCAGAACTATTGTGTGGAATGATGAAGTAACTAAAAAAGTGTTAAACAAATCAAAATAGATTTTAGATTCTTCAAATAGCCACCCTTTGCCTTGATGACAGCTTTGCACACTCTTAGCATTCTCTCAACCAGCTTCACCTGGAATGCAGTCTTGAAGGAACTCCGTCCGAACTCGTCCTCGCAGTGGCAGACCACGTGTAACAGCCTTCCCTGTAGCTCAGTTGGTAGAGCATGGTGTGTGCAACACCAGGGTTGTGGGTTCGATTCCCACGCTGGGCCAGCACAAAAAAAAAAGAAATGTATGCATTCACTACTGTAAGTCGCTCTGGATAAGAGCGTCTGCTAAATGACTAAAATGTAAATGTAAAATGAAGGAGTTCCCACATATGCTGAGCACTTGTTGGATGCTTTTCCTTCACTCTGCGGTCCGACTCAGCGCAAACCATCTGAATTTGGTTGAGGTCGGGGGATTGTGGAGGCCAGGTCATCTGATGCAGCACTCCATCACACTCCTTCTTGGTAAAATAGCCCTTACACAGCATGGAGGTGTGTTGGGTCATGGCCCTGTGGAAAAACAAATGATAGTCCCACTAAGCACAAACCAGATGGGATGGCGTATCACTGCAGAATGCTGTGGTAGCCATACTGGTAAGTCTGAATAAATCTAAATAAATTCTAAATAAATGATTCTAATAATAAATAATTGTAAATAAACACAGACTGTGTCACCAGCAAAGCACCACCACACCGTAACACCTCCTCCTCCATGCTTTATGGTGGGAAATACACATAGGGAGATCATCTGTTCACCCACACCCCGTCTCACAAAGAAACGGCGGTTAGTACCAAAAATCTCAAATTTGGACTTCAGACCAAAGGAAACATTTCCACTGGTCTAATGTCCATTGCTGGTGTTTCTTGGCCCAAGCAAGTCTCTTCTTATTGGTGTCCTTTAGTAGTGGTTTCATTGCAGCAATTCGACCATGAAGGCCTAATTCACACAGTCTCCTCTGAACAGTTGATGTTGAGATATGTCTGTTACTTGAACTCAGTGAAGCATTTATTTGGGCTGCAATTTCTGAGGCTGGTTACTCTAAAGAACGTATCTGCAGCAGAGGTAACTTTGGGTCTTCTATTCCTGTGGCGGTCCTCATGAGAGCCAGTTTCATCATAGCGCTTGATGGTTTTTGCGACTGCACTTGAAAAAACTTTCAAAGTTCTTGAAATGTTCTGTATTGACTGACCTTCATGTCCATAGTAATGATGGACTGTCGTTTCTCTTTGCTTATTTGAGCTGTTCTTGCCACAATATGGATTTGGTCTTTTACCAAATAGGGCTATCTTCTGTAAACCCCCCTACCTTGTCACAACACAACTGATTGGCTAAAACGCATTAAGAAGGAAAGAAATTCCACAAATTAACTTTTAAGAAGGCACACCTGTTCATTGAAATGCATGCCAGGTAACTACCTCATTAAGCTGGTTGAGAGAATGCCAAGAGTGTGTGAAGCTGTCATCAAGGTAAAGGGTGGCTATTTGAAGAATCTCAAATAAAAAATATATTTTGATTTGTTTAACACTTTTTTGGTTACTACATGATTCAATATGTGTTATTTCATAAACTCAGCAGAAAAAGAAATGTCCCTTTTTCAGGACCCTGTCTTTCAAAGATAATTTGTAATTTGTAAAGATAATCTTCATTGTTAAGGGTTTAAACATTGTTTCCCATGCTTGTTCAATGAACCACAAACAATTGAGGAACATGCTCCAGTGGAACGGTCGTTAAGACACTAACAGCTTACAGACAGTAGGCAATTAAGGTCACAGTTATCAAAACTTAGGACACTAAAGAGGCCTTTCTACTGACTCTGAAAAACACAGAAAGAAAGATGCCAAGGATCCCTGCTCATCTGCGTGAACGTGCCTTAGGCATGCTGCAAGGAGGCATGAGGAATGCAGATGTGGCCAGGGCAATAAATTGCAATGTCCGTACTGTGCAACGCCTAAGACAGCACGGACAGCTGATCGTCCTCGCAGTGGCAGACCACGTGTAACAACACCTGCACAGGATCGGTACATCTGAACATCACACCTGCGGGACAGGTACAGGTTGGCAACAACAACTGCCCGAGTTCCACCAGGAATGAAACAATCCCTCCTTCAGTGCTCAGACTGTCCGCAATAGGCTGAGAGAGGCTGGACTGAGGGCTTGTAGGCCTGTTGTAAGGTAGGTCCTCACCAGACATCACCGGCAACAACGTCGCCTATGGACACAAACCCACCGTCGCTGGACCAGACAGGACTGGCAAAAAGTGCTCTTCACTGATGAGTCGCGGTTTTGTCTCAACAAGGGTGATGGTTGGATTTGCGTTTATCTTTGAAGGAATGAGCGTTACACCGAGGCCTGTACTCTGGAGCGAGATCGATTTGGAGGTGGAGGGTCTGTCATGGTCTGGGGCGGTGTGTCACAACATCATCGGACTGAGCTTGTTGTCATTGCAGGCAATCTCAATGCTGTGCGTTACAGGGAAGACATCCTCCTCCCTCATGTGATACCCTTCCTGCAGGCTCATCCTGACATGACCCTCCAGCATGACAATGCCACCAGCCATACTGCTCGTTCTGTGCGTGATTTCCTGCAAGACAGGAATGTCAGTGTTCTGCCATGGCCAGCGAAGAGCCTGGATCTCAATCCCATTGAGTACGTCTGGGACCTGTTGGATTGGAGGGCGAGGGCTAGGGCCATTCCCCCAAGAAATGTCCGGGAATTTGCAGGTGCCTTGGTGGAAGAGTGGGGTAACATCTCACAGCAAGAACTGGCAAATCTGGTGCAGTCCATAAGGAAACGATGCACTGCAGTACTTAATGCAGCTGGTGGCCACACCAGATACTGACTGTTACTTTTGATTTTGACTGCCCCTTTGTTAAGAGACACGTTATTCCATTTCTGTTAGTCACATGTCTGTAGAACTTGTTCAGTTTATGTCTGTTGTTGAATCTTGTTTTGTTCATACAAATATTTACACATGTTATGTTTGCTGAAAATAAACACAGTTGACAGTGAGAGGACGTTTCTTTTTTTGCTGAGTTTAGTTGTGATGTCTTCACTATTATTCTACAATGTAGAAAATAGTAAAAATAAAGAAAAACCCTTGAATGAGTAGGTGTTCTAAAACCTTTGACCGGTAGTGTAGATTCAGTGATTCTTGAAGAATTTAACTTGTAAATGCCTCATGAGCTTAGTTCAACTGTCACACCCCATGACAACCCAAAATATAAGCTTGTTTTCCTCCAATGTTTCTAAACATTTTAAATGTAAACAAAAACTGTATAGCCTCATAACATGGTTAAAACAATACTGTTGATATCATGGATGGTCAGTCCTTGCATCCATAGCTCTGTCTATTAATCTGAGAGTGGTTACATTTCTCCAGGCCCATCCCTCAGCTTTTTACCAAAACAGAGGCGGGGCACCTGTTTTGTTATTGTTTCATTGGTTGGTTTGCCCTGAAACAGCTGCATATTATCAAGATGTCAAAGTGTCACCAACAAAAAGGTAGACAATAGGCCTATTGCAAATGCAGCATATGGCATTTCATTTTCACATGTAAATAGCACTTTCAGTAGTGCTCAAAGCATGCCATTCCATGAGAACAGCATTTATTTTTCAACTCAAATCAATGAGCCCAATCAGTCCTCCATGACAACAAAATCATAAACAACAGAGTAGGGCTGGCTAATAAGTCCTTATTTTGGGGTCATGTTCAGATAAAACAATATGGCTAATCTATACATCCATATTTCCAAGTCCTATTCTTGAAGATCAAGGGGTTTAACATATATTGGAATGACTGGAATTCTGATACACTTTGGTTTTTAATGTAAAGATATCATTTAATCGTATTATTAAATCTGGTAGAAAGTGATGGGTTAGAATAAACCTACATAACCAACCCTTAATGTAAAAATTAACATCCATATATGGCCAGCTATGTAAACTTTTACATTGATTTATCATTCAATTGGTAACATACATTTTTGTCTTCTAATGCCTGTTAAGGGGAAAGTAATCTAAAAGTAATGGAATGTAATCAGATTACGTTACTGACTTTGGGTAATCCTAAAGTTATGTTACTGATTACAATTTGGACAGGTAACTAATAACTGTAACGGATTACATTTAGAAAGTAACCTACCCAACCCTGCACACCAGTAAATTAGCTCAGAGCATACAGTAGATTTGAGCGAACCATTTCCTACATACTTCCCAAATAATGTAAATTATTAAGCAATATTGAAATAGTGAGGAGCTATTGCATTAAATTACTCCTGAATACTCTCAGACTTTTCTTTCTCTGTAATGTTAAAATGACATAAATCTGGGTACACCAATTGTCATCACCTCAAGAGAGGAAAGCATTTTCTTTGTCTGTATCCTTGTCATGTTTTCATGCTGGCATGACCCCCATTGTTGTATGGGACAGAATGGTGCTCTTTGATGCGATAAGTGATTTAGAGACCAGGAGGACAAAAGGCTCATACAGGATTTGAACAGGAAGGCCCTCCGACTTCAAACAGAAGCATTGAAAATCAATCGCCTGAGGCCGATTTCTCTTCTGTCACATCATTTTCTGACGCTGCAGGTCTAACGGCACGAGTAAAAATGGCACAATGTAACATGGGAAGCCATTATCCATTATTCAAATATGGATAAGTGCATGGTTTCTACAGTGTATTTATGTGTGTACGTATATACAAGTGTGTCTCTCTCTCTCTCTCGCTCTCTCTCTGTCTGCCTTTCTGTGTGTCTGTCTGTCAGTTGTGGGGGCTGGGTGAGCCACAAGCATATCCTCGACATGAATCACTCTTGACTCAGTTTTAATAGCAGGCCCCCAGTGGCACATACAGGGAGCTGCATTGTAATACAGAGCCACCCCCTCCTCCCCAGCCCTGAGACTTGCCCCGAATCTGATCCACCACTGTGGCCCTTTCCTGTGATAATCCACCTCTGTATCCTCATATACTCCGGTGCCAAGTTACCTTATTTAAAACACCCTCCACAGTGGTGAAAGTGACAGGACCACAATGTGTGATCAAGCAGCCTGTTTTGGGAATCTAAGAGGTCTCCGAATAAAAAGTGAGTTGGATGGAAATCCTGTACTATTTGTAACTGATGCTGAAAAAGGTGAAACCTATCCGATGAAGTTTGTTCTTCCATTCAGTATTGAAATGTATGCTTCATTTTTAATATTTTCTAAGTAAGAATAGGATTGCGTTATTGGGGTGGAGGTGAAAACCATACGTCATTAAACGTCCTCATATCATTTTAGAGCATTATTAATGGCTATGTGGTCTGTGATATGTACCTATTATATCGTCTGTGCTATGGGGACCCTAGGGATTAGGACCATGGCCTTTGGACTGGTATCCCACAGTGTGAGAAATAATCATTCATTAACCTCTGACCCGGAAGGGATTTGGATCTACGCACTCTTGAGACACCTCCATTGTTTCCTGCCGCTGCAGCTGAGTCAAGCCAATTGACAATGCACATAATGATCTTAAATGGATTAACTTGCCAAACGCGCCCTGGAGTTTCCTTTTCAATTACGGAGAGAATCGTTTAAATGAAGCTGAGTACCAATACCAGACTCTAGTATACATCCATGGGGAATACAGTGGGAGTGTTGTTCACCCTTCACCACGACAGCTCACTTTGACGGGTTTTTTATTGTGTGTGTGTGTGTGTGTGTGTGTGTCTTCTCCCTTGTGTCTTTGACATGTCATCTCTCAATAAGTTCCCTGGGGTATGGAGTTTATTGTCATCTAGCTCAAGCTGACAGACAAGTTAATCAATCTGGCAATTTTATGCTGTTGAGACCGCAGTCTGTTTGTCCTTTTCTCTTGTTACTCCAATCCCCTCCATCAACAGAGGGGTAGGGTGGTGTTCCAGCTATATTTACTTCAGATAAATGAGGTCATATACACAAAATGCATATTAATGATCTTTATATTAGTAATAATATTATTAATGCAAAAAAAAAAGTTTTATAATAATGATATACCGGTAATAAATATTCTAGTAATGCCAATGCTAATAATCCTTATACTACGTAATTTATGTCACTTAATAATATACATTTGTATTTTAAAGCATATTTTATTCCAAGTACCTGCAATGTAAGCCATCCACCCAATTCATTGCACAGTACAGCAAATATAATAAACACATGGAGAATGTGTTGTCAATGATAAGTAATTTTATTGCGTTATATTAAATCAAACAACACAATCTCACACTCCAATTTGTGCAAATATGTACAAAAAGTATTTCCGCAGATTCTGTGCGTTTTTCTGCATTATTGTGTGGTTAATTTGGTGTGAAAAGACAAAAAAGAAAATGTTTGATTAAGATTAACGGGCAAATATTTATATAATATTTAACATAGAGACTTACCCAGAAAGACTCACGGCTGTAATCTCTGCCAAAGTTGATTCTAACAAGTATTGACTCAGGAGATTGAATACTTATCTAATCAAGATATATTTGTATTTCATTTTTCATGAATGTTTTACAAATGTTATAATTGTTCTTCCACTTTGACATTACAGAGTATTTTGTGTAAATCGTTGACAAAAAAAAGAAAATTCAATCAATTTCAATCCCACTATGTAACACAACAAAATATGGAAAAAGTCAAGGTGTGTGAATACTTTCTGAAGGCGCTGTACGCTGATGAATATCTTTCCTAAGCAATGACGACTGTAATTCAGGTAAATGTAAGTTCTTTTGACTCAGCTTTTGTGGGAGCATACTGTAGCTATATTTCATGTTTGAGCAAATTCTTATTGAGTTAGTGTTATTGGGATATTAACGGTGGCTTTCAGATTTTTTTTATCTGGGGAAGTAGAAGGATTATGTTTTTTTCTGTTCGTGCAGGCTCATACTGTGTGTGTGTGTGTGTGTGTGTGTGTGTGTGTGTGTGTGTGTGTGTGTGTGTGTGTGTGTGTGTGTGTGTGTGTGTGTGTGTGTGTGTGTGCGTGTGTGTGTGGCTTGTGCGTGTGTCTGAAGTAAAGCAGAATCTGAGCACTCCATTCGACGGGTGTGATTCATTTGATAATGATGACCTATCGTGGCACTTTTTGCACAGGTAAGCATGGCTGTCTCCCCAGGTCAGCGGGAGTGGGACGAGGTCAGAGTACAACCGGGTTAACTTTGTTAATGGAGACATGGCACAAAAGGGGATGAAGGGGATGGCCTGTGAGGAAGGACAGCAATCAATGAACAACCCCTGTAATGACATGGAAAGCAACCTTGACTGAGGTGGAGGTCATCCGCTTGGCATGGGTCCAGCCAAGAGGAGAGATTTGTTAGGTTCTATTGTTTCAAGACATCTTTTAGTCTGTTTTAACACTTAACACTTGAAATGTTTTGACACTTAACACATTGACACTTAAGAGTCCTCAAAGGCAAGCAGGACAAAAGTGCCACCCAAAGGAGTATTTCTGAGGAGCATTTTTAAAGTCGTTCAGAGGAGCATGCTCATTGTGTGGCCATGCGCCAGTTTAAAAAAAACAAGCCCTTGGTTCCTAGAGACTTCATAGCCTGAAGTTCATCGTTCCAACTTTAGATGCATTGTTAGCATTTGAGCTGCTTCCCAAAAATCATGGCTCACTTTTGCTGAGAAAGAAGTTGTATAGTTACATATTAAGCTGGTGAGATTCTGGTGTTATACAAAACACCCTGTATTAACATTGAGCCTTTATATTAACAACCATTGTAAAATCATCAACCGTGGGGATCCCGGACATCGGCTGGCCACTAGCTCAGTGTCTGAACTGAGGGCTCCTCTCAAAATGAAAATACTGGGGAAATGCAATACCACTTAGGGCTGGACAGTGAGTAATCCTTTTGAGTGTCAGCTGGAACTTGAACCTTTAATCCCTTGGATTTTAAAATCTGGAGAGTTGCAAATTCCTTATCATTTACATTAACCTCTGGAATTCGCGCCACGCCACTGAGTCACAGGCTGGATACTTTTCGGCAGAAAATATATAGGCCAACAACTTTAGTAAATCTGTTCCATTCTCACAACTATCGTATAGAATGGTTGTAAAAAATGTGACTATAAGATTGCCATGTCACAACATACAATCAGAGACCTAGTTCCATTGATGTTTATATGGCTAATGTACAGTATGTGCCTTACAACAAACTGCAAACCAAGACATGTTTTCATACTAGACCATTTGTAATATGTTATTATATCTACATCATTTGATATTTGAATCTATATGGCAAAATGTAATTGTCAAATAATTACAAAAATACAAGATACTTCACAAATTGCTTCTTGCCTGAAGATTTACTGTATTGTTTTGGATTGCTAAGCTTGCTAACAACAAACTCCTTCCTACACGTGACGCTAGCTGCTCCTAATAAGATAATCGACTAGAAAGACCAGGGAAATCAATTGTGAATAACCTTTCGCACACATTTGTGGAAAAATATGGCAGAAAATTACAGTGAAGCAAAATCCAATCTGGTCTTTGGAAACGCTGCATCAAGGTAATTTTAGCCAGTGCGGCAGCTGTAGGATGGCATACTGTAGATAGTTTCGAAATACCTTTTTCCACTTCCAGATATCAGACCGTTGATGGCTGACTGTTTGCCAGTGTCCCACAAAAGGATATATCGCTAAAACATTGAGATGTGTGTTTATTTTTTCAGGTTGATTTATTGTTTGTTTATTGTTTGTTTAAGTCAATTTATAGGTGCTCTGGCTTGTGTTAAATAGGCCTACATAACATTTTGGGACAATTTATTTAGTCCACACAATATGTAAGGGATAATCAATGAGGGGCTATGCGTTCTATGGAAAATAATGAATGTGTGTTGCCGTGGTAACAGTCCTATCTTGCTACTATGAAAATTCAACAATACCAATACGGTTTTCGATTTGACTTTTGAATTCTTACTGTGCAATATAATGTGCGTTTTAGGAAAATAATACATGCTCCAGAATGCCCTTCAAGACAATCAGAAAGGAGTATTCAACAATGCCATGGTATCATTAAATGATAATGCCCTCAAAGCCGGTGTTTGAAGGATATATTGGCATGGGTGCTGTTAGGCCCGAGACGAAGTCGAGGGTGTAATGACGGGTCGGAAGCAAGTGCAGGTGAAACGTTTTAATAAAACAACAGAACCAATAGCATGACACGAAAATAAGGCAGAACGCCGATACAGAAGAACAGTACCAACTGGTGAGTGAACCTGTGAGAGTGACATATAAAGGGGAGGAAATGATGAAGGTAATTGAGTCCAGGTGTGAATCATAATGAAACACAGGTGTGCTTAATGATGAGTGCCAGGTGTGCGTAATGATGAATCCCAGGACCGGTGGTTAGTACTCTGGCGACGTCGTACGCCGGAGGGGAGGAGCAGGAGCAGACGTGACAGAAGGCCGGCAAACCGTGCCAATATATCCTCCAAACACCGGCTTTGAGGGCATTATCACTTTAATACAACAGGTTACCAACATATTCTAACAATGATTGACATATTTTCATTTCAAATGTTATTTTGATGAATTTATTCATACTATTTCATCCTTTCACAAGATATTGTCCCGACACAAATCTAGGGTTGCTACCCAAGCCGGCTGGTTGTTCATTCTATCGGTTCGGTTGCCAGAGATGCAACCCAGTCATTCAGTCTTTTTGTTCTGTATCTATGGACGTGACCCAGTCGTTCGTTCAAAATGTTTCAATGCCATACTGTCTGGCAACGTTCTTATCCCTTGCTTGCTAGCTAGCCAACTAAGGCTAACTTACGGTTACATCAAAAAGTGCATCCAGAATAACAGCAAATTAGCTGCATTTGCATTTGTTTAAACTGTTTTCTAGTGACATTATTCAGATACATCCATAACAATGAGCTAATGAGGTGTGATTTCGCTTGGCTCACTCGTCAGGACGTTGTTGTTCAGAGGAGCTAGCCAACAACACAGCTAACACAGTCACTTCAAACTAAAGCTGGAAAGACTGCAAACTAGCTGCACTTCGTTTGACCTTTCTTCAATTTACATTTCTTTGTATAGATCCATAAAAATGATGCCAGCTGATTCATGATTTTGACTGTCTGACAAACGGTGCCTGTCTGCCCATCTCGTCCCGACTCCCGACACGTTCGTTACTGTGTGAAAGCTGGAGATCGAATTCGAATATTGAAACAATGTTGCAAATGTCGGAGAGACAGACAGCAACGTTTATACAAATCTCCGCTGTTGAAAACTACATTTTAGTCTAAAAGAAATGTGAGATAATATCTAGATGCTTTTTATAGTGGAGATCAAGTTCATAAATTGCCTGGCTGGGCTGATGAGACAGTGGATTGCGCAGTCAGATGGAACAGAGTAAATAGGCATTTCAATGTCATAGATTTAGCCGGTGGTATGCGGTTTTAACCATCAGCATTCAGGATTAGACCCACCCGTTGTATAAGGAATGTTAGCGTGAGAACAAATGAAGTAAACATACCTTAGGAGAGAAAATATATATTTTAAAAGTGCTATCTAAAGTGAAAAACCATACATGATGTTGTTCAGATATGAGTTACTATAGAAATATTAATAACTGAGATCATGATTAGTAATATTGATGGGGGAAAAAAATCTATACAGTTACATATCGGGATATTATTTTTTATGGTATATCGTATCGTTTTGACAATATCACATTGTTATTTTTGCGTCTTAGCTTGTTGTCAATCTTATTTTTAAATAGGGAGCCAATTTGTTTTCAACACTTCTGTTTCCATGACTGATCAAAATGTATTTTCTCATAGCTCTCTCTTGTCTCGTCGCAGCAGATATATGGTGAGCAATATGTTTGGAACATTGAATCGCAAAAAAATCCCAGTATCGAATTGGGATACATATAGAATCATGAGAATCGTGTGAATCACAATACATATCGTATTGGCACCAAAGTATCGTGATAGTATCGTATTGTGAGGTCTCTGGCAAATTCCCAGCAATAATTAGTAGTGTGTAGTTTTCAATCTGTGATTTTCAATTTGTTATTGAGTCATAGACATCATCAGCCCATAAGACATGGAGCTCTTTGGCACCCACAAGCAGTTGCATTACCTGATAATGTATTCCTAGTTGGAACACAATATTCTAAGCCAGGAATGTATAAACAGCTTTCGTTTGAGGCTATGGAGACTAAGGTTCCTAGAATAGCTGAGCTTTGTAACTAGCCTTTGTGGTTGGAGTATGTGGTGTGTATTTGCTAATGACGGGGACGGTCTCTCTGTCCCAGCAGGTATTGGCTGCCATCAGAGTATCACTCACAGCACTGCAAGGCCAAACATGGAAGTTTATTTATTCTGCCAGGGTCAGTTAGTAGTCATTTGGCCCTCACACTGGAATGTTCCTTATTTCACTTCTCTGAAAATAATTCACCAGCACTACACTTAACACAAATGGTGTCTCATTCTTCCTCTCATACAACTGCAAACAAGATATGTCATGACAATAGCATAAAGTAGTGCAAGTTACAGCATCAACAAAAATTATATATATATCATTTCTGAACTTGGTCACCGATGATATGGCACAATAGTAATCAGCAATGACAAATGGACTTTGTTCAAATTCATGAAGACTATGGGGTAGCTTCATAAAAAGTCCCCCTATGCGTCAGCGACTTTGACCATGAAATATGGGTATCACTGTACCGTTGGTCCTCCGCTGTTTATATTTAGAACCGGCCAGGAATTTTGCTTTGAACTGCATGGAAACTATTCTGAATTTAGAAACTAAGAGGGGAGGATAACGAGGAACAAATGCGTTGATAGTATTTATCGTTTGATTTACACTTAGAGGACGCAAGACCTTAGGCATAACAAATGGAGATGCCCCCCGACTGGCTACAACTGATTTGGAAAGTTATGATGGTCATTTAAGAAGCAGGTTTTAAACCTAGATGTAGGGCCAGACTTAAATACAAAGCAGCAGGAGGCTCAAACTGTTTGCTTTCAAAGAGAGATATATAGGCAGGCCAGAACCAGGATCAGTGGCTTTGGGAACTTAAAACCTCAGACGACAGGGAGGGCCATTTTAAACTCCAAGATGGATAGGCTCCTCTTGGCACTGGCGGACATGGTTAAAAGTTTGTCTCGTTTGATACAAATGATCCAAATCTCGACTGGTTTTGAGTCCAAAATCGTTTAAAGGGACAGTGATGTTAAGAATGTTAGTGGTGAATAAGACAACCTATTTCAGTTATTAAAATAAAGCCACTGTACCTTTAAAACGTGACAAGAGGAGCAATTATGTTAGAGGAGGAATTTTTACAGTAAGTGTTTTTTACACTTTACAGTAAGTCCCTAAAACCTATGCCTTCATATAGTAGTAGTTCAATCTAGTATTTGCAGGTAATAACAATTTGGAACACATTGTTACATAGTACTTACAACTGTTTCAATGTTTATCTTTCATATATTTACAGGTTGAGATATTTAAATGGATTAGATTTGTGAACAAACTCAAATGACTGATTTAACACCCATTTGTAAAAATTCAGCTGAAAAATATTATGAGACCGATGTGGAAGCCAAATAATAAACCCTGAATAAACAACCAGCACCTATTACCAGCACCCCTAATTACAGTTAATTCATAAGTAATTACTGTATCACTAAATAGATCCTACTTGTTGGTATGTCTGCAATTCCCAATCCTCCTATCCCTTCACTGTTTGCAGGATCCCTGACTGGTGACTTGCAGTGCTTTTTACCACTGCATGGTATAGTTAGCCCCATTGTTGACTTTAGTTTACAGGGATAATCCTTCACTATTAAGGCGTATGACAACGTCTGCCTCCCCTCGTTTGTGGGTATCCCGGGGCATCAGGTAAAGCCTCCCCAAATCAATGGCACATATGTTCCACATTACAGTGGGAAAGAGTTCTAAAAATGTTATCCCTGAGAGTGGTGCACACTGATGACAGACACGTTCTGATTCCACATATGTTGAAATGTAGAAACCGTTACATGGCTCTCTTTGATACTGAATGGTTTATTGGGCCTTGACACCAGTCGCAAATGTCTTCAAAGAGGGCAGAGGGGTTCTTCTGTGAAAGGGGATAGTGTCTATTAAATCGCTGTTCAGACACACAACAAATGAAGTTTTTCTACATACTGTTACATTTCTGGCGAGATGTTTTTTCATGCTTTATAACGTTTTTCCACGTAGTTTGTTACTGTTTAATTATTTCTCAGCTGTCTTTTTTATTAGTGCATAGGCAACCGTTGACTACTGAATTTTGCAAACTATTAATATTTGGTTAACTTTACAATAAGTTTCACATAATACCTAGTTATTTACATAGTAGTGACAGACACGTACAGTTTAATTATAACAATATAATATTTATGTATGTTTATGGACAGTTATATGAATTAGCATGTGTTTGGCTACAATGACTATAATTTATAAAACAATATTTGACTGTGGCACTGCAGATACAGTATAAAACCAGGATAGTGGTGGAAAATCACTGTTTGCCTTAATGTAGAAGGTATGTAAGGTATAAGTATGATTTGTTAAATAACACAAAAAATGTATTACTTTATGATTATTTCTAAACTTTCATAAACCTTCATACCATACAAAGAAAACACTTCATCCGTCACATAATAATATTATTGATAATAGTCTGTATATCTTAATAGAGGCATCCTGTCTCCCTTGACTTTGTCTATGATCGGGCCAAATTGCTGAAAGTCTATCTCTGTGCTTGATTGCAACCACAAGACACTCAGCGATATTCAATGTTCTCACAACACCACTGACAGCTGGCAAAAGCCTGGCATTTTAATTGAACATCTCTCTGCGTTTAGGAAAATACTCATTCCCTATTCTTGGTGCACATAGATTTTATATTCCAATTGATTGTGTTCGAAAAAGGTCAGGCCAGATAAAAGCAGCATTAAGAAAAGCTGGATGAAATCGCAAAGTTTGTTTGGTTGCAGCAAGACCCCAGCTAGACCACTTTGCAGTACAAACGAGGTTGGCCGGGGTCACTGTCCTGCGAGGTATAATTATATCATAAACTAAGCCTCTCACTCCCACATAACACTAGATAAACACACTCTGATCTCCGTCACTTCTCAAGTACCAAACCAAAACACCACAGCTAACTCAATTAGCTAATGGGGGATCACGCAAACCCTAAATAGGGATTGGTCGGGATGAGCACACTTGTTCTCAAAAATTAATGACCTATCGTGTTTCTGGCCATCATCAAAGTGCCAGGGCTAATGGTACGGCTAAATCTGTATTCAGCAGTGCACTCGTATTCCATTAGAAATGTCAGTCACCTGCTTGACAGTGTACTTCCGTAAGTTTGGCGTTCACTCATGCCCTTACGACGAGGCCCGGCCTGCAAATGAGCTCTTTAGCTACGTCCTGGGGATGAACTAATTTGGTTTGCGAGGCATACATAAATATTTCAGCACGAAGACTTTGGTCATTCTAAACAGCTACAAATACAAGGAGTGAGCTGAGCAACAAGGTAATTAATAATGTACAGTTAGAGCTGACAGCCCATCTACCCCGGACGGTTATAATTGACACTAGCCATGCAAAGGTTACTGTCGCTCTGCATCTCTATTACGCCTTGCTTCATTCAATAACACCTTAGACCTGTGCCAAAGTGACAACCTACTGTACGTCAGCACCACAGTGACACATGGAAACCAGCTCTTACAGTAAGACACAATTCAACTCTGAGGAGACGAAGACAACTTTACCACTGTCACGCACAGTGGTTTGTGTCTGCGGTCGTGGTACACAGGTATGGTATGGCAAGCGCGTGATAGAAAGAGGAGCCGAAAAAGTAAACGTGCCATGAAGGCTAGGGAATGCGAGCAAGGGGTTTGGGGAGGGGGGGGGGGGGTATAGTTTTCAGTGAGACTGTGCATGGCAGATTCTTTTTGGACTCCCCCCTTCGGCATTTGCTGAAATTAAATCATGATGCATGGCATGGAACAAAGTCTGAAAATAAATAGCAACTTATTTTATATGTTTTTCTCTTGTCCAGTTGCCTCTGATCTCAAATTGCCTTTGATAAGTCATAATTCATTAAATATGTACTTATATGCAGATCAGACTCTTCCCCTGACCAACAGCAATGTAAAAATGTAATGTAGTCGTAATGTAGTCATGTAATGTACTTAATTTACGGAATGTGTGTATTTTAATTACATTTGATCTAAATTAATATAATGTCACCTCTAGATGACATTGACATATATACTAGAGATTAATAATGTGAATGAATTTTAATACTTATAGTTTTGAAAATGTGTAGATGTTTGATGAACTGTGTTACAGTTGCATCTTAACCCATACCTAAAGTGATTGAAAAACATCATTGCAATTATTATTATCAGGCACTAATCACATCTTAATTACAGTAGCTGCTTCCCTCTGCAGCTGAGAAACTTTGTAAACCTTGCAATTTCTCAAGGTCCCCAAATTAATGCTAGGGTCTGAAGGGGGCAAAAACGAGGCCCGGATCTGTGAACATAATGTGGTCCTCACTTTGGCAGGTTGTTTGTTTACACGCAGCCTGAGATAATTAGCCTAGAAGTAATGACCGCTCTCTGATGACAGCCGCTGCAACCCGATCCCCAGTGTGACATGCTCTTCCCGTCACTCTCGCCTGTGCAACAACTGCAGCGGTCTATTTTTTACCCCGGCTGCTCGGGGCTTGCTTGGCGCCAGCCCCTGGGACCCATAGAGCTAGGGGGCTGACAGGGCCAACGTTGCCATTCGCTCCTTAACCCCCAATGCCCCACCACCAAAAGGCCCAGGAAACTAACACTAAGAACACCGTCAGGACCAGTTGCACGATCCTCGTTCGTGGACAGGAATGGGAGAAATGCACAGGCATGTGTTTGGGACCTGATTCCATCTGCTTGACTCGTGGGTTGAAAAAGTTTTTTCCGATGAACCAGTGTGTCCGCTACGCAATCATGACAGAATCTCTGAGTAGCATTGCTCCGTAGGGTGGCGAGATGAGAACGATAGCTCCTCAAGGGAGATATCTGAGTGACAAATGCGATTTCAATGGCACTATCCCACTGATAGATGTGTGGGCTCTAATGTATTTAGGAGGGCTGCACACATGGTGTTGCAGCTTAGTGAGCCACATGCTTTATCTTCCACAAATCTAAAGCAAACATGGGCAACATGAAAGCCATGCCACCCTTCATAATGAAGCTTTAGAGTGAAAACATTGACTTTCGCTTAGCAGCTATCAAAGCTTTACTGCCAGCCAAATGCGTAGGCCTCACAATCCATGGTACTTGAGTAGGGTGTGAGTACCCAGTCTCAAACTAAAGCGCAGACAGACAGCTAAAACTACGAGATAAAAGCAGTAAAGTGGCGAATGTTGAGTCAACAATTTGGATAACCATTATCCTGCTATGGTTGTCTTAAAGGCCAATGTCAAATAGTTACAGTACCAGTCAAAAGTTTGGACACACCTACTCATTCAAGGGTTTTTCTTTATTTGTAGTATTTTCTACATTGTAGAACAATAGTGAATACATCAACACTATGAAATAACACATATGGAATCATGTAATAGCATTTTAGCACTATATCTCTTGACACAATAATGAAAATAATCATGGCCTCTAAACCCTCAAGCTGCATACTGGACCCTATTCCAACTAAACTACTGAAAGAGCTGCTTCCTGTGCTTGGCCCTCCTACGTTGAACATAATAAACGGCTCTCTATCCACCGGATGTGTACCAAGCTCACTAAAAGTGGCAGTAATAAAGCCTCTCTTGAAAAAGCCGAATCTTGACCCAGAAATTATAAAAAACTATCGGCCTATATCAAATCTTCCATTCCTCTCAACATTTTTTGAAAAAGCTGTTGCGCAGCAACTCACTGCCTTCCTGAAGACAAACAATGTATACGAAACGCTTCAGTCTGGTTTTAGACCCCATCATAGCACTGAGACTGCACTTGTGAAGGTGGTAAATTACCTTTTAATGACGTCAGACCGAGGCTTTGCATCTGTCCTCGTGCTCCTAGATCTTAGTGCTGCTTTTGATACCATCGATCACCACATTCTTTTGGAGAGATTGGAAACCCAAATTGGTCTACATGGACAAGTTCTGGCCTGGTTTAGATCTTATCTGTCGGAAAGATATCAGTTTGTCTCTGTGAATGGTTTGTCCTCTGACAAATGAACTGTACATTTCGGTGTTCCTCAAGGTTCCGTTTTAGGACCACTATTGTTTTCACTATATATTTTACCTCTTGGGGATGTCATTCGAAAACATAATGTTAAATTTCACTGCTATGCGGACGACACACAGCTGTAAATTTCAATGAAACATGGTGAAGCCCCAAAATTGCCCTCGCTAGAAGCCTGTGTTTCAGACATAAAGAAGTGGATGGCTGCAAACTTTCTACTTTTAAACTCGGACAAAACAGAGATGCTTGTTCTAGGTCCCAAGAAACAAAGAGATCTTCTGTTGAATCTGACAATTAATCTGGATGGTTGTACAGTCGTCTCAAATATAACTGTGAAGGACCTCGGCGTTACTCTGGACCCTGATCTCTCTTTTGAAGAACATATCAAGACTGTTTCAAGGACAGCTTTTTTCCATCTACGTAACATTGCAAAAATCAGAAAATTTCTGTCCAAAAATGACGCAGAAAACTTAATCCATGCTTTTGTTACTTCTAGGCTGGACTACTGCAATGCTCTACTTTCCGGCTACCCGGATAAAGCACTAAACAAACTTCAGTTAGTGCTAAATACGGCTGCTAGAATCCTGACTAGAACCAAAAAATTTGATCATATTACTCCAGTGCTAGCCTCCCTACACTGGCTTCCTGTTAAGGCAAGGGCTGATTTCAAGGTTTTACTGCTAACCTACAAAGCATTACATGGGCTTGCTCCTACCTATCTTTCCGATTTGGTCCTGCCGTACATACCTACACGTACACTATGGTCACAAGACGCAGGCCTCCTAATTGTCCCTAGAATTTCTAAGCAAACGGCTGGAGGTAGGGATTTCTCCTATAGAGCTCCATTTTTATGGAATGGTCTGCCTACCCATGTGAGAGATGCAGACTCAGTCTCAACCTTTAAGTCTTTACTGAAGACTTATCTCTTCAGTAGGTCCTATGATTAAGTATAGTCTGGCCCAGGAGGCTGAAGGTGAACGGAAAGGCTGGAGCAACGAACCGCCCTTGCTGTCTCTGCCTTGCCGGTTCCCCTCTCTCCACTGGGATTCTCTGCCTCTAACCCTATTACAGGGGCTGAGTCACTGGCTTACTAGTGTTCTTCCATGCCGTCCATGGGAGGGGTGCGTCACTTGAGTGGGTTGAGTTACTGACATGGTCTTCCTGTCTGCAACCCCCCCCCCCCCCGTGCCGTGGCGGAGATCTTTGTGGGCTATACTCGGCCTTGTCTTAGGACGGTAAGTTGGTGGTTGGAGACATCCCTCTAGTGGTGTGGGGGCTGTGCTTTGGCAAAGTGGGTGGGGTTATATCCTGCCTGTTTGGCCCTGTCCGGGGGTATCATCGGATGGGGCCACAGTGTCTTCTGATCCCTCCTGTCTCAGCCTCCAGTATTTATGCTGCAGTAGTTTATGTGTCGGAGGGCTAGGGTCAGTCTGTTACATCTGGAGTATTTCTCTTGTCTTATCCGGTGTCCTGTGTGAATTTAAATATGCTCTCTCTAATTCTCTCTTTCTCTCTTTCTTTCTTTCTCTCGGAGGACCTGAGCCCTAGGACCATGCCTCAGGACTACCTGGCATGATGACTCCTTGCTGTCCCCAGTCCACCTGGCCGTGCTGCTGCTCCAGTTTCAACTGTTCTGCCTGCGGCTATGGAACCCTGACCTGTTCACCGGACGTGCTTGTTGCACCCTCGACAACTACTATGATTATTATTATTTGACCATGATGGTCATTTATGAACATTTTAACATCTTGACCATGTTCTGTTATAATATCCACCCGGCACAGCCAGAAGAGGACTGGCCACCCCTCATAGCCTGGTTCCTCTCTAGGTTTCTTCCTAGGTTTTTGGCCTTCTAGGGAGTTTTTCCTAGGGAGTTATTCCTAGCCACCATGCTTCTTTCACATGCATTGCTTGCTGTTTGGGGTTTTAGGCTGAGTTTCTGTACAGCACTTTGAGATATCAGCTGATGTACAAAGGGCTATATAAATAAATTTGATTTGATTTGATTAATAACCAAAAAAGTGTTAAACAAATCAAAATATATTTTATATTTGAGATTCTTCAAAGAAGACACCCTTTGCCTTAATGACAGCTTTGCACAGTCTTGGCATTCTCTCAAACAGCTTCATGAGGTAGTCACGAAGTTGTCGTTTTGGGGTGGCAGGTAGCCTAGTGGTTAGAACGTTGGGCCAGTAACCGAAAGGTTGCTAGATTGAATCCCTGAGCTGACAAGGTAAAAGTCTGTCATTCTGCCCCTGAACAAGGCAGTTCACCCCCTGTTCCCCGGTAGGCCGTCATTGTAAATAAGAATTTGTTCTTAACTGACTTGCCTAGTTAAACAAAGGTTACATTTTTTTTTTATCTCAACCAGCTTCATGAGGAGGTTACCTGGAATAAATTTCAATGAACAGGTGTGACTTCTTAAAAGTTCATTTGTGGAATTTCTTTCCTTCTTAATGGGTTTGAGCCTATCAGTTGTGTTGTGACAAAGTACGGGTGGTATACAGAAGATAGCCCTATTTGGTAAAAGTCCATATTATGGCAAGAACAGCTCAAATAAGCAAAGAGAAATGACAGTCACTACTTTAAGACATGAAGGCCAGTCAATGTGGAACATTTCAAGAACTTTGAACGTTTCTTCAAGTGCAGTCGCAGAAACCATCAAGTGCTATGGTGATCTCATGAGGACCGCCACAGGAAAGGAAGACCCACAGTTACCTCTGCCGCAAAGGATAAGTTCATTAGAGTTACCAGCCTCAGAAATTGCAGGCCAAATAAATGCATCACAGAGTTCAAGTAACAGACATATCTCAACATCAACTGTTCAGAGGAGACTAGGTGAATCAGGCCAAAGAAACCACTATGAAAGGACACCAATATGAAGAAAATACTTGCTTGGGCCAAGAAACACAAACAATGGGCATTAGACAGGTGGAAATCTGTCCTTTGGTCTGATGAGTTCAAATTTGAGATTTTTGGTTCCAACCGCCATGTCTTTGTGAGACACAGAGTAGGTGAACAGATGATCTCCGCATGTGTTCCCACCGTGAAGCATGGTGGAGGAGGTGTGATGGTGTGGGGGTGCTTTGCTGGTGACACTGTCTGTGTGTCACAAAATAAGTCATACTCTTCGGCGAAAATGTCAGACAGGAGAGAGAAGGACCAAGGCGCAGTGGAAGTGTGGACACTCATTCTTTTAATTGGTAAATGAAAAAAAGCATCCACAGGGAAAACAAAACAATGAACGGTACTCACGATTTACAACAGTTTTGCAGGCTATCTAAAACGCAGTGCAAAAACAATTCCCCACAACCCCAAAGACAAACACACACACCTATATATTACTTCCAATCAAAGGCAACTATACACACCTGCCTTCAATTGGAAGTCCCAATCATCAACCCAACATTTAACAAACACAAACCCCCTGCCACATCCTGACCAAGACTAAGCAAAACGCCCTCTGCTGGTCAGGA
This sequence comes from Salmo salar, assembly GCF_965601325.2. Classification (NCBI taxonomy): domain Eukaryota; kingdom Metazoa; phylum Chordata; class Actinopteri; order Salmoniformes; family Salmonidae; genus Salmo; species Salmo salar. Next base: position 69,552,867 of record NC_138299.1, on the reverse strand, counting down.
CGTGACACTGTGACTTATTTCAAATTCAAAGCACAGTTAACCAGCATGGCTACCACAGCATTCTGCAGCGATACACCATCCCATCTGGTTTGCGCTCAGTTGGAGTATCATTTGTTTTTCAACAGGACAATGACCCAACACACCTCCAGGCTGAGTAAGGGTTATTTGACCAAGAAGGAGAGTGGTGCTGCATCAGATGACCTGGCCTCCACAATCACCTGACCTCAACCCAATTGAGATGGTTTGGGATGAGTTGGACCGCAGAGTGAAGGAAAAGCAGCCAACAAGTGCTCAGCATATGTGGGAACTCCTTCAAGACTGTTGGAAAGCTTTCCAGGTGAAGCTGGATGAGAGAATGCCAAGAGTGTGCAAAGCTGTCATAAAGGCTACTTTGAAGAATCTCAAATATAAACAAATATTTAGATTTTTTTTTGGTTACTACATAATTCCTTGTATTATTTCATAGTTTTTATGTCTTTACTATTGTTCTACAATGTCAAAAATAGTACAAATAAAGAAAAAACGAATGAGTAGGTGTGTCCGAACTTTTGAGTGTTACAGTATGTGTTTTTTCTTTGAACTTGTTAATTTGCTTTTTGACACCATGCTGTCAAGTGGGAATTGTAAAGTTGCACAGATTGGCTTTTTGAAAACTCATATTTTTTTCAACTACTTACATTTACTCATACAGTTGAAGTCGGAAGTTTACATACACCTTAGCCAAATACATTTAAACTCACTTTTTCACAATTCCTGACATTTAATCCTAGTAAACATTCCCTGTCTTATGTCAGTTAGTATCACCACTTTATTATAAGAATGTGAAATGTCAGAATAATAGTAGAGAGAATGATACATTTCAGCTTTTATTTCTTTCATCACATTCCCTGTGGGTCAGAAGTTTACATACACTCAATTACTATTTGGTAGCATTGCCTTTAATTTGTTTAACTTGGGTAAAACATTTCGGGTAGCCTCCCACAAGCTTCCCACAATAAGTTGGGTGAATTTTGGCTCATTCCTCCTGACAGAGCTGGTGTAACTGAGTCAGGTTTGTAGGCCTCCTTGCTCGCACACACTTTTTCAGTTCTGCCCACACATTTTCTATAGGATTAAGGTCAGGGCTTTGTGATGGCCACTCCAATACCTTGACTTTGTTCTCCTTAAGCCATTTTGCCACAACTTTGGAAGTATGCTTGGGGTCATTGTCCATTTGAAGACCCATTTCCGACCAAGCTTCAGCTTCCTGACTGATGTCTTGAGATGTTGCTTCAATATGTCCACATAATTTTCCTTCTCATGATGCCATCTATTTTGTGAAGTGCACCAGTCCCTCCTGCAACAAAGCACCCCCACAACATGATGCTGCCACCCCCGTGCTTCACAGTTGGGATGGTATTCTTCGGCTTGCAAACCTCCCCCTTTTTCCTCCAAACATAACGATGGTCATTATGGCCAAACAGTTCTATTTTTGTTTCATCAGACCAGAGGACATTTCTCCAAAAAGTACGATCTTTGTCCCCATGTGCAGTTGCAAACCGTAGTCTGGCTTTTTTTATGGCGGTTTTGGAGCAGTGGCTTCTTCCTTGCTGAGCGGCCTTTCAGGTTATGTCGATATAGGACTCGTTTTACTGTGGATATAGATACTTTTGTACCTGTTTGTTCCAGCATCTTCACAAGGTCCTTTGCTGTTGTTCTGGGATTGATTTGCACTTTTTGCACCAAAGTACATTCATCTCTAGGAGACAGAACGCGTCTCCGTCCTGAGCGGTATGACGGCTGCCTGGTCCCATGGTGTTTATACTTGCGTACTATTGTTTGTACAGATGAACGTGGTCCCATGACATCGTTTTCTGGAATTTTACAAGCTGTGTAAAGGCACAATCAACTTAGTGTATGTAATCTTCTGACCCACTGGAATTGTGATACAGTGAGTTACAAGTGAAATAATCTGTTTGTAAACAATTGTTGTAAATATTACTTGTGTCATGCACAAAGTAGATGTGCTCACTGACTTGCCAAAACGCTAGTTTGTTAACAAGAAACTTGCGGAGTGGTTGTTAAACGAGTTTTAATGACTCCAACCTAAGTGTATGGAAACTTCCGACTTCAACTGTACATCTCCAATTCTTTTCAAATAGATACAGTATTGGAACTTTTCTGGAGGATAATTATTCAAACAGTACTCAATCTATTAAATGAATAACTCCACACCATAATGAGCAGTTGAAACAGAGACACGAGGTAAGTATCATCCAACACAGATCTATTTTCCTCTCAAAGGTTTAGAGGTTACATCCTTGCTCTTGAAAGGCAGACACTAACATTTAAAACGACTGAAGGACTGCCACTTGTGACCTCCAAATGGTATTCATTCCTTGTCGGTCTTGTGTGTGAAACATTTCTGTTGACATCCGGCAATGCGGTGTTGATGAGTTAATCTAGCAGCTGAGTGTGCCCTTTAACTACCCCCAACCCCCTGCAGCTTTTCAGAAAAACGCCTTTATCTCCATGGGAGAAGAGAAAATAGAGGACCCAGGACCCAGCCATAAATCCACTGGATACTTTTGGAGACACGTCAAAACGCCGCCTTTTCATCATTTTCATTCGCAATGCCCTCTTTGCGATTCCACTTTCCGATTCGGTCAAGAGTTGAGCTGGCCGCCCCTCCTAATCAGGTATCCAGTGTAACTAAAGAGTGGGGGAGTTTGACTTTGAAGGAGCAGGCATGCCGATCCCTGCTGAAAGGGGATGGCCTGGGCTACCTGGAAACAAAAAAAAAACACCATGGAGAGAATATGGGGTAGTGTGGGACTAAAGGCGTACGCATGCTTCCCAGCTGATACAGTTCAGTAGACTTCATGCACATATTACGATTACATTTTGTTAGTTTTGGCCTTCGGTGAGGTTTTTTTTGGCTGTTCAGGCATACATTTTCTCTCGGGGAAAGCCGAAGTTTGGAGCTGAAGTCTACGCCCCTTCATCAGTAATTGGTCAACAGTAGGGATTCTTCAATAAAGTCTTTGTTGTCATTCAACGAGAGATGACTTGTTTTGATGCACATTTTTTCTTTGAAAAATACTGCACCAAATATCTTAGTTAGATGTAAAATTGCGCAGATCGCTTAGGCAAAAATGTCAAAATTAATGACAGATTTCTTGAGATATCTTAGATTAGTTCTGACTATTTTGAGGAAGTATTTACTGGCTATGGCATCTCAAAATGGACAAACAGTGCTATTGCCGCTCATTCGGTTCATCTAGCCGAGTTCGGCTAGGCACAAGCTGAACTGAAGCATGCTGTTGCCTTTACTCGTGCATCCATGCGCATAGTGCAAATAAAGATTGGGGAAGTTTGGCGATCTCTAAATTGGTGTTGTCCCTCCCCTTTCGGTGGTGCTATGCTCTGGTCTCTCGTCTAGTCCCAGTAGAGGAAACAGCAATGGGCAGCATTAGCACAGAATATTACTGTAGCCATTCTGGATCTTGTCCAGGGCCGCCTGAGATCAGGACAGTAAAAATAGGTTTAGAGTATGTTCCATGAATGTGAAATCCACTCCAGACTTGTTGCCTTATTGTATGGGGGTGTGCTGTCGCTATCTGTTACTTCTCAGAACCATCTTGTAACCTGCACTTATTAGACACCCTTAAGGACATCTGACAACTGTATCAAGCAAGTCCATCTCAAATGACATGCTATATTTTTATTTGTAACAATCATCGCTCTAGGATCATGTTAGTGACTATTACATTGACGTCTTAGTCATTCAGCAGACACTCTTATCCAGAGCGACTTGCAGGAGCAATTAGGGTTAAGTGCCTTGCTCAAGTACACATCAACAGATTTTTCACCTAGCCAGCTCGGGGATTCGACCTAGTAACCTTTCAGTTACTGCCCCAACCTCTTACAATTTGTAAGTTATACAAACACTGTTCGTAAGCGTCATTGTGCCTTCTTCAGACACAGTGATGCCGAAACGTTGGTGGTTTTTTACCCAATAAATTACTGGGAGGTAATATATACGGTGTGCGACTCTCTTTGTTTTTATAGCTTACAGTTTATTCACCAGTAGTCAGCACCTCTACACTAAATAATTTTCTCTGGGTGTGCGCCAGCTCATGCTTCTTATTAGACTTCATATAATATCAGTTTAACATATTTTTGGTTTCCCTGACAGTAAACCACAGCTCATCTGACGTAAAAAATAAAACCAGTCCACCTAAATATGACATATCTTTGACCACTAATGCTACAATATAGCTATAGTACAGATATATACAGTGCACATAATTTCAATGAAAATGCTACAAGGAAGTGAAGGACGTAGCTTCCAGCCATAAAAGTCAGGATCTCCTAACTGTGGGAAAGTCCAACTCCCCCTCACCAGGGGGGCACCACAGTTTGCATGCAAGCTAGATCTAAAGGTGGTAATGACTAGGGTATTCTCTCATACTGACAGCTCCTCTGACGGTTCGGAATGCATCCCTTGCAGCACATTTTCACGGGCTTAAGACCACACTAGCTGTCTTATGGGTATATCTCACTTACAGTGGGCAGAAACAGCTGCAAACGACGGCATGAGTGGGAAGGGGACATTGCATTTGTTTATGGTTGACACCTTGAGGTAAGAAAAATGCATAGCATCTCTTGAAATTCTTCTGATATATGTCACCATTTTGTTTCACAGGCACATAGATTTGTTTACGTTGGGTGTCCAATGCAGTGAAGCCCGGATCTGTGAGGCTGCTTACTGACAGTTTGACACCAGCAAAGAAAAACAACATACAAGTGTGTAGCTACCAGCAGCAGAACCTTTGGCTTATCCATTTGTTGTTTTTGATTGTGGACTATTCAATGAAGATTGGCCATTATGATATTAGCCAATATATTGTTTCATGTATTTTAATTTATGGTACTGCATATTTGTGTAAAGCTATATACCCAACATGCATTGCAGAAAATTTAAATGATTAAATAATTGAATGGTTCTTGTTATTATAGGTAACCAAACATGGAATTTGTGCTCCAAATGGTCTCTCAGATTTGAAGGTTTAAGTTAACATTTTTGTTGGTGCACAGTTGTTTCCGGTCATTAACATGGAATAACAAGCGTCTAAAAACAAAACATCCTGGCTAGTGCCATTTGTTATGTTACAAAAGCACATATGATTAGGCTGGATCAGAATGCTAGGATGTGTTTTTAATTGAAAAATATATATATTTTCAATCATAAGTGGCACGCTGCAGAATAGACATCATATCTTGAAACTTCTGTTGTTCATACCCTCAGTCATCATTCACAAAAACATTAATTGTCAAGGAATGTTGTGCATGTATAGAGATGTGATATTATTGGGTGCTTCATTGTGAGACAGCAATGTTTCTCTCCTTCTAAGAGAAGAAACTGCAGTAAGGGCCCGAGCAAGCCCAAGGGAGTGGGGCCTTATTTTACCTCATCACCCTTCACACCTCGTAAAACCATAATGGAATGTTTTGACAGTGGTCAATTAGTTTGTAATTCCCTCTCTTCGGTTGCCCTTTAATGAGGTTGTAGGCCTAGATCAAGGCTGTAAATTGTTAGCCTTCAGGATTAGGCTTCTTACTCTTTGGGCTAGTGGAGTTGTTAGCCTTCAGGATTAGGCTTGTTACTCTTTGGGCTAGTGGAGTTGTTAGCTTTCAGGATTAGGCTTGTTACTCTTTGGGCTAGTGGAGTTGTTAGCCTTCAGGATTCGGCTTGTTACTCTTTGGGCTAGTGGAGTTGTTAGCCTTCAGGATTCGGCTTGTTACTCTTTGGGCTAGTGAAGTTGTTAGCCTTCAGGATTTGGCTTGTTACTCTTTGGGCTAGTGGAGTTGTTAGCTTTCAGGATTAGGCTTGTTACTCTTTGGGCTAGTGGAGTTGTTAGCCTTCAGGATTCGGCTTGTTACTCTTTGGGCTAGTGGAGTTGTTAGCCTTCAGGATTCGGCTTGTTACTCTTTGGGCTAGGGAAGTTGTTAGCCTTCAGGATTCGGCTTGTTACTCTTTGGGCTAGTTAAGTTGTTAGCCTTCAGGATTCGGCGTGTTACTCTTTGGGCTAGTGGAGTTGTTAGCCTTCAGGATTCGGCTTGTTACTCTTTGGGCTAGTGGAGTTGTTAGCCTTCAGGATTCGGCTTGTTACTCTTTGGGCTAGTGGAGTTGTTAGCCTTCAGGATTAGGCTTGTTACTCTTTGGGCTAGTGGCGTTGTTAGCCTTCTGGTTTAGGCGTGTTACTCTTTGGGCTAGTGGAGTTGTTAGCCTTCATGATTTGGCTTGTCAGTCTTTGGGCTAGTGGAGTTGTTAGCCTTCAGGATTCGGCTTGTCAGTCTTAGGCTAGTGGAGTTGTTAGCCTTCAGGATTCGGCTTGTTACTCTTTGGGCTAGTGGAGTTGTTAGCCTTCAGGATTCGGCTTGTTACTCTTTGGGCTAGTGGAGTTGTTAGCCTTCTGGTTTAGGCTTGTTAGTCTTTGGGCTAGTGGAGTTGTTAGCCTTCTGGTTTAAGCTTGTTACTCTTTGGGCTAGTGAAGTTGTTAGCCTTCTGGTTTAGGCTTGTTAGTCTTTGGGCTAGTGGAGTTGTTAGCCTTCTGGTTTAGGCTTGTTACTATTTGGGCTAGTGGAGTTGTTAGCCTTCTGGTTTAGGCTTGTTAGTCTTTGGGCTAGTGGAGTTGTTAGCCTTCTGGTTTAGGCTTGTTAGTCTTTGGGCTAGTGGAGTTGTTAGCCTTCTGGTTTAGGCTTGTTACTCTTTGGGCTAGTGGAGGGTGGAAATTGCCACCTCTGATTGATTAGGTTCCTGTCACCAAGCAGTTATAAATGAAGTGTCCTTCATTACACTACCCCTGCAGGTCTTCCCCTATCGGAGAGACGCAAATCAAGTTACACATCTTTAGTCAAGCTCTACCGGGATCAAGTAGGGAAGTGATCATAAAGTTGAGTGCCTTGGATCGGCAATGATCGCCACCAAGCTGAGGTCTGACCCCTGGTGACTGAAATTAGTCTTGTATGAAGGACCTGTTGCGGCTGGTTTATTGACTAACTGACAACATGGGAGTTTTTGATTCCATCGAATATACTGTTGCTCTCAAAGTAAGTGTTCACTCAGTTTGGTAACACTGTTGGGAGTAGGGCTAGCACATTAACCATGTAACCGATGGTATGGATGAAGACCGTCATGAAAACAAAATAACAGTCATACCCGTAAAAAAAACCGTCATATCTGAGGTAACATTGACTCTCAACAATGTGAGGAAACCTTGTTGCTCTTTGCAGAAACAAGCAAGGTGTTGTAGGAAACGAGTCTTCGGTTGTCTAGGCCAACACCCCCTCCCTGCATCAGCAGCACACATTGAAATATTAATGAATTCATTATAATTCTATGGCAGCAAATGTTTCTTTTAGTTTTTTTTGCTATTCGAACGGTTATTATGGTGACCGCAATCATTTGGCTGGCCAATAACTGTCATCCAAAATTCCATGACTGTCACAGAACTATATGGGAGTGTTCTGTCATAATTCAAAAATACCATGCTTCATAACAGATTTATAGGGGAGACCCGTGATGCTTTAATAAATTGCCATGCCATGAAATGTCATGTTCCTGTTTAACACTACTGTATGTAGGTATAACATTCCAATGAAGTGTTATCATTGCCTTCATCACAATTACATCAGAATTTGAAGTTCATTCAAACAAACCTGAGATCCAAGAATATAATGTTAGATGATTTACACTGTATTGGGGGTATAAAGTACACTATAGCCAACACCATTAGGACTGCACTAACGATATTTCTCACTTCCGAATGCAATTCTATACCACACTACCGTTATAGAAGATCCTAAGCACTGAACTGCATGTAAGCTCAAGTGGATATTGGAACATATACGTTATGGATAATATACATGCCTTCTAAAGCCTATTACGTGGATTATGATGGACATTTTTGTAGGGGCTGATACATTTTTCATTTGGGAAAATTAAGTCTTACATTTTAAAGTGAAAATGACAAACTTTAGAAGCCTTTTTGAAAATCAAATACCCCACAAATTTGCATTTCCTGCCGTGCAGGAACATTCGCTGCAACAAAAGAGGGATCAAATTACATCTGTAGCAATTTCCTCTTTAGCAATTCTGCCACGAACATGAACATGCTTAGGGTCTATTTGTCTTTTTAGGGTTGAGTGTGGGAGTGAGTGTTTGTCTCCAAGGAGTGTTGCTATGGTATCAAACAGTAAGAGAAATCCTTGTTGACTGATTTGGCACCTGCCGGTACATGGAGTCCATAGAGAGAGCGAGTGACAGAGTCTTCTATGGAAAGAGGATCCATCCAGAAGCTGGGAATGATATCCCTCCTCCATACCGTGTAAGTCTGCATGTGACTGACTAGCCATGTCAGGGTTAGGGCCGATATCACAGATTGCGCCTCTGCATAGATTTGGCATGCAGCATCTCTCCTATGTCACTGTGGGTGAGTAGGGGTATGTCACAGTGAGTGAGAAAAGTTACATAATGAGAAGACCCTCATTATGGATGGCCCTCTGATTGGACCAGATTTGACTGAGTAGATACAATTTTGTTAGCCAGACATGACAAGCAAACAAATTGAAGCAAAAATGGTAGAATGGTACAATCTGGTCCAACGGTATAATAGATTTGTTCACATTGTGTACACTACTATACAAGGTTTTGGTCAAGGCATGTTATGTGACTGTAACGTTGCATTTGTTAATATGTGTCTAATTTACAAGTATACATAGTGTAGCTGAGTTCATTCTACCAGATTTCACTGCATGTAGATTTCCTGAGGCTTCTGAAACACAGTTCATATAACGCTATCTATGCTATCAGCACAGGGTGCATCACAAGCAGAACATGTCTGTAAAGCACGTGTGCAGCTGAAAGAATTCAAGTATGTCGCACTTGTCTTTACAAATAGACGTGGCCAGTCAATCTAGAATGATTTGTTCCCATGAAGCATGTCAATGTGTGAGCTATTATGTCCCTTTGATCTACTTCAAACAATGATAAGTACTCACAATGTGCTTAGCAAAAAAATCGGACAAACTTTTTACATGGTCCTAAGTCATTGAAATTGTCATCAGACCTGCAGTTTTAACTTCGGCATTGTCTTCGCTGGTCAACCACTTATTTTCTTCTCATAATGTCCACATTGCTGTAAACATTACTGGCAAGATCTGACACAATTTGATCCACATCTCATGACCAGCACCAGCTTCATTTGATTTAAGGTCAAAGGTCAGTGGATGGTAAACACAACTAAACACACCCCTTTGGTGAATAGCACCAATTACGTGTTAGTGTTGGTAAGGACAGAGACAACACCATGACAAAGGCAACACTCAAGCTGGTGATATTTAACAGGGGGCAAAAGTGTTAGGGCTAATTTCGCTCAACAGTGTGTGTTGGTTGTGGCTTGATCTTCTGCCACCTGGCACTATGCAGCCTTTACCGGAGGTTGGCACCGTGCCATAACCTTACTTCCATTGGACCGGTAATGCCTGTGTCTATTTATACAACAAGAGCAAATGGTCGTAGCAGGTTTCGCACAGTGGCATTAACAAGCTGATATTTTTAACAAAGTAAACGCTGGACTTTGAGCATTGTCTGGCATGGGCCTCTGGAATGTTTGGGATGGCTTCTACGTGTTGAAAAGCACCCATTTCCTCAAAGTGGGAAATAGAATGGTTTTCGGAGGGGTACTGACGTGTTTCATCGCCTAGCTTCCAATGCCCACCAGGGTAGGCTGGGACCCCCCCCCCCCCCCCCCCCCCCCCCCCCCTTCCCAGCCCCTCCTGGAGCTTCAACGCAAGCCGGACCACCTTCGGTCTTCGTCACGCATTGTTCCCTGCTGTATTGCGACAGACACATTTTACCACGGCTGTAGCGGGACATCTGGTCTTTCAACGGCTGCCACCTGTTTCTATGGGAGGATAGCTATGAAACTGGGATCTATGATATGCCCATTTGTCGGTTGCATTAGTTGCAGCGCGTCATATGATGTGACAGTCTAAGCTCTGGACTCAATAGTATCTCAAATTTCCTATTAAAGCATGAACAGAGAAGCTTCATGCATGTGGGTGTTGTGTGATGGAAAACGTATCTGAGAGGGAAATGTCTAAAACGGCATGTCAATTATATTTGTCCCTCCTGACGATTTCTTCTACAGCAGTGTGTAAATACAGTACGTGTCGTTGCTAAAGTGCATGAGTGCACTGAATTGTAGAGCAATGGCAGTTATTGTAGCAACACACTAATTTATGATCTGTTAAAGTACAAAGAGAAACTACCATTATGACGACAGAAAGGGAGCCCACTGCTCCAGAATGTTACAGAAGCCACAGCTATCATCACATCCCAAATTAAAAAGCCAGATTGCTTGCTATGTCCTTCTGGCATAGCAGAGGAATGGGCTCAGGGTTACTTTATTCAGAGGTAGAAAGACTTTGACAGGTTATACATAGACTTTGTAAAATGAATGGCTTCTGGCCAATTGCCACCAGATACTAACTAAATAATAGCAGTTGTCCTAATAAGGTGTCAAGAAAAGATAGCAGATACTACACTCAGCATGACTCAAATGTTGTCGAAAACCATCAGGGCCTCATTTCACAGAGCTTTCGTAGCGTTTAGATCATCGTTTCCCAAAACCATTGTTCCAAAAGTCGCACCTGAAAACACTCCTTATTTACCGACTGCCTCAGACCACTAGTAGAACAGTTAAGCACGTCGTTAGATGCTTTTTTGCCCTTCCACATCACTTTATAGACACACGCACAGACGTTCTCCGCAGAATCAAGAGGTTTATCTCGCTCTCTGTGACCGCCAATAACTTCAGAATGCAGTTGACGTCAAATACAAAGTTGTCACTGTCTTTGGAATTGTTACAAACAAGCGAAGAATGAAACAATGCTTCAAATGAAAACTGAGATGAATGCAAAAGATACATACATTATAAGCTGCATAAGCCTACATATTTATCAATAAAAATAAAAAAAATTTGTTCATTCAATTTAATTATATTTTGGTTATTTTAGGCTACAGTCTGTAATTTTTGCCTGAATATATTTCATGATATGTAACAACATGTGCGCAATGATTTGCCAAATCTTGATTTAGTGAATTTTTGTAGGGTAAGTATTTAGAATAAGCCGCCTCAATATTTGCAACCATAGGTGGTAATATCTCTCTAGGAGCTGATCTGTCGCCAGTATTGTGGAATAATTGTAATGCTAAGGCAATATTTGAATGGAGAAAGCTGATCCGAGAGCAGCGCTACGTTTCTTTCGATCCTATCACTATCGACACGTGTCCTAATGATGCACTTAGCGAACGTTCTCTCTACATGCTTGTTTGGGAAACACTTAAAAAGTTGGCTCGTACATAACGGTGCATCTGGTACGCTCATCGTAATGCTTAAGTTACATTGCAACTGGAAAACGAGGCCCAGTTCTCTAGGAAGACAAGCCTGCTTGTTGTAATGTGTGTGTGTGTGCGCATGCAAGTGTGTCTGTCTGTGCATGTGCTTGCGCACACACGTGTCAGGGGGCACAAAGAAAAACGACAAAGCACTTCCTGTCTGTGTGTTGGAGGCCACTTGTAGTGGGACTGACCGAATGACTGTCCCCCTACAGAGGGTATAAACAACCATTCTGCCTCTCCACACCCACAATAATTAGCCCCCCAGCGGTGTTTGGCACTCTTCAACTCAAGAGCTCTTTAACACTGCACTGCAGCATGAAACCATCAATGTGTTAAGAGTCTAACACTCACAGACACCATTTTGGGGGTTATGCATAGAACTCAACCATCATAGTGAATTCAACACCTGTTATGGGGATGATGAATGATGATGGAGATGTGATTGAGGCATTTCTTCACAAGATGTTAAAAAGACACAAATAAAGGACATATAGAGTCTGATTGAAAATTAGTTGCACCCTTGATAAAGATGAGCAAAAAACGACTACATAAAATAAATTATACAAATAATGAGCTTTAATGTATTCTAAAAAAAACCCTGAAAATTATATTATTTTATACACATAGAATTGCGCAGAGAAAGATATTTTGTTTAACCTTTTGCTGCAGTGGGCAGTAAAAGGTTCACACAGATTGTTTCTTGGTAGTCTTAACAAATCTACTTCATATACACCTCACACACATGGTTATGGGACACCAGTACAATGCCAGATATAGAGTTGAAATGTATTCAATTTTGAGCTTGCATTCCAAATACAACACTTTATATACATCACAGAAAACTGAAATATAACTAAACTGTTTGAAATAGAAACACCGGATTTTCGGCAGGTTTTCCACCCATGAGGCCATTTGACTGCACTACCAAGTAATAAAAACTATTCTCAAAAAGATAGGTGTGAAAATTATTTATTAAAGGCACTGAGCCTTTTTCAAAAATGTTTTATTAGATTGGAGAAAACATTGGGAGAGATCTTACACTATTTCTCCATACAGATTCTTGCCAGATCCTTGATATCCTTCGGTCTGTGCTTATGGACCACACTCTTCAGTTCAAACCGCAGGTTTTTAATAGGGTTGAAGTCCGGTGACTGAGATATCCATTGCAAAATGTTTCTTCTGTGGCCAATTAACCATTTCCTTGTCAATTTTGACGTGTGCTTGAGAGTCTTGCTGGAAGATCCACTTGCATCCACGTTTCAGCTTCCTGGCAGAGGCAACCAGGTTTTTGGCTAAAATGTCCATGTACTTGGTAGAGGTCATGATGCTGTTGACAAGGGCCTCAGGACCAGTGGAAGCAAAACACCCCAATGGGTGAAGTTCATGATGCTGTTGACCTTAACAATGGCCTCAGGACCAGTGGAAGCAAAATAGCCCCATAACATCAAAGATCCACCACCATATTTTTCAGTAGGAATTAGGTTATTTTCTGCATATGCATCCTTCTTTCGATGCCATAGAGTGTGTAATTTGACCACAACACCAGTTCCAGTCCAAGTGCCAATGCCGTTCAGCAAACTAGGAGTTTTGTTGGTTGCTCTCAATAAAGTTTTTACTTATGGCAACCCTTCCAGAGAGCCTATTGGCATGAAGGTGGTGTCTGATTGTAGATTTGGAGACTTGGTGACCAGAAGATGCAACCTTCCTCACTGTGCGTGGGAACAAGATACACTTGCGTCCAATATCAGGCAAATGTATCACTGTTCCAGTGGGTTTAAATGTCGTAATTGTTGCCCTAATAGTGGTAAGTGGTATATATATTGTTTTCTGCCATTTTTTACAAAAATGTATTACTTGTTAAAACAAAATCTTTCTTTGAGTAATTGTATTAGTTTAAAATATATATATATATATATATATATTTTAATAGCATACAATATAACTCAGTATTTTTTTTTTTTTTTTTACAGCCTACAGTCTATTCTGCTTATCTTTATCAAGTGGCAATAATTTTGGACCTGACTGTATCTGCAGAAATGTGTGCAATAAGAAGGTAAAAATGTCTTCATTAGGGCTGGAAATTGCCAGGGACCTCATGATACGATATTATCACGGTACTTTGGTGCTGATACAATATGTATTTCAATTCTATATTCATCACAATTCATCATGATGCTATATGTATTGCGAGCAACAGAACGTTTCAGTGGCTGAGGACTCCCACCGTTTCCTGACAGAGTTTTAATGTCGCATGCACAAGTACAGTGAAATGCCTTTCTTGCAAACTCAAAACCCAACAATGCAGTAATCAATAACAATGTACTAGAAAAAACACATGAGAAATAAGAATAGGAATTATGAAGCACACAATAATGTAAGTAAGTAAACATACTATATACAGGAAATATTTAAAAAGTCAGTTCGAATACCATATTTACATGTTCAGTGATACTGGAGTGATGGAGGTAGAAAGGTACAGGGGTAAGGGGACTAGGCAACAGGATATTAGACAAACAGAGTAGCAGCAGCTTATATGTGTGTGGGTGTCTAGAGTCAGTATACATGTACACTACCGTTCAAAAGTTTGGGGTCACTTAGAAATGTCCTTGTTTTTCAAAGAAAAGCACATTTTTGGTCCATTAAAATAATATCAAATTGATCAGAAATACAATGTAGACATTGTTAATGCTGTAAATTACTATTGTAGCTGGAAACGGCAGGTTTTTTATGGAATTAAATAGTGTATGTGCATGTTATGTGTGAGTGAGCAGATGATTGAGTATGTTTTTGTGTGTGTGTTGGAGTGACAGTGTGTGTGAGTGTGTAGGGCCCAGTGAGTGTGCGTAGAGACAGTGCAAAGATTTAAATAAAAGGTCAATAAAGATACAGGGTTAATTCAGATAGTCTGTGTAGCTATTTTGTTAACTATTTATCAGTCGTAATGCTTGGAGATAGAAGCTGTTCAGGAGCTTGTTGGTGCCAGACTTCATGCAGCGGTAGCTTTTGCTGTGCGGCAGCAGAGAAAATAGTCTGTAGTGGTTGAGGTCTTTGACAATTTTCCGGGCTTTCTTTTCACACCTCCTGATATAGAGGTCCTGGATGGCAGGGAGCTCAGCCCCAGCGATGTACAGGGCTGTCCGCACAACCCTCTGTAGCGCCATGGGATCGAGGGCGGTGCTATTGCCACACCAAGCAGTGACGCAGCCAGTTAATATGCTCTCAATGGTACAGCTGTAGAACCTTTTGAGGATTTGAGGACCCATGCCAAACTTTTTCAACCTCCTGAGGGGGATGAGGCACTGTCGCTCCTTCTATGCGCGTATGTGTGTGTTTGGACCAGTTTAAGTCTTTAGTGATTTGAACACCACGGAACTTGAAGCTGTCTACCTGCTCCACTGCCACCTCTTCGATGTGGATGGGGTTGTGCTCGCCCCCCCCCCCCCCCCCCTCCACCCTTTCCTGTAGTCCACAATCTTGTTGACGTTAAGGGAGAGCTTCTTGCTCCAGCAGCACACTGCCAGGTCACTGACCTCCCTGTAGGATGACTCATCACTGCCGGTGATCAGGCTTACCACCGCCATGACGTCAGCGAACTTGATAATGGTGTTGGAGTGGTGCATGGCCACAGTCATTGGTGAACAGGGACTACAGGAGGGGACTAAGCACACACCCATGTGGGGCCCCTGTGTCAAGAGTCAGTGTGGTGGAGGTGATGTAGCCTACCCTCACCACCTGGGGTCGGTCCATAAGGAACTCTAGGATCCAGTTGCAGAGGGAGGTATTCAGACCCACAGTCCTAAGCTTGGTGACGAGCTTGGAGGGGACAATGTAGTTGAACGCTGGGCTGTAATCAATGAATAGTGTTCTCACATAGGTATTCCTCTTATCTAGGTGGGTGAGGTCAGTGAAGAGAGTAATTGAGATTGCGTCGTCTATGATCTGTTGGGGTGGTATGCAAATTGTAGTGGATCTAGGATGGCTGGGATGATGGAGTTGATGTGGGTCATAACCAGCCTCTCAAAGCACCTCATGAATACAGATGTGAGTGCTACAGGGCGGTAGTCACTGTGACATGAAGCCTTAGAGTTCTGAGGAACAAGAATGAATGTGGTCATCTTATCCATAAAGTCATTTCTATTATTGGGAGGATTTTGCTTCATTCTCCAATTTCCGAGATCTTAAGTATCCTCTTTTTTCCATCTCAAAGAAACATGTTATGCTTGGAACAGTGCCACCTAACCAATAAACTACATTACCCAGTGGTATGTGGATACTAGGCTGTCCCATCTTATTAAGTTGGGGGGGCTCAATCTCTGGGTGAGAGAAATTCAGGGGGCTCACAACTATGCAGATATCTCACACTAGTCTCTGAATGAGACTTGTGCATGTCCCAAGTGTAGCAGTAGTTGTCTCTACCACTCCTGATCCCTCTCTGTGACTCTCTCATTGTTTCTGGCAGGGCAGCTGTGCTGAGATTTAGATATCATCATTCAGACAGGCAGAGAGGACATCAAGACGTTTCCTCCAGGGAGTCTGGAGAGCACGAAAGCCTGAATGTGAGTTGTGTTTGTCAGTCACAATTTCATAAAAAGTCCATATCTCAGTGACAGGGAAATGTCTCCCAAATGAGCTTTGTGCTTATTTTACATCCAATGTTCTCTTGTTTCACTCGGTATTGGTCTTGGACGATTTGAAAAAAGTCAGCAAGTCCTAACAGAAAAGCATCTTAAGTTAACAGAAATGTGTGGGTAGCCTGAAATATTTAATAAAACTGTGAAGTGTATTGATTATTTTGGAATCTATACATTCATCACTGCTGTGTTGCACTTGCAAGTCACAGTGATACAGTAGGCCTATATTGTTTTATTGCGTAATGCTGGGGCCAGTGTAATAAGTCTCATTGATTACAATGGGTGCATTTCATTTATAGCCGACTGAAAGTTAAGGACACGCAACGGTTGCCGTGTAGTCATGCTGCTAGTGCTAGAAGAGAAGTCAGGCAGTTCTCCAAACTCTAATCGTGTATATAAGCGAACAAACCCCAAAGCGAAGGTTGCTGACCTAAGACGAGCCAAATCGGCTAATCAAATCAAATCAAAGGTTATTTGTCCCATCCTTTGTAAAGAACAGGTGAAGACTAACAGTGAAATGGGTCCTTTGCCATCAATGCAGAGTTAATGATAAAGATACAAAAATATATGGACAAAATGAGATGAACTATAGGTGAAGGTTGCGCTAGTGGTGTTAGTGGACGTGCTCTTTTGATCTGGAACCACGCTGCATCTTGAGTTATTGCATCTAATTTTTCTGCTCGAGACTATTTGGGCCCAGTATAATCAGCCAGAGACTGTGAGGAGAGTGGCTCGTCAGATGAGAATCCAAGGTCGGGGATCGAATGATTCATTATTGTTTGTTCGATTGAAAAGCGGAATCTTCCGGTGACTGATAAGGCAGGTGGGGGCCCAGTGTTGGACAACCATTCCCATCCGGCAGCCTCACATACCCTCGTCATTCACCATAACGAATTTCACTTTGCTTCTTGATGTGAGATACGTGTTGCATGGAGGCCGCAGAAACGATCGGAATTTGGCTCTATGCCTCTGTTGGGAAAGCGTGCTTGCTCATTGTTATCATCAACAGTTATTGTTTGGTAGCCTGGAAGTAAATAACAATGTATATGGTGGGGTGGGGTGGGGGTGTACACTCCAGTGGTGCCAACATTGGGTAAGATGAAATACGCATATGTTTCTGCTGCCAAGCGCAGCAATTAAAGCACATTCCACTGTAGACTCGATCCTGGTTTTAAATGTTTCAATATTTTCTTTTAAACAATCGAGGAAACAATGTGGATTATTAACATGTGTATCCATTTAATCTGGCCAACTGAAGAAACACAGTTTGTTAGGCTTTGATACTGTGCCCTAATAAATGACTGTATTTGTCAAGAAACACATTCCAATGAAAACCAGTGTTTTGTGTCAATTGCTTCGGCATATGCTCTGGCATACTTCTCGACCTAACAGTTTATTTTATTTTGTACAGATTTCCTTGCACAGATTTTTTGTTCATGAAATACTTGACAACAACATATGTTCATGGAAACTGCAGTTGTTTCGATTCCAATTTAAACAGCCCTTTTTTTTACATGTTAACACATTCGTAGTGTATGATAAGGCATTATAACGGTTGCTATAAGACATTGTATGGATCTCATAGAAAGTGTTACCGAAACTTGTTTGCACGAAGCACACCTGTTTGTATTCATTTTACTACAATATAATTACCATTTAGAATATCAAGTGTTAGCCTCACTAAGCACCCTATAACATTAATACAAAAGACACTCAGTGTACTGAGCAGAACAGCACTACTCAGTACTTCCATATAAAACAACAACAGTGAAACCATGACAGAAAGTCATGAAAACCTTAAGACACATTTTTGGGGGGGAATCAACAAATATTCGGTTTGAAGCTAAATTAAAGAAGCTGTTGATTTCTCCATCTTAAATGATTGCAATCATTTCCATGAAAAACATGGTTTTCTTAAAAAGAATAGTGTGCTCCATAGAGTTAATAATTAGCCAAGCGATTTATATGTCTGCAGCCAATTGCTCAGAATAGTGGGTTTGTGCATTTCAAATGAGCCATCTCATTGGTTTTGACTCAAATGAGTGCTTTGCTGGAAGAGCCGGCTTCTATCAACACGTCCAAACATACTGTTGATTAGGTTTGATCTATCTGGAGCCAGTGATTCAAAGCAAGCCTCTGTCTATGTACTGTACCTACCAGGATTGGTTTGGTTTGTAAAAAGGGACCAAACTGTCTTTGCAGAAAAGAGCCCATTGGTATCCATACAGAGTTTAACCCTCAAACGCATTAGAACAGGCAGGATTAACTATAAAATGATGGTTTACTCAAGAGAAATGTATGTATACACTATACTGGCATCAAAAAGGTACTCAGACTAAACTTCTCACACAGTCTAGACCACAACAACACGCTAGTAGCAAGCCCTCCACCTGGTGAATCCTCAATCACACCACAGTGCCAAACTTCAGGGCTCAGCAACATTCAGCAGTATGACACCCACGAAGACATGCACAGCAGTGGGCAAAATGTAAACGGCATCATCAGCATCCTCATAAATGTATTCATTTCATGCATTCATTTGTTTTCCTCCTTGGGCAAAAATATTTGATACCCGCTTTCATGCTGCGTTGACAACACCGCCGCCATCTTTATTGCTGAGTCGAGTGTCATAACAGTTGGAGATGTTGCCAGGGAAATGGTGGGCAGACTTCTAGAGGGGAGTCGGTCAGTATGGTGATAGATATAATCCTCCCTCCCCCCCCTTCTCCCCCACCTCTACCCCCTTAATTATAAGCGATCCCCTTCGAGGCTGTGAACCCACGCAGAGCTCCAGTGCGCCTTCATGCTTGTTGACTTCAGAGGGCTCTGATGTCATAATGACAAGGCTGGGGCTTTGATACGGCCCTCGGAATTTCATGCTATTCATGCTTCAGATATACTAAGACGGTCAGCTGGCAGGTACAGTAGAAACCAGAGTTTTATTGCTTCTGGCCTGGGGATTACCAGCCACCACCATGGCAGAGATGCAGCAGCGGCAGCTCCCCAGGCCCCTTGAACCTTCAAGGCACATTTCTCACACCGTGTAATCCAAAGGCACGGCTCAAATAATGCTAATCTCTCCGAGTACAATAGGATCTAGGTCGGGATTCCATTTACACTTCAAAAGGAATGCAAATAGTTAATTGATCTATTTACAGAGCCAGAGCATATGCCCGGAGATCACAAATGAACTTCTGTTTGTCCCATTTGTAATGGATGTCCGGACTGTCATTGTCAAAGGGAGAATTCATGAAATTATGATTATGAAATATATCCTCAACAGGATAGAATAATGTTCCTGTCTATATGCACAGTGGAAATATATCAAAGGGGAGTATGAGTAGATATTCACGAGAAAACATCATAGTTTATGCAACCTTTGATGGCTGTGTAGTGGCAGTTACAAAATAGTATCTATAAATACAGAACAAAGGACAATTTGAGAGATGTTCAACTGTACAGTAGTCTACATGAAAAATGTAGCTCTCTCAAAACAAGTTTAATGTTCATTCTTTCCTTTGCTAAAGTCTGACTGTACATCATGAGACACATGTTCAATGTCTGTCTCTTTGCATAGATCTTTGCTACATCAAACAGGCTGTTAGATCTCAGAACAATAGCTGAAACATAGGCTAAGTTATTTCTACCTTAATGATGTAATGTATTCTGCTTCCAGTTGAGGGAGTAGCAATCAGTTGGAATATATGGCATTCTTGCATGATTCCAGGAGGAAATCTTCAACTCACAGCCCCAGTTGACAGGGGTACAAATGTATCATTTGTTTTACGATATCCCCCAAATCAGTTCAGAATGCCTCTAAAGCAGCTACAAGAAAGGGGGGTGGTAGCATTCTCCCCGTGGAACATAAATTCTGGTGTTCCAGAAAAGGAGATGGCTACAGTGAGACCATACTATATTAATAAAGAGCAGTTTTCACAGTTTGTTAATTGTGACAGTAGCAACAGTCGACTAGCATACCTTTTTGACCTCTAAAACAGAAATATTTTTGGAAGGGTCCTTATGGTTTTCTATTAGGCAAACTATCTGTGCTACTGCATTGTGTCTGTTTAACATTGGGATGATACAGACCCAGTGATGTTAACTATAATATAGCCTGATAACAAAGAGAATCCCATGTTTTCTGTTGAACATTGTATGGTTCTATATGAAATGACAATGTCCATTTCATATTTTCTAATAGTCAACTTTCACATGATTTTCAAAAAGGATGAAGACATTCAGATTCACATACAGATTGTTTAATAGTCAAATGTACAGGGTTGCAGGTGTGATTGCAGGGTACAGTGAAAATCGTAGGCTTTGAGAGCCAACATGCAGGACTAAGTGAAATAAAATAATGAAAATTGAAATAGAAAGAGCACTAAATATATACATAATAACAACCGTGGCAGTGAAATCAAGTTCACCATAGAGCACAAGTTAATTCTATTCCGCAACCTGGCTGGAGTACTCTTAGTAATAACACACATGACTACTATAGCAGAGGCATATTTCTGCTGTATAACTGAGTTGATTTATTCCAGATCTATAGAGCTCGGCAGTTTGTAGTCCTAAAACCCGGAAATTAGTTACCTCTGGTTTGTTCAGCCATCCCTATTGGGAAAATGAATGGGGTTTTGGGATAAACCCCAAAGATAAGGTTTAAGGTTAACACAGGCTTATGAGATAATATCAGGCAGTTAACACGACCTTTATGAATTATGAAGGATAGTAGGTAGCCTAGTGGTTAGAGCGTTGGACTAGTAACCGAAAGATTGCAAAATCGAATCCCAGAGCTGACAAGGTAAAAGTCTGTCGTTCTGTCCCTGAATAAGGCAGTTAACCCACTGTTCCTAGGCTGTCATTGAAAATAAGAATTTGTTCTTAACTGACTTGCCTAGTTAAATAAAGTTAATAAAATGCAGCCTTTATGTGCTTTTTTATTACATGAATGCTTCAAAATTCATCATAGGTGATGTTGAAGATGATCTCATAGAACAAAATGTATAAGATCTCCTAAGCCTGTTAACCACAGACCTTATTTTCGGCGTTTATCCAAAAACCCTCCAAAAACGCCATTCATTTCTCCATAGGCTTTGTCTAACGAACCATAGCGGAGATGGTGCCTACAAAAAAACCTCATTACTGTTTCTCTTTATTCAGGACCATTTTAGGATTCCACATGAATTATGCATCTAAACAAAACTTTATGTACCACAAGTACCTTGTTGAGACGTGGGATATTTGCTTACAAAAATATTTCATTGGAAGAAAATCACAATCCAGCTAAATGTAATTTTCATCCTCTGAACAATACCAAGATGAACTGATAGATATGTCTCTTGGGACCACAGCTCTATCCTGGCAATTATATACTGTCTCTTCCCCAAGCGCTCCTCAAACTTGGTGTCGGATGACAATTTCATTAGCCAAGATTAGAGGCGGATAGGAGAAATTACAGGAAATTGTTACACGTTACTGCCTGAATGATCCGACTCGTCATACAAGGCTTGACAAGCTATGACAGATGTATTAAGAAGCGTGAGACTTCGAGAGAATTTTAAAGACCACTGTGACATCAAGATACTCTGATTCTTTTTTGTTTGTGCTCAGCTCTTCTTAATGTCCTCTTAACATTGTGGGAGGAAGACAACTCACATGTGATTGTAATTTATGACTTTCTACTCTTTCTCTTTGAAAGTTTTCTTTTACTTCGATATTTCCGTTCTGCAACATCACATCTATTTCACTGTTTTACACACTTCTGAGTTCTGAAGTCTCATTCTGAAGTCTTGAGAAATCATTGCAAACTCGCGGCAATGTTTGATCTAGCACGCATGAGAAAGGACTAAATAATTGATGAAAGCTTGATGAGGGCGATAACCAGCTTTGGCATGCAATATGAACATTTTCATATCCTGCAGCATTCACAGAAAGGGTGAGCATTCAAGGGAGCCATATCTCGAAGGGGAAGGCAAATTTAATGGAGGGAAATAAAACAGATCCCAAACAGATGCTCTGGTAGAAAGGCACACAACTACAGCTATTTTTTATTTAAAAAAATTATCATTCTGCCAGGAAATATTTCACTTAGCTGTCAGCAGACGCTTAAGTCCAGTATTTACTGGGATTTTAGCAATGTTGGGCTGTATCCTGGCAACCACCTCATTGGGTCAAAGGATTTGAGAAGCAATCACATTGATGTGGTGAGGCACTGAGGTTCTGACAGGTTTGACATACAAAATTAAGGGGTTTTAAGTGTGATTTATTTGATATGACCCTTTTTGGGCATAGGAGACAGAAATTGTCTTGGGTCTGATTCCTAGTAAACATTTTGGAAGATAAAATAAAAATACAACAATAGGAATATATTAATTGAAGCTTATTCCATATCCTAAAAACTTCCAGACACATTTTCAGAGCGTTGGCACAAGTGTAAAACATATTGACATAGTACAAACTAGAACCTCTTAATAATGATTCAATAATCGTTATTCAAAAAAGTAATAATAAATTACAATGCTCCTGGTTGTTGTGTACAGCAAACTTCTTTCAGTCTCAAATCAAGCACTTGTTGCCTGTCAAATGATGGCCAATATGCGTTTTCTTTCTACTTCACCTAGGGCCTAAATCGACACGAGACTGACCGGAATAAGATCAAAGAAAACCTCTGGCTCTTGAATCTGATTCTATGTGTTCTGTGATCCTCCACCTGAGCAGTCCATTTTCGATGGAGACCACTTCCAGCAAGGTGTCCTGACAAGGGACCAGAACAGGTGGTGAAAGAGAGATCTCACACTCTAGCCTCACTGGTCTCCAACTAACCCTCCCCTTGATTCATTCACTCTCACATTGACTGCCAGGTCCTGGTCTGAGTTGCCCCGAAACGCATTAATGAATGCCAGTTGTTCCTTAACAGATCCAGCGTTTCACAATCACAGACTTCATGTTTGGCTGTAGATCAATCAAATACGAAATGGCTCGGCAGCAAGGGATGTTCCCTGCTCAATCACTTCGTTTTTCCCTCTTACTTTGGATCTTATAAAATGAACCTGGTCCACCTTTGAACATTTATCACTTTGTTTTATGAGGAAGGATTCCATGATGGGACAGGGGACATGGCAGAGAGAGGTCAGGCGTTTTCTGAGTTTGTTCAGTCAAACATTTGGAACAACCATGTCAATGTGAAGGCTCAGGTACAATGTTCCCATAGCAACATTTGAAATTAATCAAATGCACCAAACCCTTTTTTTAAGCAACTTACATCTAAATGGGAGTGGTATTGGAGAGACTTCAACAATTAGTCTTATTGTAAAAAATACAAAACACGCTCTTGTATTCAACTGTCACTCAACTGTCACATGTAGCACACACTGAAAGGTAACATATTTCCTTCTTGACTTGACCCCAAGTTCAATGATAAGAACAACTAGTGAAGATGAGTGATAAAGGATGTGGAGTTGATGATAAACAATGTGTTTGCTGTTATAACAGCCTCCACTCTTCTGGGAAGGCTTTTCACTAGATGATGGAACATTGCTGCGGGGACTAGTTTCCATTCAGCCACGAGAACATTAGTGAGGTCGGGCACTGATGTTGGGCGATTAGGCCTGTCTCGCAGTCGGTGTTACAATTCATCCTAAAGGCATTTGATGGGGTTGAGGCCAGGGCTTTGTGCAGGCCAGTCCAGTTCTTCCACAACGATCTCGACAAACCATTTCTGTTAGGACCTCGGATTTGTGCATGGGGGCATTGTCATGCTGAAGCAGGAAAAGGCCTTTCCCAAACCGTTGCCACAAAGTTGGAAGTACAGAATCATCTACAATATCATTGTATGCTGTAGCGTTCAGATTTCCGTTCACTGGAACTAAGGGGCCTAGCCGGAACCATGAAAAACAGCCACAGACCATTATTCCTCCTCCACCAAACTTTACAGTTGGCACTATGAATTGGGGCAGGTAGCGTTCTCCTGGCATACGCCAAACCCAGATTTGTCTGTCGGACTGCCAGATGGTGAAGCGTGATTCATCACTCCAGAGAAAGCATTTCTACTGCTCCAGAGTCCAATGGTGGCAAGCTTTACACCACTCCAGCCGCCACTGGGCATTGCACATGGTGATCTTAGGCTTGTGTGCGGTTGCTCGGCCATGGAAACCCATTTCATGAAGCTCCCGATGAACAGTTATTGTGCTGACTTTGCTTCCAGAGGCAGTTTGGAACTCGTTAGTGAGTGTTGCAACCAAGGACAGATTGTTTTTATGTGCTCTGCGCATCAGCACTCGGCGGTCGCGTTCTGTGAGCTTGTGTGGCCTACCACTTCCTGGCTGAGCCTTTGTTGCTCCTAGATGTTTCCACTTAAAAAATAACAGCACTTACAGTTGACCAGGGCACTTGTTGGAAAGGTGGCATCCTATGATGCTTACATGTATAAAGTCACTGAGCTCTTCAGTAAGGCCATTCTACTGCCAATGTTTTGTCTATGGAGATTGTATGGCGGTGTGCTCGATTTTACACACCTGTCAGCAACGGGTGTCGCTGAAATAATCGAATCCACTAATTTGAAAGGCTGTCCACATACTTTTGTATATATGGTGTGCTTGCACACTTCAAACATTCTCCAGGGCAATTCTGCCATTCTTGAACTTATCCATTGTCAGGCCTCTTTCAACAGCTAGCGTGAGCAAAATGTTCTAATAGCCTAGAAAAGACAGAGTACTTAGAGAGGGAGGTGCACTCTCAGCTCGTCAGAATATATCACAGAGAGTTCACCTTGATAGGACCCATGTCATTCTCCAAGTCTTCCATTATACCTAACTATTCATTGAAACAGAGTGCTGGCATGTGGTTCCCATCAACCGCTGATGACTTTATGAAGAGCAAACTGAGGTCAGTCGTCTGACTGAATATCTTTGAATTCCTGTGATGCTAAAATTATCACAATATATACTTTAATGTTTCAAACTTTACAACAGTTTGGTACAGTAGCCACCTCAACAAATTCATTTTTGACAGAAATACACCACCAACTCTACCTTATCATTGTTTATGTGTGCGGCCGTGACGGTCATGGAATTTCAGATGACCGTTATTGGTCAGCCAAAGGACTGCGGTCCCAATTATAATACACTTGAAGTCGGAAGTTTACATACACTTAGGTTGGAGTCATTAAAACTCGTTTTTCAACCACTCTTGTTAACAAACTATAGTTTTGGCAAGTCGGGTAGGACATCTACTTTGTGCATGACACAAGTAATTATTCCAACCATTGTTTACAGACAGATTATTTCACTTATAATTCACTGTATCAAAATTCCAGTGGGTCCAAAAAATATGTCATGGCTTTAGAAGCTTCTGATAGGCTAATTGACATAATTTGAGTCAATTGGAGGTGTACCTGTGGATGTATTTCAAGGCCTACCTTAAAAATCACTGCCTCTTTGCTTGACATCAAGGGAAAATCAAAAGAAATCAGCCAAGACCTCAGAAAAAAACCTCCACAAGTCTGGTTCATCCTTGGGAGCAATTTCCAAATGCCTGAAGGTACCACGTTCATCTGTACAAACAATAGTACGCAAGTATAAACACCATGGAACCACGCAGCCGTCATACCGCTCAGGAAGAAGACACGTTCTGTCTCCTAGAGATGAACGCACTTTGGTGCGAAAAGTGCAAATCAATCCCAGAACAATAGCAAAGGATTTTGTGAAGATGCTGGAGGAAACAAGTACAAAAGTATCTATATCCACAGTAAAACGAGTCCTATATCGATATAACCCGAAAGGCCGCTCAGCAAGGAAGAAGCCACTGCTCCAAAACCGCCATAAAAAAGCCAGACTACGGTTTTCAACTGCTCATGGGGACAAAGATCATACTTTTTGGAGAAATGCCCTCTGTTCTGATGAAACAAAAATAGAACTGTTTGGCAATAATGACCATCGTTATGTTAGGAGGAAAAAGGGGGAGGCTTGCAAGCCGAAGAACACCATCCCAACCGTGAAGCACGGGGGTGGCAGCATCATGTTGTGGGGGTGCTTTGCTGCAGGAGGGACTGGTGCACATCACAAAATAGATGGCATCATGAGGACGGAAAATTATGTGGATATATTGAAGCAACATCTCAAGACATCAGTCAGGAAGTGAAAGCTGGGTCCCCAAACATACTTCCAAAGTTGTGGCAAGATGGCTTAAGGAAAACAAAGCCAAGGTATTGGAGTGGTCATGGCAGTCCTGTGATGTAGTGGTAAAGAAATAGGTGGGTAACCTCTGATCGCCAGTCGCGCTGAAAAAAGCAACACTTCCTATACTTTCAATGCATTATTCGGTAAAAGGTGGGTAAACATATTGGGCAAATAAAAAAAGGTGGGTACATTGTGTTTACTTGCACTTCCCCTCCACAACACCACTGGTCTTAATCGATAATCGTTCAGTTACACGATTATACAATTACCATGCCAGTGACGGGTGTGGATTATAAAGAAAATATTGAACTAGAGGAAATTAAGGCTGAGCAGTAAAATATGTTGAATGCTCCTTAGTTAGAGGTCGTGATATGAATATAATATCAACAATAGGTCAACTAGCATGCTGCGTAGGGTAATACCACTATCACTCCACCTACCAGACAGCTTTCACTCTTGCCCTACCTTGTAATAGAAGCTCAATGCCATCTCCAACGAAGTGCAGGCTACAGGCTTTCACACGGTGCTGTGCATAGAGACACCACATAGAATGGATGGATCTGAGTATACAGTATTATCAGCCTGCTGAATAGAGTTATAAAAACAGACAGAATACAACAGGCTCTCTGTCTTAGTTTATAGTATGTAATGGCTTACACTAATAGTCTTACTAAAATCTAAATGATAACAAATTGACAGTATAATGCATTAATGTGAAAAATAAATAAAAAACAAACCATTTGCAATTGTCTTATCAAAAGGCCACCAGTCTTACCCCATCCACACCTGTTAACAAAGCAATAACCCTCGGTGTCTGACCAGTGAAAACACAATGAATACTAATTTTACCAAAGGAAAGAAAACAGTGTAGGTATAAGCTAACACGCTAAAGCTAACATTACATGGATAGAATGCTAAAAACACTGATTGCTAGCTATAGCTATGTGCTCAAAAATTATGTTGAGCAGAGCACAAAGGTAACATTTAAAAAAATCTGAATTATGACTCAATGCCTGAATAAAGTTTACAAGGAACATATGTTACTATTTTTGTGTGTCAGTTTAGCGAAATGTGGGCTACACACTTTTAGTGACAGAATAAGCAGAACAGAACACATATCTTACCTTCATCCCAAGTGAGTAAAATGGAAGACACAATAGGTTCTGGCGGGAAAAAATTGACCAATCCATTATGGGCACATTCTTTTTCATATTCTACCTGCTCCCAACACCACGATGAAAGATGAGAATTTGGATTGATTTTAACAACTACACAACAGCATAATTATAGTAAAATAATAAAACAGTACAAGGTAGAACATTTATTCATAAATGAAATAACCCCAAAATGATTAGGCTACTCTGCAGTCAAAATAAAAATGACAAACCTCTTGCAGTAAAAAAGAAAGAAAAGAAAGTCACCTAGGCTTTCTCGTACGTAACAATATGATTTTCTGACAATTTTTTTTAGGATTGAGAATATGATTTTATTTTAATTCCATTTTTATGTAATTTTTGAAAATGAACAGTGCTGGTGGTTTGGTCCCAAATGATATTGTCCTGTCCACAGTGATAACATGAAATGAACAAGCCAATGGTGGTGACTTAATGACTGCCCAATAATGACACTCACTCACCCCACTTTTTCCACAGAGTGCAAATAATTTTCTCCCTATTGGTTTGGAACATTTGATCAAATTACCTAAAGGATAGATATATCACATTAAACCATTGTCAAAGACCATGGCATTTGGGCATCCATCCTCTGTCAACTGGAACCAAAGGATGCACAGAGGGTCAGCAGGCTATGGCTAAAGAAGGTGTTCTGGGAAATGCGTAAAACATAGGTAATTACAGCACACTTGAAGAGCAAGTACAATCTACCAGCATTGTGGTCAATACCTTCAAATTAGGTACACAATGACTTCTTGTCGTTCCCAATTTGACAGTAAAGTCAGTCATGCTTGATCATTCTCAAAAGGCTGTGTGGGCTGAAGTTTTTCGATAGTGGTAAATTCAAAGTTGATTAGAGTCTGTGTCCATCACTGAGGTGTCACAACTAGACAGCGTACAGGGTCAGGTGCCAATCCCATGACACTGTTCGACTGTATACTGAAAATTGGATGCCATGTCCTTTTTTAGAAAATGATTGATTTTGGCACTTATTACTATTTAATTAACTGAAGCAGTTTTTCCAAGAGCTACTAGGTTTTAAAATACATCTGCATTCCTTATAAACACTTATTGAAATACCTCAATTAATCTTATTTTTATTGTATTTTTATTTTATTTGGTTTGTGGCATTTTTCATGCTATCCTACATCCCAACCCTTGCTTTAATCTGAAGCTAGGCAGAGTTTAACCTTCTCAATATGTGGATGGGAGACCCGATGCTGCTGGAAAGGTGTTCAATGGGCCAGTAGGGGGCACTCCTTCTGGCCTATGTCAATAAATATAATTTAAAGCACTTCTTGAAAGACGCCCTGTTTCTTCCGTTCATTACCGTAGATGTCATGAGATAATTAAGTATAAATAGTTAGCACATATTTACATAGTTATTTCATATTCCAAGTATTTATGGTGTTATTTAAAGTACCACAAAGTATATTTGAATGAGTGGTATTGTGAGCATAGATGGATGTGTGCTGGTGCACTCAAAAGAAGCACGTAAAGCCCAAAGTGCAGACATGCTAGGGAGAGGTTAAGTAGGTCTTCTCAATCTGTGTCCTCAAAGAATGCTTTAATGGTCGCCCCACAATAACAATAGTAACGCTGTCACACACAGTCCACTCTTTTATGGCACACTCCTCAGCCTGCAGAAGGATTGATGCATCACCATAGCAACGCTAACCCTTAAAGTCTCTTTGCAACCTGAGCCAAGTGCCAGATTTACGGGTGTTTTCAGCTTGTTACAGCAGATTTATCCTCACAATAAAAAAGAACAACAATCTGCAGAAGCCATTAGTGGAGTTTGAATGAAAGCCTGGGCTGGGGAGTGTAAGCCTGGCTTGCAGTCTTCACGTTGACATGAAAAAAGAACAGAGGACACATGAAACAGTTCTGGTTGTTTTGGATGTACTATTGCTGTGAAAAGTAAAAAGTATAATTTCCTCAACTTTTTGATACTGAATGCTATCAGATCTTCAACCAAAACATAATATTGGCTAAAGGGACCTGGGTGAACAAATAACACAACAATAACATACTTATTTTATGCGACACCCGATGCTCCTGTGTGAAAAGGTAATTGCCCCCTTACACTCAATAACTGGTTATGCCACCTTTAGCTGCAATGACTCCAACCAAACGCTTCCTGTAGTTGTTGATCAGTCTCTCACGTTGCTGTGGAAAAATTTCACCCCACTCTTCCATGCAGAACTGCTTTAACTCAGCGACATTTGTGTGTTTTCAAACATGAACTGCTCGTTTCAAGTCCTGCCACAACATCTCATTTGGGATCAGGTCTGGACTTTGACTAGGTCATTCCAAAACTTCTAATGTGTTGGTATTTAGCCCTTTTCATGTAGACTTGAATGTGTGTTTTGGATTATTGTCTTGCTGCATGACCCAGCTGTGCTTCAGCTTCAGCTCACGGATGAATGGCCTGACATTCTCCTGTAGAATTCTCTGATAAAGACAGAGTTAATTGTTCCTTCTATTAAGGCAAGTCATCCAGGTCCTGAGGAAGCAAAGCATCCCCAAACCATCACACTACCACTACCATACTTGACCATTGGTATAAGGTTCTTACTGTGGAATGCAGTGTTTGGTTTTTCGCAAGGCATAATGGGACAGGGATATGAGATATGTTCCGGGTAGCCTCGGATAATAACATTGATGTATACATGGACACAGTGACTGAGTTCATCAGGAAGTGTATAGGGGATGTTGTTCCCACTGTGACTATTAAAACCTACCAAAACCAGAAACTGTGGATAGATTACAGCATTCGCGCTAAACTGAAAGTCTGAACCACCGCATTTAACCATGGCAAGGTGACTGGGAATATGGTCGAATACAAACAGTGTAATTATTCCCTCTGTAAGGCAATCAAACAGGCAAAACATCATTACAGAGACAAAGTGGAGTCACAATTCAATGGCTCAGACACGAGACGTATGAGGCAGGGTCTACAGACGCAATGCCATTGACGCTGCCCGCTCCCAAGGACTCCGTGGCCGACGTAAGTAAGACATTTAAGCGTGTTAACCCTCGCAAGGCTGCCGGCCCAGACGGCATCCCTAGCCGCCGGCCCAGACGACATCCCTAGCCGCCGGCCCAGATGGCATCCCTAGCCGTACCCAAGAGAGCAAAGGCAACTGAACTAAATGACTGTCGCCCCGCAGAGCATACGCAGACCAGCTGGCTGAAGTGTTTACGAACATATTCAATCTCTGCCTATCCCAGTCTGCTTTCCCTACTTGCTTCAAGATGCCAACCATTGTTCCTGTACCCAAGAGAGCAAAGGTAACTGAACTAAATGACTATCGCCCCGTAGCACTCACTTCTGTCATTATGAAGTGCTTTGAGAGGCTAGTTAAGGATCATATCACCTCTACCTTACCTGACACCCTAGACCCACTTTAATTTGCTTACTGTCCCAATAGATCCACAGACGATGCAATCGCCATTGCACTGCACAGTGCCATATCCCACCTGGACAAGAGGAATGCCTATGTAAGAATGCTCGTCATTGACTATAGCTCAGCCTTTAACACCATAATACCCTCCAAGCTCATCATCAAGCTCAGGGCCCTGCATCTGAACCCTGTGCAACTGGGTCCTAGACTTCCTGACGGGCCGCCCCTCCCCAGGTGGTGAAGGTAGGAAACAACACCTCCACTTCACTGATCTTCAACACAGGGGCCCCACAAGGGTGCGTGCTCAGCCCCCTCCTGTATTCCGTTTTTACCCATGACTGCGTGGCCACACACGCCTCCAACTCAATCATCAAGTTTGCAGACGACACAGAGTAGGCCTGATTACCAACAATGATGAGATAGTCAACAAAACAAAGAAGCTGATCTTGGACTTTAGGAAAAAGCAGAGGGAGCACTCCCCTATCCAAATTGACGGGACCGCAGTGGACAAGGTGGAAAGCTTCAATTTCCTCGGCATACACATCACTGACGATCTGAAATGGTCCACCCACACAGACAGTGTGGTGAAGAAGGTGCAACAGCCTCACCGGGGTCACACTGCCTGCCCTCCAGGACACCTACAGTACCTGATGTCACAGGAAGGCCAAAAAGATCATCAAGGACATCAACCACCTGAGCCACAACCTGTTCCCCCTGCTGTCACCCAGAAAGTGAGGTTAGTACAGGTGCAGCAAAGCTGGGACCGATTGACTGAAAAACAGCTTCTATCTCAAGGCTATCAGACAGTTAAAAACTTCTTAAGGATCGGCATTCCATCAACGGGACAGTTGTAAATCATGCAGCGTGTTATCCCAAGATTGCAGATTTTAGAGAAACCACAAATGTCAGTACATATAAGTGTCTTATATCGGCTGAAAGCTTAAATTCTTATTAATATAAATGCACTGTCCAATTTACAGTAGCTATTACTGTGAAATAAAATGCCATGCTATTGTTTGAGGAGAGCTCCTAACAACAAAACACTTTTTTCTTTGCGATAGGTTGAATAAATTCACCTCTGAAGGTTAAATGTTCACTTACATTCTGAAATCTTGCTCTGATTTATCATCCAAAGGAGCGAGAGATAACATGAAGTGTCATTTTGTTAGATAAAATCCTTTTTCATATCCTAAAAAGATCCATATAGCATGCATGATCGATTTTGTATTTCCACTCGTTCAATTTGGAAAAGAAAGGAATCTGTGAAAATCTCCCCTTAAACGTTGTTTCAACAAGTCAAATCACGTCCGTATCTATTCCTCAGAGATCCTAGAAGGTAACAAGACTTCACTATTTCATTAGGGGTGTAGTATATCCTATAGGACATAATATTTGGTCAGAGAGTGACACCTTCATGGCACGCCGATGACGCGGGCAGCCATCACTTGAACGACTGTATCTTTGTCAAATAAGCACCAATCGGGGTCAAACAAAGCTAGCTAGATAGACAATGAGCTGGGCTTTACGGGATTATCCGGAAATAATGTATATGTCGTAAAATGTAGCTACTAATCTTGTACGACAGCATGCCTTTTAATTTTGGACAAAAATTATAAGGATATTCAGAGTTATGAAGTTAATGGAAACTGGTTGTTTTGCAAATGTTGAACTTATAATATGGCTACTAATACTTGGAAAGCTAAATCAAAGTCAAAGTATACAGATTTGACAATATTATTGCAGAAAAGGGGAATATGAATGCAAATGACTCCTTCACGATTTGCCCAAATGTACATGGGTACTTCACACTGAAAGTCTTGTTGTTCATTTGTTTTTCAAGTTAGCCATCTGAATCTTTGCACATAAACTGCTGTCATCTTGTGGACACTATCGGAATTACAACCAGAGTGATGGCTATAACTATGCCCTTTCTCTTGCATTTCAAAGATGGTGGTAGAAAAAGACTGGTTGGTTTTCTCTTTATATTTTCCTCTACCTGATCTATTGTGTTATATTCTCCTACATTCAATTCACATTTACACAAACTTCAAAGTGTTTCCTTTCAAATGGTATCAAGAATATGCATATCCTTGCTTCAGGGCCTGAGCTACAGGCAGTTAGATGTGGGTATGTCATTTTGGCAAAAAATGAAAAAAAGGGGTCTCTCTCTAAATAGCCATCACCAGCCGGCTACCACCTGGTTACTCAACCCTGCACCTTAGAGGCTGCTGCCCTTCATACATAGACATGGAACACTAGTCACTTTAATTTTATGAATTTTTTATTTAACCTTTATTTAACTAGGCAAGTCAGTTAAGAACAAATTCTTATTTACAATGACGGCCTACCCAAACCCTATCCCGGACAATGCTCGGCCAATTGTGCGCTGCCCTATGGGACTCCCAATCATTGCCGGTTGTGATACAGCCTGGAATCAAACCCAGGCTCTATAGTGACGCCTCTAGCAATGCCACTCCGACATTGCACATCATAATATTTATATATTTCTTATTTCCATTATTTAAATTTTAGAAGTGTGTGTATTGTGGATTGTTAGATATTACTGCACTGTTGGAGGTAGGAACACAATCATTTCGCTATACCCGCAATAACATCTGCTAAATAAGTGTATGTGACCAATACCATTTGATTTGATTTGATCCGTGTCATGCAAAAAGGTATACTTTTGACTCACCTGTCTTCCAAGAGTCTTGATGATCATCCAGGTGCTTCCATGTGCTTTTTGGCACTTGAGTCAACCTTTTCGATGAGATGGGTCTCATTATGTCTGGCGAAAGCCAAACACTGCATTCCACTTTGTAAGTATCTCATTGTTGTGTTGTTTGTAAACTCAGGTTCCCTTTATCTAATGTTAGGTTTAGGTTGAAGATCTGATAACATTCAGTATGAAAAATATGGAAAAATAGAGAAAATCAGAAAGTGTTTTTTCATGAGGGGAAAGTGACCAGGGGATAGTTCAGACTGCTTCAGGTCAAGGTAATCACAATGATATGTAACTATAAAAACAAGCACATTACTTAATTCAACACCCTTTATTTGTTCTGGAGCGAGTTCAAACTTTTTATAGGATAAACTCGCTAATATTGGTATACTGAATCCTATTCGCCACTTCAGATATGCTGAGGCTTAGATATTCCTAACCAGCAAATGACCTGAGGAACACGTGATTCTCCTCCTCCTCCTTCTAACTTCTCTAGATATCTCCATGGAGTTGGTGGGAATCTTCTCTGGTCAAAGTAGGGTGTCATCAGCACTAAGATTAAGATGGATGACACTGGGCTAGCGTGCAGAAAAGGTGGCGACGGGGAACTGGAAGGGGAGACAGGGAAAACAGCGGGGTAATTGGGCCGCCTCTGGTATTTTAAGCAGGATGTCTTCATTCCTTCTTGCCGACGTGAGCGATCTCCTTCCATTCGCCACGGTTAGGTGGTTGCATGACCTGCGGGGATGACCGGGCCGGCTGGCCCATCTCCAGGGTAGGCCAGCAGTGCATCCCTAAGCAGGCTTGACCGACCGATAGTCACACACACCGCGGTCAAGCCCTGGGTGGGGGGATTTGAGGTGTGACAGCATAATCAATTTAGATGATTCATGATCAGCCCAAGCGACTTGGCAGCTGAAAGGGGAGAGGAGAGCGAGGCTGGAGGGAATGCTGACAGCGGAGTTAGGTCGGCAGCTAGACAAAGTGAAGAAGACACGGCTGCTTACTTTCTCTCCCATGTTTCTCATGCCTTCTAGAAATTCAGGAACATGAATTAGAATTGTTGGTACTGTTTACTTGTAGGTACTCAATCACAATGACAAAGACCAAAGGTGAACGTAATTAACAAACCATTTAAAAAAAACGTACATGTCCTATAAAAAAACATTGTCGGAAAATCCATATGTGGTTGGATGTGGTATTTAGATCAAACTGGGTTGCACTTCATAAAAGGATTGACTCTAGGTTAGTAGCCCAGCTGTTTAAGTGATTTACCACCTCAGCAAATTTGGTTGCAGACTTCTATTAAAATAATCTGCCGTTGTCTTCTTACTGACATGATGAGCTGTTCCTCAAATACAGCCATGTCACAGTCCTTGAGAGCAGTTACTGAAAGAAGTCATGATTTAACTAGTTAAATAATCAAATTATTGGGTAGTTTGTTCTAATATCGGGGTAGTTTGTTTTATATATGTGTTGTCTCTGATTTATAGCATTTTGTGGGTTGGGGAAAGGCGGGTCCAAACAGTTATACCATGGCTGTTACAGGTTTACCCTTTGACCAATATTACAGTACAATAATTCCTGTATTATGCTGGGAGCAGGTGGGCTGCATATTGGTCATTGTGTGTGGCTCATATTAAGAGTGTGTCTGTCTGTATAGGGGAGGAACAGGTGCGCGTACAAACCAGGCCTCAGTGGGAGTTGCTCCTACTCCGACAAAGGTAACCAATATCTGCATGGCCCAATCATTTACAGCCTGTTCCCATGGCAATTACCCCTCTTCACTGCAACATAGGCTACATATCACCATTAGAAATATCTGAACTAGTCAGGCTTTTAAAGCTTGCGAGAAGTTGAGGAGGATGAAAAGTCTGCCAAAAAATGCTAAATGGAAGCTTATAAACAACCCGAAGAACAGTCAGGCCTTGGCTTTCAATCAAATCAGGCTAGGTTTGTATTTCACGTGTGGTATAGCTGGACATCTGAGTGAAGGACATAGTTGCTGTGAACCATGTTATCCTTGTAAAACTCAGGGTTTAAATTCTTTGCCTTCGGAAGAGGTTCAGATTTATGTCAAGGAGCAGAACTCTTGGAAGAGGGAAAAAAAGTTGTAGGCACTGACAAATCGATCAAATGTGTAGGTGGACAATGGTTGACATTTAAGTTGGCATTACTCCCTCTACAAGAATAACTATTGTGTATCGCTGGATAATAGTGACCTTTTGGTGTTTTCATACAACACGGACTGGTTATGAGAATGATTATATTTATTTTATACAATTGAATCCAAAGAGGGATTATGAAAACAACAATATTGTATCCGTACGAACTGATGTTCACCAAGATTTTATTGCACGTATACTGTATGTTTAAGCAGCCATTTTGGACACTATCTTTAGAAAACGGGCTTGAAGATGTATGAATAGCCTTCATGACATGGGGGCAGTGTAGCACTGAAATTAGTTTTGTCATGTGTGTAATGTAATAAGCCAGAAAAGCTTTTTTTGTGGATTTTTATTTATTTGCATCCATGATTCACTGTCCAAACCCTTTTAATGACACAAAACCATGACAGTGTTTAATAATTAAGATGACGCATGACGACAATCCTAACAACAGGAGGGGGCGACTATCCATGTCTCCATTGGAAAAGTGTCACCGTCTTCAAGAATAACTCCCATAATCCTTAGGGTCTCTTACCTTTCCACCAGTGGATATTAATGTCCACATCCTGAATGGCTCTAGCAGCTGAGAATCTGCACAGATGTGGGACCCTGTCGCTACGCCATAATGTCACAGACTCGTAAATGCTGCTCTTGAGCCTGAGGAAATTTTATCCAAGTGTCGCTCCCTCTCTTTCTCACCGGACTCTTACCGGGCTCGCCACTGCAATCCCCAGAATTCCCCATAACAACACATTTATGGTCGGACACAAAGAGAGAAACGATTTAATGGAAGAATCCGTTTGGACCGAAGTAGTCCTGTAGTTAGTATCTTATACCTACATAAGACACGCTTTCCTAATTTTGTACTTCTCTACATAAAACAAATTTTAAAAAATGATTTAAAAAATGTGATTAGGCCTATGACTTTTTACAGAATAAAATATATATATATACATTTTTTGCGTTTTAAGCCTCTTCTTAGATTGTTGTACTCTCTTTAGGTTTGTTTGTCTCAAGGTCATGGGCCCTGTCCTTTTGGTATGCACTAGTAATTTAATGTTTTGTGGGGGGGGGGGGGGGCAAAATACTGTCCAGCAGCATGTCCTTGAAAGGCCGGCCGGTAGCAAAGTGGCTATCCCAACCAGACACTGACCCCTGTGGAAACTGGACCGCGTCGAGTTGCTGCCTGATCCCTTTCAAAACATTTCAGCCACTTGAGTGATTGGCCATATGGGCTTCAGGCAGAGCCATGGGGTGGGTGAGGTGTGGGGAGTGAAACATGGCACACTCCCACATCATATCACCTCCCAAATACCACCTAAGAGGTAAGTAGCCCCCCCCCCCCCCCCCCCCACAAGTTCCCCACTGGTCGGTTGTTCCTTGTTAGTTTCCTGTTTCCTAAGTTTTATGGCTTCAACTGTTTTCTCAGTGGGAGACGACTGTTTTGACGTGACTGGGTGGTATTGCCTATTGATTTGCTTTCCAAGCAGTACTTTATAATTACACTAGCAACCTAGTATCACAGGTCATACTGTAAATTCAGAGGACACAAAATCAAGCCTGTCCTGAAATATCTAACCCCCATTTATGACCTGTATTTTTGAATGAGCTGGAGGATTGCACTGTGAACTATGTGAATAGGAAACTCATCTAACGTGCAATAAATGACCAAGTCAAACAGGACAGCCTTCTCTATTTCCGATCATGTTTTAATTTTTTTTAAGGTATATGTGTGACTTGACTAGGTGACCCTATTGAACATGCCACAACAGAACATTCCACAACACTTATACAGTAAAAAAACAGAGCTCAGGCATGTGCGACATCACACGTGTGCATTTTATGCAAGTACATACAGATGAAGTCGGACGTTTACATACACTCAGGTTGGACTCATTAAAACTAGTTTTTCAACCACTCCACAAATTTCTGGTTAACAAACTATAGTTTTGGCAAGTCGGTTAGGGCATCTACTTTGTGCATGACACAAGTAATTTTTCCAACAATTGTTTACAGACAGATTATTTCACTTATAATTCACTGTATCACAATTCCAGTGGGTCAGAAGTTTACATACACTAAGTAGACTGTGCCTTTAAACAGCTTGGAAAATTCCAGAAAAGGATGTCATGGCTTTAGAAGCTTCTGATAGGCTAATTGACATTATTTAATTCAATTGGAGGTGTACCTGTGGATGTATTTCAAGGCCTACCTTCAAACTCAGTGCCTCTTTGCTTGACATCATGGGAAAATCAAAAGAAATCAGCCAAGACCTCAGAAAAAAATAGTAGACCTCCACAAGTCTGGTTCATCCTTGGGAGCAATTTCCAAATGCCTGAAGGTACCACATTCATCTGTACAAACAATAGTACGCAAGTATAAACACCACGCAGCCGTCATACTGCTCAGGAAGGAGACGCGTTCTGTCTCTTAGAGATGAACATACTTTGGTGCGAAAAGTGCAAATCAATCCCAGAAAAACAGCAAAGGACCTTGTGAAGATGCTGAAGGAAACAGGTACAAAGGTATCTATATCCACAGTAAAAACGAGTCCTATATTGACATAACCTGAAAGGCCGCTCAGCAAGGAAGAATCCACTGCTCCAAAACCATCATAAAAAAGCCAGACTACGGTTTGCAACTGCACATGGGGACAAAGATCGTACTTTTTGGAGAAATGTCCTCTGTTCTGATGAAACAAAAATATAACTGTTTGGCCATAATGACTATCGTTATGTTAGGAGGAAAAAGGGGGAGGCTTGCAAGCCGAAGAACACCATCCCAACTGTGAAGCATGGGGCTGGCAGCATCATGTTGTGGGGGTGCTTTGCTGCAGGAGGAACTGGTGCACTTCACAAAATAGATGGCATCTTGTGGACGGAAAATTATGTGGATATTTTGAAGCAACATCTCAAGACATCAGTCAGAATGTTAAAGCTTGGTCACAAATGGGTCTTCCGAATGGACAATGACCCCAAGCATACTTCCAATGTTGTGGCAAAATGGCTTAAGGACAACAAAGTCAAGGTACATGAGTCGTCATCACAAAGCCCTGACCTCAATCCTATAGAAAATTTGTGGGGAGAACTGAAAAAGCGTGTGTGAGCAAGGAGGCCTACAAACCTGATTCAGTTACAGCAGTTCTGTCAGGAGGAATGGGCCAGAATTCCCCCAACTTATTGTGGGAAGCTTGTGGAAGGCTACCTGAAACGTTTGACTCAAGTTAAACAATTTAAAGGCAATGCAACAAAATACTAATTGACTGTATGTAAACTTCTGACCCACTGGGAATGTGACAAAAGAAATAAAAGCTGAAATAAATCATTCTCTCTACTATTATTTTGACATTTCACATTCTTTAAATACAGTGGTGATCCTAACTGACCTAAGACAGGGAATTTTTACTTGGATTAAATGTCAGGAATTGTGAAAAACTGAGTTTAAATGTGTTTGGCTATGGTGTATGTAAACTTCCAACTTTAACTGGATGTACTGTACACACACACACGTTCAGACGGGTGCAATACAACTGGTGAATTTCCCAGGCATTTCCTGTACCAGATAACACATCTGAATAAAGGTAGTTGCATCCGAAGGGCAATAGGGAAGAAGAACATAACATAGCAGGAACTTACCTTATACATTGCTATGCCAATGCATGCATCCCATAATGTCAGAACTGTGACTTATATTTTTAGTGCATGTTCACTCACCAACCTGAGGAAGATACACACACACACACACACACAGACATAATGTATGGCAACAAGACAAACCAATAAAGACTTCCTCAGAAGAGACATCTGAAGAGGCATAGTTAGAAGAGCTGGAAAATACATTGTATCCGACAGGGAAAATAAAACAATGAAGGGAAACAAAGACATAAATACCTGTAATAACATCTGAGATTGGATAAGGATGGATGGAAGACAGGCACAACCATTCAGCTAGCAGCAGTTTCAAGGAGGAGGCAGGACATGACCGGCATCCGTAATTACATGGAGGGTTTGTAACATAAGGTATGTTAAGGTAAGCTCTTGCAAGAAAGGCATTTCACTGTACTCGTGGACGTGACAATAAAAACTTGAAATTTGATATCATTCAGGACCTATAGCTACAGTACCCACAATGCACTGTATAATATACCCGTTTTGTGGTAAAGATATTCTGAAGCTAACCAATACAGGATTAAAATGCAATATTTTTCATTCAAAACAGTCAGCAAAGATCAAGTTTACATACAGATACAAATTTAGGGATAAAGAAAAGTCTCAAACATTGCAGCCAGGCCTCAAGAGCAGAGCGGTGAAATAAGTAGGCCTCTCCAAAGTGGGATTTATTTAGTCCTGATAACAAGAGTCGTAAAGCCATTTTAAGGAATCCTCTTTTTTCCCCATCTCAAGCTGTCAGAACCACAGTTCTGAGCCTTCTACTTCTGCTGCTGGTTAAGAGGCAGTGAAAATGCTTCGCCAGTCGTAAATCTCTTTGCCAGATATTTCTTTGATTTCTTTTTTCCCTCCTCGC
This sequence comes from Salmo salar, assembly GCF_965601325.2. Classification (NCBI taxonomy): domain Eukaryota; kingdom Metazoa; phylum Chordata; class Actinopteri; order Salmoniformes; family Salmonidae; genus Salmo; species Salmo salar. Next base: position 69,512,616 of record NC_138299.1, on the reverse strand, counting down.
TCCTCAAGTTTTCTTTCGCACACCCCATGTGAAGGCCAATACTTTTATTTGGCAGTGTCAAAAAGACAGGGGAAAAGTAAGGAGAGCAAATGTGATTTCATGTTTGCGGGTGCAAATTTGTGCATATTTCTTTTCAGTTGGATGCTGCGGCCTCACACTTGTTTCGATGAAAGGCAGGGAATCCCCTTGGAATTTGGCAATTTCAGGACATGTGTGCTTTGTTTCACATGCTCTTTCTTCTTACATTTTACAAGGCCATCTGGTCTTGGCCTAAGTCACTCCCAGGTTGTGCTGAATTTTCAATTAACACTGACAGAAGTGCCATTTTGAAATAATTTGGTGATGTTGAGAGCATATTTAAATGCCTTTTGAGAGGAAGTCTGAGGTGTTAAAATAAATCCAACGTAACTCAACATAAAGAAACTAGGAAAAGCACCAAACAAGTTCAGAAGACTAATTCATCCCTGTTTGTTAGCTAGGATAGCTGCTTTTTATAGGCTCCCAAACGTGACACTAAATCTTGCCCTCCTCGAAACGCCTAGTTATCAAAGAGGTCACACCTAAAGAGGTTCTTAACACATTCTAAATGAGTCAGCGCTGATGCATCCTGATTCCTGCCATATCGGTGCAAAGCGACATAAATTATGTGTTCATGATCTGTATTCACAGCCCAAGTATGCTCCGAGAAGGAGTTAACGTGGTCACTACATCATCGCGAGGCTACCGGTCTCCATGTGTGGCACACGCAACGAGGAGGGAAGAGGTGGCTACTAACAGCCTGTCCAGAAGGCCTGACGACCACGCGCAACCCCAGTTTGCACAGCCAGTTGCACCCCTACTAGGGCAACAGTAACACGAAACACTTAACAGCAGCTTGACAAAGTTTATAAATGGACCAAGGTGTTAAACAGGTGCTGGAGAGAAGAAAGCGGGAGGAAAAAGAGTGGTGAACGAGGGGGTGGAGCACAGGAGAGGAGAAGAGGAGAGAAAAATAAGGGGAGAGGGGGAAGAGTTTCTAGGGTTCACCAGGCATACTTTGACCTCTCACTCCCAGCAGGACAATGTTGTAATAAATTGTTGGTCGTTAAGGATCCGGACACCTCTTGGCACCCACTTCAAAAGGGCTCTGAGGTTCTGCCTGTTAGGTTTGGATTTAGCATGGCAGACAGGTCGGGTTATGGTCCAATCACGGTTTCATGCCTACACATCTGCCTGGCAGCACCTTGGCTGAAATTGAGACTTTGTGTCTCTTGATGTTTGCTTGGGACATCTTTATTAGGGCTCACCGTTACCCATCAACGCACCCACCGTCGCGCCATCATATTCCCATCCGCCCTTCCCCCTTCCTCCGTTGCACCCTGTCCTCCTCCTAATGATGAAACCTTAATGTGAAACATTTGTGGTGTCTTCCGAACCCATGTCTTCGGTCTTCAGGTGCTTCAAGTGGCAAACTAGATCTCGTCATTGGGGTAGTAGTCTGGTCCATCCATGTTGAATGTTGTGAAGGAAGGACATGGAGAGATTTCAGTGCCAACATTAATTACATTAAAATTCCAGAATTTTGAATTTGTATTAGGATATTGAATTTGAATTTCATATTTTAGAATTTGTCATGCACAAATTCAGTCATTGAATTAATACATTTAACATGCATTTCCTGATTTGAAACTGAATTGAGTGAATATCGCATTCAGTTATAAAACCACATTTCTATTTATTTGAATATTCAAATTCAATATTTTTATATTCAGTTTCAATATGGTAGATATTGCATTCATTGTCTGTGTATCAAGATCGCAATCTATCGTTCAAGGTTTCGAGGGGCTACTGGGACACAAATTCAGTCCTGGCATTTTATCCACACCAGCCTATATCACCGCGTGAGCCGCCAGCTCACTTGATCTTTAGTCCGCTGACTAAAAGATCCAGACCTTCCGGAAGATTCTGTGCATGTACAGACCATTTTCTAAACGTGTATATTCACTGCTTTACACACAGAGAACAGGCTAGTCAGGTGAATGGTGCTTGTTTAAAACAATTAGATTAAGCTGAATTATGTCTGCAAGATCTCACATAATGATCACAGTATTCTACACAACAGAAACGAATATAATAGCGTAACGTTACGGTAAGTCAAAAACACCACCGCGTTCAACCGTGAATGATAATTAAGTTTTACCCATACATTAGTAACCAACCATTTTGATCTCAATCAGTTTCATGAATATGCATTTAGATCTTAAGTAATACAGTGTTGTTTTGATGTAGCCTACAGTTTTGCTTTGAATTATGCAGACTGAGCTAATTTTAGAGCAGATGGTGCTAACAAACTGCAGCATATCCTACCTGTGTATTTTGCCTAGTGGCGCACACTTTGGCCACATGAGAGAAAAATTTGGTGGTTTTTTTTGTCTTACGGTAATGTTATACTATGCTATTATATTCAGTTCTGTTATGTAGAATACTGTGATCATTATGTGATCTTGCATACATTGATTTTGCTTGATGTAGCTTTGATCTAACTTCACCTGAGTAGCCTGTTCTCTGAGCATAAAGTAGAGAATGTACACATGTTCAGATCGTGATCAACATATGCGCAGAAGCTTCTGGGAGCTCCAGATCTTTTAGTGTAGTATTCTCCGTTAAAACAAATACAATATGTAAAAACACCACTGGAGATACAACTTACCACTATAATTGTCTCTGCTCTAGACATTTTTTTAGCCTCCATGTTGTGCTGTCTATCTGTCTCATCTTCTTCTCTGCTGTCACTCTGTCTGTCTGCTTAAGCCTTATACGCTATAAAAGCCAGGCTAATGACTTAGGCTATATTGCAAATTAGTGGCTGTCATATGTGTTCCCCTGAATCAACATATAGGAGACCTGGTTTGAGCCCAGCCAGTCACAAGAGCAAGATTAAATAGAGAGTGGAAAGTCTATCTTTAGAAGGGCTATGACAGGGCTATTCAACTATATTCTTATTGGGGCCAAATTGCATTTTTTGTGAAGCTCCCTTCTAACGCGGTCTGTGTGGGAAACAGGAGGCACGTCCATGTAATAGCTTATAGCCAAAACTGTTCAAATGCTAGGGCCAAATTTATAGGAAGAAAATATATTCAACACGTCGCAACATTGGCTTCAGAAACCGCCAGAAGCTTCTGTTTACCACAGTGAGAGTTTGATTCTATCTTTTCTCCTCTACCTTTCCTGGCTGGCAAAGTACCAGGTTGTTGTCGCTGGTTTTGAATCTGAATTTAGAGAACTGAATCAGAATGCATCTGAGTAGTTGAATAATATGAAACTTTGATCAACTTGTAAACTTGATTAACAGACAATGAATGCAATATCTACTATATTGAAACTGAATATATATATATATATATATATATATATATATATATATAACCACACACACACACACACACACACACACATATATATATAATATTCACTCAATTCAATTTCAAATCCTGAAATACAAGTTCAGTTTATGAATTCAATGATTCAATTTGTGGATTACAAATTCCAAAATATTAAATTCAAATTCATTATCCTAATAGAAATGAGAAATGACGGAATTCAAGTGCAATTTCTGTTGGCACTGAAATAACTCCTTAGAAGGAGCCATTGTTAAGACAGCCGGTGCACCTTGTCCGCATTACCACAGTGGAGGCCTTTTATGTTGCGCCTATCGATGAATCTATCTCGCTTACAGTATGAGGTCACCGCGGATTTATTGGTTGGCCTGGAAGTGCACCCCTCATGCCCTCCCTCTCGACCACAACTCATGTGGATAAAAAGGAGTGAAAAAAAAGATTTGCTGTCTTTCAAAAGCTGACCTGCACAGCCACCCCCATAGCCACAGTCACCATCTCTCCTCACACAACAGTCTTGGCATGGACACACTGCTTATTGTAGGACCCGAACAGGTGCCGAGGCAAACCCTTGAGCCAGGGAAGGTACATCAATTACACGGCAGGCCAAATCACACAGCACTGTTGCCGTGCTAATCTGCCAAGGGCTTTGAAGGCAGGACAAAGAATTATGAATCTACCCTGGGAAGAAAACCTGAGAGACTCAACTGCCACCATCAAACATGGCCGTCTGGCAAGTAACTGACATCTAGAAAGAGACATACCAAATAACTATAAATTCAATACATTTGATCAACTGTTACCCCAAAAGACACAAAATATTTTTTTCCCACAGTAAATTGGTAAATAATAACAATTTGTTCTATTGATGTACATTATATTAATATGATAGCGACACAGCTTGCATTATTATCACCATGGAATTTCCTGAAATCTTAAATGGCCACCAAACATGCACAGAACCAAACAACAACCTCATTACATTTGACATTGACAATGCACATGAATAAACATTCATGTCAATGTGCCACGTTTAGCCAAAAGGCAAATTTTCATCTGTAGTCCGTGGGATTTTAGTCTAAATAGTCACGACAACAAAGCAGATAGGATGTGACAGTGACATGGGTGATTGCATTTGGGCTTGGTTATGTCAGCCAGCCAGCCAGCTGACAGGTGACAGACAACGCATTGTAGGGCAGGGTTGTGATGGGTCTCGTGGTGACAGTGCTTGTGGGGCTATCCACGGCCTTTGTCACTGAAGGGGACAATGCCATGGGCTCGGCCCCAGGACAGCAGCTCCTCTTCCGGACTGGAGTCCTTGGGGCAGGGTGCCATCCCACAGGGCACGGGCTGCAGACAGACACACACATAGACACACACACTCACACCTCCATTATTATTATTATTATATATATATATATATATATATATATATATATATAGAGAGAGAGAGAGAGAGAGAGAGAGAGAGAGAGAGAGAGAGAGAGAGAGAGAGAGAGAGAGAGAGAGAGATATGCCCGGGCGGTGAGCAGAGCAACAGGCCAAACCCCCACTAATACACCTGATCAAGCCACATCCTGTAACCAAAAGCATTTATCAGATGCTCAGTATGCCCTGATCAAACCTACTGTAATGATCCGAGCCTAAACCACACAAAAAAAACAACACTAGATACTCATCCGGGAATATGCCAAGTCTGATGTCATTTGCCTTTGACCTAAAGAGCAGGAACCCAGACTTCATTAAAGAAATTGGAAATCCAGACATTGTCACCCTACAACAATCATGGTATAGAAGAGATGGACCTACTGGTTGCCCTCCAGGTTACAAAGAGCTGGTAGTCATATTTACCAAACTACCAGGTGTGAAACAGGGAAAAGACTTAGGGGGTATGCTAATTTGATATAGAGCAGACCTAACTCACTCTTTTAAATTAGTCAAAACAGGAGCATTTTACATTTGTCTAAAAATAAATAAGGAAATGATCTCAACAGACCAGAATGTGTCTTATATGTGCTACCTATATTTCCCCAATAGAATCCCCATACTTTAACGATGACAGCTTGTCCATCCAAAAGGCGAGATCAACCACTTCCAGGCTCAGGGACATATAATAGTCTGTGGCGACCTAAACGCCAGAACTGGACAAGAACCTGACACTCAACACACAGGGGGGACAAACACCTACCTGGAGGTGACAGCATTCTCTCCCTAATAAGCCCCCCTAGACACAACTATGACAAAACAACCAATAAAAATGGGTCAAAACTCCTGCAGCTCTGTCGCACGCTGGGTCTGTACATAGTCAATGGTAGGCTTCAAGGGAACTCCTACGGAAGGTAGATCTACAGCTCATCACTTGGCAGTAGTACTGTAGCTGACTTTCTCGCTGTACTCAACCCAGAGTCTCTCAGAGCGTTCACAGTCAGCTACCTTGACCTAAACATCAGCATCACAGGTAACTTCCACAAAGCTGTGAACGATCTGAGAAACAAGGCAAGAAGAGCCTTCTATACCATCAAAAGGAACATCAAATTTGACATTCCAATTTGGATCTGGAAAACAATTATTCAGTTACAGAACCCATTGCACTTTATGGTTGTGAGGTCTGAGGTCTGCTCACCAATCAAGAATTGACAAAATGGCCAGAGCTAGAGAAAAGTCCCCTCAGCCAGTTGGGCCTGGAAAAACACAAACAGACCCCACAGAGCCTCAGGACAGTAACACAATTAGACCCAACCAAATAATGAGAAAACAAAAATATAATTACTTGACACAATGGAAAGAATCAACCAAAAAACTGAGAAAACTGGAATGTTATTTGGCCCTACACAGTGGCAGAATACTTGACCACTGTGACTGACCCAAAATTAAGGAAAGGTTTTACAATGTACAGACTCAGTGAGCATAGCCTTGCTATTGAGGCTGCCGTAGGCAGACCTGGCTCTTGAGAGAAGACAGCCATTGTGCACACTGCCCACAAAATGAGTTGGAAACTTAGCTACACCTCCTACCCTCCTGCCAAATGTATGACTATATTTGAGACACATATTTCCCCCTAGATTACACAGAGCGACAAATAACTTGAAAACAAATCCAATTTTGATAAACTACCATATATATTAGGTGAAATACCACAGTGTGCCACAGCAGCAAGATTTGTGACCTGTTGACACAAGGGCAACCAGTGAAGCACAAACACCATTGTAAATACAACCCATATTTATGTTTATTTATTTTCCCATTTGTACTGTTACAGCACAAGACATAGCCACAATATAACATTTGAAATGTCTTTATTCTTTTGAAACTTTTGTGTGTGTTATATTTAGTGTTAATTTCAGATAGTTAATTTCATTGTTGTTTATTATCTATTTAACTTGCTTTGGCAATGTTCAGAGAGAGAGAGAGAGAGAGAGAGAGAGAGAGAGAGAGAGAGAGAGGAGAGAGAGAGAGAGAGAGAGAGAGAGAGGCATTCCCTTTGGCAGGAGATATAAATCATTATAATTATGGGCCATTATGGGGACAGGTCACCCTTATCATACCCAAGTTCAAGGTGTTTCCTGGTCATCCATGCCGGATAGGTCAGCCAAAAAGCTTGTGCCCAGTGAAGGGGATTTTGTTTTGGAGACAGGTTTTTGTTCAGAATTTCGGATAACTGATGTGCCCAAAGTAAACTGCCTGTTACTCATGCCCAGAAGCTAAGATATGCATATACCTGGTAGCATTGGATAGATAAACACTCTGAAGTTTCTAAAACTGTTAAAATAATGTCTGTGAGTATAACATAACTGATATGGCAGGCAAAAACCGGAATTTCTTTTTTTTTTAGGTCACAGGCCATTTCAGTGCTAGCCTATGGGAAATACAAATAGATAGGACCCAGATTGCAGTTCCTATGGCTTCCACTAGATGTCAACAGTCTTTAGAAAGGGTTTCAGGCTTGTTTGAAAAATGAGCAAGTAGTTGGAAGAACTACAAGTTGTCTCTCATTAGAAAAGTAGTCTTGTTGGCACGTGAATGAGGTGCGTGCCCTACCCTATTGAACATACTATTCTCCGTCTTAAATATTCATGTTTATTTAGATATTAGAGTACCTGAGGATTAATTAGAAACATCGTTTGACTTGTTTGGACGAACTTTACTGGTACATTTTTGGATTAGTTTGTATGCATGTTGAACGAGTGGATTACTGAATAATGCACGCCAACTAAATGGACATTTTTGGGAAATAAAGAAGGACTTAATCGAACAAAACGACCATTCATTGTTTAGCTGGGACCCTGGAGATTGCAAACAGGGGAAGATCTTCAAAGGTAAATTATTTATTTAATCACTATTTGTGATTTTGTGACGCCTGTGCTGGTTGAAAAAGTTTTTTGGTGTGGGGCGCTGTCCTCAGATAATCGCATGGTATGCTTTTGCCGTAAAGCCTTTTTGAAATCGGACAACACGGTTGGATTAATAAGAAGTTAAGCTTTTAAATGATGTATGACACCTGTATTTTCATGAATGTTTAATATTATGATTTTTGTATTTTGAATGTCGCGCTCTGCAATTTCACAGGATGTTGTCGTAGGTGTCCTGCTAGCGGTTCATGCGCCAAAAGAGGTTAAATGTTTTGCTAATTTAAAACTAAATACAGAAATATCTAATTTATATAAGTATTCACACCCCTGAGTCAATACTTTGTAAATGCATTTTTGCCAGCGATTACAGCTGAGAGTTTTTCTGATAAAAAGCTTTCCACACCTGGATTGTGTAACATTTGCCCAGTATTCTTTCCTAATTAACTGACTTGCCTAAAGGTCAAATACATTATATATTTTTTTAAAGATACAGGCATCCTTCCTAACTCAGTTGCCGGAGAGGAAGGAAACCACTCAGATATTTCACCACGAGGCCAATGGTGACTTTAAAACAGTTTTAAAACAGAACTGAGGATTGATCAACAACATTGTAGTTACTCTACAATACTAGCCTAATTGACAGAGTGAAAAGAAGGAAGCCTTTTTCCCAAACATGCATCCTGTTTGCAGCAAGGCACTAAATGAATACTGCAAAAAATGTGGAGCTAAGCACATGCTAAATCCCAGAGAAAAACCTGGTTCAGCCTTCTTTCCACCAGACACTGGGAGATGAATTCACCTTTCAGTATGACAATAACCTAAAACACAAGGTCAAATCTACACTGGAGTTGCCTACCAATAAGACAGTGAATGTTCCAGACAGGCCAAGTTACAGTTTTGACTTAAATCTACTTGAATATCTATGGCGAGACCTGAAAATGGTTGTCTAGCAATGATCAACAACCAATTTGACAGAGCTTGAAGAACTTCTTCGGGATTGGTGTCCCTTCCACGGGACGGTTGAGCTAAAGTAGGCTAATGCGTTTAGCATGAGGTTGTAAGTAACAAGAACATTTCCCAGGACATTGACATATCTGATACTGGCAGAAAGCTTCAATTCTTGTTAATCTACCTGCACTGTCCAATTTACAATAGCTATTACAGTGAAAGAATACCATGCTACTGTTTGAGGAGAGTGCACAATTTTGAACATGAAAAGTTATTAATAAACAAAATAGGCACATTTGGGCAGTCTTGATACAATGGTTCATTGGATCAGTCTAAAACTTTGCACATGTACTGCTGCCATCTAGTGGCCAAAATAGAAATTGCACCTGGGCTGGAACATTATCTTTCTATTATCTTTTACCAGATCTTTTGCGCTATACTCTCCTACATTCCTTTCACATTTCGACAAACTTAAAAGTGTTTCCTTTCAAATGGTACCAAGAATATGCATGTCTTTGCTTCAGGGCCTGAGCTATGGGTAGTTAGATTTGGGTATGTCATTTTAGGCGAAAATTTAAAAAAAGGGATGGATACTTAAGAGGATTTAAGCACATTTTTACCACTGGACTTATGTTGGCTTGCTATAACAAAGGGGTTGAATACGTACTGACTCAAGACATTTCAGCTCTTCATTTGTAATTAATTTGTTGAAAAAAAATTGTAAACATAATGTCACACCCTGATCTGTTCAAATCAAATCAAATCAAATAAAATGTATTTATATAGCCCTTCTTACATCAGCTGATATCTCAAAGTGCTGTACAGAAACCCAGCCTAAAACCCCAAACAGCAAGCAATGCAGGTATAGAAGCACGGTGGCTAGGAAAAACTCCCTAGAAAGGCCAAAACCTAGGAAGAAACCTAGAGAGGAACCACGCTATGAGGGGTGGCCAGTCCTCTTCTGGCTGTGCCGGGTGGAGATTATAACAGCACATGGCCAAGATGTTCAAATGTTCATAAATGACCAGCATGGTCAAATAATAATAATCATAGTATTTCTCGAGGGTGCAACAAGTCAGTAACACAAGAGTAAGTGTCAGTTGGCTTTTTCATAGCCGATCTTTGAGAGTATCTCTACCGCTCCTGCTGTCTCTAGAGAGTTGAAAACAGCAGATCTGGGACAGGTAGCACGTCCGGTGAACAGGTCAGGGTTCCAGCAGGTCTGGGACAGGTAGCACGTCCAGTGAACAGGTCAGGGTTCCATAGCCGCAGGCAGAACAGTCGGAACTGGAGCAGCAGCACGGCCAGGTGGACTGGGGACAGCAAGGAGTCATCAAGCCAGGTAGTCCTGAGGCATGGTCCTAGGGCTCAGGTCCTCCAAGAGAGAGAAAGAAAGAAAGAGAGAGAGAGAATTAGAGAGAGCATATTTAAATGCACACAGGACACCGGAAAAGACAAGAGAAATACTCCAGATGTGACAGACTGACACTAGCCCCCCGACACATAAACTACTGCAGCATAAATACTGGAGGCTGAGACAGGAGGGGTCAGGAGAAACTGTGGCCCCATCCGATGAAAGCCCTGGACAGGGCCAAACAGGTAGGATATAACCCCACCCACTTTGCCAAAGCACAGCCCCCACACCACTGGAGGGACATCTCCAACCACCAACCTACCATCCCGAGACAAGGCCGAGTATAGCCCACAAAGATCTCCGCCACGGCACAACCCAAGGGGGGGCGCCAACCCAGACAGGAAGACCACGTCAGTGACTCAACCCACTCAAGTGACGCACCCCTCCCAGGGACGGCATGGAAGAACACCAGTAAGCCAGTGACTCAGCCCCTGTAATAGGGGTAGAGGCAGAGAATCCCAGTGGAGAGAGGGGAACCGGCCAGGCAGAGACAGCAATGGCGGTTCGTTGCTCCAGCCTTTCTGTTCACCTTCACACCCCTGGGCCAGACTACACTTAATCATAGGACCTACGGAAGAGATAAGTCTTCAGTAAAGACTTAAAGGTTGAGACTGAGTCTGCGTCTCTCACATGGGTAGGCAGACTATTCCATAAAAATGGAGCTCTATAGGACAAAGCCCTGCCTCTTGCTGTTTGCTTAGAAATTCTAGGGACAATTAGGAGGCCCAATGTCTTGTGACCGTAGCGTACGTGTAGGTATGTACGGCAGGACCAAATCGGAAAGATAGGTAGGAGCAAGCCCATGTAATGCTTTGTAGGTTAGCAGTAAAACCTTGAAATCAGCCCTTGCCTTAACAGGAAGCCAGTGTAGGGAGGCTAGCACTGGAGTAATATGATCACATTTTTTGGTTCTAGTCAGGATTCTAGCAGCCGTTTACCTGTCTTTGTGCTTGTCTCCACCCAACTCCAGGTGTCGCGCAACTTCCCCATTATTCCAAGTGTACTTATACCTGTGTTTTCTGTTTGTCTGTTGCCAGTTCGTTTTGTTTCGTCAAGCCTACCAGCGTTTTTCTCGTCCTCTTGTCTCTCTATTTCCTGTTTTCTAGCTTTACCGGTTTTTGACCATTCCGTCTGCCTTGACCCTGAGCCTGCCTGTCATTCTGTACCTTGTAATACCACCCTGGATTACTGACCTCTGCCTTGTCTGACTCTGAGCCTGCCTGCTGTTCTGTACGTTTCGGACTCTGCTCTGGACTACTGACCTCTGCCTGCCCTTTACCTGTCGTTTACCTGTCCCCTGTTTTTGTAATACACTTTTGTTACTTCGAAACTGTCTGCATCTGGGTCTTCTCCTGATCCTTGACAGTACGAACTGGCCATGACGGACCCAGCAGACTCGGACCAGCTCCACAACGCTGTCTCTTCCCAAGGAGCCACCATTGGATGGCATGAGGAGTTGCTTCATGGTCTTATGAAAGGGATCCAGACCTTGGCCGAACGCCATGGCCTCACGTTGCTGGAGCAATTCCGTGGGTTGTCTGTCAGCCAGCCTACCATTACGATAACCTCCCAGCCCCTCAGTAACCTGGCTGTTAGCAGCACGGCCTTCCCAAGAGCCCCTGCTTTACCTCCCCCTCCTCCTTCCCCTCATCACGTTGATGTCCACGAGGTCTCTCGCCTGGTCTACGGCTGTGTGGGAACAACAGTCAGCCGTATGCTTCAGTCTGGTTGAGTTCATGGCGGAGGTGAAGAAGGTTTTTGCATTGTCTGGGAGAAAGGCTGCCCAGAAGTTACTCCAGCTTCGGCAAGACTCCCGCAGTGTGGCAGACTATGTGTTGGATATTCTATGTTGGCAGCTGAGAGTGCCTGGAACCCGGAATCGCTGTTCGACACATTCCTACACGGAGTATCAGAGGAGTTTAACTTCTCTAGGAAAGGGGGGCAGTATTGAGTAGCTTGGATGAAAAGCATGCCCAAAGTAAAATGCCTGCTACTCAGGCCCCCTTCCAGGTGTCGCCTATCTTCCCCATTATCCCCAGTGTACTTATACCTGTATTCTCTGTTTGTCTGTTGCCAGTTCGTTTTGTTTTGTCAAGCCTACCAGCGTTTATTCCTGTTTTCTAGCTTTCCCGTTTTTTGACCATTCTGCGTTGACCCTGAACCTGCCTGCCGTTCTGTACATTTCAGACTCTGCTCTGGACTACTGACCTCAGCCTGCCCTTGACCTGTCGTTTGCCTGCCCCCATGTCGTAATACACTTTTGTTACTTCGAATCTGTCTGGGTCTTCTCCTGAGCCCAGTGACAAAAAATATATATTTTTAAGTTCAGGCTGTAACACAACGAAACATGGAAAAAGTCTAGGGGTGTGAAAACAATTCTCTAGGCACTGTATGTGCTTACGTGCTTGGATGTACACTGAAAAACCAACTATATAGATTCTTTATTTTCTTCCTTTCATCAAATGTATTTTGTTCACTAAGGCCATCTGACTTTTTCTATTCTTTTCATTCTCTATTTATTTTCCTTGTGTGTGTGTGTGTGTGGTGTGTGTGTGTGTGTGTGTGTGTGTGTGTGTGTGTGTGTGTGTGTGTGTGTGTGTGTGTTTGTGTGTGTGTGGGGGGGGGGGGGGGTGCAGGACAGGGGGAAATTGGTGTAATGAATTTAGGGCGCCCATGCTTGCTGAGGCGAGCCCCCCCTGGCTGCTTGTGGCCATTAATCTTCCGCACTCTGTCAGAGCAAAATGTGCCCGCAATAGGCAAAGGGGGAGCTCAAATTGACTACCAATTACGCGGCTGTGAATAAAGGATATGGAGAGTGTGGGGGCACAATATGGTTCAGCGGTAACATTTATTTTAACCCTGTGAGTGTGCAGAAGCACCAGGGCCTGGAGATGGAGAGAGTGTGGAGCCACTCATGGATGAAGGCCTCTTGGTGAGGCTAGGTCGTTTAGCCTATCCAGCGAGCTAGTGGACCGGTGGTGGTTCACGCCACCATGGGGTAAAATGGGCGGCGTGAAATGCCTTTTACAGCACTCGTCTTGATATCTCTCTCTCGGAGGAAGCTTGAAATGCTAAAAGTGCTCCCTATAATTGTATAATGTTTGTTTTGATATGGTTTTACTATGGTGTGGCATACTATGTCCTTCATTTGAAGCTATAGCAACACATTTTGAAATCATTGTATAAATTATTTTGCTCTTTATAAACAATTTCAGGCACTAAAGAGAGAATACTCCAAATATATCCTGCACCTATTTTACCTTCAGCATGAGAAGAACATTTTGGAATCAATCACAGCTAATACGCTTCGTGAAGCCAAGATGGTCATACTCCATGTAACTCTGTTGTTATCACGATTTTCGTCTGCTAATTTTTATTACTTGGCTGTATTGTATGTATTTAATTTCAAAGTGAGAAAAAAAAAAGACAAGATTTCAAAATGTTCTTAATCATGACTAATTCCCAGTTAATAAGTCCACTACACGAAGGGTGCACTCGCATGTGTTTCAAGAGCATGAACATAAGCCCAAGATAAGTCAGATGTTTTAATGAAGTTTGACTTTCAGGCATTGAGACCTTAAATATGAGCCTCTCGTAAGTTATGCAGAGTTTATAACTCTTCCACAAAATTTCACAGCTAAAATAATACTCTCCAATGCTGTTTGTTGTTGGACTGTGTTCTCTCAGCATTTTGGGCATTTTTCCAACACTCATTGGCTAAAAACTGGCTGGAATGAGACAGCAAGCGTGCAACACATTCTAAGCATGTGGAATGTACCTCTTTTTTACTGTAGTAATAGTGTTGTATTTCCAAAAGTGTGTAGACATTTTGGCTGAATTTGTGACATTTCTGGATGTTCAGATGAGAAGGCCACTAATGGGTCATTTAGCGTGGGACGCAGATTGACAGTCATGCTGACAGCGAAAGTGAGCGTGTGGCAGAGACACTGAGATGCTGGCCAACATCCTCTCTCAGAGTGTGGAGAAATGCTCTCATAACCAGAGTGTTATGAACCCATACACTCAACGATAATAAAGACCTCAGTCTGAATTTGTCCTCCATCAGAAGCACCTGACCCCTGTCAGTTTGTTTACTGAGATGACACAGCGATTATAACACAAGATGGGTAAAACAGGTTTTACATTCATGTCTCCTTTTAATAGGCAAATGCCACTACAGCCATGGGTTGTGCCGATACATGACTAGTGATGTACCTCTCTCCCACCCTGGGCTCCCAAGTGGCGCAGTGGTCTAAGGCACTGCATCTCAGTGCTAGAGGTGTCACTACAGACACATTGGTTTGATTCCAAGCTGTATCACAACTGTCTGTGATTGGGAGTCCCATAGGGCAGAGCACAACTGGCCCAGTGTCTTCTGGGTTTGGACGGTGTAGGCCGTCATTGTGAATATAAATGTGTTCCTAACTGACTTGCCTAGTTAAATAAAGGTTCAACTTTTTTTTTTTTAAATCTCCTTTCTGTATCCCCTCTAGACCCTTGTGTCCACATTTCAAAATACCTATGATGACATTCATAGTGGTACCCTGTTACATGGTGACCATAGTTGTCTGTCTCTCCCTGTCAGGTGACAGATGGACGATGTTGTGTTGGGAGGATGAAAGAGGGGCATTATGGGACGTGGAAGATTAGTCAACCAATTGGTCAGGGTCACCCAGGGGTTATGGTCATCCATTACAGGTCTCCGTTTGAAATGGTGAAGAAGAGGGGAACTCAAAGGAACAAACAGTGGGAAGGTTGTCGACCGCTCACACATTCCTCCCCCTAAAAAACAACACAGCAAGAGAAGCACTGAAGATGCTAGTGTAGATTTTTTTTCATTCTGTGCAACATGTTTTTGTTTTCACATGAGGTTGTCCATTTCGCATGACTAGATCAAATGTTCAATAGCAAAGGGTCCAGTCTCCGATGATCAGAGTGGATCATACCATGGAGAGTAAAGTATATCTTAATGTGGTAGACCAGCCATCATGACCATTGACCAAGACCACACTGCCATCTACTGAATCAGGAGATCTCTCACGATGGAGAGAGAATGCAGCCATCACAATAACACAATCCCACAGTGTGCTTTAGATTTTGAATGCGAATGTGTTAGTCGTTACAACCCTCTAGCAAGAAAGATATGACAAGAACACATATCAAAATACAAATCTATCCAAATACAAACCGATATATCTTCAAGGCCCTGAGAATCCACTAAACAAACCCAACTGTGAATCAATCAAACGACAACGTGAAGTTTAGTCAGCAAGCCTGCTGGCTTACGATCAACCAAGACAAGTGAAGAGGGGTGTGGCTGTTTGTAAACAGGCCTGTTGCCTTCTCCTCTCAACATGGTCAGAGAAAAGACAGTCCCAGAGCTGTGCCCTTTGGTGCACTTACGTCGAGAGAGGGTACATCAATCTTTCCCTAATTCCTTCAAGTGTGAAAGGGCCCTTGTGATGACAGCCAGAGGGGATGCTGGGCCAGAGGTACCTATTGTAGCCAGGGGAGGAGAGAAGGAGGCTAGGAGGAGAGGATGGCTACAGACCCGTGCCCACACCACAATGGCCCAGCCCCGGCCCTGCTGGGGCCCTGACAGCCGACCAGATGGCGGCAGCATTAGCCCAACAAAGGCAATCTAATTAGGGGGACAATGGAGGCCAAGCGGGAAGGGGGGCGGTGGTTTGCTGACGGCCGCCACGATGGAGAGATGGCGAGCGAAAGACAGAGCCAGGCAGGCTGCCTGAGACCCCAAAGAGTCAATACACCTCCCTCCCCTCCTTCCCTTACATGTACACATCTCCTTCATGGCCCCACCCCTCCTCCTGGCAGTAATATAGGGGGCTATGACTTTATTACCCCTCATTAACACAAATTAGACCACTTGAGCCCCCTGAATGGAGATGACAAATTGAATTAAGCCTTTGGAAACAAGTCAATCCCCACCCCTGTCCAGCCTGTGACCATATTGCCTTAACATTCATGGGGGAAGCCATAAAAATCTCACTGCTGCCTGCTATTATTTGGGGCTTCTTTGAGAAGATGTGAATGGTTAAATTCCTTTGGAACTGATCTGCATACTCGCTGAGTTATGCTTGGTGTGTTAAGTGAGGATTAATACTGAGTGTAGCAGATGGTTTGGTCTTAAAATACTTTTGTGCCATTGTTGTGTTTTTGAGGGTTTGCTGAAGGGGTTTTCCTGTTTTGAGGGAAATATCCGGAAAAATATGAAAAAAATTATAAATAAAATTATATCAATTATAGACCTAGGTGAGGCGGTTCACAATACGTCTAAAAATGAATGTTCATCCTAAGTAGTATTACACAAATAAAGAAAGCACAAGTCTGTGATCAACAATAAAGATCAAATGGTTGAAATTTTGAATTTCACCAGACTATTTGATGCACAAATGTTTGATTGCATTTAGTTTTTTTTTTTTAACCACAGACTTTTTATGGAAATGATATTTAACCAACTACTAATTGTAATGTAGTACAGTAAGTCTGCAAGCCTTTAAGTCTTCTAGCCACGGTAGTATCCGTCCAAGCATGTAGCTCATTTTGTTTCATATCTACTGTAATTGAGAGGTTGTTTATATAGCACTTCCTACGTCTGTACTGCGTAATAGTGCGTGGAGGAGATCTGGCTGAAATCCACTATCTCTGTTTGCCTTGCTCGACATACAAACGGACAATGTTATCATTGGCCACTGAGAACCCTTGCCCTGCTGTGATTGCATAATCACAATTTTGTCTCCCCCCCCCCAAAAAACAACAACATTACACCTAATTTACACGTGTAATGTAAACCTACTTATCATCCTCTTGAAAACTGCACACACACGGGTGATTGCGAAATTACAATCGGTTGTTATAGGTCATAAGTTAACATGAGCCAAGGGCTATGTGTACCTAATGGGGCACACCTGCACTGTTTTAGCCAGCTGATTGTACAGCTAGCGGGAGGCTTCTGATTAGTGGGAACGAATAAACTATTCTCTTTCAGTGCAGCATTGACTTCACAGCCAGGTCAATGTGGTGGAGCTCTGTACAAGTGAAGTGCGCTGTGTCGCTTGCAATGACTACTATTATATAATAGCTCCATCTAATGTTCAAAAATGTACTTACATCTATGGGGGTCTTTTTGAGTTTTTCATTCACACACGCACACAGGCGCTCACGCACGCACACAAACATGCACGCACGCACACACACGCACACACACACACACACACACACACACACACAGACAGATATAACAGCTTGAGTCTTTGTGAAGTCATGTTCAATAGAATAGAGCAACAGAGGGATCTACTATCATTGCTGCACCGTGGTCCCAAAGAAGATCTATTCCACATATCCTAAACTATGCCAAGTTTGTCTCATTCACTTATTTAAAGCAACAGCAATATACTAAGTGAGGACTTTGAAACAAAGCTTCTTGTTTGCTTGTGTATGTAAAGTGTGCCCTTTCATTGGTAATGCAAACACCTTGAACACGTTTTACAGTAAATACTACTGTAGTTGATGTTTACCATAAAATAATTACATGGTGTTAATCCGCCAGCCGCAATCTCTATGCGCTAAGTACAAATGTCTCGCCTTTCATAACCGAAAATGTAACAATTCATTAATTAATTGCTTATATTTTATTTGTAATTTGAGTGAATTGTAAACAAACAACGTACCCCTCCCTGCACAACGACTCGGGACTGGTACCCCGTGTATATAGCCAAGTTATCGTTTTTCATTGTGTATTTATTCCTTGTGTTACTATTTTAATTTTTATTCAATTTTTTTTTATCTCTGCATTGTTGGGAAGGCCCTGTAAGTAAGCATGTCACTGTTGATTACGAAGCATGTGACAAATAAAAAAATCGATTTCATTTTTGCTTCAAAATATGTCTCAAATGATCTTGTCGATTTCATAGACAGTCAAGTTTGGCATTCATAGCTCCACCTATAAATGAGAGCAGCTACATTTCCCAATGATGTAGCTTCTGTTCCAAATCAAGTCGGGGCTACCATTGGGCTGAAACCCAGACTCCAGAGTGTAGCTTTATTATTCATTGTGATCAAAAAATTCATTTTTTCCAGGCTTGTATAAGACTGGCACCTTGTGGAACTACATTACACTACAGTAGGTCTACTCCTATTTTCTGTCATCTAATGGTGACGGTCATCAAGCAACAGCAGGTGGTGCTAAAGTACTAGCAATTGTATTAAACTGTCATACACACTGAATGCCCCCAAAATGGAAATTACAGCTGTTTACTGAATGAAACCATAGTATCTCTCTCTCTCTCCCCTCTCTCTCTCCTCTCTCTTTCTCAATTAAATTCAAGGGCTTTATTGGCATGGGAAACATATCTCGACATTGCCAAAGCAAGTGAAGTAGATAGTAAACAAAAGTGAAATAAACAATAAAAATGAACATTAAACATTACACTCACAGAAGTTCCAAAATAATAAAGACATGTCAAATGTCATATTATGTCTATATACAGTGTTGCAATGATGTGCAAATAGTTAATGTACAAAAGGGAAAATAAATCAACATAAATATGGGTTGTATTTAACAATGGTGTTTGTTCTTCACTGGTTGCCTTTTTCTTGTGGCAACAGGTCACAAATATTGCTGCTGTGATGGCACACTATGGTATTTCAGCCTGTAGATATGGGAGTTTATCTCTCTCTCTCTGTGTGTGTGTATTTGTGCGTGTGTGCGTTTGTTATGTGCTTGGAGATATACGGTCATCTATCACTCTGTAGGGGGCACTATTGAAACCCATTTCAGCCTTGGCCATTCAGCCTCACATCTTAATGAAAACCCTCCCACGGACTGTACAGCCAGGCCTGCTATCCACCTGGAAGTAGTACAAAAGCACAGTTGTGCAGGAAGCTTCCACAATTTCCTCCCGCTTGCGTCACAAACGCATTACTGTGCATCTCACCCAAACCACAACCTCATGGGAGCTCTATAAAGCTCTGGAATTTTCCCACTGCCAAAACACATACATAGACTTTAATTAGGAGCCTACCGAATGTATTTAAACTTTTATTGTATAAGGTAAAGGTTAGGATTTTGGGAGTAAAATAATATTTTGCAGCAACACTGACTGTATAATTGCACATATCACAATGCACACTTGACAACTGACATCAAAGGGCAATATGTCAGTTCTTAAATCGATTTCAGTATAAATAGGTAACATATTATGAGTTGTTTTTCTTCCCCAACAGCTACAGTCTAATACTGTATGACTCCCTGTATCTCGGTATTGGTTTTGTACAATAAAAGCAACTAAACCTATAGAAAGCCAATGATGTAGTATACTGTGTAGTGCTGCGTGGTCCCTTCATGTGGTTAACAGATGCTTCCCTGCTTGGCTAAACTAGCTCCCATAGGAATAGACATCATAACAGTAGCACTTCCATTGTAGCACAAGTCATGTATTTTCTGTAACTGTACATTCACAGGTCCAATCACAATCCATGAAAATAAATAAAGAGAGTCACACATGATCTATGTTTAAACTCCCAGTAAGGTATTGGCTAAAGCACCAACGTTTCGGCCACTGAACATTTCGGTGACCCTGAAGAAGGCACAGTGATGTCGAAACGTTGGTGTTTTACCCAGTAAATTCGTGGGAGTTTATACAGTGCCTTTGTACAATATTCAGGCTCCTTGACTTTACCACATTTTGTCATGTTACAGCCTTATTATAAAATGGATTACATTTGTCAAAATCCTCAGCAATCTACACACTATGTCCCATAATGACAAAGCAAAAACAGTTTTTTTGAAATGTTTGCAAATGTATTAATAATAAAAACAGAAATACCTTATTTACACAAGTATTCAGACCATTTGTATGAGACTCAAAATGTAGCTCAGGTGCATCCTGTTTCCATTGATCATCCTTGAGATGTTTCCACGACTATATTGGAGTCCACCTGTGTTAAATTCAATTGATCCAACATGATTTGGAAAGGCACACACCTGTCTATATATCGTCCCACAGTTGACAGTGCATGTCAGAGCAAAAACCAAGCCATGAGGTTGAAGGAATTGTCCGTAGGGCTTCGAGACAGGATTGTGTCGAGGCACAGATCTGGGGAAGGCTACCAAAAACTTTAGCAAAAAATGTCTGCAGCATTGAAGGTCCTGAAGAACACAGTGGCCTCCATCATTCTTAAATGGAAGAAGTTTGGAACCACCAAGACTCTTCCTAGAGCTGGCCACCCGGCCAAACTGAGAAATCGGGGGAGAAGGGCCTTGGTCAGGGAGGTGACCAAGAACCCTATCGTCACTCTGACATAGCTCTAGAGTTCCTTTGTGGAGATGGGAGAACCTTTCAGAAGGACAACCATCTCTGCAGCACTCCACCAATCAGGCCTTTTTGGTAGAATGGCCAGACGGAAGCCACTCCTCAGTAAAAAGGCACATGACAGCCCACTTGAAGTTTGCCAAAAGGCACCTTAAGACTCTCAGACTATGAGAAACAAGATTCTCTGGTCTGATGAAAACAAGATTGAACCCTTTGGCCTGAATACCAAGCATCACGTCTGGAGGAAACCTGTCACCATCCCTACGGTGAAGCATTGTGGTGGCAGCATCATGCTGAGGGGATGTTTTTCAGTGGCAGGGACTGGGAGACTTGTCAGAATTGAGGGAAAGATGAACGGAGCAAAGTACAGAGAGATCCTTGATGAAAACCTGCTCCAGAACACTCAGGATCTCAGACTGGGGTGAAGGTTCACCTTCCAACAGGACAACGACCCTAAGCACACAGCCAAGACCAAGCAGGAGTGGCTTCGGGACAATTTTCTGAACGTCCTTGAGTAGCCCAGCCAGAGCCCGGACTTTAACCCGATCAAACATCTCTGGAGAGACCTGAAAAAGCTGTGGAGCGACACTCCACATCCAATCTGACAGAGCTTGAGAGGATCTGTAGAGAAGAATTGGAGAATCTCCCCAAATACAGGTTTGCTAAGCTTGTAGCATCATACCCAAGAAGATTCAAGGCTTTTATCACTGGCAAAGTGCTTTTAAACGAAGTACTGAGTATTTACAGTTTTAATACAGGAAATAAACCAATTGAATCCATTTCATAATAAGGCTGTCACGTAACAAAATGTGGAAAAAGTCATTGGGTCTGAATACTTTCCGAATGCACTGTATATATAGAGTGCACGACTCTTTATTTATTTGTATGGCTTACAGTTTAATCTTCATTAGTCGGCACCTCCAAACTACATCATTGTCTCTGGGTGTGCTCCAGCTATGCTTTTTACTAGACCCCAATCTCAGTCTTTAACAGAGACTACCCCCCCAGCTATCCACTCATCTGCATAATTGAATGAGAAAGAAAATAAGAATTTAGCACCGAGGCATTGGCTATTACAGTAAGAAAGCAACAACCTCCGGCCAATTGTAATGAATTTTGCTCTTCTGGTTGAATGCTAATCTGTCTTTCTGCAATGAGTTAGTGTATGCACTGAATTCATCTTCCAACAGGACTACTGTGTAACATGGGCCAAAGTATATAAGCGACCTTGTGTTCTACAGCCTGCCAAGTGTGTTCATTCCACTGGCACAGGGATAGTGTGCTTGCCCTGCAAGTGCATTGTATCAAGTCGGTGTTGTACTCCTCCCCAAAGTAGAAAAATTGGTATGAGAAAGAGGGATGGCGCTACAGGTAGCCTATTTGAGGCACACCCAGGTATGAGGGGTGCATGAAGGGGCTTGAGAATTGAAGCATGGGCGCGCTTTGTATATTGCATTATGTACATAAAATGATATGGGAAAGAGTGCTAAAGTGCCAGTAATTCAACAAATATGGGTTTGACAATAGACAACGACCTCAGCAAACTTCAATCTTAACATATGACCATTTGAATGTGTCTAGTAAAAGTCCCTCATTTACGAATGATGTGTAATACGAACATGCTAGAATCTTACACCACCAAATGACAACATACTGTAGTGGAAGATGTCACACTAATACACTTCTACATGGGGATACATTCTACATGTTGCGTCTATGATTCATGCGTGTGAGATCCACAGGAAGGCTGGAGTAAGCAATATGTCGGAGGCACATGAGAATACCCACCTTACTTTCCCTCCTGGAAAGGCTTTAGTTTTCTACCGCTCTTCAATTTGACTCGCATCAAGGTCCCCAGGTGACGCGAGGCAGCATCCTTAGGAACAGGTGATTCTGAGAAGGGGGTGGGTCATTAAGACGCCTTGCCCTGTAAGAAATTATCCGTCTTCAGTATTTTTATCATGTCAAAAATGACAGAGGGGGGGGCCTATGACAGCCCATGGGGCACTGAACTGTGTGTTCTGTTAGTCTATCCCGACAGCAACAGCTGAGTTGGTACGCGCCAGCAGTCTGTAATAGACATAGCGATCCATCTTTATTCAGCATCGTACAATAGAGGTCAGGGCTACAAAAGTAGTGTCCAGAGAGTTGCAGGTTCCTTTTCCAGGTGGGAGCGTCTGGTATAGAAATCACCAGCTAGTTAGTGTATGGCCTCTACTGACTGGGACCACACCCATAAAGCAGACCTATAAGTAGAAGTGCCAAATTATGGTAATAAGAAGCATCATTTGTTTACTGTTTGAACTCATTACTTAACACAAAGCCATAATCCATAGAATCCATCCTCATACTTTGTACAAAGACTATTATCTGCATAGTATAGGTTTACAGTATGCTATTAACAGGCAACCATTTCCCATCATAAAATCATGTAAGATATGCATCTCATAAATGGTGGAACTAACTAGATTACTCAAATCCTGTTTGCAGCACAGCTAATGGGGTGGGGCGGCATGGGAATAGGGCCTGTTATGGCGGCCATTTTTGTCTGAAATGGTACCCGCCAGGCTTTTTCCCCACCACTGTTCTCCGAGAGATAAACCCCTGTTGCACTTAGTATTCATCCATTTTTAATGCAGGGCCCCATCTGGAAGAAGAGAGGGAGGAAGAGAGGAGAGGGAGAGAGGGAAAGGAGAGGGCTGAGAGGTGTGGATGGCTGTGCTCAAGGCTTCACAACAGTCCCCAAGAGCCTACTGTAATGTCTGCCTTCTGAATTCCCCTTTTCTCAAAAGGGGTCCAGAAGTTATGGGCTGCTGGCTCCTGCCATTCCAGAAATAGAAGGCGGAGAGGCTAGGAGAGGGGGCAGTTATTCAATAGACTTCAGTGCAAACATGATCCGTGTTGAATGGGGAGGCACACAGGCTTGGACATTCCAGAGTGGGCAGCCTTCATAAACAACAGGCAAGTGCTTGGAACAACCGTGGGGCTTTGTTCGTCAAGCTGAGATTGGCTCTCAAGCAGAGAGACTTTGACTTCTAGAGCCGAGGAAGATAGCTCCCCCCATCTGTTGAAGTATGGACTTTAAAGTTGTGTGGGCTGAGACAATGACAGATAGGGCCAAGAATGATAGGGCCAAGAATGATATGTGCAATCTTTAATGGTATTTTCAAGCCTACATTGAATATATAGCAATAGCATAGTGAATGAGGTATGTGTCTATCAAGTTGATCAATAAAATCAAGGCATGAGCTAAAATATTTGATGAAATGTTTATTTCTCTAATTAATTCATATAATTTTATTCTGCACAGGCAGCATACATGGAAATTGTGGTAAAATACAAATAACAAAGTTCAACAGTGTTAATTTTCTAATTTCATTTAATCAGAAACTTTATATTAAAAGTGGCAAATTGTCAATGGTTTTCAATAGATTCCATTCTTTTGCACACACCCTCAAGAATGTAACATTGAACAATTAAATTTAAAAAGTATGGATATCACTATGCACAGACCATCACCTTTTTGGCGAAGAATGCTTGAAGCTTATTGGAAATTCACTTTTGTCATGTTTGAATGCAGGGAAAAAAAAATACAATTATGTTATACAAAGATCAAAAATACTATTAAAAACCCTTATTATAAATGGCAGCACTATATTAATAAACTGCTGTTGACATTTTACATGTAAGTACAAAATCCTGTTGAGGTAGAACCCTCTGAAGTCACTTGAAATGTTAAAATGCTGAATAAACGTCACTCAACTTTATATACAATACTCTCTTCCTCACTTCACTTCATTAAAATTGTATAATCCTTTGGTAAAAATAACTGTCAGAAATGTGCAGTCCTGCAACTGACAACTTTCCATCGTACATTCACAATAGTTTTGCATCTTTTTGGATTCATTCAGGGAAATAATGCAAAAAGGGGCTAATACATTGGTTTTTAGAAAAGCTTGTTTAATAACATTCATTTGCGCTATCCAACTATTTTGTCAAAGTGAATTGTCCTCCTGACTCCACCATTGCAGAGCACTCCTTGAATCCCCAGTACAGTCCTCTGTTGATGACTTTTTGGGGGTAGACCAAAAAAACAACAAGTCATTGTTGATAAAAGAAAGACTGCATGAAAGATATACCTACAAGCAATTATATCCAGTGTGTTACCCTCTCTTGGTAATGTAAACATCAAGGGTATCTCATATTTGGGTAATGATTATTCATAAGCCTGGGTGATGAAACCAACTGCTGTGAGACAGGGGGGATGAAAGTCATTTGGCTTGGCTATTATTGACCATGAAGTTACACAGAAAATACCAGGCCATAACAGAGACTTCATTGTCTTGTTTTTTTTCACGCTACAGATATTAAATCAGAGCAAGTTTAAAACTGTGTTGCGGAGAAGCAGACAGAGGAGTGGGCCTCAAAGTGCCATACCTTGTTTTACAGACATCTTGAATGGAAATTGCTTTCATTCATGAACATTCTTAGCTTGTTTAATAGCATACACAACTTTGGTTTTCAAAGACAAAAGAAATAGCTAGTAGGCTAAGCTTACAGTAAAACTTACTGGCAACATGACAATCACACCCTCACGCCCTGCTAAATCCATGTTCCCCGCAAAACACTCAGCATTTATTCACACGTTGTGATTATGAATATAGGTAAATTTAAATGAACACTCAAATAGCTACACACTATCAGAAAATAAATTCAATGTATAACGAATAAAATAATCTATGTGAATAAAGCAACTATAAAAATATAAGAGATTTTGGAAAAAGAATAACATCGGTAAAATGTTTTGTTTACGAAATCATGTAGCCTTAGCAGTTAGGACTGGGATATGCTATAGCCGCAATCAAAACAGTCATCTGAAAATTGTTCAGTGCAATTGAATTTAGTTTCTTTGCTCGTGTAAAAATCTATCTCTAGAATATTTTCATTCGTTTACCACCCACTGCCCTCCCTCCCTTTAATGGTCGCTGGGCAGGTTGATCTTTGGAGAGTGGACAGTACTTAATTGTGTGCGCATTATCACCATTTGCGCTGCAAAGAGGGCATGTATAAGCCCGAAGAATGGGGCACACCACCCTCCCGTCCGGTGTCTTCAGAACGTGGGAGCCGTACACCTCCTCCGGCGCACCATTATTCCTGCAGAAGACACAGATTTTGGGCTCCTGTTTATTCCTCGACGTTGGCTTGCGCATCTTCCTCTCCACTCCGAACAGGTCAAATCCTGCAAAGCTTCCCCCGAAGCCCAAGTCCCGGTCTTGTAGTGGGACACCACCGATTTGGTTTTGGAATGGGCTCAGAATTGAAAAGCGCTCCTTCAAGTCCAGGATGGAGGTAGGCAGGGGGCTCACAGATGGACAACAGCAGTCCAGGTTTCCGCCTTCGCCACTGCCCGAGATTAAGCACGCACATGCTGGGGAGTCATCCAAACCCAGAGTTGCTTTCAGGGACTCGGTGATGGAGTTTGGGCTTTCGGGCATCATGTGCTTGGTATTCTTCGTGACCAACGTCGACAGACCCAGATAGTCGTTCCAAAAATTAAATGTATAGTCATATGGGTTGCGCGCACTCAAATAGTTATGATTGAGAAAATCCATGATAGCTTCTCGTTTCTATGCACAAACACCAATATAATCCTCCAAATTTACTGCCAGAGTTCGTTTCCAGGGTGGTTGGTGAACTGTGGACTGCTCCAGTGTTCTTGTGTTAAACGCTTGTACAACAGGCTTGCCGTTTATAAGGAGTCAGGGAAAGCTGAAAGGAGGGCGGGGCTCTCTTCTCAAAACAAGTTTATGATCAGGATGAAGCGCAGTCTTTCTCTTCAAGGGTAGGTTTGGGAAGCGCGAAACAAATCCAATATGGTCCGAACTGGCAGAGGTTGGTTGGAAAAAACACCCTCATATCATAATCGCATAGCGTAGCCTACACATAAATATACTATTGATTTCACCGTTTTTTTATGGTTGCATTAAGCACCAGTTATCTCTGTTCAGAGCAGTGAACGCCAGCACACCCGTAGGTTTACAGTATGGAAGGATTCGGCTAAGCAGTCAACGAACCGTTCTCTGTTTGTCCCGGGCTGCACGGTAGTAATAGTCTAGTCTACATTGGGGATAGGGAGTTCATTGTGGGTGCGATGTTAAAGCCTACTCAAATAGCTTGCATACACATGTTTGTGCGCATTTCTGGTGCACACTTGAACCCTTTCAAGACCATGCATGCATACAAGCCCTTTGTTCCTAGAGCACCCTCTCTACCACAGTGATACAACATTTCCCACCTGACCCTTGTCATATCACTGAGAATTTCACATAGGCGATGAGCTGGATACTATGATAACAACAGCAATGCCATATTATTTTCTGTTATATGTAGGCTTATGTCCATACTATGTCGTTCAATATAAGGTTAGCCAATTTGAACTTTCACTGGATGGATGTAGTGACTATGATATACTGTAACACTTATGATGAACCAAATTGGCATAAGGTATTCCCCACAGCAAACTACAGTATTAGAATAAAATTATACATATTTGCCACTGATATCATGATTAGCCACATTCAGTAGGCCTACAGTGTATTTTGGAAGGGTAGTGGTGGTTTCGTAGGTTATATTGCGGAATACAGTGCTTGTCATACTGTAGGCTGTCAGTTGATTTACTTTGGTATTCCCCTTTTAGAGTGTTCCTGCTGTGGCTTTGGCACTGTGTGAAAAACCTCCTCCGTCAAGCCACATTGTTCTACAAGCTGAGGGCTGAATGAAGGCAAACTGTGTTGCCCTTTAAGCCACCCTCTCCAATCCCCCCCCCCCCCCCCCCCCTGAGTACAGAGCCCTAATGATCACAGATAAATGTCACTCACATTATACAGTGGCATAGCCCTCATTTGCATATTTGACTATATTCAAGCAACAAAGAGAGGAGGACGGGGAGTTAGGAGCATATACAGAGTTGACAAGGTGCATGCAGGGAAAATGATGGATCCGCAAAACACAAAAGTCTCAGAATAGAATCTCATCCTCCATTATAACTTTATCTTATGGATCAACCAAAATGGAACGGAGATACAGGTGTAAATTGGAAAGTACACAAGTGTAATGAATAATGTGAAAGTATAATGGGAGACAGGGTATAATGGGATATATAGGCAGAGGGTATTGGATTTAGGCTAGCACTCTCACAGGCCAGTAGTCTATTATCAAGCTAGTATTCTATTGTGGACTACATTCCCTTTGAAATAACAACAACATGTAATTTCACTCCTCTGCCACTGGGGGACTGTGTGAGCCCAGTGGATCCTAGTTAGGATGACATCATCAAGCTTCTGTGCAATGCAACAGTTAACCCATAACCCCAAAAAGTCATCCCATGATCCTTGATGTGTTCGCTACTGGAAACCTATGATGATACAACATACCCTACTAATGAATATAAGTGTACACTTACATTGACTGGGGCCATGACATGAGCAAAACACCTGCAATGGTTCATTAGTATTTGTAATTGAACCTTTATTTAACTAGGCAAGTCAGTTAAGAACAAATTCTTATTTACAATGAAGACCTACCTCAGACAAACCCAGACGACACAGGGCCAATTGTGCACCGCCCTATATGGCTCCCAATCACAGCTGGGTGTGATACAGCCTAGAATTGAACCAGGGACAGTAGTGATGCTTCTTGCACTGAGATGCAGTGCCTTATACCACTGCACCACTCAGGAGCGTAACACACGTAGGCTTATTCTACATGAAAGTTCACTAATATGAGCAAAAACATGGGTAGATTTTTACAAAATTATGTAATTGTTAATGTTGCTCTATCAACAGGAAGTCATATAACTCTATCACGTCAAACATCTCATACATTTCACAGTGAAGTGTACCTAACATAGCAGGCGTAGAAAGACGCCTGAGGGGAGTCCCTACTTCCGTTTTTCAGGGGAAACGGAAGTTAGGTAAAAAAAAGAAAAGACTGTATCCCTGAAAATCAATCAACTCAGAGTACCATTCTGTACTGTAATCTACTCTAACTGCTGCCAGCCTTCTCCATGATTAACTACCTGAGTCTGGAATGTGAGAGCAGGACTCTTTAAACAATGATAACATATAAGTGACTGCAGTTCTAATTAAAAGTGCAGGGGAGGTTGTTGAAACGTGTCCAATTGGGAGGATTACATCTATTTTAAGGCAATTCAATAGAACTACATACCTTGCTGTTAACTGAGCTGA
Source organism: Salmo salar (assembly GCF_965601325.2). NCBI lineage: Eukaryota > Metazoa > Chordata > Actinopteri > Salmoniformes > Salmonidae > Salmo > Salmo salar. Next base: position 69,483,951 of record NC_138299.1, on the reverse strand, counting down.
AAAGTAATAAAATAGGAACTAATTCTTAGTAGAAATGTTTTCAGAGGCTTGTTTTCCCAGTTGTGCATAAGAGAGGAAGGTATTGATCTTGGAGGATCAAACCCATTGAATTTTCCCATACTTTTACCCATTATGCATACATAATGTATATTATCCTTGACTCTTTTTCCAGTGCAACATAGAGCCTACCCTACGAGACTATTTGATTCCTGTGTTTCTGCATCTCGACAGTGTAACTAAAATATTCATGGGCCCATTATTACTTAATTTGGTTTTGACTGAGAAGGATTAATACTCATCCATTAATTTAAAATTCTCTGGCTGCGTTGAGGTAGCATGAGCCTATCAGACAAGGAATCAACTGAATGATCTATGGCGCTAGAATGGAGGCTGTGGCTGTAAATTGATTAGGGACTCAAACTGAATAAGAGCTCATCAAACAGGTATTTGCTGACCCAGTAACTAATTTGCGTTCCAATAAAATACCTATTGTTTTGTCCAGTAATGCAAGTGTGAACATTTTCCCCATTACAGATGTGGATTTACATTTCAAAACTCCCATTGATTGTGCTGGAGAAGAATTATGCAATTTAAATTCATCTGTATATACCTCTTGCTGAAGTTGGAAATGTTTTGCAACAATCTTAATTTGATTCCCAAATTTGATTCAGATTTTTTTTTATAATCATATATCAAATCTGTTGTATGTAGTAGTAAGTCATTCTGGTAAGAGAATCTTTTAAATGACCAAAATGTAATGTAAATGTATAATTTTTCCTATTGGCATTTGTTTGAATGATGCGTATCATATTATGAAACCCAAATGAAAAGGGACACCTAGAGTGAAACCAAGCCTGCAGATAATAAATATGCCTACTTTAGCTGTGTGTCTTAGATGATCATTTGTATGGATGATTGGTCACATGACGCAGAGCACATGGCATGCTGTCTCTTGTGGCTGCCACATAAATAGTCAAGTTGGTAGCCTCAATAAATAGCAATTTCTGAAGCATTGGTGCTCATAGTGTAGTTTTCAGGTGTACTTTATCTCCGAGGAAGGGAATGGTCTCCCTTATCTGATGGTGCTTTCTCATAGAAATAACGGTCTAACAATAGTGTCTACAGCTGACTTTCATTGGACTTTCTTTGTTAGAATGAGCTACTCCTTTGTGAGGGCTACTGACAAGGTTTTGGGGAAACTCATTTGTAAATATCAAGACAAAAAAAACAACGGATTATTTGAAATAATGATTGGAATGCCATTGTTTATTATTGTAACAGCTGAATCATCTGGGATTCCGCCAAACTCTATCTATCCTGGTTTAATAGTTTGGTGTTATAATATCTTCAGAAAGTATTTGCACCCATTGACTTTTACAACCTGAATTTAAAATAGATTGAATTGAGATTTTATTTTGTCACTGGCTTACACACAGTACCCCATAATGTCAAAGTGGAATTATGTTTTTCGAAATGTTTACAAATTAATTTAAAAAAACGTTTCTTATGGCAAGCCTAAATACGTTAAGGTGTAAAAATGTGCTTAACAAATCACATAAGTTGCATGGACTCACCCTGTTTGCAATAATAGTGTTTAAGATGATTTTGAAAGACTAGATCTAGACTAGATCTCTGTACCCCATACATACAATTATCTGTTAGGTCCCTTAGTCGGGCAGTGAATTTCAGACACATATTCAACCACAAAGACCAGAGAGGTTTTCCAATGCATCGCAAACAGGGTGGGTAGGTTACTTTCTAAATGTAATCCATTACAGTTACTAGTTACCTGTCCAAAATTGTAATCAGTAACGTAACTTTTGGATTACCCAAACTCAGTAACATAATCTGATTACGTTCAGTTACTTTTAGATGACCTTCCCCTAAAGAGGCATTAGAAGAAGACAAAAATGTACAGAACCTGTCAAAAGTTTGGACACACCTACTCAATCAAGGGTTTTTCTTTATTTTTACTATTTTCTACATTGAATAATAATAGTTAAGATATCAAAACTAAATGAAATAACACATATGGAATCATCATGTAGCAACCAAAAAAGTGTTAAACAAATCAAAATATATTTTATACTTGACGATCTTCAAAGTAGCCACCCTTTGCCTTGATGACAGCTTTGTACACTCTTGGTATTCTCTCAAACAGCTTCATGAGGTAGTCACCTGGAATGCATTTCAATTAACAGGTGTGCCTTGTTAAAAGTTGTGGAATTTCTTTCCTTCTTAATGCGTTTGAGCCAATCAGTTGTGTTGTGAAAAGGTAGGGGTGGTATACAGAATATAGCCCTTTTTGGTATAAGACAAAGTCCATATTATGGCAAGGACAGCTCAAATAAGCAAAGGAAAATGACAGTCCATCTTTACTTTAAGACATGAAGCTCAGTCAATCCGGGAACATTTCAAGAACTTTGAAAGTTTCTTCAAGTGCAGTCGCAAAAACCATCAAGCGTTATGATGAAACTGGCTCTCCTAAGGACCGCCACAGGAAAGAAAGACCCAGAGTTACCACTGTTGCAGAGGATATGTTCATTACCAGCATCAGAAATTGCAGCCCAAATAAATGCTTCACAGAGTTCAAGTAACAGAACCATCTCAGCATCAACTGTTCGGAGGAGACTGCGTGAATCAGGCCTTCATGGTCGAATTGCTGCAAAGAAACCACTACTAAAAGACACCATTAAGAAGAAGAGACTTGCTTGGGCCAAGAAACACAAGCAATGGACATTAGACTGATGGAAATCTGTCCTTTGGTCTGATGAGTCCAAATTTGAGGTTTGTAACCCATTTCAGGAATCTTGCCTTATGTCACGAGTCACTACTTCACATGAGAGCCATTTGAACGTAATATTTATTTATTTATTTTTTATTAAAATGTATTTTTTTTTTTTTTTTTCAGAAATGCCTTCTGGAGCATGTTAACTTTTATGTGACTTAATAACAAACTTGTATGCCATCTGTAAATATGAATAAAATGGTTAAATTACGGAGCTAAATGGTTTAGCCACAGAAAATGTCAGCAACCTTCCCACTATCCAGGATTGGCTGAGATAATGAGTGGGCTGGACATGCCGAGAGATGCGTTCGGCTTGGTCTGCCATATAGCACACTTCTGTCTATTTGTGCTGGTTAGTATGTGTAGGTAATCCTGTCTAACGCAGCTTTTAAAAAATATATATTGCTTAGTAGAACTGCATAAGTGTTGCTCTCGACGGTCTGGAGGACCGAGGTTTGAAATCTGTGGAATTAGAGTATGATAGCAAAGGAGATGGAGAAAACACCTGTCTCCGGATTACATCTTCAAACTAAGGGCAACCATGGCATCCGTGACAGGGAGAAGCATCCAACCATTATGTATACGGGTAAGATAGTCTAGCTAGCTACATTATCAGATATTACACATTTCTGATTTTGACAAAGTCATTTTGATTTAAAGTTGAAGTGTACTGTTAGCTAGCTTGCTCGCTAGCTAACGTTACATCTTATTATTCGTATCTCAGAGCCATTTGCTTTGCTTGTTATAGCCTAATGTTAGCTAGCTAACATTGAACCTGCAGATTCAGATCAAATCATATCAAATTTTATTGGTCACATACACATGGTTAGCAGATGTTAATGTGAGCGTAGCGGAATGCTTGTGCTTCTAGTTCCAACAGTGCAGTAGTATCTAACAAGTAATCTAACAATTTCACAACAACTATCTTATACACACAAGTGTTAAGGGTTGGATAAGAATATGTACATATAAATATATGGATGAGCGATGACCGTGCGGCATAGGCAAGATGCAGTAGATGGTATAGAGTACAGTATATGCGTTATATAAAGTGGCATTGTTTAAAGTGACTCGTGATACATTTATTACATCCATTTATTCATTATTAAAGTGGCGAGAGATTTGAGTCTGTATGTTGGCAGCAGCCACTCATGTTAGTGATGGCTGTTTAACAGTCTGATGGCCTTGAGCAAGAAGCTGTTTTTCAGTCTCTCAGTCCCAGCTTTGATGCACCTGTACTGACCTCGCCTTCTGGATGATAGTGGGGTGAACAGGCAGTGGCTCGGGTGGTTGTTGTCCTTGATGATCTTTTTGGCCTTCCTGTGACATCGGGTGATGTAGGTGTCCTGCAGGGCATGTAGTTTGCCCCCGGTGATGCGTTGTGCAGTTCGCACCACACTCTGGAGAGCCTTGAGGTTGTGGGCAGAGCAGTTGCCATACCAGGCTGTGATACAGCCCAACAGGATGCTCTCGATTGTGCATCTGTAAAAGTTTGTGAGTGTTTTCGGTGACAAGCCAAATTTCTTCAGCATCCTGAGGTTGAAGAGGCGCTGTTGCGCCTTCTTCACCACGCTGTCTGTGTGGGTGGACCATTTCAGTTTGTCCGTGATGTGTACACCGAGGAACTTAAAACTTTCCACCTTCTCCACTACTGTCCTGTCGATGTGGATAGGGGGGTGTTCCCAGTGCTGTTTCCTGAAGTCCACAATCATGTCCTTTGTTTTGTTGACGTTGAGTGTGAGGTTATTTTCCTGACACCACACTCCGAGGGCCATCACCTCTTCCCTGTAGGCCGTCTCGTCGTTGTTGGTAATCAAGCCTACCACTGTAGTGTCATCTGCAAACTTGATGATTGAGTTGGAGGTGTACATGGCCACGCAGTCATGTGTGAACAGGGAGTAAAGGAGAGGGCTGAGAACGCACCCTTGTGGGGCCCCAGTATTGAGGATCAGCGGGGTGGAGATGTTGTTTCCTACCCTCACCACCTGGGGGCGGCCCGTCAGAAAGTCAAGGACCCAATTGCACAGGGTGGGGTCGAGACCCAGGGTCTCGAGCTTAATGATGAGTTTGGAGGGTACTATGGTGTTAAATGCTGAGCTGTAGTCGATGAACAGCATTCTTACATAGGTATTCCTCTTGTCCAGATGGGTTAGGGCAGTGTGCAGTGTGATTGCGCTGTCTGTGGACCTATTGGGGCGGTAAGCAAATTGGAGTGGGTCTAGGGTATCAGGTAGGGTGGAGGTGATATGATCCTTGACTAGTCTCTCAAAGCACTTCATGATGACAGAAGTGAGTGCTACGGGGCGATAGTTGTTTAGCTCAGTTACCTTAGCTTTCTTGGGAACAGGAACAATGGTGGCCCTCTTGAAGCATGTGGGCACAGCAGACTGGGATAGGGATTGATTGAATATGTCTGTAAACACACCAGCCAGCTGGTCTGCGCATGCTCTGAGGACACGGCTAGGGATGCCGTTTGGGCCGGCAGCCCTGTGAGGGTTAACACGTTTAAATGTTTTACTCACATTGGCTACGGTGAAGGAGAGCCCACAGGTTTTGGTAGCGGGCCGTGTCAGTGGCACTGTATTGTCCTCAAAGCGAGCAAAGAAGTTGTTTAATTTGTCTGGGAGCAAGACCTCGGTGTCCCCAACGGGGCTGGTTTTATTTTTGTAATCTGTGATTGACTGTAGACCCTTCCACGTTCGTCTCATATTTGAGCTGTTGAATTGCAACTCTATTTTGTCTCTATACTGACGCTTAGCTTGTTTGATTGCCTTGCGAATGGAATAGCTACACTGTTTGTATTCAGTCATGTTTCCGGTCACCTAGCCATGATTTAAAGCAGTGGTTCGCGCTTAAAGTTTTGCGCGAATGCTACCGGTTTCTGGTTAGGGAAGATTTTAATAGTCACCGTGGGTACAACATCACCGATGCACTTGCTAATAAACTCGCTCACCGATTCAGCATATACATCAATGTTGTCTGAGGCTATCCGGAACATATCCCAGTCCACGTGATCGAAGCAATTTTGAAGCGTGGAATCCGATTGGTCGGACCAGAGTTGCACAGACCTGAGCACGGGCGTTTCCTGTTTTAGTTTCTGTCTATAGGCAGGGAGCAACAAAATGGAGTTGTGGTCAGATTTGCCGAAAGGAGGGCAGGGGAGGGATTTGTATGCGTTGCACAAGTTAGAGTAGCAATGATCCAGAATGCTGCCAGCTCGAGTCGCGCATTCGATATGCTGATAAAATTTAGGGAGCCTTGTTTTCAGATTAGCTTTGTTAAAATCCCCAGCTACAATAAATGCAGCCTCAGGATATATGGTTTCCAGTTTACATAGAGTCCAGTGAAGTTCTTTCAGGGCCGTCGAGGTGTCTGCTTGGGAAGGGGAGGATATACACGGCTGTGATTATAATCAAAGAGAATTCTCTTGGTAGATAATGCGGTCGGCATTTGATTGTAAGGTGAACAAAAGGACTTCTTGTATATTGTTATGATTACACCACAAATCGTTAATCATAAGGCATACACCCCCGCCCTTCTTCTTACCAGAGAGATGCGTGAAGAAACCGGGTGGCTGTACCGATTCTGATAACATATCCCGAGTGAGCCATGATTCCGTGAAACAGAGAATGTTTCAATCTCTGATGTCTCTCTGGAAGGCAACCCTTGCTCGAATTTAGTCTACTTTGTTGTCAAGAGACAGGACATTGGCGAGTAGTATACTCGGGAGCGGTGAGCGCGTCTACAAAGCCTGCCCAGGAGTCCGCTCCGTCTGCCCCTTCTGCGGCACCGTTGTTTGGGTCAGCTACTGGGATTAAATCCATTGTCCTGGGTGGTGGCCCAAACAGAGGATCCACTTCAGGAAAGTTGTATTCCTGGTCGTAATGTTGGTAAGTTGACGTTGCTCTTATATCCAATAGTTCTTCCCGGCTGTATGTAATAACACTTAAGATTTCCTGGGGTAACAATGTAAGAAATAATACATTAAGAAAACAAAATATTGCATAGTTTCCTAAGAATGCGAAGCGAGGCAACCATCTCTGTCGGCGCCATCTTAAACAAAGGTTATGATGACCTGGCCTCCACAATCACCCGACCTCAACCCAATTGAGATGGTTTGGGTTGAGTTGGACCGCAGAGTGAAGGAAAAGCAGCCAACAAGTGCTCAGCATGTGGGAATTCCTTCAATACTGTTGGAAAAGCATTCCAGGTTAAGCTGGTGCAAAACTGTCATCAAGGGTGGCTACTTTGAAGAATCTAAAATATATTTTGATTTGTTTAACACCTTTTTGGTTACTACAAGATTCCATATGTGTTATTTAATAGTGTTGATGTCTTCACTATTATTCTCAATGTAGAAAATAGTACAAATAAAGAAAAACCCTGGAATGGGTAGGTGTCCAAACTTTTGACTGGTACTGTATATAATTTATAAGCCAAAAAATGGATGTAGCAACTACAAATTTGCCTTTTTAAGTCCATCAAAACTGTGCGAGTTTGAACACGTGTCCATTAAGCCCCACTTTTATTCCATAGGCTGGGATCGGCACTATGCAGATGTTGCAAGAGCGCATTTTTGCAACTGACTCTCCACTGGTTTCAAAACAGTGATTAATAGGCAGCTTAAACTTCTTGAATTCAACCATTATTGAGTTCAAATACACATTTAGATTTGTGAACAGCCATCCACAACAACCACAATCCGTAAGGCGAAAATAGCTAAATGAGAGAGCAGCAGTGTGATTCAGATCAATGCGCTATGTAGATATCAATAATAAGTGATATCCGTATCGCCATAGACTACACCACTGCTGTCATTCTTACCTCCAAGCGTTTATTGAAGTTGGATAATCTTTGGATGCCGACAGCAGTCATACCATTGGAATACATACCTTGGATTGTAGCCTACAAAAGCCTATTCCTGCGCTTTTCCCGCAATCCATCAAACACATTTCCATGTAATCCCTTACTCCCCAACCCTGATCGCAAAGACGGGCACCTATTGGTAAATAAAAAAAGCAGACATTGAATATCCCTTTGAGCATGGTGAAGTTATTATTGACACTTTGGATGGTGTATCAATACACCCAGTCAATAGAAAGACACGGTGTCTTTCCTAACTTAGAGGAAGGAAACCGCTCAGGAATTTCACCATGAGGCCAATGGTGACTTTAAAGCAGTTACAGAGTTTAATGGCTGTGATAGGAGAAAACGGAGAGTCGATCAACAACATTGTAGTTACTCCACAATGCTAACCTAATTGACCGATTGAAAAGAAGGAAGCCTGTACAGAATACAAACCTTCCAAAACATGCATCCTGTTTGCAACAAGGCACGAAAGTTATTCTGCAAAATATGTTGCAAAGCAATTCCCTTTTTGTCCTGAGCACAAAGTGTTATGTTTGGGGCAAATCCAATACAACACATTACTGTGAACCACTCTCCATATTGTCAAGCATAGGGGTGGCTGCATCATGTTATGGGTATGTTGGTAATAGTTAAGGACTGGGGAGTTTTTCTGGATGAAAAATAAATGGAATGGAGCTAAGCACAGGCAAAATCTTAGAGGAAAAACTGTTTCAGTCTGCTTTCCACCAGACACTGGGAAATGAATTCACCTTTCAGCAGGACAATAACCTAAAACACAAGGCCAAATCTACACTGGAGTTGCTCACCAAAAAGACAGTGAATGTTCCTGAGTGGCCGACTTACAGTTTTGCCTTAAATCTACTTATTGATCACTGTAATGATGTCTAATGGGTTTTCAGGACTAGCTACACAAATCCATTCATCATATTGATCATCATAATGATGAACGCTGACTCATTTAAAAAATGTCCTCATTATGTGGACCTAGCCTGTGTTTGGTCCTGTATCTATGTTTTCTTGATTTGTGACAGACCATTCTTTATTCAAGCTTCCAAACAGCAGATGACCATGTGTTGTGTCTCAATATTAATATCCATTAGACTGTTGTTTTACTTATGCAAATGAGGGCATGTTCCCCAAATGTAATCTTCACAAATGTAATTTGGATTTCACTTGATAGCTGGCTTAAGGTGTTTAATCAAACATTGAAACACCAAATTGTTTTCAAAATTATGTTTTACAGCAGTCTACCCCCCCACCATTTACTTAACAATGACTTGCCTCTGAATAGAGTTTTGGTTTAACAGTCTCCTTTGTTCCTCAAAGAGATTTAGAGAAGACATAGGACGATAGCATATGGTTAATGGGAAGCGGTCCATAAACCAAAGCTGCTGTTTATTCGTTTTTGTTGTCATACATTGCGTGAAGAAAATATGTGTAAATACGCAGTCCTCTTTTGTTCCTTTATTGAATAGCAGGGAAATGTGTTTCTTCATAATTGCATATTTACTCCCCCAATGCCTTTGTGTTCTATGCGTGCCTGCATAGATAACTGATGGTTTCGTTCAATGACTGTTACTCCGCCATGCAGCATGCGATAAATGGGACCAATAAGGCATGCTAGTCGAAAAAGGAGGCCCTGGCTGCATAGATATCAGGGTCGTTCCACGAAGAGTGCCTTTTTTGTCCCTTTGATATTTTAAGTATAAATTGTGCGCCAACATTGCATTTTAAAAGCTTGTTATATTAAATGAAGTGCCCTTTAATATAGACTGCATGGAGAATTCAATAAATCGGATTCTTTATATGACTTGCTAAAGTGCCACAGTTCAGCATTTTGACAAGTCCCTTTATGCAACTTCTGTGAATTCTATGAAGACTTTAACCCACTTAACCCCAATATTTCTCCAAGTTTTCACCATCATTGTAAAGCCCTAGTTGTGTTGTTGCTTTGACAGTCATTTCTGAAGATTATTATTTATTTCATTTCATTAGTGATTCAAGGTAAAAAAAAAAGAAAGACAACCTGTCTCTCATTTTAAGGTCAACCCTATTATCTGAACTGAACTCTTGTTTTAATATGGTGAAACTCTTCCTTTTTATCTAATAGTCAAATCATAGTGTAAAAGCAGGTGAGCTGGTTCTACTCTTTCTAGCCATTTTCTGGTGTTTTGTGGTGGAAAACTGAGTGGGTCAAGCATAACACATCAACCCTGTTACCCATAGATAGATAGGATATAGAAATGTTTGAACAGTTTAGATTTTTTTTTGTGAAGCTTGTATTCAATTGCTACTCCCTTTTGTATACAACAAACTTCCATTCCCCCTGTCACAAGGGGATTTATGGCTGATTTAAGATGAAATCGTCAACCCTGTTTCGGTCAACCCTGTTACTGTCAACCCTGTAACGGTCAACCCTGTTACTTTATGTGGCACTTACTATAGTATTTTTTTAAATGATTATTTAACCTCCTGAGATGGGAAAACATATTTTTTATGAAGTTGAACATATGCTCTTTATGACAGAATGTAGGTTAGGGTTAGGTCAAAAATATATATATATATTTTTTTTTTACCAAGTTACACTTCGCAAAAGGCACCGAATTGGTGGAACGACCCATTAGGAAGCCCAGAGACTTAAAACAAACAAATGTCTCTCAGTGCATTCTAGCAAAGACAAAAGCCCCCCTTTTGACTTAATGGTCCGCTGAGCAACATTACAATGTTGATTCAAGAAACAAAGAAATATGACTGCTGATGCACTTGAGCAGGTTCATTCTCAGTTAATCCAATTTGACCACACTTTCAGCAGGACTTATTTGCATGTTTTGTTATGTTTCGTATTGGAATAGAAGAGCTTAATGAAACTAATCTCTGGATTTATTAGTTCTTCACGGTGGACAAACTTATAGTGCCCAGGGTAATCAAAATAATAATTTATAATAATTATTAATATGTGCATAAAATACAAATATTATGATTGTCATGCATCTAAAATGCCTTTGAATGAGAGGTGCACCAGGGGATTCATACAGTCACCTCCAAAATGATTGCCACCCTTAATAAAGACTGTATAAAATAAGTAATACAAATACTGAGCTATATTGTATGCCAAATGTTTTTGGAAAATTGATATTTTATACTAATACAATTGCTCAGAGAAAGAGATTTTGTTTAACAAGTTATATCTCAAAAAGTTAGGGGTCAAAATGATTTGCACAGGATTTCAATGGGGTTGAAGTCCGGAGACTGAGATAGCCATTGCAAAATGTTGAACTTGTGGTCAATTAACCATTTCTTTGTGGATTTTGATGTGTGCTTGAGGCTAAGTTTTAGCCTCCTAGCAGAGGAAACCAGGTTTTTGGCTAAAATATACTGGTACTGGGTAAAGTTAAAAGTTCCCAGGACATGTGGAAGCAAAATAGCCCCATAACATCAAAGATCCACCACCATATATTACAGTAGCTATAGGGTTCTTTTCTGCATATGCATAGTTCTTTCGAAGCCAAACCCACCAATGGTGTGCGTGGCCAAAGAGCTCTATTTTCTTGTCATCTAACAAATGTAAATGCCTGGAGTTTTCTAACAGCATTGACACTTGGATTGGAACTTGTGCTATGGTCAGATAACATGAAAATCGAGCTTTCTGGCCCCATTGAAAACCTGTGGTTAGAATGGAAGAGGGCAGTTCATAAGCGCAGACAGATATCAAGGATCTGGAAAGATTATGTATGGAGGAATGGTCTAGAATCCCTCCAAATGTGTGCTCTAGTCTCATAAAACAATTTAGAAAAAGGCTCAAAGCTGTTATCCTCGCACGGGGAGGGTGCCGGAGTTTCAAAAAAACAGCCCATAAATATGACCCTTATTTTGTTGAGAAAAAAAAGTATTACTTCTTAAACAGAATTTTTTCTCTGAGCAATTGTATTAGTATAAAATAAATCAATACATTGAGCATAAAATATAGCTCAGGATTTGTATTATTTATTTTATACAGTCTTTTTTGCTCATCTTTATCAAGGGTGCCAGTCACTTCGGTGGTGACTGTATGCTTAAACATCCACTATAGCTCTGTTGTACTTGAAAGGTACACAATTATATGTTATGTTCCCAAACATTGCTTTGGGACTGTGGTAATAAGTGTGACTGAATTACCTCTTGAGGCGATATAACACCCTACAGAGAGGGAGTGGGGTCGATTGCCATCATTCCCCTTCTTAAAGTTTTACATTTAATATGTTGATTACAGTCTTATTCCCTCATGTGACTCGGACATGAAACAAATTTCCCTGTAATGGAGACTATTAATATTCTCAAATAGCTAGGAAACTGGGATTGGTAATCAGCAAAATAATGGTAAATGAAAACATGCGTAGGCTGGTAATGAGCTGGAAAGGGAAGAATAAATTGCAACTAAGGATTTCATCATTATACATTTTTTCTCTCTCTCTCTAATATGATTGCAAGGATTGGGTTGGAATTGTGGCTCTACTTGTGGAAAAGGAGAATATAATCTATAGTGCCTCTGGAAAGTATTCAGACTCCTTGACTTTTTCCATATTTTGTTAGGTTACAGCCTTTTCAAAAATTGATTAAATTATTTTTGTCCCTCATTAATCTACACACAATACCCCATAATGACAAAGCAAAAACAGAATTTTGCTAATGATTTCGGGCCACTCAAGGATATTCAGAGACTTGTCACGAAGCCACTCCTGCGTTGTCTTGGATGTGTGCTTAGGGTCGTTGTCCTGTTGGAAGGTGAACTTTTGCTTCACTGTAGGGATGGCGCCAGGTTTCCTCCAGACATGATGCTTGGCATTCAGGCCAAAGAGTTCAATCTTGGTTTCATCAGACCAGAGAATCCTGTTTCTCATGGTCTGAGAGTCTTCAGGTGCCTTTTGGCAAACTCCAAGCGGGGTGTCATGTGCCTTTCATTGAGGAGTGGCTTCCGTCTTGCCACTCTACCATAAAGGCCTGATTGGTGGAGTGCTGCAGAGATGGTTGTCCTTCTGGATGGTTCTCCCATCTCCACAGAGGAACACTAGAGCTCTGACAGACTGACCATCAGGTTCTTGGTCACTTCCCTGACCAAGGCCCTTCTCCCCCGATTGCTAAGTTTGGCCGGGGGCCAGCAATAGGAAGAGCCTTGGTGGTTCCAAACAAACTTCAATGTAAGAATGATGGAGGCCACTGTGTTCTTGGGGACCTTCAATGCTGCAGACATTTTTTGGTAGCCTTCCCCAGACCTGTGCCTTGACACAATCCTGTCTCAAGGACAATTCCTTCAAATCCATGGCTTGGTTTTTGCTCTGACATGCACTATCAACTGTGGGACCTTATATAGACAGGTGTGTGCCTTTCCGAATCATGTCCAATCAATTGAATTTACCACAGGTGGACTCCAATCAAGTTGTAGAAACAGCTCAAGAATGATCAATGGAAACAGGATGAACCTGAGCTCAATTTCAAGTCTCATAGCAAAGGGTCTGAAAACATATGTAAATAAGGTTTTTTATTTTTTTATTTTTAAAACATTTGCAGAAAATTCTAAAAACCTGTTTTCACTTTGTCCTTATATGTTATTGTGTGTAGATAGCTGAGGGTTTGTTTTTATTTGATCCATTTTAGAATAAGCCTGTAACGTGACAAAATGTGGAAGAAGTCAAGTGGTCTGAATACTTTCCGAGGACACTGTAAATAACTTCCCTAATACATACATCAGTTGTTCCTCAGACTGTCTGAGAAATATATTTTGTTGGCTGTTAGGATCATCACAGCAAAGTAAAAAACGATGCAATTTTACACCACGTACTGTCACACCCTGATCTGTTTCATCTGCTTTGGGATTGTCTCCACCCCCCTCCAGGTGTTGCCCATCTTCCCCATTATCCCCTGTGTATTTATACCTGTGTTTTTTGTTTGTCTGTTGCTAGTTTGTTTTGTTCGTAAAACCTACCAGCGTTTGTTTCCCTGCTCCAGCCTATTTTCCTGCTCCTGTTTTCTAGTCCGTCCCAGTATTGATCCCAGCGTGCCCTGACCCTGAGACTGCCTGCTGTTCTGGACTCTTTACACCATTTCTGGATTACTGAACCCTGCCTGCCTTGACCTATTGTTTGACTGCCCCTGTGGTTGTAATCAACTCTTTTTACTTCTACACCATCTGCATCTGGGTTTTATCTAAATGTGACAGTACGAACTGGCCATGACTGACCCAGCAGACTCGGACCAGCTCCGCCAGGCCGCATCTCCTCCCAAGAAGCCACCATTGGAAAGCATGAGGAGTTGCTTCGTGGGCTTATATGGAAGGGTTCCAGACCTTGGCCGAATGCCATGACCATGCGTTGAACACTTTGCTGGAGCAATTCCGTGGCTTGTCTGTCAGGCAGCCTACCACGACAGTAACCTCCCAGCCCCTCAGTAACTCGGCTATTAGCAGTGCCACATCCCTGGTCACGCCAGTGTCCCGAGAACCCCGCTTACCTCCTCCGGAGCGCTAAGATGGAGATTCCGGAACCTGCCGGGCTTTTCTCTCCCAGTGCTCCATCATTTTCAAGCTGCAGCTTTCTTCGTTCCCCTCGGACCGCTCGAAGATAGCGTACATCATTGCGCTGAGGTCCGGGAGGCAGTGTGGCCCAGGCGAACATCTCAGCCTTGAGGTGTTCGTAGAGGAAGTTCAGAAGGTGTTTGATTCTTCGTTGTCCGGGCGGGAGGCTGCTCGCAAGCTGCTCCAGCTACGCCAAGACTCCCGTAGTGTGGCAGACCATGCGGTGGATTTCCGCACGTTGGCAGCTGAGAGTGCTTGGAACCCGGAAATGCTGTACGACACGTTCCTACACGTTCCTACACAGAGTATCAGAGGAAGTTAAGGATGAGCTTGCAGCCCGGGAACTACCGATGGATCTCGACTCACTCATTGCCTTGACCATTCGGATCGATGGACGACTACAGGAACGAAGGAAGGAGAGGAGAGTCGATTCCACTTCGCCTCCGGAGTATCCCGGAAGTTCCCTACGGCTCCGTTGACAAGAGAACCCGTGGCTACCCGAGTTCCAACGAGAGCCTCCGGAGACTGACAATACTACTCTTCCCAAACCCATGCAACTAGGCAGAGCTAGACTGTCTCCTGCTGAATGGATATACAGGCTTCACACTAAGAATTGCCTGTATTGCGGGACTACTGGTCATTTCATCTTCACCTGTCCACTAAAAGACCAGGCTCACCGGTAGGAGCGGGGTACTCTGGTGGGCCATATGGAGAACTTTTCCTCTCCCCCTACTCGCATCCCCTTTCATGCCATGTTGTTGTGGGGGAACCAGTCGAAGTCTCTCCGGGTCCTCATTGACTCTGGGAATGATGATTGCGTCATGGATGCTACCCTGGCTTCCGAGCTGGATATTCCCACTCAGCCCGTCTCCATTCCCATGGACATTAGAGCTCTGGACGGGCGCTCTATAGGCCGGGTCATCCACAATTACACCACCATTAACCTACGTGTGTCAGGGAATCACAGCAAGACAATCCAGTTTCTGCTCATTAAGTCTCCTCAGGTTCCCGTGCTACTGGGATTCTCCTGACTCCAGTGACACAATCCCCTCATTGACTGGTCTGCCGGTGCCATCATGGGCTGGAGCCCGTTCTTCCACGCCCACTGCCTGAAGTCAGTGCGGCTGTTCCGGGACGTCTTCCTGGGTCCTCAGAGGTTGCCCCGGGCCTCACCGCCATTCCCGCGGAGTACCAGGACCTCCTGGAGGTGTTCAGTAAGGCCCGGGCTACTTTACTGCCGCCGCACCGACCCTATGACTGTGGGATTGATCTTCTCCCAAGCACCACTCCGCCTCGGGGACGACTGTACTCTCTGTCGGGTCCAGAGACCAAGGCTATGGAGACCTACATTGTGGACTCCCTAGCTGCTGGGTTCATCAGCTAGGGAGTCCATGAGTGGAAGACTGCAACACGGCCAGCAGGCACTACGAGTACCAGGTCATGCATTTTGACCTTACCAACACTCCTGCTGTTTTCCAGACTCTGGTTAATGATGTTCTCTGCGACATGTTGAACCAGTTCATCTTCATCTACCTCGATGACATCCTTGTCTTCTCCCACTCCACCCAAGACCACGTGCTCCATGTCCTACAGGATCTCCAACGCCTCTTGGAGAGCCAGCTGTTTGTAAAAACTAAGAATTGCGAATACCATCGCCCCACCATCCCCTTTCTGGGTTACATCATCGCTGCAGGGAGCGTACAGATGGATCCCAGGAAGGTGAGAGCGGTGGTGGATTGGCCCCAACCCACATCCAGAGTCCAAAGCAGCGGTTGCCAACTTTTATTGCCTCTTTATCCGGGACTACAGCACCCTGGCTTCCCCCCTGTCTGGACTCACCACTCCCAAGGTTCCGTTCATGTGGTCTCCAGCTGCTGATCGGGCATTCCGGGATCTCAAACACCGCTTCACCACAGCTCCCATCTTGGTTAATCCGGACCCGTACCGCCAGTTTGTGATGGAGGCTGATGCTTCTGACATTGGAGTGGGGGCTGTCCTGTCCCAGCGGTCTGCCCTGGACCTCAAGTTTCATCCCTGCACCTTCTTCTCCCACCGGCTCAATGCCACAGAGAGAAACTACGATGTGGGGAATTGAGAGCTGCTCGCGGTGAAGATGGCATTCGAGGAGTGGAGACACTGGCTGGAGGGGACGGAACATCCATTCATCGTGTGGACCGACCACAAAAACCTGGAATATCTCCGCAGCTCCTCAATTCCAGGCAGGCTAGATGGACCCTACTGTTCACCCGGGTTCAACTTCTCCCTTTCCTACTGGCTGGGATCCAAGAACGTCAAGCCAGATGCACTGTCACACCGCTATAACCCCACGACTACTACCCCAGAATCTGAGACCATCCTTCCCACCTCGTGCCTGGCGATGGCACCCATCTGGGGAATAGGGAAGCAGGTTCGGGAGACGCAGTGTTCCCTGCTAAACCCCGGGGGGATCCAGATAACCGGATGTTTGTGCCTGATGCGGTCCGATCCGTGGTCCTGGAGTTGGCCCACTCCTCCAGACTTGCATTCCACCCAGGCTCACGTCAGACCCTGGCTTTTGTCCGACAACACTTTTGGTGGCCTACCATGGGCCCTGACATCTCCACATTCAGCGCTGCTTGCACAGTTTGTGCACAAAACAAGACTCCTCTGCAAGCTCCGGCTGGTCTCATCCAAGCTCTGCCGGTCCCTCACCCTCCCTGGTCTCACTTTTCCCTGAACTTTGTTACGGGTCTTCCCCCAGCTGATGCAACACCGCCATCCTGACTGTGGTGGATCGCTTTTCCAAAGCCACCCACTTCATTCCTCTCCCCAAGCTACCCTCTGCCAAGGAGACGGCCCAGCTCATGGTGCAGCACGTCTTCCCGGATCCATGGACTGCCTGTGGACATGGTCTCCGACCGGGGTCTTCAGTTCTCGTCCTGGATCTGGAAGGCATTCTGCACCCTCATTGGGTATTCGGCCAGCCTGTCCTCCGGGTTTCACCCCCAGTCAAACGCCCAGTCGGAGCGAGCCAACCAGGACCTTGAGACTACTCTGCGGTGCCTGGTCTCCGCCAAACCCACCACCTGGAGCCAGCAGCTTGTGTGTGTGGAATACGCCCGCAACACCCATCCTTCTCTGCCATGGGCCTATTGCCATTTGAGTGTTCCCTGGTGAATCAGCCCCAGCTCTTCTCCGAGCAGGAAGAAGAGGTCAGCATACTTTCTGCCCAGATGCCCGGTCGGCCCTCCTCAAGACCACCTCCAGGTATCGACGACAAGCGGATCGCCACCGGACCCCAGCTCCCCGGTATCGTTTTGGGCAGAAGGTATGGCTGTCCACCCAGGATCTGCCCCTCCGGGTGGAATCCCGCGAACTCCTCCCCCCGGTTTATCGGCCCCTTTCCCATCTCCAAAATTATTAGCCCCTCTACTGTTCGTCTTCTGTTGCCCTGTACCCTTCGTATACATCCCACCTTTCATGTGTCCAGAGTTAAAGCCATGTCTCACAGCCCTTTGTCTCCTGACCTGTTGTTTACCTACCCCTGTGGTTTTAATAAACTCTTGTTACTTCTAACTTGTCTAAACATGTCACCAGTCAAAAGTTTGGACATACCTACTCGTGTTTTTTTTCTTTATTTTACTATTTTTTACATTGTAGAATAATAGTGAAGACATCAAAACTATGAAATAACACACATGGAATCATGTGGTATCCAAACAAGTGTTAAGCAAATCTAAATATTTTTTATATTTGAGATTCTTCAAAGTAGTCACCCTTTGCCTTGATGACAGCTTTGCACACTCTTGGCATTCTTTGCACACTCTTGGCATTCCAGCTTAATGAGGTAGTCACCTGGAATGCATTTCAAGTAACAGGTGTGCTCTGTTAAAAGTTAATTTGTGGAATTTCTTTCCTTCTTAATGCGTTTGAGCCAATCCATTTTTGTTGTGACAAGGTAGGGGTGGTCAAGTATACAGAAGATAGCTCTATTTGGTTAAAGACCAAGTCCATATTATGTCAAGAACAGCTCAAATAAGCAAAGAGAAACAACAGTCCATCATTACTTTAAGACATGCAGGTCAGTCAATCCGGAAATGTTAAGAACTTTTAAAGTTTCTTCAAGTGCAGTCGCAAAAACCATCAAGTGCTACTATGAAACTGGCTCTTATGAGGACTGCCAAAGGAAAGGAAGACCCAGAGTTACCAGCTTCACAGAGTTCAAGTAACAGACACATCTCAACATCAACTGTTAAGAGGAAACTGGGTGAATCAGGCCTTCATGGTTGAATTGGTGCAAAGAAACTGAATGCACTGTATGTCATGACAGTTTATGACACCATTAAGAAGAAGAGACTTGTTTGGGCCAAGAAACATGAGAAATGGACATTAGCCCGGTAAAATCTGTCCTTTGGTCTGATGAGTCCAAATTTGAGATTTTTGGTTCCAACCGCCGTGTCTTTGTGAGACGCAGAGTAGGTCAACGGATGATCTCCGCATGTGTGGTTCCCAACGTGAGGCATGGAGGTGGAGATGTGATGGTGGGGGGTTGCTTTTCTGGTGACACTGTCTGTGATTTATTTAGAATTCAAGGCACACTTAACCAGCATGGCTACCACATTATTCTGCAGCAATACGCCATCCCATCTGGTTTGCGCTTAGTGGGACTGTCATTTGTTTTTCGACAGGACAATGACCCAATACATCTCCAGGCTTTGTAAGGGCTATTTGACCAAGAAGGAGCGTAATGGAGTGCTGCATCAGATGACCTGGCCTTCACAATCACCCGACCTCAACCCAATTGAGATGGTTTGGGATGAGTTGGACCGCAGAGTGAAGGAAAAACAGCAAACAAGTGTTTAGCATATGTGGAAACTCCTTCAAGACTGTTGGAAAAGCATTCCAGGTGAAGCTGGTTGAGAAAATGCCAAGAGTGTGCAAAGCTGTCATCAAGGCAAAGTGTGGCTACTTAGAACAATCTAAAATCCATACTTTTTTTGGTTACTACATTTTTCCACGTGTGTTATTTCAAAGTGTTGATGTCTTCACTATTATTCTCAATGTAGAACATTTTAAAAATAAAGAAAAACCCTTGAATGAGTAGTTGTGTCCTACATTTTGACTGGTACTGTACGTCTTCTAGAAGCATATGCCTCCTAGCTCTTGTGCTTTTCCAGACAGTGTTTTTACTGTTCTCAGATTACCCCTTGGGAGATGTTGCTATGCACAATAAACATGACATATGAGCACAACAGTCCCTTTGTTAGCTTAGTGCAGACAGCGATAGATGCCTACCTGTGTGATGTTCGTTTCATCTCTGCTAGATCAAAATGAAACACGGCTGACCTGTGAGTGCAGCCTGTCACCTGGAGAAGAGGCTATTAAACATGGCTTTGTGGAGTCATCTCATGCCCCACTGGCAAGGAAGCAGGGTCACCCTGAAGCCAGCTGAATTTCCTAGAAAAAGAGAGATGGGTTTTATCAGTTGTAGGTTGTTTGATGCTTTCATCACAACGCCCACACAATGATGTTTTTGTGGCATAGTCATAAACAGTCATGACATACAGTGCATTTGGTAAGTATTCAGATTTACCGAATTATTCAGATTTACCTTCATAGACCCCTTTCCACATTTTTTTTACTGATCAATCTACACACAATACCTGAAGATGACAAAGCAAAAACAGGTTGAGACATGTTTTACAATTTACAAAAATAAAAATAACTGAAATATTACATTTACATAAGTATTCAGACTCTTTAATCTGTACTTCGTTGAAGCACCTTCGGCAGAGATTACAGCCTTGAGTATGACGCTACAAGCTTGGCACACGTATTTGGGGAGTTTCTCCCATTCTTCTGTGCAGATCCTCTCAAGCTCTGTCAGGTTGGACGGGGTGCGTCGCTGCACAGCTATTTTTAGATCTCTCCAGAGATGTTCGTACAGGTTCATGTCCGGGCTCTGGCTGGGCCACTCATGGACATTTAGAGGCTTGTCCCCAAGCCACTCATGCTTTGTCTTGGTTGTGTGCTTAGGGCTGTTGTCCTTTCGGAAGGGGAACCTGAGGTCTTCAGCGCTCTGGAGCAGGTTTTCATCAAGGACGCTCTCTGGATAAGAGCGTCTGCTAAATGACTAAAAATGTAAAATGTAAAATGTACTTTGCTCCGTTTATCTTTCCCTCGATCCTGACTAGTCTCCCAGTCCCTGCCGCTGAAAAACATCCCACAGCATGATGCTGCCACCACCATGCTTCACCGAAGGGATGGCAATAGCCAGGTGATAAGCAGTGCCTACTTTCCTCCAAATGTGACACTTGGCATTCAGGCCAAAAAGTTATTGTTTCTCATGGTCTGAGAGTCTTAAGGTGCCTTTTGGCAAACTCCAAGCGGGCTGTCATGTGCCTTTTACTGAGGAGTGGCGTCTGTCTGGCCACTCTACCATAAAGGCCTGATTGGTGGAGTGCTGCAGAGATGGTTGTCCTTCTGGAAGGTTCTCCCATCTCGACAGAGGAACTCTGGAGCTATGTCAGAGTGACCATCGGGTTCTTGGTAACCTCCCTGACCATTATCCTTCTCCCCAGATTGCTCAGTTTGGCCGGGCGGCCAGCGTTTGGAAGAGTCTTGGTGGTTCCAAACTTCTTCCATTTAAGAATGATGGAGGCCACTGTGTTCTTCAGGACCTTCAATGCTATAGACATTTTTTGGTACCCTTCCCCAATCCTGTCTCGGAGCTTTATGCAAAATTCTTTTGACCTCATGGCTTGGTTTTTGCTCTGACATGACCTGTCAACTGTGGGACCTTATATAGACAGGCGTGTGCCTTTCCAAATCATGTCCAATCAATTGAATTTACCACAGATGGACTCCAATCAAGTTGTAGAAACATCTCAAGGATGTTCATAGGAAACAGGATGCACTTGAGCTCAATTTCAAGTCTCATAGCAAAGGGTCTGAATACTTACATAATAAGGTATTTCTGTTTTAATTTTTTTACTTTCCGAATGCACTGTACATATAGTAAATCAATGTTGAGCAGGTTTGACTCCCTTTGGTTGACAGTTTATATTGTTACAATGTTTAGATCATATCTGTTTACATTAACGAAGCATTATCTGAAAAACATTATATATTTTTTTATTTTGTATTTTATTAGGATCCCCATTAGCTGTTGCAAAAGCAGCAGCTACTCGTCCTGGGGTCCACACAAAGCATGAAACATGACATAATACAGAACAGTAATAGACAAGAACAGCTCAAGGACTGAACTACATCAATATGGACGTTGGATGTGTTGGTTTGTTTTGGATTAATTCAATATTGCCAAAGGCATATGAAGACATGAGCACGGATGGTATATGGATTTTCCATCTTCTTGTATTCGATAGTATCCGCCTTAGTGAGCATGTCACCTTTTTCAGTAGCGTCAATGGCATCATTAGTCATCAACAGTAAAGAGGTGACTCCGGGAGGCTGGCCTTCTAGGCAGAATTGCAAAGAAAAACCCATATCTCAGACTAGTCAATAAAAACAAAAGATTAAGATGGGCAAAAGAACACAGACGCTGAACAGAGGAACTCTGCCTAGAAGTCCAGCATCCCGGAGTCGCCTTTCACTGTTGACATTGAGACTGGTGTTTTGCGGGTGCTATTTAATGAAGCTGCCAGTTGAGGACTTGTGAGGCGTCTGTTTCTCAAACTAGACACTCTAATGTACTTGTCCTCTTGCTCAGTTGTGCACCAGGGCCTCCCACTCCTCTTTCTATTCTGGTTAGAGCCAGCTTGCGCTGTTCTATGAAGGGAGTAATACACAGCGTTGTACGATATCTTCAGTTTCTTGGCTAATTTCTCACATAGAATAGCCTTAATTTTTCAGAACAAGAATAGACTGACGAGTTTTAGAAGAAAGTTATTCGTTTCTGGCCATTTTGAGCTTGTAATCAAACCCACAAATGCTGATGCTCCAGATACTCAACTAGTCTAAAGAATGCCAGTTTTATTGCTTCTTTAATCAGAGCAACAGTTGTCAGCTGGGCTGACATAATTGCAAAAAGGTTTTCTAATGATCAATGAGCCTTTTAAAATGATAAACTTGGATTAGCTAACACAAAGTGCCATTGGAACACAGCAGTGATGGCTGCTGATAATGGGCCTATGTAGATATTCCATAAAAAATCTGATTTTTCCAACTACAATAGTCATTTACAACATTAACAATGTCTACACTGTATTTCTGATTTGATGTTTCAATTTGATGTTATTTTAATGGACAAAGAAATGTGCTTTTCTTTCAAAAACAAGGACATTTCTAAGTGACGTCAAACTTTTTAACATAGTGTAAATACTTTAAAGTATTTACACTACGTTAAAAAGTTTATATATATATATATATATATATATATATATATATATATATACATTGATTCTTGAAGAATTTAACTTATAAATGCCTCATGAGTTGAGTTCAACTGTCACACTCCATGAGAGTGAAAGTATAAGTTTGTTTTTCTCCAATTTTTGTAAACATGGTAAATGTTAACAAACACTGTATAGCCTCATAACATGATTAAAACAATTATTTTGATATCATGGATGGTCAGTCCTTGCATCCATAGCTCTGTCTATTAATCTGAGAGTGGTTACATTTCTCCAGGACCATCCCTCAGCTTTTCACCAAAACAGAGACAGGGCAACCATTTTGTTTTGTTTCATCTGTGGATTTGCCCTTTAAACAGATGCATATTATCAAGATATCAAAGTGTTCTTGAAGATCATGGGGTATAAGATATATTGGAATGACTGGAATTCTGATAGACTTTGGTTTTTAATGCAAAGATATAATTTTATCATATTATTATATGTAGTAGAAGCAATAGGTTAGAAAAAGCCTACATAACCAACCCATAAAGTAAAATGTAACATCCATAAATGGCCAGCTATGTAAACTTTAACATTGATTTATCCTGCAATACATGTCGTTCAATTGGTAACATACATTTTTGTCTTCTTCTAATGCTTCTTTAGGGGAAGGTAATCTAAAAGTAACTGAATGTAATCAGATTACAATACTGAGTTTGCGTAATCCAAAAGTTACGTTACTGATTACAATTTTGGACAGGTAACTAGTAACTGTTCACATTTAGAAAGTAACCTTCCCAACCCTGACATTAGTGCACAGATAACCCTGGTCTTTGATTGAAATATGAGCACAGTTCAGTGTGTGTGTGAGTTGATACAGTACAGTGAATTGGTACAGTACGTTCCAACAAAGTAACAGGGATATGCACAGAGCACTGATCAGGGCTGATATTTGATCTCCACCATAATTCTTCTTAAAATGCAATACCGGTCCCTACACTATGTGAGCATTGGACAAGGATACCTATCACTGTACTTCTTCTTCAAAAAAAGTTGCAACACTAGCTACAACAAAAATGACAGAGCAAGGCTATTTGCTCATTCATATGGGCTTATGCGTCTTCGTGCAATGGTTTAGTCTTCCTGGCTAAACCCCTTACATTAGCATCTGAAAATGACTCATTTGGTTGAGAATCAACTGGTCCAGCTTTTTCTTGAAAGTCTACTGGCCCAGGTGACAAAGCAGAAGTATCCGATTCTGACCATAACCTGCCGGGAGGTGGAATTCGATCCACTGGGCCGTCAGAGGAACAGTTCTCAGGGCAGGTCATTGTCATGTGAAAAGCAGCTGCATTTTCCAGTTGAGGGGATTTCAAAGGAGCCGCAGCGAACTCCTGCCTCTCAGTCGGAGCCACCTGTCCGACCCGACCGAAATCTTTAGACCTGAAAGTTCACAGCAGGGGTTGGGCAGCCTGATGAGCTGTTTCACATTCAATTGGCCGCTTAGAAACTGACAAAGGTGCGGCGATGACAAGACTTGCTAAGTACATTTCAGTCATTGCGGTCGTAAATGGTTTCATAATAGAGATTACATTTGGTAAAGGTCAAAGGCTTCGAGTGAGAAATGGGAGATTAGTCATATGTTGTATGTTGTAATGATCTGTACAGGGTCCTTCACAGGACCTGAAGGAATGTTTGCGGCCGTAATTAGGAGGTGAGAGGTGCGGGATTTGCATGAGAAGTTGCGAGACAGGAAAGAAACCGGTTCTAAGCTATTATATGGAATTGTTTTAAGATGGTCATACAAAGGATCATTTAGCTATTCGATTTAGAATGTTAAGACCCCTTAAGATATCAAACATTGAATTTGGCATTACTGCTATGAGCCAATAGAAACACTGAATAACAGATTCACTGCATGGAACAACAGTCCTACATTTTTTTAGCAAAAAGGAAGTTTGTTCTGAAGTGTCTGTCCTATGTTTGTGAGATATATTTATTTATTTTTTGTATTTTTTTGCATGTATTTATCCCTTTATTTTAGGAACTAAACTATCTCCATATATATTTGGGGAAAAGAGGGTGAAAAAAAGAGTGTGCAAAGCTGTCATCAAGGCAAAGGGTGGCTACTTTGAAGAATCTCAAATATAAAATATATTTTGATTTGTTTCACATTTTTTGGGATACTACATGATTCCATATGTGTTATTTCATAGTTTTGATGTCTTTACTATTAATCTGCAATGTAGAAAATAGTCAAATAAAGAAAAACCCTTTAATGAGTAGGTGTGTCCAAACTTTTGACTGGTACTGTACATATATTTTTTTACTTTCCCATACACCCCTTAAATCAATTATGTTGTTTCAACATCTTTATATGAAAAACAGAACTTTGTAAAGCTTACAATTTGCCCAAAAACGTTTTACTTTTTCAGCTGGGACTGTGGTTCAGTTGACCCCTACCTCAAAAACGGGAAGCAAAACATACCTTTCAAAGATTCCTCAGGCATTTCTTTTGGAACTCTTTTAATGGTCATTGCCTCTTTGGTCAAGAGGTGGTTGATGAATGGACTAATTCTGTAGGATTAGTCCTCTTGGATTGATCCAGTCATCCAAACAAACGTGACCTCCAAGCGCTGATCTACATAGGTAAAACCATACAGACCGCCCCATGGGGGGGTTCAGTCAATGGATTAGCCGGGATCAGCCATAGCCCTTTGAAATTCTTTGACTTCCAAATACTTATTGAACTAGAATCACAGCGCAGAATGGGGAGGGGACCGACTAGTAGCAGACAATACAATACCAGCAGAACACTGAAAGAAGTTACCCTTGGCTAGACAACACTAAAGGCAAGCGGGCTGTATCACCTGGTTGTCGTTTCTGATTTGTTTTGGGGACTATTCTTGTACACCTCAAACTAGCTAACCCTAGAACCCGTAGAGAGTGGCATGAGAACGATGTATTGCGTCTTATCTTGTGTATTACGCAACACATGGGGCCTCAACTGTGTCAGGTGGCCTTTTGTTCAGGTCTAGGCTCAGTTCTGCCAAAGTGCTCTGCCAAATAAACAGTGGATGTTCCACAGAATGGTCTGCTCCACCAGCTCAAATGACATGCTGCCAGTAGACAGACAGCTTTGGAAAGGAAGGTTTTTTGGGGGATGGCGGAGGCAAGATTATACTAACCTTGAATCCATTCCTTCACTTCAAAGACAGAGTTGAATATTTTGAGCTCTAATATCAAAAGTTAGAATACATAGAGTGAATATAGATAAATGCATTTTGTAAGCTGAGTAAAGCGTTTTGGTGGGAGATGCATTCTGCTGCTGTAGCATGCAATGGTATTGAACACAGTAAACCCACTAACATTTGTACCAAGTGATAAGCAATTGGCATTTCAATACAAGCACTCCAAAATAGAAGTGAGACAGGACATGAATTATATACTACATTCACGTCAGACTAGAGCCTATTCCCTCAGTGTCTATTCTCATATATTTGATGCATTGTGTCGAGTATGCTTGACAGAGACAATTTCCCAGTTCTAATCTAAAGATTATTTTACTCTTCCAATCTGCTTCTAACTCCCTGGTCTAATGCAGCTCCAGATGGGTCCCATTGTGCCTGACGCCAGAAAAACACAAACAGTATATTCCATATGCCTTAGCGCTCTTCTAAAGGAGAAAATACAATTCAAGCAGGGGCATAATATTCACAGAAATAGCATTTTTGTCTTCCCCCCGGTTTTATGGAATGTGATACAAAACGAGGCAACGGTGTGCTTTAAGACCATGCGGATTGGCTAGGCTGTTTTGGAGTGATTATCCTACAGGATAGAAAATAATAAAAAATGATGTCCCACCCCACCAAAGTTCCACCCCTGAATTCAAGTGTTACATTGGGGAAGAAATGTGCTCATGGGCAAAACAATTGTACGTTATGATGACATTTTGAGATGATCATTGATTATTTAATCAGCACAGTCCATCTCATGTGGAGCTAGATACATACAGTATTCACCCAACTGTATATTTCCTGATTGAAATCTTAAGGAGGATCTTCCCACTGGGCACAGATGTCAGTTAAACATCTAGTTTTGATTTATATACATTTGGCTGAGTTGTCAACTAACATGAATTCAACATGAAATCAACAACAAATGTCACCATGTGAATGGATTTGTTTTAAGTTGGGTGGAAAAAACAAGAAATTCTCTTACATTGAGGACTTTTTTCAAATCCAATAAGTTTTATAGTTTGTTTCAATATCATTACATTGCATTTTTTTGGTGGAAAGGACGTGGAAACGACGTTGATTCAACCAGTTTCTGCCCAGTGACTTGGCACTTCATACAGACCTCTTTCCTAAGGGCTAATCAATACATTTTCATTGCAAACCGTTCTCCAAATCCATTAATTTCCCTAAAATGTAAGGCAAGTGGTCAATTTATAATACATATCCCATTTTTCGGACACTATTTTTTCATCCATGAAATATATCTCAGTACACTTATTCTAAAAAGGGTGCACAGTGATTAAAATGCAGCTGGTCTGATAGATACATTTATTAGCTCATACATATGCATGATATAGCTAAAGAGTCTCTGCTGACACCCATTAGAACAGTTGTACCGAGGAGGCCTATTTAAGAGAATTTGCATGAGGACATTAGGAGATTCATCACAAGTGACAGCAGAGGGAACATTCAGGGCAGGAACCAGAGGAGCCAATCTCCTGACCCACATGTGTAGTAGCTAGCTGGCCAGGTTATTAGATACCATTCACGTTCAAATGTCTCAGTTTGCTCCCAAGATACTGTGGTGTTAAAAGTAGCAACTAGAAGCAGTAACACTCAAAAGTGCCGATATGTGGGTCGAAAAACAAAAGGTTAGTGCAGTGTCGTCAACATGTTCTTCATCCTTTTCAGAAGATAGGCCTATGTCCCATACGTATGCAATGAGTAATTGGCAGCAGGAAAATGTATGGACTGCATCTTTGAAAGCAGTCTTCACAGTCGGGGTTGCTTTGTCCTTGCTTTGAATGATCTGCAAATCCATTTATGGTATTTGCAGGGATGTCACTCTACACAAGGCTCTCATGTTGTCAATTCCTTTGTTGTGCCTCTTTAATGGTTTGCCTCAAATCATTCTAGCCCAAGATCGCAGAGCACAACTGACAGGAATAACCCCAACTGTCATCGGATCTTCAGCTTACTGTCGAAGAGGATAATGAAATATAAAATATTGATGTGACACCAACATTTTTTCCTGGAATTAACAGCCTTTTTTCCATGCAATTTTATTTGTTGATACTGACAGATTTCAATGCTAAGGATAGACATTCACATAGAAAAGTAGGTTACATTGCTCTTGGAACAGCCCATCCTGTTAATATATCTTACACATTTCCTGAATAGAATCTATATCATCACTCATATTGATGGCTGACATGGGAAATCATTTATTTACATCTATTTAGAGATGGATTCTGGTTTAGGCATCCAATTTATCTATTGCTATTGCAGTCCTCCGGTGAGGGAGCAGACATGCTAAAATTAGCAGCGCCACATCGGCTGGCAGGTTGTTACCAATCATCCACGGTAGAGAGAGAGAGAGAGAGAGAGAGAGAGAGAGAGAGAGAGAGAGAGAGAGAGAGAGAGAGAGAGAGAGAGAGAGAGAGAGAGAGAGAGAGAGAGAGAGAGAGAGAGAGAGAGAGAGAGAGAGAGAGAGAGAGAGAGAGAGAGAGAGAGAGAGAGAGAGAGAGAGAGAGAGAGAGAGAGAGAGAGAGAGAGAGAGAGAGAGAGAGAGAGAGAGAGAGAGAGAGAGAGAGAGAGAGAAAAGCTGAATTTATGTAAAACTCAGAGCAGCCCTAAAGCCAGTGGGGCATAGTTATGGATCATAGTACACATGGCTAGAATGAACATGAGTTAATCAATCCACTTGTTAATGTTCACCAGGTATCCATATCAGCTCAATCGTGGTCATAAATCTGAACTTGACCTTTTTGACCTCAGTGGGAGTGTTCCCAATAACTCTTGTTCTGAGCTCTATGCAATCTGATACACGGCAAATCCGTTTCCTTGATCTTTAGATTTTGTGTGAGGATAATGTTCTATACTGTACACTTATCTTTATAGGAAACCTACTGATCGTAACCGTTTGTTAAGGGCTGATAGCTGTCACCCGATTCCCTTTTAAAACAGTTTGACCTACAGGCAATTCTGCCGAATCAAAATAATTTTCAAAAAATGGTTAGATCAATACTGCCATTGAGAAAATCCAAAACAAATCGAAACATGATCTCTTTCAAGGACAGCCTCACAATAAGAAGCATTCTTGCGTTCTTACTACATGCTATTCAAAGTGCTCTGAAAAAACTAAGGGAATCGTTCACAAACTTTGGCACATTCTATGATCCGATGACAGTATATGTCATGTGTTTTCGGACCCTCCCTTGGTCGTATTCCCGCAGCGCGGAAATCTCAGTGATCAATGGTAAACTTTGATGTAACACCCCAAATACCCCCGCACAACGTCTCCTTGTGCCTCTACTGGATGGGAACTACAAGTGTAATGGCTGCACTCAATGTAATGGCGCTAACAGATTCTTCAAACACCATCAAACAGGGAAACAGATCTCAATCATCGGTCTTATCACGTGATTCCACTAATGGCAGTTATTTATCTTAGAACTTGTCCTTGTGGTAAAAATGATGTGGGTAAAACAATGCTCAAAATAAAAGTAAGCCTCTCTGAGCATCATAGCACCATTAGGTGCAAAAACAGGACGTACTCAGTTGCGGTCCAGTTTTTGGAAGTGAATCACTCTATTTTGTCCCTTCACTATATTGGCATCGAACACGTCACCCTCCCTAGGAGAGGGGGTGATCAGGACAATTTGGGTGCAGTTGCACCCATTCACATCATACTATATTTAGTACAATATCAAAACGCGCCACTGAACCAATTCTGTTTGGTGTAAATGCATGACATTTGGTGTCAACACATTTAGTACAAGTGTCTATACAGGCCACATTGATATTTTCAGATTGTCATCATCTATCATACTTTCAATGTCAATTAAAGTTAATAATAATAATTAAAAAAACTATTAAAATGCCTTCAGAATACAGTGCCTTCAAAAAGTATTCACATCCCTTGACATTTTCCACATTTTGTTGTGTTACATCATGAATTTAAAATTGATTAAATTTAGATTTTTTTGTCACTGGTCACTGGCCTACACACAATGAACCATAGTCAAAGTGGAATTTAGTTTTTAGAATTTTTTTACAAATTAATTTAAAATGAAAAGCTGAAATGTTTTGAGTAAATAAGTATTCAACCCCTTTGTTATGGCAAGCCTAAATAAGTTCAAATGTGCTTAGCAAGGAATCTGAGTGTAATAATAGATTTTTACATGACATTTGAATGACTACCTCATCTCTGTACACCACACATAATTATTTGTAAGGTCCCTCAGTTGAGCAGTGAAACACAGATTCAACCACAAAGACCAGGGAGGTTTTCAAATGCCTCGCAAAGAGACATTGAATGTTACTTTGAGCATGTGTAACTGGTGTGAAATGGCTAGCTAGTAGCGTTTCAATCAGTGATGTCACTCGCTCTGAGACCTTGAAGTAGTTGTTTCCGTTGCTCTGCAAGAGCTGTGGCTTTTGTGGAGAGATAGATAACGATGCTTCAAGGGTAATTGTCGTCAATGTGTACAGAGGGTCCCTGGTTCGAGCCCAGGTTGGGGCGAGGAGCGGGACGGAAGCTATACTGTTACATTGATGCTGTTGACCCGGATCACTGGTTGCTGCGGAAAAGGAGGAGGTCAAAAGGGGGGTGAGTGTAACCGGTTTGAAATGGCTAGCTAGTTAGCGGGGTGTGCGCAAGTAGCGTTTCAATCGGTGACGTCACTCGCTCAGAGACCTTGAAGTAGTTGTTTTCCTTGCTCTGCAAGGGCAAGGAGCGATAGGTAAATCAAATCAAAGTTTATTTGTCACGTGCGCCGAATACAACAGGTGTAGACCTTTCAGTGAAATGCTTACTTACAGGCTCTAACCAATAGTGCAAAAAAGGTATTAGGTGAACAATAGGTAAGTAAAGAAATAAAAACAACAGTAAAAAAGACAGTGAAAAATAACAGTAGCGAGGTTATATACAGTAGCGAGGCTATAAAAGTAGTGAGGCTACATACAGACACCAGTTAGTCGGGCTGATGGAGGTAGTATGTACATGTAGATATGGTTAGAGTGACTATGCATATATGATGAACAGAGAGTAGCAGTAGCGTAAAATAGGTGTTGGGGGGTGGTGGGTGGCGGGTGGCGGGACACAATGCAGAAAGCCTGGTTAGCCAATGTGCGGGAGCACTGGTTGGTCGGGCAAGTTGAGGGAGTATGTATATGAATGTATAGTCAAAGTGACTATGTATATATGATAAACCGAGAGTAGCAGCAGTGTAAAAAGAGGGGTTGGGGGGGGGGGGCACACAATGCAAATAGTCCGGGAAGCCATTTGATTAGCTGTTCAGTCTTATGGCTTGGGGTAAAAACTGTTGAGAAGCATTTTTGTCCTAGACTTGGCACTCTGGTACCGCTCTGACACCGCCTGGTGTAGAGGTCCTGGATGGCAGGCAGCTTAGCCACAGTGATGTACTGGGCCGTACGCACTACCCTCTGTAGTACCTTGTGGTCGGAGGCCGAGCAGTTGCCGTACCAGGCAGTGATGCAACAAGTCAGGATGCTCTTGATGTTGCAGCTGTAGAACCTTTTGAGGATCTCAGGACCCATGCCAAATCTTTTTAGTTTCCTGAGGGGGAATAGGCTTTGTCGTGTCCTCTTCACGACTGTCTTGGTGTGTTTGGACCATTCTAGTTTGTTGGTGATGTGGACACCAAGGAACTTGAAGCTCTCAACCTGCTCCACTACAGCCCTGTCGATGAGAATGGGGGCGTGCTCGGTCCTCCTTTTCCTGTAGTCCACAATCATCTCTTTAGTCTTGGTTACGTTGAGGGATAGGTTGTTATTCTGGCACCACCCGGCCAGGTCTCTGACCTCCTCCCTGTAGTCTGTCTCGTTGTTATCGGTGATCAGGCTCACCACTGTTGTGTCGTCTGCAAACTTAATGATGGTGTTGGAGTCGTGCCTGGCCATGCAGTCATGGGTGAAAAGGGAGTACAGGAGGGGACTGAGCACTCAACCCTGGGGGGCTCCAGTGTTGAGGATCAGCGTGGCAGATGTGTTGCTACCTACCCTCACCACCTGGGGGTAGCCCGTCAGGAAGTCCAGGATCCAGTTGCAGAGGGAGGTGTTTAGTCCCAGGATCCTTAGCTTAGTGATGAGCTTTGAGGGTACTATGGTGTTGAACACTGAGCTGTAGTCAATGAATAGCATTCTCACATAGGTGTTCCTTTTGTCCAGGTGGGAAAGGGCAATGTGGAGTGCAATAGAGATGCATCATCTGTGGATCTGTTTGGGCGGTATGCAAATTGGAGTGGGTCTAGAGTTTCTGGGATAATGGTGTTGATGTGAGTCATTACCAGCCTTTCAAAGCACTTCATGGCTACGGACGTGAGTGCTATGTGTCTGTAGTCATTTAGGCAGGTTGCCTTCGTGTTCTTGGGCACAGGGACTAAGGTGGTCTACTTGAAACATGTTGGTATTTCAGACTCAATCAGTGACATGTTGAAAATGTCAGTGAAGACACCTGCCAGTTGGTCAGCACATGCCCGGAGCACATGTCCTGGTAATCCATCTGGCCCCGCAGCCTTGTGAATGTTGACCTGTTTAAAGGTCTTACTCACGCCGGCTACGGAGAGTGTGATCCCACAGTCATCCGGAACAGCTGATGCTCTCATGCATGCCTCAGTGTTGCTTGCCTCGAAGCGAGCATAGAAGTGATTTAGCTCGTCTGGTAGGCTCGTGTCACTGGGCAGCTCGCGGCTGTGCTTCCATTTGTAGTCTATAATAGTTTGCAAGCCCTGCTCCATAAGATGAGCGTCGGAGCCGGTAACAATGCTTCGTGGGTGTCAGTTGTTGATGTGTGCAGAGGGTCCCTGGTTCGAGCCCAGGTAGGGGCGAGGAGAGGAATGGAAGCTACACTGTTACACATGGTGAAGTTATTATTTACACTTTGGATGGTGTATCAATACAGTGAGCAACTACATAGTTACAGGCATCCTTCCTAACTCAGTTGCCGGAGAGGAAAGAAACACACAGGGATTTCAGCATGAGGCCAATGACTTTAAAACAGTTACAGAGTTTAATGACTGTGATAGAAGAAAACTGATGATGGAAGAATAACATTTTAGTTACTCCACAATAGTAACTTAATTGACAAAGTGAATGAAGGAAACCTGTACGGAATACAAATATTCCAAAACATGCATCCTGTTTGCAACAAGGCACTAAAGTAATACTGCCAAAACGTTGCAATTAACCTTTTGGCTTGAATACAAAGTGTTATGTTTGGGGAAAATCCAATCCAACACATTACTGAGTACCACGCTCCATATTTTCAGTCACAGTGGTGGCTGCATCATGTTATGGGTATGCTTTTAATCGTTAAGGACTGGGAAGTTTTTCAGGATGAAAAAGAAACGGAATGGAGGTAAGCACAGGCAAAATCCTAGAGGAAAACCTGGTTCAGACAGCTTTTCACTAGACACTGGGAGATAAATTCACCTTTCAGCAGGACAATAACCTAAAAAACAAGGTCAAATCTACATTGGAGTTGCTTACCAAGAAGAAAGTGAATGTTCCTGAGTGGCCAAGTTACAGTTTTGACTTAAATATGCTAGAGAATCTACGGCAGTATTTGAAAATGGTTGTTTTGCAATGATCAACAACCAATTTGACAGACCTTGGAGAATTTTAAAGATATTGTACAATCCAGGTGTGCAAAGCTTTTGAAGACTCACCCAGAAAGTATCATAGCTGTAATCACTGCAAAAGGTGATTTTAACATGTATTGACTCAGGGGTGTGAATACTGTATGTCATTTTTAATACATTTGCAGAAATGTCTAAAAACATGTTTTCACTTCTTCTTTATGGGTTTTTGTGTGTAGATGGGTGAGACATGTTTTTATTAAATCCATTTTGAATTCAGGCTGTAACACAACAAAATGTGGAGTAAGTCAAGGGGCATGAATACTTTCTGAAAGCACCTTATGTAATTTGAAATACATTTCAGAACTTAAATTGTTTAAAATCCTAGTATTCTTATTTTACCTGTTCTAATCCCAAATCTGACTATCATATGATTCAACTCATTGTTGTTTGTGAACAAGTGATCAGATCTTAATACGTTTTTGGTATATAGATTGTCTGGATCAATATGCAGTATATATGGAAACAATATCGAAAGAAATCTACACAGTCTCTCTTTCTCACACACACAACCCTAGTGTACATGCAGTAGGATAAGGCTGTAACGTAACAAAATGTGGAAAAAGTCAAGGGGTCTGAGTACTTTCCGAATGCACTGTATATAAAAACAATATCGAAAGAAATCCACACACACACTCACAGACACTCCTAGATTATATTTTACAGCATAAGCAAATGCAATGTAAATCAATGGCGAGTGAGGCTTGCTACAACATTCTCTCTATTTCTCTCCCTCTCTCACAAGCACACGTGTACACACACATACCTCAGACATATACACATGTGGGTGTGCATTGATGTCTGTGGTATTCTTCAGATTTGTCCATCAGTAAGCTCAGAGAGCAGGTGTACTAAAGGACATTATACATTTCCGTTATGGACATGAATGGGTTAAGCACAGTGTGAGTTAAAATGTGTAGTTTTTGTTCAGTTTAGAGAAATCAAATGTACACGTCCCTAATCTCCCATCATTGCCTTTCCCTGTAATTTGCAGGTGTGGGACAAACATAAATGTCCAGCCAGACAATGAATCCTGGAGTTTCATTACTGAACCATTAATTCCCACTAAGCTTTGCACTAAGCTCAAGTTCTAACTCTCGCTTGTACTTCATAAAACTCTCAAGTGGTCCATTTTCATTGTTGATCTGAGGTAAAGGGATCATTAAGTCTGATTTCCTGTCAGTCTTCTAAAAAGGATGAATAACCAGCCTTAGGCCATTGAAGTTGCTCTTGCCTACAGGGCTCCATTTAATCCTAGTAACACTAAACTGACCAAAGGGGCCCTCAATGTCAAGTTCATTGTTAGTGGGACTAGTGGATGGGACTAACTCCAGGTTAGAATCCTCACCTGAACACTAACTTCCTGTTGTGCGCCATCTATGTTGGTATTTTACTTCAAACAGTGACATGGTCAAGTGATTTAGGAAACACCTTGGCAACTGGAGTGTTGCATTTTTAAATCTCATATGAGGCATTAATGCCCATGCTACAAATTTGAGTACTGGGGTTTGTTTGGAACTTGATTGCCTATAACCCAGTTAATGATCAACAATGGCTAATCACTAAAATCATGTTTATTTTGTAGTTGCTGTAAACACAGTGAATAGTGTCTCTGTGTGGTATTCTCAATTTAATAGGTTTTCCGTCAACCGCTTGATTGGCAGATTGTTCAGATATTTAAATCATTTTACAGTGATTCCCATCATGCATTACACATTCAATGTCATCACATCTGTGCAATTTAACGTTATCATGTCTCCACGGGTTACTATTTGCATATGTAAATTAGCACATCTACAGGGAAGATAAATTATTCCAATTCTAAAAGTAAATGGAAAAGAGGAATTCATTTAAAACAAAAATGTGATCAGGCTAGCTACACCATGAAGCTCCATTGTTGAACAAGAAACACAACATCGACCAGAACTACCCAATTTTGCAAATCTGTGAGGTAACGGATTTAATCATGCTCTGCTTAGTGTAAGTCTCTGAAATCTTCCACTGCGCTAGGTAGGTCTTTGTGTTATCGTGTTCCCTTCGTTCCGCCTCTTTGTTTGCTTTGGTGCAGTTGCTGTGGCGACTGAGCCCAAGGCCCCCAATCAGTGGGCCATACCATTAGCAGGCAGAGGGGTGGGGAAGAAGGGAGGAGTTGGGTAGGAGTAGTCAATTTCCCCATCTACAGGCCTTCAATAATCCATGGTAATAATGCTCTCGCTTCTCCACCACCATAAATCTAGCCATGGCGGAATGTGTCACTGACAAAGTGCTCTTGTGATAACAGCTCGGCGCGTTATTGTGCTCTAATGCATGTGTCAGCAGAGAATCCCCTGATGCCTTTACAGAGCTCACCTCAACCAAAACAGTAGGGCTTCCATTCAGGTGAAGTCTTTGTCTTACAAAAACATCCGTGGTCGTAATTCTGAAAGCTTGGACTTTGAAATGTTAACTACCACCTGCCACCACATTCTGCTCTCAACAAAACATTACTGCCAGAGTCAATTGTATTTGCGCTGTGGGTTCGGTTACAGCCTTTCAAAGCAGTGCTCCTTCTCAATCTGTAAGCAGTTTTACTAGGACTGCAGTGAAATACTCTAATTGCATTTAAAGACCAGTACATATGCACAAGCTGTTTGGGGCTGTGTTTTGCCACTTGACTTCAAAGGGATTGTCAAAGGTGCCCGATTGGCCTGTGTTGCGTAACGTGAACTCCGGCTGAGCTGCCCATATAAATATGTGACGATTGACTTGGAGCCCGATGACACATCTCAGACCTTTGTCAGCTTTTATCATGTGTTTTCATCTGTCAGCCAAGAAAATGCTTGAGGTGCAGCTGTTCGAGAAACCTGCAATTTGTTTCAATAAAGCTCGTTGGAGACGGGGGGGGGGGGGCGTGTGTGCGTGTGCACGTGTGTGTGTGTGTACATGCACATGCCTTTGTGAGTGGGTGTGTGTGCACATGTGTGCATGCGTGTGGGTGGGTGGGGGTTATTTGGCTACCGTTTGCTTGGTCTTCATGTTGTACAGCGACTGACTAGAATACTGATGGGTTGGGTGTCTCCTACCATTATATTGAAACCCATCAGTTTCTCAACAGCCCAGATGGATAAAATGGCCATTTTATTTGCACAGGCCCACTGAGAGAAGACAGTGAACTGGTGGTTTTGGCACTGGACCACAGCATGGTGGTAACCTGATTGATCCTTGAGGGATTTGAACCATTTCCAGCTAATTTCACATGTTGTGGTTAATAATGATATGGGAGGTTCAATCACCAAGACAACGCCTCAGCATATAAGGGGAATCCTTTTTGATCAAATGATGAACTACAAACACCAAGTGTAATTCTCTGAACTTTTTTTTCTTTTATATATATATATATATATCATATTCAAATATATTTGCATGTAGTTTCTCAAGACTTCAAGCTTTTAAGCAACAAGCTTTCACAGTCTCACTGCAGAATTAGACGTTCATACAATTGTTTTTGTTGCTCCTGCTGCTCTGTATCATTCCATTTCTCCAAATGTCAACTTTTGAAGTTAAGGGTTAAGTTTAGGCACTCATTCCGAATGGTTAAGGAAACGGTTAAGGTTTGGGATAGGGTTAAAACCAAAAGGAAAAAAACAGTGTCCAAAACTAGGATCAAACACACAACCTTCTGATCCAGAGTCATGGGGTTACAACCATCCACCTCCCCCATCCACAAAAATCTAGCAAAACCCAAGCCTAATTGATGGTAATTGCATTCAGTGTTGACCCTAGAGGCCGGTTTTTAAGGCATTTCCCAATGTCCTCAGCTCATGGATAGATGTCCAATTTCAACGTCAATCCTGAACAAATTGGCTACTTCTAAGAGGCCTAAATGTAGCAAACATGTGTTTTTGTAAATTGTGCCAAAATCTTCTGCACTTCCATTGTGGCACTTACCATCTTGTTTCAGCTGTCGCCACTGTCTGTAGATATACTGCTCAAAAAAATAAAGGGAACACTTAAACAACACAATGTAACACCAAGTCAATCACACTTCTGTTAAATCAAACTGTCCACTTAGGAAGCAACACTGATTGACAATAAGTTTCACATGCTGTTGTGCAAATGGAATAGACAACAGGTGGAAATTATAGGCAATTAGCAAGACACCCCCAATAAAGGAGTGGTTCTGCAGATGTTAACCACAGACCACTTCTCAGTTCCTATGCTTCCTGGCTGATGTTTTGGTCACTTTTGAATGCTGGCGTTGCTTTCACTCTAGTGGTAGCATGAGACGGAGTCTACAACCCACACAAGTGGCTCAGGTAGTGCAGCTCATCCAGGATGGCACATCAATGCGAGCTGTGGCAAGAAGGTTTGCTGTGTCTGTCAGCGTAGTGTCCAGAGCATGGAGGCGCTACCAGGAGTCAGGCCAGTACATCAGGAGACGTGGAGGAGGCTGTAGGAGGGCAACAACACAGCAGCAGGACCGCTACCTCCGCCTTTGTGCAAGGAGGAGCACTGCCAGAGCCCTGCAAAATGACCTCCAGCAGGCCACAAATGTGCATGTGTCTGCTCAAACGGTCAGAAACAGACTCCATGAGGGTGGTATGAGGGCCCGACGTCCACAGGTGGGGGTTGTGCTTACAGCCCAACACTGTGCAGGACGTTTGGCATTTGCCAGAGAACACCAAGATTGGCAAATTCGCCACTGGCGCCCTGTGCTCTTCACAGATGAAAGAAGGTTCACACTGAGCACGTGACAGACGTGACAGAGTCTGGAGACGCCGTGGAGAACATTCTGCTGCCTGCAACATCCTCCAGCATGACCGGTTTGGCGGTGGGTCAGTCATGGTGTGGGATGGCATTTCTTTGGGGGGCCGCACAGCCCTCCATGTGCTCGCCAGAGGTAGCCTGACTGCCATTAGGTACCGAGATGAGATCCTCAGACCCCTTGTGAGACCATATGCTGGTGCGGTTGGCCCTGGGTTCCTCCTAATGCAAGACAATGCTAGACCTCATGTGGCTGGAGTGTGTCAGCAGTTCCTGCAAGAGGAAGGCATTGATGCTATGGACTGGCCCGCCCGTTCCCCAGACCTGAATCCAATTGAGCACATCTGGGACATCATGTCTCGCTCCATCCACCAATGCCACGTTGCACCACAGACTGTCCAGAAGTTGGCGGATGCTTTAGTCCAGGTCTGGGAGGAGATCCCTCAGGAGACCATCCGCCACCTCATCAGGAGCATGCCCAGGCGTTGTAGGGAGGTCATACAGGCACGTGGAGGCCACACACACTACTGAGCCTCATTTTGACTTGTTTTAAGGACATTACATCAAAGTTGGATCAGCCTGTAGTGTGGTTTTCCACTTTAATTTTGAGTGTGACTCCAAATCCAGACCTCCATGGGTTGATAAATTGGATTTCCATTGATTATTTTTGTGTGATTTTGTTGTCAGCACATTCAACTATGTAAAGATAAAAGTATTTAATAAGATTATTTCATTCATTCAGATCTAGGATGTGTTATTTTAGTGTTCCCTTTATTTTTTTGAGCAGTGTATAATTTTTTTGGTTGCCATAGCAGATCTTTGTTCTCATCAGCTCTGTCACAAATGTCACACTTCAATCTATCCCTACTATTTGACAGGCTCTAGAAATGAGTATTCCTTTCACTTGGTAACACAGGTTAGCATTGTTCATCATGAATCTTGTTCTGGAGGCAGCTCTGCAGAGTGGTCACTA
Organism: Salmo salar; assembly: GCF_965601325.2. Lineage (NCBI taxonomy): Eukaryota > Metazoa > Chordata > Actinopteri > Salmoniformes > Salmonidae > Salmo > Salmo salar. The sequence goes on along the minus strand of NC_138299.1, from coordinate 69,444,801 downwards.
GCTGGCACAGCCACAAAGTCATAACATCTGATTTTAAACATAACTCTAACCTTAACCCTAACTTTAACCACACTGCTAACCCTAATGCCTAACCCTAACCTTAAATGAAGACCAAAAGGCACATTTTTGTTTTCACAACATAGCCAATTTTAACTTTGCAGCTTGCCCATCTAGCCGTAATCGCTCAGTTCTGCCTCCAGGACAAGACTCGTCCCAATAAATGTCAACCTGCATAAAATAGAGTCGACTTCACATTAATTTAAAATGTGAACTCTTATTATTCACCATATTTATTTTCCTCCTGTTTTCAATTCCCTGATCTCCTATATTCAGAGGGGTTATCTAAATGCTAATGTCTCAATGCATTAAATTGAAGCCACAGTTGGTGTCACAGATAGAAGGAAGAAAGGCAGCCACAAACCTCTTTGTGATTGAGGGAAAGAGACGACAAAAACAACCAAGGATTTTATCGAGGGATTTTAGAAAATGAAATGGGTCTCCTCTTCTGTGGTGTGAACATGCATGGGAATCGCAACAAAAGACATGCGATTTAGATTCCTGATGATGTCAATCTGGTCTTTGCGCTGTGGCGAAGAGATGAAATGTTCAATTTGTTTCATGACCCTCTCGATACAGCCAAGCTGCCATGGATTAGACCGGTCTCATAGCACTAAACTACTACATCCTCTATGGTTTATGGGTAGTTAGATCTGCCCTACAATGGAACCAGATAAGTGTGTGTGTGTGTGTGTGTGTTCTTGTGTGCGTGTTCTTGTGTGTGTACTGGATCCCAAAAGGGACAAAAACATTCCATATTCACCACCTTTTGCATATGCATTGCCAGTTACGTGATTGTATGCATGTTTCAACGCATGAGTTCCTGACAAAAAACCCCATTCCATATCCACTTACATATGAATTTACTGATATCCATTAAGTATTTTTTATATTTAAACTTTATTTAAGCAGGGAGTCATGCTGAGACCACAGTCTCTTTCGCAGATGAGCCCTTCATTGTATACCTCCTGACTGGTCAAATATCTAGTATAACCTCCCTTCTTCACTCCCACATTGTGGTGATTTGCAAAACTTGAAACCACCAGGCTAGTGATAAAGCCTCACCAGGAATCTGTGGTGCGTCTGAAGTGGAGAAGGCAAGAGGGTGAAAGTCCTCCACTGTGTGCCCTCCTTCACTCTCTCTCTGGGTTTTATAATACTTCTTTCACATAGTGTTTGACCTTCAGAGCAGTCCAATAGCAGTACAATTTTGTCCAGCAGCAGCAGCAGTAGAAAGCAGCACCAGCAATAGCCTAATTTAGTTATTTTCTCTTTGCTCAGTCTAAGAAAAGCTAGACTCAGATATTTATCCTCACATAGAAAGCAGCTAAATGTGATGATTCATGGGCAAGCCAATACCTAGACATGTGTTCAGGCACAGGGACATTAGAGTGTTATCAAACATTGCCACAAGGCCTGGACTATTATATTATGAGAAACGAGGGGAGCATAATATCGCTATGTGTGCCCTACACAGCATTCTGCCTGCATTTGTGTCACTATCATTCACTCCGTACATACATCATACAATATGTGATCAGATGCACTGTCAGAAATATCAATGCCCCGCTGGCTTTGTCCTAACCTGGGTGCCTGGGTGTTTTGTCCTAGCCTGGGTGCTAACCTGAGATGTTTGATTCCACTCATTTCAAGTCATGCAGTTATGTAACATTTGGATGTTTTTCTGATCAAGTATGGGCGTATGATCCTCCTCATGGTTGCACTTTGCAATGACCTTCCTTCACTTAGAACATCTTGTTCAACAACAGAGAGTGACCCTAGAAATAGACATTTGAAGAAAAACCAACAACCAAACTCATAATAGCTCATTCTTGTATTGTACAGTTCTCTGCTTGGTTAAGGTGAAGGAAATGAAATGATACTCTTTGACAAGGTATGTTTAATCTATGTTATGTATTCTTCTTTCTGTCCTGAAAGATTTCTCAATGGGAAAAGCACTGAATCAAATAAAATAAAATGTTATTTGTGCTTTGAAAACAAAAGGTGTAGACTAACAGTGAAATGCTTACTTACGGGCCCTTCCCAACAATGCAGAGAGAAAGAAAATACATAAATAATAGAAAAACACAATGAGTAGCAATAACTTGGCTATATACACGGGGTACCAGTACAGAGTCAATGTGCAGGGGTACTAGGTAATTGAGGTAGATATATACATATTTGTAAATGTTTTATTCAACTAGGCTAGTCAGTTAAGAACAAATAATTTTTTACAAAAACAGCCTACACTGGCCAAACCCGGGCCAATTGTGCACTGCCCTATGGGACTCCCAGTCACACCCAGATGTGATACCGTCTGGATTTGAACCAAGGTGTCCGTAGTGACACCTCTAGCACTGAGATGTAGTGCCTTAGACCGCTGCGCCACTCGTATAACTAGGAACAAAGTGACTAGTCAACAAAACAGATAATAAAGAGTAGCAGCAGTGTACAGTGTGTTATGAGTCGAAACAGTTTGTGGAAAAAGGGTCAATGCAGATAGTCCGGGTAGTCTATTTAGCAGTCTTACGGCTTGGGGGTAGAAGCTGTTCAGGGTCCTGTTGGTTCAAGACTTGCTGCATTGGTACCGCTTGCCGTGCGGTACCTGAGAGAACAATCTATGACTTGGGTGGCTGGAGTCTTTGACAATTTTTAGGGCCTTCCTCTGACACCGCCTGGTACAGTATAGAGGTCATGGATGGCAGGGTGCTCGGCCCCAGTAATGTACCTGAGCTGTACACACTACCCTCTGTAGTGCCTTGCAGTCGGATGCCAAGCAGTTGTCATACCAAGCGGTGATGCACCCAGTCAAGATGCTCTCAATGGTGCAGCTGTAGAACCTTTTGAGGATCTGAGGGCCCATGCCAAATCTTTTCAGCCTCTTGAGAGGATTCTTCTATTCATAATGTTCCAAATGCACCACTACCTCCCTTTAATAGATTTCACTCCTTGTTCATGGACCAGCATAAAGCAGCCGTGAATAAAATGCAGCCAGGCTGAATGAATGACACTTACTCTAAATGTGCACATGGTGGTATGGAAAGAAAGACATCAAATGAATCTGAGCTTTCAGCAAAGACCCAGGCTCTCATTGCATTTGGTAGCCTACTGTAGCAGGCAGGATATTGTCAGGAAGGGTCCCTTTTATGCTGCAGACAGAGTAAGCCTCATTCACACTGGTTTTGTTTTCACCCAAAATTCCACAAGTGCCTGCCTGACATCTTGAACAATCCCATGGTCCAGGACCTAGATTAGTTGGAATTCCACAGCACTTTTGTCCAGGTGCACTGTATTACAGTAGTATACGCTCTTTGCCAGCATGTGCCTTTCCCAAGGGTGGGGGGGTGGGGGTTCTACTAAGCTATATCAAAATCAAATCAAAATCAAATGTAATTTGTCACATGCCCAGAATACAGCAGGGGTAGACCTTACAGTGAAAGGCTTACTTACCTTAACCCACAATGCAGTTTTAAGAAAAAAAGTGTTAAAGTATTTAACGGAAGTTAACTAAAATTAACTGAAGTAAATATACATTTTTTTAAATAATAATAATTAAGGAGCAACAATAAAATAACAATAGCGAGGCTACATACAGGGGGTACTGGTACAGAGTCAGTGTGCGGGGGCACTGGTTAGTTGAGGTAATTGACGTAATATGTACATGTAGGTAGAGGTAAAGTGACTATGCATGGATATTAAACAGAGAGTAGCAGCAGCGTAAAAATGGGGTGGGGGGGGGCAATGCAAATAGCCATTTGGTTAGCTGTTCAGGAGTCTTATAGCTTGGGGGTAGAAGCTGTTAAGAAGTATTTTGGACCTAGACTTGGCGCTCCAGTACCGGCTGCTGTGCGGTAGCAGAGAGAACAGTCTATTACTAGGGTGGCTGGAGACTTTGGCAATTTTTGGGGCCTTTCTCTGACACCGCCTGGTATAGAGGTCTTGGATGGCTGGAAGCTTGGCTCCAGTGATGTACTGGGCCGTATGCACTACCCTCTGTATTGCCTTGCGGTCGGAGGCCAAGCAGTTGCCATACCAGGCGGTGATGCAACCAGTCAGGATGCTCTCGATGTTACAATTGTAGAACTTTTTGAGGATCAGAGGACCAATGACAAATCTTTTCAGTCTCCTGAGGGAGAATAGCCGTTGTCATGCCCTCTTCACGACTGTCTTGGTGTTTTTGGACCATGTTAGTTTGTTGGTGATGTGGACACTCTCAACCTGCTCCACTACAGCCCCGTCGATAAGAGTGGGGGCATGCTTGGTCCTCCTTTTTCTGTAGTCCACAATCCTCTCAAATGTCTTGATCACGTTGAGGGAGAGGTTGTTATCCTGGCACCACACTGTCAGGTCTCTGACCTCCTCCCTGCTGTCTCATCGTTGTCAGTAATCAGGCCTACCACTGTTGTGTCGCCAGCAAATTTAATGCTTGGCAATGGAGTCATGGGTGAACAGGGATTACAGGAGGGGACAGAGCATGCACCTGTGTTGAGGATCAGCATGGCAGATGTGTTGTTACCTACCCTTACCACCTGGGGGCGGCTTGACAGGATCTCCAGGATCCAGTTGCAGAGGGAGGTGTTTTAGTCCCAGGGTCTTTAGATTAGTGATGAGCTTTTAGGGAACGATGGTGTTGAACACTGAGCTGTAGTCAATGAATAGCATTCTCATGTAGGTGTTCCTTTTGTCCAGGTGGGAAAGGGCAGTGTGGAGTGCAATAGAGATTGCATAATCTGTGGATCTGTTGGGGGGGGTATATGGCAGCCATCTCCTCCGGCACCATCTCTATATGGAATTGTTTTAAGAAGTTCATACCAAGGATCATTTTGCTATATGATTTTGAATATTTTTTAGCAGTCTAAGCCCTGTCTAGGCCGGGATAGGAGGGGGGTTCTACTAAGCTACAGTGCATTCAGAAAGTATTCAGACACCTTGACTTTTTCCCATCTTTTGTTACACTGCAAGCTTGGCACACCTGTTTTTGGGGAGTTCTATGATGATCCTCTCAAGCGCTGTCAGGTTGGATGGGGAGCATCGCTGAACAGCTATGTTCAGGTCTCTCCAGAGATTTTTGATTGGGTTCAAGTCCGGGCTCTGGCTGGGCCACTCAAGGACATTCAAAGACTTGTCCCGAAGCCACTCTTCCGTTGTCTTCGTCTGTGTGCTTAGAGTCTTTGTCATGTTGGAAGGGGAACCTGCCCCAGTCTGAGGTCCTGAGCGCTCTGGAGCAGGTTTTCAAGGACTCTCTGTATTTTGCTCTGTTCATCTTTGCCTCGATCCTGACTAGTCTCCCAGTCCCTGCCGCTGAAAGACATCCCCACAGCATGTTGCTGCCACCACCATGCTTCACAGTAGGGATGGTACCAGGTTTCCTCCAGATGTGACGCTTGGCATTCAGGCATTCGGGAACTCTAGAGCTCTATCAGAGTGACCATCGGGTTCATGGTCACCTTCCTGACTAAGGTGCTTTTCCCCCGATTGCCCAGAATGGCTGGGCATCCAGCTCTGCGAAGAGCCTTGGTGGTTCCAAACTTCTTCCATTTAAGAATGATGGAGGCCACTGTGTTCTTGGGGACCTTCAATGCTGAAGAAATGTTTCGGTGCAATTACACCGATCTCGGCCTCGACACAATCCTGTCTCTGACCTCGACCTCGTGGCTTTGTTTTTGCTCTGACATGCACTGTCAACTATGCGACCTGATATAGACAGGTGTGTGCCTTTCCAAATCATGTCCAATCAATTTAATTTACTACAGGTGAACTCCAATTAAGTTGCAGAAACATCTCAAGGATGATCAATGGAAACAGATCACCTGAGCTCAATTTCAAGTCTCATAGCAAAAGGTCTGAATACTTATGTACATAAGGAATTTCTGTTTTTTATTTGTAATATATTTGCAAAAAATTCTAAAAACCTGTTCTCGCTTTGTCATTATGGGGTATTGTGTGTAGATTGTTGAGGGAAAAAAAGTATTTCATCAATTTAAGAATAAAGCTGTAACGTAACAAAATGTGGAAAAGTCAAGGGGTCTGAATACTTTCAAATGCACTGTATATGGAATAATTTTAAGAAGGTCATACCAAGGATAATTTTGGCACTAAACAGTCTCCATAATGTATATACAGTTGAAGTTGGAAGTTTACATACACCTTAGCCAAATACATTTAAACTCAGTTTTTCACAATTCCTGACATTTAATCCCAGTACAAATTCCCTGTCTTAGGTCAGCTAGGATCACCACTTTTTTTAAGAATGTGAAATGTCAGAATAATAGTAGAGAGAATGATTTATTTCAGCTTGTATTTCTTTCATCACATTCCCAGTGGGTCAGAAGTTTACATACACTCAATTAGTATTTGGTAGCATTGCCTTTAAATTGTTTAACTTGGGTAAAACGTTTTGGGTAGCCTTCCACAAGCTTCCCACAATAAGTTGGGTGAATTTTGGCTCATTCCTCCTGACAGAGCTGGTGTAACTGAGTCAGGTTTGTAGGCCTCCTTGCTCGCACATGCTTTTTCAGTTCTGCCCACAAATTTTCTATAGGATTGAGGTCAGGGCTTTGTGATGGCCACTCCAATACCTTGACTTTGTTGTCCTTAAGCTATTTTGCCACAACTTTGGAAGTATGCTTGGGGTCATTGTCCATTTGGAAGACCCATTTGCGACCAAGCTTTAACTTCCTGACTGATGTCTTGAGATGTTGCTTCAATATATTAACATAATTTTCCATCCTCCTGCAGCAAAGCACCCCCACAACATTATGCTGCCACCCCCTGCTTCACGGTTGGGATGGTGTCTTCGGCTTGCAAGCCTCCCCCTTTTTCCTCCAAACATAACGATGGTCATTATGGCCAAGCAGTTCTATTTTTGTTTCATCAGACCAGAGGACATTTCTCCAAAAAGTATGATCTTTGTCCCCATGTGTATTTGCAAACCGTAGTCTGGTTTTGGAGCAGTGGCTTCATCCTTGCTGATCGGCCTTTCAGGTTATGTCGATATAGGACTCGTTTTACTGTGGCTATATAGATACTTTTCTACCTCTTACCTCCAGCATCTTCACAAGGTCCTTTGCTGTTGTTCTGGGATTGATTTGCACTTTTCGCACCAAAGTACTGAAACGGCTGTCGTAGAGAGGGGACCAAAGCGCAGCATGTTTATTGCTCATGATGAATATTTATTTTAACTCAGAACACTAAAGAAAAAATAACAAAGAGAAAATGAAAGCACACAGTTCTGTCAGGTACATAAACTAAACAAAAGACAACTACCCACAAACACAGGTGGGAAAAGGCTGCCTAAGTATGATTCCTAATCAGAGACAACGATAGACAGCTGCCTCTAATTAGGAACCATACTCGGCCCAAAACAAAGAAATACAAAACATAGAATGCCCACCCCACACCCTGACCTAACAAAATAGAGAAACAAACCGTCTCTCTCAGGTCAGGGCATGACAGTACCCCTCCCCCAAAGGTGCAGACTCCCGGCCACAAACCTGAACCTATAGGGGAGGGTCCGGGTGGGCATCTATTCTTGGCGGCGGCTCTGGTTCGGGGCGTAGCCCCCACTCCGCCCGCTGATCCCCCAGCTTCTGTGCTGCCGGAGGAACCAGACCGTGGATCATAGCCGGAGGCTCTGAACTGCCGACCGCCGCTGAAGACTCTGGGCTGCAGACCGCCGCTGAAGACTTTGGGCTGCAGACCGCCGCTGAAGACTCTGGCCTGCAGACCGTCGCTGAAGACTCTGGGCTGCAGACCGCCGCTGAAGACTCTGGGCTGCAGACCGCCGCTGAAGACTCTGGGCTGCAGGCCGTCTCAGGAGGTTCCGCACTGGGGAGCGTCGCTGGAGGCTCCGGACCTGGGAGCGTCGCTGTAGGTTCCGGACTGGGGAGCGTCGCTGCAGGCTCTGTGCCATGGATCATCACTACAGGTTCTGCGCCATGGATCATCACTGGAGGCTCCGGGCCATGGATTATCACTGGAGGATTCATGCCATGGATTATCCCTACAGGCTCCGGGCCATGGATTATCACTGGAGGCTTCATGCCATGGATCATCCCTACAGGCTCCGGGCCATGGATCATCACTGGAGGCTTCGTGCCATGGATTATCACTGGAGGCTTCGTGCCATGGATCATCACTGGAGGCTTCGGACCATAGATCATCACTGCAGGCTTCCTACTTGGAGCTGGAACCGGTCTCACCGGACTGGGGAGATGCACAGGAGACTGGGTGCGCAGAGAAGGCACAGGGTATACTGGGCCGTGGAGGCGCACTGGAGGTGCACTGGAGGTCTGGAGCTTAGGGCTGGCACATCCCGTCTTGGCTGGATGTTTACTTTGGCCCAGCAAGAGCGGAGCGCTGGCACAGGATGAACTGGTTTGTGCTGGTGAATGGGGGGGGTACCGTGCGTAGAGCTGGCGCAGGATAACCTGGGCCAAAGAGACGCACTGGAGGCCAGGAACGCTGAGCTGGCACACTTCTTCCTGGCTGACTGCCAACTCTAGCACGGCAACTGTGGGAAGCATGCACCGAGCGCACCAGGCTGTACCTGACAGAACTGTGCGCTTTCGTTTTCTCTTTGTTATTTTTTCTTTAGTGTTCTGAGTTAAAATAAATATTCATCATGTGCAATAAACACGCTGCGCTTACCGTCTCCTTTCTGAGCGGTATGATGGCTGCATAGTCCCATTGTGTTTATACTTGTGTACTATTGTTTGTACAGATGAACGTGGTACCTTCAGACGTTTGGAAATTGCTCCCAAGGATGAACCAGACTTGTGAAGGTCTACACATTTTTTTCTGAGGTCTTGGCTGATTTATTTTGATTTTCCCATGATGTCAAGCAAAGAGTTTGAAGGTAGGCCTTGAAATACATCCACAGGTACACCTCCAATTCACTCAAATGATGTCAATTAGCCTACCAGAAGCTTCTAAAGCAATTACATAATTTCCTGGAATTTTCCAAGCTGTTTAAAGGCACAGTCAACTTAGTGTATGTGAACTTCTGACCCACTTGAATTATAATACAGTGAATTATAAGTGAAATAATATGTCTGTAAACAATTGTTGGAAAAATGACTTGTGTCATGCACAAAGTAGATGTCCTAACCGACTTGTCAAAACTATAGTTTGTTAACAAGAAATTTGTGGAGTGGTTGAAAAACAAGTTTTAATGACTCCAACCTAAGTTGTAAACTTCCGACTTCAACTGTACTTCCATTAATTTTTTCAACTGGTACTGGGGGACTGTGAGCAAAACAACCAACATGTACGTGTTCGTGAGAGGCTCACCTTTACACAGAGGGGTCAAGTTAGTGTGTTGCCCAAGCTGTTTGGATGCTGCAGACAGAAGTCTGAACGCTAGGGATGATTTTGAGAAGACCGATTTTCGGGATGTCTCATGCTAATTCGATTTCTGTGGTGTTGTGGACATCGACTCTTGGCGGTTTTAAGAACCTTAGCAAAATAATGCTATTACTGGCTGTGACAGTCACATGATTTAATCGGGTTATAACACAGATTATCCTATCCATTGCCTTCATGTCTGTACAACCTGTTGTAAGCAAATTCACATTCACACTTACTCCATGTCCCAAATCCAGTCATCTTTAGATCCACATGATTTACCATTTTCTAAACCTGCAGAAATGTATAGTAAAAGATTGTTACAGAATGCTTTTAAAAATGTTTTTCATTCACTCAAATAAGAAGCTACCAAATGATAAGCCATTCAATATGGAATTCATATCATCAGCAGAAACAGACACTATATCCTCAACATACCACCCTGTGTTAGAGCTACACACCTAACATTGATTTCCATTCCAACCTGCTCTAAGATGCAGGTTGACGTTTATTGGGATGAGTCTTGTCCTTGAGACAGAACTGAGTGATTTCCACTAGATGGGCCAGCTGCAAAGTCAAAATTGGCAAGTTTAGGGTTAGGTTTACATTCAGATTTTATGACTTTGCCGGTGACCATTCTGCAGAGCTGCCTTCAGAACAAGATTCATGACAAAAAACGTTAACCTGCCTCTAAGACCCCCACCACCCTGGCCCTAACCCCTCCACCCTTCCCTTGTCCCTTGGTAATCACTGAACCCAGAGATGTTTAATTACACTCCATTATAAAGGACATCATGAAAGGAATATGGCTCATTGCCACTGCAGCTTGGCTACAGACAGCCAACCAGGCTGGCTAGCTGACGTGGACGACAGGTCTTCATTTCTTCAGTTAATCTCCTTTTGTTTGGGCTTCATCAGGGCTGGATTGGAACCAGTGGGTCTTTCATGAGAAACTTGGGCATGCAACTATTCTCCTGCTATTCTTGGATCCCAATTACTTGCTTTTCTGAAGTGTCTGGAGATCAGATTTTTGTCATAAAAGCGCAACTCGTGGGACGATGGTAGTATTCACTGGCCTCGCCTTGCCTTGAATGAGATTCCGGCTTTGAGCGCCTACCGCGTTTCCTGTCTGGCGAAGGAAGTAGACAAGAGCAATCACCAGGAAATGAGACATGCAAACCGCAAAACTGATTGCTTTGGTCTTTTGTTTTCTCAAGCTCTTAAGAGACCAATGGCAAAAAAAATCCCCCCGTTATTGTGATTAACATTATGGTCAATGTAAGAGCTTATCTTGAACGCCACACATTTCATTACGGGCTAGGGAGAGAGAGAAAAAGCCAAACAGAAAGGCATGATTTCTCTTTGTAATTGCATGGCCCCTGCCACCCAAACCTCTTTATGCTCAACAGGCCATGACAGTGCACACAGAGCCAATTCAAGCGTGACACTATTGTGTCTGAATGTGTCTGGATGGCTCGTCCTGGGGATGTGATATGCTGGAATGAGGTTGTGTCTCAGTAACCCCGGAGGGTGGTTCATCCCCTAAACAGGATCAGACCAAATCCTATAGGTAGATATCCAGGGAGACGGGATTAGCCATATTCCCACAACTCCAGTGACCAATCAATAGGATCAACACAGATGCTACATAGCCATATGTGCTGATAGGGTTAAATGGATGCAATATAAGGGTCACTTTACCCCTATAGCACCAATCATAGGTTGGAAATGTAAGGTATAGCAGAGACAGGCATTGGTGGATCTAATATATAAAAAAATGCAGAAAGGCTTTCTTTTACGTATTTATTTCCATCTATGTAGTGTAGATTTTGAAAGAAACCATTTCCACTATATTGTACAGCACTGGCATTACAGTGCTAACATAAAGTACTTCATTTTTGACAAAGCTGGGTTTCAAATGGGGTTTTGGGGTTCTTTCTTCTGCATAACATGAATTTTCTATGGTCATTTTTATTATTTGCTTAGTTTATTTGCAGATTTCTGTGCCATGGCAACACTCAGTCTGGGATTCTTTTGTTTTTGGAAGCAGCACATAACTGCCTGTCATTATAACTAAATATATTCATCACATCTAATTAAATTGGCATGCCCCCAACAGAGACAATTTTACTCAAAATTATTGTTTGTCTGTTTGTCTCGGGGCGTATTTATTTATTTTTATTTGCACCAAAGAAAACAAGTGATATACAACAATACAGATAAAAACAAATACAAAAAACGGTGTGTAAGTGTGGTTGGAAGCCTAAGGGCTTAGACCAAATAATTAATGAAAATGTTATAGCGTTGTATTGAAAACAGGCTAATTCCATTTTGAAGGTCAAAACAGTTTTTCTGTTGTATTTTTCTATTCAGTTGGGTTTCATAGTTAATTGGATTTTTTATTACATTGCCAATTCAATTAAAGCTGTCAGTAGGCCTATGATGATTGGCGAATGCCCCTCCATGGTTTAATTAGCAGCAATAAATTGTCCAACTAGAAACTCTAAATTATGTTTTATTCATAATTGCACACTTGCTTTATTTTCTCTTAAAAGGTGGTGAATTGATGTGACGTCTAATACGGCTGAAAATAACACATTGTTGAATGTAGTATCAGATATCGCAAATAAACAATGAATTCAATAACATTACATGGTTTGGTTCCTTGCAGCAACATCTTACGAAGATACATTTTTTAATTCATCATCCCATAAACTACTTTGCGATATTGCTTCCCATTGCTGTACATTTACTTTGGATGCACATCACTCTCAACCCACTGGGCACACACTGGTTGAATCAACGTTGTTTCCACATCATTTCAACAAAATGAAGCTGAACCAACGTAGAATAGACGTTGAACTGACGTCTGTGCCCAGTGGGAATCATGTTTTTTCTTTGCTCAGGACTAGCTACCCCAGCTCCATAAAACCCTTTATATTTGATCACACTCGATGGAGATAGGGCAGACAACTTCACTCTCTCAGACAGGTGGCCAAAATATCTGGAAAACTTTCCCCTCCATTTAGCTGTCCTCCGCACCGCTTGCTTGTGGCCTGGCAGAAATTGAATATCAGTGGCTTGTTTACTTTAGACCCTTTATTGCTGACTCTTGCAACCCAGTGCCAAACGGTGGTTCTTCGCCCCACCATCCGCCTGCTTCCTTTGCATAACATATTTCACACATTAATGTTCCCATTATAACCCTCCAAAGCCTCTGTGTCATCCCGTTCAAAAGTTTAAACACACAGAAGCCTATTAGGCTTGTATGTATTGACACAGAAGGTTTCTATCTAGCCTCTGATACTGTCTGACCTACTTTCTGTTCATCTAACCAGCAAGCCACGTTGATGAAGAGACTAAACCAATTTTTGCTTGATATGTTCTCACAACGCAAAGCAAAGTAGCGTTAATGTATATAGGGTTAGTGTGGTACTGTAGTACGCAGGGTTTAACACAGAAAAATGCCAGCCTAAGATAAAGCCTGCAGTTAATTCCTGCAGAATTCTCCTTAGCTGTCTGCCTCCCCTCCTGAATACTTGACATTCCCTAGTCTGTGCAGAGCCTCATATTATGTAGCATCAGCACAAGCAGGCCTGGCAACTTATGAATAGGGTCAGTTAGATTTCAAATATCTTCTGATGAAAAGAGGCTGGAGCTGTGGTCGGAGACTGGAGCAGCTCCCGGCTGTTCTACAAAGGCAAGTACTTAGTCCTCCACAAAACCGGAGATAGAGTGAGGGGGAGAGAGGATGACAGGGAGGGAGAGAGAGAGAGAGAGAGAGAGAAGAGAGAGAGAGAGAGAGAGAGAGAGAGAGAGGAGAGAGAGAGAGAGAGAGAGAGAGAGAGAGAGAGAGAGAGAGAGAGAGAGACTCAATAGCATGTCTGATAAGCCCTGTAAAATGTCAGGCTATTCTACAAAGAAACAGGTGTTTGGTGGTTAAAGGTTTCAGGCAGAGGGGATGATGGGATAATGGGATGTTGACATTCATGGATGACAAAGGGGGGACTGTTCATGGACATTACGTTGTTTTAAGGGAAAACATGCACAGAAGATTAAAGAATAAAGAGCCAAAGAATGATGAAAGCTATGAAATATTTTCTCATTAATATCCCCATATCTTGATTAGAATCTGTCAAATATTTAGCCTTGCCTTGGTACATATCGCCAAAATATGTCTCCCATGATTAACAATACGGTTTAGTAAGGATGGTTTAGTAAGAATTGTAGTTAGGATCGTAGTGTTGTTGGCAGTAGTTTTGGTCATAAGTAGTCTGTTTGAAAAATGTAAACAAAAAAAAATGTCTATCTTCAAATTGAAATCCTTTTTTTTTGTATGACCCTATGACACGAGCTGCACAGAACAGTACAGTGAATTAAGTCATTGTTTTGTGTTTGAGGGTGGTCACATAATCTCTAGGTCCATAAGGAAACTGAATACATTGGAACCTTCTGCCCAGAGGTGAAACATTGCTGTTTTTAAGTGTCACGTGTTGACAGGTGAAAGGCTTTACCTTCACAGATCATTTAGCAAAGGTCTTCATCCATGTTGTTGTCCTCTTACTACACTCTTCCATTTTTTTTTACTGTGTTTATGTTGCAAATGGACCAGTAAATGTTAGTTGAGGTGCTTCTTGCAATATTTCTAGGGAAAACCCTGCTTGGAATGCAACTAATACAAAAACCCAGATCACTACACAAAATCTGTAGTGGTGCAGCAACAGTAATTATGCTATTCCAAATACGTGAATTTGAGAAAATGTAAAGTCATGTCAATTACGGATGGTGTCCAGACTGAGAGGAATGAAAACAAGTTATCAGGCTGGCCTCTTAGCTAATGCTAGAACAACAACAATCACTCCCTCCCCAAAGTTCAGAGTGATTATACTTCCAGCTGGGATAGCTAGCACTAGCTATGAAGAACAGTGTGACCAGGATGTACACAAAATGGTTTCTGGGGCACTGCTCTATCCCCTCTGTGTCTTTTACTGTTATCTCTCAGGAGTGTGTTCAGATAATTAATGGCAATCCTTCAACTGCGGTAACTGCCACCAGGCTAAAAAGGTAGCAGCTGGTAGGCGAGAGGTTTGCTCCAACCGCTGCTCCCATTAATGTGGCATGGAAACTTTGTTTCAGGCATCACCGCAGCGTGTTTACGACTCACGATCTCTCCCAGGAGGTGGGATATGGACGGAGTGAACAGAAATTAGCTGTCTATGAAACCCTGTGGATATGAGTCAGCAAATACTTGCTTTCAAGTTCTCGAGTGGCACAGTGGTTTAAGGCACTGCTTCTCAGTGCTAGAGGTGTCACTAGAGACCCTGGTTCAATTCCAGGCTGTATCACAACCAGCTGTGATTGGGAGTCCTATAGGGTGGTGCACAGTTATCCAGGTTTGGCTGGGGTAGGCTGTCATAGTAAATAAGATTTTGTTCTTAACTGACTTTCCTAGTTAGATAAATAAAAAGACAGTAATGGTATATGCAGTGCCTGTACCATAAACAAAATAAGTCCTGTGGGTTTCATCTTTTTAAGATGTTTTCAGACTAGAGAATAAGAGCGTGATGTCACAAGGTTGTTAATTTGTCTTTTTCTGAAAGTGACATGGTGGTCCATTTCACCCTCTAAGATGTTTTTGCAATGGTTGTTCATTTTCACACTCCTTACGGGCATTTGGGTAGTGTACTTAACTTACAGTCATGCAAAAGGACTAGACAGATCATAAAAACAAGATAACAGATCAAGTGCATTTTCATCACAAGTTCAAAGGACTGAAATCACCCACTACCAGCCCCTCCTCCTCACCACAAACCCATTGAAATGTGTTTGTCTGATTTCTACTGAAAGCCTTCAATGAACCTGAAAGCGACTTCCAAAATTATAAATAACCTCATTACTCCATCTGATGCATGATGGGAAAGTGGCCCGACATGCACACATCCAATCAAAGTCTCTGGAAAGATCAAAGGTGTCTGAGGACACTAATACAAATCTCTGAGGATTACCACCGGATGAAACCTCACAGGAATTTCAGCAGCTCTGAGGTTAAATCCTGAAGTGAAATCCAGTGATGGGGGGAAAAGGAAACTATACAATAATAACTTAAACAGTAGGTACATAAGGTTATTTCTATAATCATGTTATCTCTATAACTTTGATTATAATTTCAGAAATGTTATTGTATGTTATTAAGCATCTGTATTTTTTTTTTTAATTGTAAATATTAGGGTTGTTGGTTGTTGTGTGTGTTTCCATTTTCTTCCCAAACAAAGCTTTCCTCTCTATTCCTTCCGTAGACCAGAACTTTTAACTTGCTACCAAATATCTTCTGAAAGGCAAACTGAACATCCATCAACTACTAACTTGTCAATTCGTCAGAGATGAACCAACACCATGACAGTAAAAACACTGTTGTTAGAAACATTAGACTAAGAGAAATTGTTATTTTGTTCTCCACTTCAGCTGTCAACATCAATTGAGTGTACAAAGGAGCATCTGTGTGCCCTGGAAAATAGAATCATGCTCTTTTTATTTTGGGACAACAAAGCGACAACAGATGGATTTCAGCAAACATTGTGTCATGTACATGCTCGGAGACTGGCTTCTATTACATTGACTTCCCTGACACTTCAGACAAGACATTTGTTAATTTTGTCAACAAAAATAGTAACTAAAATATTTGACAAACACCAATGTTTCAGTGGCAATTGACGAGACTTTAACTGACTAAATAGTCCCAGAAAAAACTACAGCTAAATGAAAATTATTTTTCATTTCAGTTGACTAAAAGGAGACAAGACAAAGCTATCTCTTTGACTAAAATCTGACTGCTAAATGGAATAGACGAGAGATTGAGAGCTTTTCAGTGATAAACATAATTAATACTAGCAGCACAGATGTGTGCAGCACAGTTCTGTTCAGCAGTGGGAAGGACCCCTCACACCTGGCAAACACAGCCTACATCAGCTGGTGAGCTGGGGGGGAGCAAGCAATGAGTGTGGGCAGACATGCAGACAGCTCCGCTCTGGCTCTGCTTCCGATTATAGCCTCCACATTGCGCAGGTGACTCTCTTGCTCACCACCAGCCTTCTAGTTAGCTACCCTTTCCCTGGTTAAAAAACACAAGCTGCTTTACTAAATTAAAAAGAATAGCGGTATTAAGTTTAATAGTAAAACAAGAGTCTAGCTATGTTTTTCTCTCTCTTGAGTAGGCTATAGAAAAGTAGGCCGTATTTGAATTTGTAGTCTCGTTCAACCCTCCCACTTTTCCCACTGCACTTCATATACATGTTCTGTAGCCAACTTAGCAAAGTCTCCCTCTTTTCCTCAGAGAATACGGCTTGATTCTAGCTCTTAGGCTACCATTCAAAAGACATGACCCATAATACCAGCGCTACATTTTCTGGGAAATTATGTGAGCGAGGGACTGAGGTGCAACACATACTACTTTGCCAATACTTTGCAGCACCATCTGGTGGTGGTGGTGCCTCTCTCTCTCTCTCTCTCTCTCTCTCTCTCTCTCTCTCTCTCTCTCTCTCTCTCTCTCTCTCTCTCTCTCTCTCTCTCTCTCTCTCTCTCTCTCTCTCTCTCTCTCTCTCTCTCTCTCTCTCTCTACTTATGTGTTTCTGTTAGTTTTGTATGTTATGTGTACATGACCAGATAATTCTTATATAATATTATTCTTATATGTGGTTGTCATATTTCTGCTGTTGTGAAGAGAATGGGATGTTATGCAGAGAAATGTGTTGGTAGGACAAGGCTATGTATGTATGTGCACATGGAAGTTTTATGTTTACTATAGGTTAATGAGGCAATACAAGTGTGATGTGACTAAAATGTGACTAAAATGTAAGGGCATTTAGTTCACCAAAATGGCCCACTGTTTTCAAATTTTTGACAACAGCTAGATTAAATAATTCAACTGACAAAAATGTGTCTTAATTAGATTTTTGTCAAAATGACTAAGACTAGACTAAATCTAAAAAAAGATAGCCATAATTAACACTGAGACAAACAGATTATGCAACACCCACCTCATAGACAATACAAGATTGAAGGGCAGTTCATCGTTTTAGGGGAAATTAAGAATACTGTAGGTAATGTATTACAAATACTTCACAATGCATGTAAGTTGGATTTATCGATACGGGAACAATATGACCCGTTTTTTTATGAGAGGCAAAAGTGTGCCAGCATACACTGAGATGTGTGCAGAACCGATTCCCTCTCCACCACTCCAAAATCCACACGCCTCATGGAGGGAATTGTGCACTCGCTCATCCGTAAGAGAACCCCCAATCGGCAGTCTGGGCTGCTGCACTATCTAAGTTACAAGTTGTGACAAGCCCTGATGGCTCCTGACTCTCAGGCCAGGGTATTTATTAGAGTCTATTCAGCTCCATGTCTTGCAAAAATAAACACAGTGCCAGGCAGCAGCAAAGTGCTGACAGTGAGAATAGTTTCCAGGTTGGAATAAAGCAGTCTGAACTGCCCTAGGATACCGCAGCTAAGCGCTAACCCCGCTAGCTCTGCAGAGCCCCAGCCCTCCACCCATCCTTTCCAGTTGACTTCAGGTGCAGTCATTTGCCGAATAAACAGTTGTGTCAATGCTGCTGGAGAGAGAGAGCAAGAGAGAGACAGAAAGAGACAGATAGCATAAGAGAGAGAGAGTGGGAGAGAGAAAAAAAGAGAGAGAGAGAGAGAGAGAAGGAATGGTGTCTGCCTGCCAGAGAAGTTAATGAACAGGAAGGCATGAGTGTTCCAGTGATGGAGTAGAAGAGAGAAAAGAGTGAGTGGTTCAGCGAAAATGTTAAAGAGCAACAGCCCCTTCAAAACCAACTTCTCATTTAGAAAACAGCCTATGTGGCATCAAAATTTGTCAGAAACATTCTACTATCAAAAGTGTAAATAGGATAATTTTGGTCATAAAGTCAGTCACCTCCAAAACAGAATGCATCACAGCGTAAATGGAGGTTAGGTTGTAACCTGCCCACATGCCCACAGCTGGCAGCTCACAAGAAATCATCAATTCGGAGTGCAGCTGCATGCGACCCAATCGTAATGCCTGTGGTAAATTTGGGTTGACATTGGATATTACACAATGCACATGGGACAATATGTTAAAATTCCAATAGCTCCAAATTACAGTGACTTAAAAACATCAAACCTCCTATAAATTGTAGTAATCCATATGCAAATATTAAAAGCATTTAATGATGAAACTAAAATGTGTGCAACATTAAAATATTGTCTCATTTACATTTTGTCATTTATTGACCTGGAGATAGGCTATCCAAAGTCAACCCCCCCCCCCCCCCCCCCATTGTTTCTGACACCTTTATCTGAATCCCACAGAATCCTTACCTTTCTAGCGATACTAAACATGTGTTTGTAGGAGTTATAGTTTTGAAACC
Organism: Salmo salar; assembly: GCF_965601325.2. Lineage (NCBI taxonomy): Eukaryota > Metazoa > Chordata > Actinopteri > Salmoniformes > Salmonidae > Salmo > Salmo salar. Next base: position 69,425,986 of record NC_138299.1, on the reverse strand, counting down.
GAAATGTACTTTATGCGGGTAGCGGTGCCTAATCCTGCTGGAACAGGATCCGGCACCTCTCTGTTTTTGACTGTTTCGTTACGGAACATATTTGGCCGGATCCGATACCTCTTGTGGCATGAACAATCATTTTCACTTTTTGCAATGAACAGAATTTGAATAAATGCAATCAAATTCATTCAAATTTCCTCTTCGTTCATTTGTGAAGAAAGAAAAGAAAATGTGAAAAAGTCGCTTTTCAGCCCTGGCCTGATATTCTAAGAGTTGATTCAGGTTGGGCCAGACTGGGCTTATGGTTTGTGCAACATTGTAACATATGTTTGAGACCAACTCTTATCTTTCCAGCATTGCACATAATTAATTTCCTTATAGAATAATATAAGTGTGAAGGGTCCTGCTAAAAAAAAAGAAGACTAATGTCTGCTCAGTAGGCTACCAAAATATTTGATCAACTTCTAAATATTGTTTTACAAATGAGAACCTCTTAAGGATCCGCCCCTTTTTTTTCAATGTTCACCTAAAATGACATACCCAAATCTAACTGCCTGTAGCTCAGGACCTGAAGCAAGGATATGCATATTCTTGATGCCATTTGTAAGGAAACACTTTACAGTTTGTGGAAATGTTAAAATAATGTAGGAGAATATAACACATTAGATCTGGTAAAAGATAATACATAAAACATGCGTTTTTTTGTATTTATTTTGGAGCATCATCTTTGAAATGCAAAAGAAAACCCATAATGTATTATTATTATTATTGTTTTCACTATATATTTTACCTCTTGGGGATGTCATTCGAAAACATAATGTTAAATTTCACTGCTATGCGGATGACACACAGCTGTACATTTCAATGAAACATGGTGAAGCCCCAAAATTGCCCTCGCTAGAAGCCTATGTTTCAGACATAAAGAAGTGGATGGCTGCAAACTTTCTACTTTTAAACTCAGACAAAACAGAGATGCTTGTTCTAGGTCCCAAGAAACAAAGAGATCTTCTGTTGAATCTGACAATTAATCTGGATGGTTGTACAGTTGTCTCAAATAAAACTGTGAAGGACCTCGGCGTTACTCTGGACCCTGATCTCTCTTTTGAAGAACATATCAAGGCTGTTTCAAGGACAGCTTTTTTCCATCTACGTAACATTGCAAAAATCTGAAACTTTCTGTCCAAAAATGATGCAGAAAAATGAATCCATGCTTTTGTTACTTCTAGGCTGGACTACTGCAATGCTCTACTTTCCGGCTACCCGGATAAAGCACTAAACAAACTTCAGTTAGTGATAAATACGGCTGCTAGAATCCTGACTAGAACCAAAAAAATTGATCATATTACTCCAGTGCTAGCCTCCCTACACTGGCTTCCTGTTAAGGCAAGGTCTGATTTCAAGGTTTTACTGCTAACCTACAAAGCATTACATGGGCTTGCTCCTACCTATCTTTCCGATTTGCTCCTGCCGTACATACCTACACGTACGCTACGGTCACAAGACGCAGGCCTCCTAATTGTTCCTAGAATTTCTAAGCAAACGGCTGGAGGTAGGGCTTTCTCCTATAGAGCTCAATTTTTATGGAATGGTCTGCCTACCCATGTGAGAGACGCAGACTCAGTCTCAACCTTTAAGTCTTTACTGAAGACTTATCTCTTCAGTAGGTCCTATGATTAAGTATAGTCTGGCCCAGGAGTGTGAAGGTGAACGGAAAGGCTGGAGCAGCGAACCGCCCTTGCTGAACCTTGCCGGTTCCCCTCTCTCCACTGGGATTCTCTGCCTCTAACCCTATTACAGGGGCTGAGTCACTGGCTTACTGGTGTTCTTCCATGCCGTCCATGGGAGGGGTGCGTCACTTGAGTGGGTTGAGTCCGGGGGTATCATCGGATGGGGCCACAGTGTCTTCTGATCCCTCCTGTCTCAGCCTCCAGTATTTATGCTGCAGTAGTTTATGTGTCGGGGGGCTAGGGTCAGTCTGTTACATCTGGAGTATTTCTCTTGTCTTATCCGGTGTCCTGTGTGAATTTAAATATGCTTTCTCTAATTCTCTCTTTCTCTCTTTCTTTCTTTCTTTCTCTCGGAGGACCTGAGCCCTAGGACCATGCCTCAGGACTACCTGGCATGATGACTCCTTGCTGTCCCCAGTCCACCTGGCTGTGCTGCTGCTCCAGTTTCAACTGTTCTGCCTGCGGCTATGGAACCCTGACCTGTTCACCGGACGTGCTTGTTGCACCCTCGACAACTACTATGATTATTATTATTTGACCATGCTGGTCATTTATGAACATTTTAACATCTTGACCATGTTATGTTATAATATCCACCCGGCACAGCCAGAAGAGGACTGGCCACCCCTCATAGCCTGGTTCCTCTCTAGGTTTCTTCCTAGGTTTTTGGCCTTTCTAGGGAGTTTTTCCTAGGGAGTTTTTCCTAGCCACCGTGCTTCTTTCACATGCATTGCTTGCTGTTTGGGGTTTTAGGCTGGGTTTCTGTACAGCACTTTGAGATATCAGCTGATGTACGAAGGGCTATATAAATAGATTTGATTTGATTTGATTATTCCAGCCCAGGCGCAATTTAGATTTTGGCCACTGGATGGCAGCAGTGTATGTGCAAAGTTTTAGACTGATCCAATGAACAATTGTAATGCTGTTCAAAATGTTGTGTCAAGACTGCCCAAATGTGCCTAATTGGTTTATTCATATATTTTCAAGTTCATAACTGTGCACTCTCCTCGAACAATAGCTGGTATTCTTTCACTGTAATAGCTACTGTAAATTGGACAGTGCAGTTAGATTAACAAGAATTTAAGCTTTCTACCAATATCAGATATGTCTATGTCCTGGGAAACTGTCTTGTTACGTATAACCTCATGCTAATCAAATTAGCCTACGTTAGCTCAACCTTTCCGCGGAGGACCCACCGATCCTGTAGAGGTTAACGCACAATCAAACGTGCTGCTACAGTATATGCTGCCATATGCTGCCAGCACGCTCACAAGTGAGCCACTCTGGGCGGCCGAAGCAGCACGAGGCAATTTACCGCGTGCTAGTGTACACCAGCCGTAAGTCTAGACCATCACTTATCGCGGCCTGTCTGTAAGGGACAGATCCAAATTTACTGGGGAGAAGTGGCTGGTCCAACTCAAGGTGTCATAAAAATTAAATGCACCTCCCTCCCCAAAATATATTTCTTTTTCACATGGATCTCCCCTTGTACTGTAAAATAAATTGAACACCCTCCCGCTCATAGAATTAGCTCAAAATAATGTTTACGACCAAAAATAACAATAACTGTAGCGACCCTGTATTTATAAACGTGGATATCAATTTTGCCACTTCAGCATGCTTTTATGGCACTGACGATGCCATGCAGGGCTAATGACCAGAGAAAAGCTCACTCTCCCTACCTGTTTCATTAAACTACAATCAGAGCTAGCTGCAGACAATAATCAGCTAGGGGGAATCAGATTTTCAAAATGTTGATACCATAGTTACAATTAAATAAAATATATGCAATGAATTTTCCACCAACAGGTTTCTGTGCCAATGCACCACACAACCAATAAACAAAGTATACCGACTATGGGCACTTCAATATCATGGTTTGCGTTTTCAACATCACAATAAATAGACTATGTCCATCTCAACAAACAGAAAATACATCCGTCTGTACCTTGTAGACTTACCCAGTACTGAAGGCTTGGCTTGACAATCTCCGAATGTCATTAAACTTTTGTTTTGTAACAGATGTCTCTTTCCATTCATCAATTTTATTTGTCAGTAAAAAAATACATATATACACAAATATTTTTTAAGTGACCGGGATTGCGTAATAAAGTCAGACTTATTTCCATTGTGGTCCTTATTTGTTTTACATAAATACATATACAACTACATAGATACAGACACATTACAGAGATAGAGACTTAAAAATGATCAAACTCCAGATGAGTATGAGGGGGGAGTTGAAGTACAATTCGTACAAGCTTGTTTGGCTGGTAGCTTATTCTTTAGATGCTTGGGGCTGCTGGTGAACCATGATGTGCAGCATAATCGAAGTGGCACTGGACTAGCGCACTTGCCAGAGTCTTTAGGGTATCGATAGCTAAGTTTCCATCCAACTGGCAACATATTTTCCTGCAAATATTTTAAATACACCTTTTATTTATGTCAGATGGCTACTGCATCTGTCATACAGATATAGATGTACAGAATGAGGCTAATTCGTATATTTTCAATCAGAATATTTTGCATAAAGATAAGCATTATATTGTTTGATTATAGGAGTATGTATTGTAGGCCTGAAACAGACTTCCTCACCTGAAGTTGAACTGTAGCCATATCATAGACCTGCAGTAGCTAAAGCTTAATAATCGCCACACCCTACCAAACCTTCACAAACGTTTCGAAACTTTATTAGAGTAATATCAAAAGTAAGTCAAGCCGCTGTTCATAGGGAAAATACGAAAAGAAGAGCACATGTAAACCTGGGGGAAAAAATCCACTACCCTCCCGTGCCTAGTAAAAAAACTACACAACCCTCCCCAAAGCAAAAGAAAAAGTTTGACAACCCTCCCCTATTTTGGACCACCCCTCCCCCCAGTAAATCTTGTTTGATAAAATATAGATTTTGGCCTTTACTACTAAAGCCCAAAGAAACGCAATGAATAACACATTCATAAATGGCAAAAAGGACAGTCAAATAAATAAAAAGGACAGTCAATAAATCATAAGAAACAAGGTTTTGAAGTGTCTGTCCTAAATCTAGGAGATATAAAAAAAGTCAGGATATATTTTATTTTACAAATATTTAACCCCTTTTTTGGATAGGCACAAAACTACCTTCAGACTTCCATCGTGTTCGTGCAAATCTCCCCTTTCCATAGAGTGGTCATAATAGTTTGACCATAGAGTGGTCATAATAGTAGCAACCGTTCGGATGCTACAGACGTTTACCTGAGAAGACCTGCTACCTTTAACCACAGATGCGAAAGTGTGACACTGGCAGAGGCTGTAGATTGAGACGTATCCAATGCAAAAAACAGATACTGTATCTCTAGCTTAAACTGACTGATTTTCATTGGAATGTCTTGTTATTTAACTTAAATTGACGCACCGGCGTGTCAATCGTATCTAGGGGGTTGAACTCCAACCCCCTCTGTTGGCATTTTCTAAACAATGCTTAATTTATAAATCTATAGGTGCCGGAAACAAAAAGTGAGTGCAAGAGCAGGGTGATCTTTGGAGCTCTGAGGTACTGGAAACACATGAGAAAAAAATCACATTTTCGAACATTGCATGCATATCATCGAATTGGCATAGAGCAGTAGAGTAGAGGCACTTACAGAAGTTGCAGACATAGAAAACTTTTTAAGTGATTTCCGACTTTAGTGAGTACAAAACGACTGGGAAATCGGCAAAAAACGAGCTCCGACTAGGAATATTTGTTTTGAACGGTCATCCAAATAGGAATTCCAAGTCAGAAACTTGGGCCTTTTTCTAGAGCTCTGACTTTCCGACGTGAAGATGATCTAACATCATGGTTTGACCTCGTTTTTTCATAGTTCCCAGTTGTCTTGAAAGCACCATAAAACCGAACAAATGATCGAAAATACAGGCTACTTTGACACTGACAAACTGAGAATATGAGATGAATGTAAATATCAATAGCTAGGCCTAGGTGTGTGGAGACACGTATTGTAGGCTACAGTATGAGGAGGAAATTATTGTCCTAAACATGCTTTCCAGTTTCACTGACTCATCCAATGATGTGCAGCTCACTTGCTGGTGATGGCCGATGCGCTAGTTCCAAAAGCCTATCTCTCATATGTTTTACTTTGTAAACAAAGTTCATTCGAGTTGCCTCTTCATTAAACTGTGCGGGTCAATCTGACCCATACCACAATGGACATCATTTTTTTTCAGCAAAGCACAAGGGTTAATGTATGTTTTGCTATCAGTGTATCAATCAAGAAGAACTCAACAAACCTGCTCATGAAAAAAAGCATGTACCAAATCAGGAGATCCTTTCTCATACTGACTTATGTTGATATCATACAGGTATTGACACTATACAGCTAGGTAGCAAGAGAAAATGGGACTGAGACAAACAGCAATGGATCCGGTGGTTTTATGACTTATATCTCTACCCAGCAAATGGCATAGTGCTTCATAGCTGCCTTGCACATTATTTACACCTCTTTTTATTAGGGCAGCTCTGACACATGGTGCTGGTGATTGATGAAAGCTCTTATTCACTCGGTTCTATGGGGTATCCAAAGTGGGCCACAAGCTTTGATTTGGCAGAAAACCTGAGGACACAGAAGGTAATCGGGTTTACTGCCTTTGTTTTTATTCCCAATTAGGAGCAGAAAACGATAAAGTAGAAAGCTAGATTAGAGTAGACGTTTGTCATAAGGCTGGTGGGAAGATGAATGAATGTATTATGTTTTGGTTAATCATGTCACATCACCTGGATTTTAACGTTTATTTAAAGCTTTTTCATCAAACTGTCCCCTTTTCTTTTTATGTAAAATGGTCCAGCACCATCCGCAGACAATTGCATACATTTTTGGTCTAATTCTAATTTCTGGAAAAGTCTTAAAATAAATGTTAAAATCTAGGTCATGTGACATAATTAACCAAAAGACAGAGCCCTAATTATGAGGACCTAGAGGTGAGGCACATCATTGTTTGATGTCACCTAAGCCAAGTACGAAGGCAAATAAAAATCTTATTACAATAATTGGGTTGACCTGGGAGTCAACATGCATCCAATTATTTATATTTTTAATCACATGCAATGTAAATCCCTACAACCGAAATCTAAAATGCTATTCAGTCATGACTGGAATAATGAATTAATTGGAGAAAAAATAGCAAACATACCATTTATGTTTACACACTTAGTCTGCCTTTGTCAACATCCTAGCTATACCAGAAATGACTTCCCTCTGCAAATCAAACATACACTCTGAAAAAACAGAAAGTGTGAAAGTGTGAAAGTGTAAAAGGACCCATTTAGAATTCACCTGGCAAATGTGGGGTGAAATAAATGCGAAACTCTGGAGCTCTCGAGCCGGAGGGACAGTCTGTTGGTGAAATCATGGCCTGAAATCCAGGAGAGATGCATCCTGAGATTTGTGAATGGATTCTGTTTTGGACCTTCTTTTAAGGGTCGAATACTGAACACTTCATCCACTTGAGTCTGGAATTCCTGAAGGATTCTAAGATATTATAACCTTTCAGAAATGTTATAAGATCAGGCCTTGGAAGGCTTCAGGATCGGTGGGTTCCCCACGGGACGGTTGAACTAACGTAGGCTAATGCGATAAGCATAAGGTTGTACGTAACAAGAACATTTCCCAGGACATAGAAATATCTGATATTGGCAGAAAGCTTAAATTCTTGTTAATCTAACTGCACTGTCCAATTTACGGTGGCTATTACAGTGAAAGAATACCATGCTATTGTTTGAGGAGAGTTATGAACTTGAAAAGTTATTAATAAACCAATTAGGCACATTTGGGCAGTCTTAAAACAACATTTTGAACAGAAATGCAATGGTTCATTGGATCCGTCTAAAAATTTGCACATACACTGCTGCCATCTAGTGGCTGCCTTCCAGTGGCTGGAATAATACATTATGGCCTTTCTCTTGCATTTCAAAGATGATGGTACAAAAAAATACCAACATTTTTTGTTTTTTCTTTGTATTTTCTTTTATCAGATCTAATGTGTTATACTCTCCTACATTCCTTTAACATTTCCACAAACTTCAAAGTGTTTCCTTTCAAATGGTACCAAGAATATGCATATCCTTCTTCAGGGCCTGAGCTTCAGGCAGTTAGATTTGGGTATGTCATTTTAGGCAATCATTTTTTTTTAAAAGGCCCAATCCTTAAGTCAAAACCCCATTTTATTTCCAATTACATGTATTTTGTCCTGAACTCCTTTGTCTTCCTAAGGGACAATGTCTTCCAAAGGGACAGACCTACCGAAAATGATCAGAGATATTACTATTCAATCATTAAATCTCGCCCTCAGATTTGATTAACAAATACCAAACATCTCTTTCAGCCCAAGCGTAACTTGTACTGTAAATAAAGAAAAAAATTATGAACACATTCTCTTCAGAATCTCACCTGCTCTAGGCAGTTTCCTTGGTGTTTTGTGTAGGCTGCATACTTAAGTGTTGCCCTGTGTTGCTACTCTGTAAAAGCTTCATAGCTGGGAACAAAAGGCTCATCAATGTTCAGCCGGCACTCTATCACTCCTGTCAATCCTCCCTGCTGGAGAATTTCACTAATACCTCAATGCGTTCCCTCGGTGGGGTAGCAGTAGTGGGTCATGGTTTTCATCTCTATTTTGGGTAGCCATTTTAGAATTTTAATGACTGGATATAATTTAGGCATTGTGTAATGGAATCATGGCTGTTCCATGGGATCACTGGGGGATCCTTTTGATGTACTGTTTTAGTAAACACACTTGATTGGTTTGGGTTGAAAGCTGTTTGGGTTTTATCTAATATGAGTTGAATGGCCTCATTGAAAAATGTTGTGTTTGTCTGTAGCATTTTGTGTTTCTTAGAAGTATGCACAGTAGCTGATTCCTGAGGCAATCTCACCACAGGACCATACAGAAGGGTCCATCTTTTTTGTGAGGAGCATTAAGAATCTGGTTTGAACCAGCTACCATACTGCTCCAACGGTTGTAAACCTGGAGTGTTCTTTAATAGCCATGCAGGCCATCTAAAAGCGAAGACATGGGTTTGGATTCTGTGGGTTCTGTGAAGGTCCTGTGAAGACCGACAGGACATGAGTCACCAGCTCTACACTAGGGATTGTAGATGATGACAATCCTTCTGGATGACTCTATGCATTTTGATCACCACATGGGCTTCTGGATCCAAAGGATCTAATGTGTGTTGAAGTGGCCTGAAAATGGCTAACATGGCTTATTGAGAACACAGGCTCTGGTGAAAAGGACCTCTACCACAACATGTTAGCATTAAATAGTCATTGTAATTAACATCTGCATCCAACTTTCTTCCCACCAACAACTCCCCTGTGACCACTTATTATTGTCACGCAAGTTATGTGTTACGACGGTACTTTATACATGCAAGATTGTGCAGTTTTATACATTAGAGATTCTACACTCTCCTCTAAGTGGGTATGGTGTGGTTGAGGCCAGCCTTCGAAATGGAAGTCTTTAAAGTCTCTGGATTCTGTTCTTCCGCTTTGGCAGGATTCCCAACTCACTAAAGCAATTCCCAGGGGTCCCCTGAAATGTATAATCATCTGTTTCATGGAAAATAAACACACATTTTCACTTGGGAACTCTGCAAGAGCTAGCTTTTGCTCTCTGAACAGGACAGTACCCTCTATATAGATTATTTTAGGGTCACTTTAGCTGGTCCTTCGAGGTGTAATCAAATGCTCCATTTAGAACGCTTTTTTTCTGCTGTGGTTTCATTCAGATACTGTTCTCTAACAAGGAAGAAAGCGAAGTGTTTAACCTTATAAGGGATATGATGGATTTTGTCTGTGCAGAATCTCTGTTTTTCAAGACAAGGAGCAGCATTTGTCTTAGACTCTTATCATGGTTCTGGTGTCTTTTACAGTGACATTGTCCATTTCTTTGGACATTGTGCTGGAACTGGTGTCAGTTTCAGAAAGACGTTTTTGCTCGTGGGTGTGAAGAGGGTGTGTCCTTTTCTGTCCAATGAGGTGCAATTTGTGGGGACCCATGAGACCCCTTAGAAATTGTGTGCAGCTGTAGGCCTAACTCACCAAAACACCTCGTTCTCTGCTTTACAATAAATCAGCCGGAAATTACACAAAAACTGTTGCAACTTAGAGCATGTTTGGGACCAAAATGTTTATATATTTCTGACAAGCTCTTTAGTCTGCTCCTAAGGGCTAAAAATAAAGACATTTGATCAAAGTCGAAAGGGAGGTCTGTCTCCTGGTAAGACCCTTTTTCTCTGAGAGTGTTTGAAACAAGACCTTGAGACTCACCAATCATGGGCTGTTGTGTGCAGGAGAGAAAGAGATAATCATCAAGATTAGATTGGGTTCAGGCATGAGGCTGGAGAATGGCCGCCTGCACGCTCCACTTGGGGAGGAATGAATAGAGAGGAACTAGAGGGGCAAGACTGCATTTCAACGTTTTTCAGACACTGAGGGAATTGCTGGAAACACTATTGAAATAATTGTCTCCATATGTGGAATGGCTTCCCAAGATAGCTTTGCTGCCAGGTTTTTTTTCCCTTTTGGTTATGTGCGTCGAAAACATAATGTTTGTAGTGTAGTGAAACCTTATGAGCCCGAGCCTCCCTCCCAGTTCAGAGCTCTGCTACAGATAATACCACAGTCACGTGGACATGGTGCAGGCAAAGCTCTTCCATATGTTTGTGCTCATGCTTTTCTTTCAAGATTTATGAATGAATAAGCTTCAATCAGTTCCAAGTCCTAGCCAATGATATGCTCATGTTTGGAATTTCAGCCCGGAATGTCAACTTTTTGTGATATTTCCTGAAGTATTGATGGGTTTTTTTCAACAAGAAGGAATTGCAAACTTGTGTTAGCCCAGTAACCAGTGTCTAACCCTCTCTGTTTTTTGATTAAACCACAGATGAGAATTCTAGCTTGTGTTTGTATTAACATTTCAATGCATTTATAGTATGTTCCTTTAAAGCAAAAACGTATGCACTGTGCCAACCAACATAACAGCATTATGTGTGCACAATGTGCATGACTTGTTCTTATGTGTGTTTTCTCCTGAGCCATTGCTGTGTTTCACATGCAGGAGGCGTCCTGCACTCTTCGTGGTGTAGTACACGTATGGAATGACTATGGCCCATACGGTCCACGCCGGGGCTTGCATAGGCTTTAAGCTGAGCCCCCCATCCTCTTGAGGGTAGAGTAACAGTAGCACTATGACTAAGTCTGAGCATCCATAAGTGAGCACATTCAACAGTTCTTGTCACTGTTTTCCCGTCCTCACACTATGCCAACACAGCATTAGCACATTAGCATTCAGAGAGAGAGAGAGAGAGAGAGAGAGAGAGAGAGAGAGAGAGAGAGAGAGAGAGAGAGAGAGAGAGAGAGAGGCAGGGAAACAGCAAGAGAGAGAGAGGAGAGAGAGAGGGGGGGGGCAGGGAAACAGCAAGGGAGAGAGAGAGGAGCGAGAGAGAGAGAGAGAGAGACAAAGACAAAGTAATGTCATTGCTGAATTCACTTTATGTTTGCTATTTCATGCAGCCACAGAATAGAAAGAAGCTAAACAAATAATTTTGTATTCAAATGTTGCCGTTGTTTAAAGTTCAGAGATATCATTCACTCAAAGTAATGAGTCTGGGTGTGTAAGTATGACTCCAGGATCAAATGGTGAAGAGCAAGGACATGCAAAATCCATCAGATTGACAGTTAATGAAGCATGCAACACTGATACCAAATTACATTTTTAGAAGATAAAAAGTCATCCCATTGTGAGAGAGAGAGAAAGCGAGAGAGAGAGAGAGAGAGAGAGAGAGAGAGAGAGAGAGAGAGAGAGAGAGAGGAGAGAGAGAGAGAGAGAGAGAGAGGAGAGAGAGAGAGAGAGAGAGAGAGAGAGAGAGAGAGAGAGAGAGAGAGAGAGAGATGCTGACACATTCAGTAGGTCTACTGTAAAATTTACACCATGTCATACGCTTCATAGATTGCTTCAGCTGGATAAAAGTCTGTTTTTGTTAGTTGAATACCTCTACAGTTTATGCAGCTAGGTCTACTACAGTACAGCTCACACACATACAGTATCATGCATATCAATGTATTTAGTCATGGTCATTGATCATATTAACCTGAACTATTGGTTAGCATTTTTCTTTGCACATCACAGTCACTGGAAAGCGAGGGGGAACGGGTAGGCTAGGCTCAGTTAATCTGATCTTGTTCATCTAAACACAAATCATTCATCTCAGTGATTGACAGTATACAGGTATTATTTATTGAAATTAGATTAAATCTAGTCATGATCAGTTTCATATATTTCATTCAGGTAAATTTCGTAGATTGGCTTGATAGTGGTATTGACGTTGTTGGTTGTCTAGGAAGCAAAACACATCGTTCACTTTTGGGGAAACTTGTCCAGCCTATTGGAAGCTAGCTATCGTTAGTTCAAATAAAACACAATTATATACTAACATGAAAGTGCAATTGGAAACTATAAAGGATAAACCCACCATAGTGATGTCGGTGAAGAAGTTATGAATGAAGTCCTAGGCGGAGGGTTTTCGGTGAAAAGATTGTGTCCCTAGAGACAGAGGCACTGAGGAATCATGGGCAGTTTGGGGCACCCAATCACCAGCCTCGTCTCCCTGGGTGCCCCTTAAAGGCTCAGTGCAGTCAGAAACGTGATAGAACAAACAGACAAACATGTTTCCTCTGCTGAAGGTAGCTACCAGTCCAGCAATGACTACAATGGCAAAGGCAAAATTGATTGAGAGTGTGATTCCAGAAGATATGTGATTTAGCTGATGGCTTCCCTTACGAAAAAAGATTGCAGTACACTGGACCACAGAGTACTACCTAGAGATGCCTCGGACATGATATAAACAAGCCCAAATTCCCCCAGGGTGAAATTCCCTTTTATGATTGTCCTATACATCAGTTGGGGTCTCTATAAGCTTCAATATTAGATTCTAAACCTAGCATGAAAGTGCATCCTTGTAGCTGTGTGGGCTAATATAGTCAAAATGTTTGCCTTGGGATACGGTGGGCCAATGACAATGGGGTAAGTACAGAACAAAAAAAAGAGTTTTGGTGAGGTGTTAAGTCTGTGTTCGAAAATTATTAAAATACATGATTATACGAATAAAATACAAAAAAGATGATTTTGTTTAATTGTGTTTAGGAAATAAAGATAGACATGGTTTTAAAAAGGTAGTGGTAATATTTAATTCAGTACAGAAATTTGTAGGTGATTTGTCCCAAAGCTCAACTTAACTCATACTTTTTTGGACAAGCTATGTTTTCAACAATGTAATATTTACATGAATTCTAAATATTTTCCCGGGGATAGACAACCCCCCTGACAACCCCACGTTTCCACATACACAAACTTTGTATAAAATATTTTGAGTTAGTACATTTAAAACAGCATCAGATCTTCAACATTATATCCATTTTCAGAAAAAAACTGTAGCCTGGGCAACACCTCCTACTGGAGAATTGATCTATGTACAGCTATCGTTTGGTCTCCCTTAGAGAGCTTGGGACCATAATGTTCTATCTGCAAGATATTTGGCTTTAAAGTTCTGAACCCTAAATGTGTTTGAATGGTATCAGCAAGTTTGATCTTGTATTTTTTTTAACTTAACAACACGAATTGGGGGTATTTAGAGTACTATATACAGTGCCTTCGGAAAGTATTCAGACCCCTTTACTTTTTCCACATTTTGTTACGTTACAGCCTTATTCTAAAAAGTATTATTAAATAAAACATTTTCCTCAGCAATCTACACACAATACCCCATAATGAGAAAGCGAAAACAGGTTTAAAGAAACAGAAATACATTATTTACATAAGTATTCAAAACCTTTGCTATGGGACTCGAAATTGAGCTCAGGTGTATCCTGTTTCCATTGATCATCCTCGAGATGTTTCTGCAACTTGATTGGAGTCCACATGTGGTAAATTCAATTAATTGGACATGATTTGGAAGGCACACACATGTCTATATAAGGTCCCACAGTTGACAGTGCATGTCAGAGCAAAAAACAACCCATGAGGTTGAAGGAAATGTCCGTAGAGCTCCGAGACAGGAATGTGTCAAGGCACAGGTCTGGGGAAGGATACAAAAAATATATTCAGCATTGAAGGTCCCCAAGAACACAGTGGCCTCCATCATTATTAAATAGATGTTTTTATTTTTTATTTTACTAGGCAAGTCACAAATTCTTGTTTACAATGACAGCCTACCCATGCGCTGCCCTATTGGACTCCCAATCACAGCCAGTTGTGATACAGCCTGGAATCAAACCAGTGTCTGCAGTGACACCTCAAGCACTGAGATGAAGCACATTAGACCACTGCGCCACTCAGGAGCCACTCAAGATTGGATAAGTTTGGAACAGTAAAACTCTTCCTAGAGCTGACCGCCTGGCTAAACTGAGCAATTGGGGGAGAAGGGCCTTGGTCAGAGAGGTGACCTAATGGTCACTCTGACAGAGCTCTAGAGTTCCTCTGTGGAGATGGGAGAACCTTCCTGAAGGACAACCATCTCTGCAGCACTCCACCAATCAGGCCTTTATGGTAGAGTGGCCAGACTGAAGCCACTCCTCAGTAAAGCCACATGACAGCCCCCTTGGAGTTAGCGAAAAGGCACCTAAAGACTCTCAAACAAGACTCTCTGGTCTGATGAAACCAAGATTGAACTTTTTGACCTGAATGCCAAGCATCACGTCTGGAGGAAACCTGGCACCATCCCTAAGGTGAAGCATGGTGGAGGCAGCATCATGCTGTGGGGATGTTTTTCAGCGGCAGGGACTGGGAGACTGGTCAGGATCGAGGCAAAGATAAACGGAGCAAAGTTCAGAGAGATCCTTGATGAAAACCTGCTCCAGAGTGCTCAGGACCTCAGATTGGGTCAAAGGTTGACCTTCAAATTGTCACATCCTGACCAGCAGAGGGAGCAATTGGATTCGTTTTGGTCAGGATGTGGCAGGGTTTTTGTGTGTGTGAATGGTTGTGTTGGTGATTAGGACTCCCAATTGAAGGCAGGTGTGTTGAGTTGCCTTTGATTGGGAGTCCTATATAGGAGTGTGTGTTTTTCTTTGGGGTTGTGGGTAATTGTTTCTGTTCAGTGTGTTATGCTGTCAGTACTGTTGAGCTGTCGGTATTTTCTTGTTTTGTAGTGTTCCAGTGATTTTTTTTATTTTTATTAAATGATGCTGAACACTAACTCTGCTGCATTTTGGTCCCTTTCTGAAGACAGCTGTGACACAAATAGGACAACGACCCCAAGCACATAGCCAAGACAATGCAGAAATGGCTTCAGGATAAGTCTCTGAATGTCCTTGAGTGGCTCAGCCAGAACCCGGACTTGAACCCGATCGAACGTCTCTGGAGAGACCTGAAAATAGCTGTTAAGCAACGCTCCCCATCCAACCGGACAGAGCGTGAGTGGATCTGCATAGAAGAATGGGAGAAACTACCCAAATACAGGTGTGCCAAGCTTGTAGCATCATACTCAAGGTTGTAATCGCTGCCGAAGGTGCTTCAACAAAGTACTGAGTAAAGGGTCTGAATACTTATGTAAATATGACATTTCAGTTTTATATTTCTTTATAAATTAGCAAACATTTCTAAACCTGTTGTTGCTTTGTCATTATGGGATATTGTGTGTAGATTGATGAAGAAAAAAAACTATTTTATAATAAGGCTGTAACGTAACAAAATGTGGAAAAAGTTAAGAGGTCTGAATACTTTCCGAATGCACTAAAAGTAGAGAACATTGAACAGAACAAGGCCATGTCGATCTACATTTTGACTAAGATGCCAATAGAACATTATAGTCCCAAGCTGTCGATTTGTCACTGACTGTTACTTATCTGCTATTGTGAGAAATATTGTTGAGAGATCTTCACTTAAAAACTAAATAGACTTACTGTTGCTATCGAAGTCAATCCATTGGGTAGGTTTAACAGAGCAATGACGCTATTTAGGCCTATAGCATTTATAAAGTCATCAGCTATTGTTTCAATTCAACAGAAAATAACCAATACAACAGGCCTAGGGTTTCAAGCTCTGGTTGATTTCAAAGGTAATGATATTTTAGTGAAATCAGCGTCTCCATCTCAATCTAAAGTCAAAGTTAAAGAACAGGACTGAATAAAATAATACTTGAAGTGCATTTAATTTTTCATGTGATTTAGTCGTATTCTTTAACTTAGATTTTTGGTTGAGATGGAGATTCGAATCCAACTGATCAATTATTCATTTGTAGACAAACTGGAATTATGGAACTATCCAAGCAGAATATAAATCTCCTTCAAAATGTTGATATTTGGTTGCGTTGACAACTAAACAAAATTCAATACCACTTTTGAAATACAATAAACAGCCTTTTAACTTGTCGGCAATTTAATTAATGATATGTTGGATTCATGTCTCCCGGCTCCAACTCAACCAAAAATAAAAGTTAAAGAATGGGATTAACCTGTTATGGCTAGGGGGCAGTATTTTCACGGCTGGATAAAAAACGTACCCGATTTAATCTGGTTACTACTCCTGCCCAGTAACTAGAATATGCATATAATTATTGGCTGTGGATAGAAAACACTCCAAAGTTTCTAAAACTGTTTGAATGGTGTCTGTGAGTATAACAGAACTCAAATGGCAGGTCAAAACCTGAGAGATTCCTTTACAGGAAGTGGCCTGTCTGACCATTTATTGTCTTTCTTTGACATCTCATTCAATTACAAAGGATCTCTGCGGTAACGTGACACTTCCCACGGCTCCAATAGGCTCTCAGAGCCCGGGAAAAACCTGAATGTCGTCATTCCAGCCCCAGGCTGAAACACATTATCGCCTTTCTCAAGTGGCCGATCAAGGGACTGTGGGCTTAGGCGCGTGCACTGGCCGCCCCCGTCTTTGTGTTTTTTCCTCTGTTTGCCGAAAAGGAGATTCCCGGTCGGAATATTATCGCTTTTTTACGAGATAAATTGCATCAAAATTTATTTTAAACAGCGGTTGACATGCTTCGAAGTACTGTAATGGAATATTTAGAATTTTTTTGTCACGAAATGCGCCATGCGCGCGACCCTGATTTACCATTTCGGATAGTTCCTGGAACGCACGAACAAAACGCCGCTATTTGGATATAACGATGGATTATTTTGGACCAAACCAACATTTGTTATTGAAGTAGCAGTCCTGGGAGTGCATTCTGACGAAGACAACAAAAGGTAATCAAACTTTTGTAATAGTAAATCTGATTTTGGTGAAGGCTAAACTTGCCGGGTGTCTAAATAGCTAGCCCGTGATGCCTGGGCTATGTACTTAGAATATTGCAAAATGTGTTTTCACCAAAAAGCTATTTTAAAATCGGACATATCGAGTGCATAGAGGAGTTCTGTATCTATAATTCTTAAAATAATTGTTTACTAAAGTAATTTAGTAAATTCACCGGCAGTGTTCGGTGGGAATGCTAGTCACATGCTAGTCACATGCTAATGTAAAAAGCTGGTTTTTGATATAAATATGAACTTGATTGAACAAAACATGCATGTATTGTATAACATAATGTCCTAGGGTTGTCATCTGATGAAGATCATCAAAGGTTAGTGCTACATTTAGCTGTGGTTTGGGTTTATGTGACATTATATGCTAGCTTGAAAAATGGGTGTCTGATTATTTCTGGCTGGGTACTCTGCTGACATAATCTAATGTTTTGCTTTCGTTGTAAAGCCTTTTTGAAATCGGACAGTGTGGTTAGATTAACGAGAGTCTTGTCTTTAAAATGGTGTAAAATAGTCATATGTTTGAAAAATTGAAGTTTTTGCATTTTTGAGGAATTTGAATAACGCGCCACGGGATTACACTGGCTGTTGAGTAGGTGGGACGCAAGCGTCCCACCTAGCCCATAGAGGTTAAAAGAGTGGCTCAGATGGAACTATACAAGCAGTAGATAGATCTCCTTTAAATGTTGATATTTGGTAGCGTCGTCAACCAAATACAATTCAATATTACATTTGTAATACAGTAAATAGCCTAAAGTTAACGCTATCTTAAAAGTATTGTAGCATTCAACCCTAAAATGAGTAACACATCCATGGCCACATTTTGAGGTTACTGTAACTATACATTTTTTTTCTTATGTAATCACAAAGTGTGCATGTTCAAGATAGCATACATACTGTAGGTCATTGCAGGGCTGTGGAGATCTTTACAATGCTGTAATAAACTGCACAGAATCTCAAACGGCGTTGATCACTAACACCATGTACTTTAATGTAAACTCAACTGAAATCCAGGTCATATGGTTCTGCAATTAGATGAAGCACAGTGATAACACATCAACTATTGTATAAATAAACCAAATATCTGACGTTGTATTCCCATTTGAATTTGGTGTGGTTTTAAATGGTTGAAAGTGCAATGATAGACATACAGTTGAAGTCAGAAGTTTACATATACCTTAGCCAAATACATTTAAACTCAGTTTTTCACAATTCCTGACATTTAATCCTAATAGAAATTCCCTGTCTTAGGTCAGTTAGGATCACCACTTTATTTTAAGAATGTGAAATGTCAGAATAACAGCAGAGAATTATTTATTTCAGCTTTTATTTCTTTCATCACATTCCCAGTGGGTCAGAAGTTGACATACACTCAATTAGTATTTGGTAGCATTGTCTTTAAATTGTTTAACTTGGGTCAAACATTTCGGGTAGCGTTCCACAAGCTTCCCACAGTAAGGTGGGGGAATTTTGGCCCATTCCTCCTGACAGAGCTGGTGTAACTGGGTCAGGTTTGTAGGCCTCCTTGCTCGCACATGCTTTTTCAGTTCTGCCCACACATTTTCTATAGGGTTGAGGTCAGGGATTTTTCCTCCAAACATAACGATGGTCATTATGGCCAAACAGCTATATTTTTGTTTCGTCAGACCAGAGGACATTTCTCCAAAAAGTATGGTCGTTGTCCCCATGTGCAGTTGCAAACCGTAGTCTGGCTTTTTTATGGCGGTTTTGGAGTAGTGGCTTCTTCCTTGCTGAGCGGCCTTTCAGTTTATGTCGATATAGGACTTGTTTTACTGTGGATATAGATACTTTTGTACCTGTTTCCTCCAGCATCTTCATATGGTCCTTTGCTGTTGTTCTGGGATTGATTTGCACTCTTCACACCAAAGTACGTTCATCTCTAGGAGACAGAACACGTCTCCTTCCAGAGCGGTATTTTTCCCAAGGATGAACCAGACTTATGGAGGTCTACAATTTTTTTTCTGAGGTCTTGGCTGATTTCGTTTGATTTTCCTATGCTGTCAAGCAAAGAGGCACTGAGTTTGAAGGTAGGCCTTGAAATACAGGTACACCTCCAATTGACTGAAATGTTAATTAGCCTATCAGAAGATTAAAAAGCCATGATATAATTTTCTGGAATTTTCCAAGCTGTTTAAAGGAACAGTCAACTAGTGTATGTAAACTTCTGACCCACTGGAATTGTGATACAGTGAATTATAAGTGAAATAATCTGTCTGTAGACAATTGTTGGAAAAATTACTTGTGTCATGCACAAAATAGATATCCTAACCGACTTGCCAAAACTATAGTTTGCCAACAAGAAATTTGTGGAGTGGATGAAAAACGAGTTGTAATGACTCCAACCTAAGTGTATGTAACCTCCAACTTCAACTGTGTGGGTGACAACTAAACGAAAAATCAGACATTGTTTTTCCATTGGAATTTGGTTTTGCTTTTAGATGTTTGAAAGCCTAGTGATAACACATTGGAAATTCAAATCACTTTTGGCTGTCTTTTTGAGTGGGTTGTAATCTCATTGCTCAACATCTCAACCAAATATTACCCAATTATCCACGTTGAAATGACATGGTGTACGCAGTGAGTTTTGCCATACCTGCATATTTTTATACTAGCAATATTAGTTACATTTGGGTCAGGTAAAGACATAAGACTGCCTGTATCAAAGAATAACATTTGTTCCAAAGAATACTAGCAGTGAAGCATTAAGGCGCTTACACAGGGGCCGCAACAAACGGCAATTGAACCGCGAGAAAATCTGTCTTCCGTGTGGAGACCAGCGTTCACAGTTGTTGTCAGCTCGAATTTTGTATTTAAAACATTGTTTGAATGGTTGACAAGATGAACTTTGCTCATTGGTCAACCATGCACAGAGGCCTCTCAAGACTTCTGCTAAATGTTATCTTTTGGCGCCACGAACTGAGCTGCTCGCAAAACTGCTTGCGTTTTGCTGCCTGTCGCCCTACTCCCAGATAACGGCTCGTGTACACTAGCACAAGGTAAAGTGCCGCTTCGGCCGCCCAGAGTGGCTCTCTTGTGTGCGTGCTGGCAGCATATGGCAGCATATAGCAGCACATTCGATTGTGCATCAAGAATTCAGCATAGAAGTTTGTATGATGGTCTGGTTATTAAAAGGGTAAATAGTTTAATCCATTCTCCATTTCATGAATTTATTCACAGGTACATAGTAATATACTCTAAACCGCTCTGGTGACAAACAAACTTTGCTGCCCTGTTTCCAATCGTCCACATGGCTGGGAGAACCTATTCAAGTCACGCTAAGTAAATACATTTCAAAACATTTAAAAAAATGATGAATTATTAGCTAACTAGCTACAGTGCAGGCTAACTAAAATGAGCTGCTAACGTAGCTAGCTAGCAATCTAGCCAACTTGACATACTATATAGATAGCTAGTTAAGTTAATACAATTTTACCAGCTACCTAACTTCATATTAGCTAGCCATCTTTATGTATTTATCACTGTAAAAAATGAACTCCAAATGCATTTGTAGGTAGCTAGCTAGCAGCCATGGAGGAGGGTGAAAGTAGGATAGCAGCCCGACCTGTCAAAGTGAGAAAGTAGGCTATTCTGGATAGGGCAGGTACTTTTGTGTAGTTCCAGTCCCTAGAAGGGAGGACGGAGATAATACTAACATAATATTCAGTGCGGTCTAATTTAAGTGTAATAAAGTCTGTTCCTTGTGAGGTTTTCTTTCCTGTGAGAACTGTGAAAGCCTGTCTGCAGATGAAGAGGGCCCAATGAAGAGCTGTGGTTCTCAGTCCTGGGGGCTCAAAGGGATGCACATTTTTGTTTTTGTCTTACTGTAGCACTACACAGCTGATTCAAAAGATCAAGTCTTCGTCAAGCTTCAAGTGGTATTTATGTATTCATTTGTGATGCTATCCTTGATATGATCCTGCTATTGTCACATGCTGCACATGTGTGTGCACATGCATCTATCTATCCAATGTTATCATGATTTGTTATAAGGGATATTGAACTTTAGTAATCTACAATGACCTGGTGATGTAAAAGTCTAATAATGACTTTCTTCCATATTCCTACTGATACCTTGTAACTGGAGGTTCCTTCAATACGATTGCCTACAGTTACCGTGTAGGGCACTGCAATTTTGGGTGAATTTAGGCAGTTGAAGGCTACCTGTGTCCTGCATAACTTCGTGAGGATGGACACGAGGACCAGCAGTGGATCTGCAGCTCACCGCCATGTGCCAGAGGAGAGGTCTGCTGCTCTGCAGGATGTTTCAAGGATAGGGGCCAACAACGCAGCACGGGAGGCAATCCATGTGCGGGTGAGATTCCATTTCCTACTCCTTCGAAGAGGGTGCTGTTCCAACACCATAGACTACACTATGCACAACCAAATGCTCTTTTAAAAGACATCCACATTGCAATAAGAGTATTCTTCCATTTGTTTAGCTATGTCAACTGCAGTTAATAAATTCCCATTTTCTTTCCTTTTGATTTCTACTTCTCAGGTGAGGGTGTGTTTAGGTAAAAACAAAACAGGCTCTTTTAAGAGTCACCCATATTGAAAAATTTAGAACAATTAAACACCCTATCACTTGCACCTACAGACTTGTGTATCAATCTGATTGATGGATTGTGTTGTGCACGCTCAGGTGTATAACTGTGGCTCCTTCCATCTTCAAAGAGGACCAACTATGGAGAATAGTAAGACACTTCATAATTTCTACTTATATAACTGCGCTATATTGTTTGTCCTCATGTGTCTGTGCTTGTTTTTCAGTATAAAGTTCTCTGCAGCCACTTGGTGTGGACACCAGGTGAGACCACACACATAGATTCCTGTTGAACATTGCCTCTTTAACTACCTTATTTTCTCAATAACAGTCTCTCTTCCTTCACTTCCCCCCTCTCCCCCCTTCTCCCTAAATCCTCTATAGTAGGTTATATCAGCTGTGTCGGTGAACCCGTCCCGCATCTGAACTTGCTGACACATAGAGGGCACAGCATTATCATAGGTGAGAGGTCACTTGGTCGGGTCAACAGGAAGTATTATTAAAGAGATGCTTTACATTGAAATACAGATAGAGATGTAAAGAGTAGCAGTCCCAGAGTTCATGATACAAGGTCCGTTTTCCATTTCACCTCCTGATGTCTATGATGACTGACAGTGTTAGCATGATTACGCCTTGAGTATTTTTATTCTATCTGTCTCTCGTCCGCAGGTATATTTTGACGTGAGAGAGGGTGCTAACCCCCAGCCTCGTCATCACCATCTCACCCGCTCTTAAGATAACCTTCGGGCCAACTGGGTGCCCAAGGCTGTCAGGAGACTCCACTAGAGACACTAATATGGAATTGTGATGAACGGAGAGAATATTAGGGTAGCACTGTGATTCATGAATCAAATGCTGTCTTCCCTGCTCCTCTGTTCTTACCTCTTTCCCTTTGTTACCTTCCTTCCTCTGTTTTTATAATGCACACCAGAGCTTCATTGAAGTACAGATTGAACTTGCATTTAGAATATAATATTATATTTATAATGCATGCATTATGTATTTAAAACACTTGGATAATGACGTTTTCAAGAAAGTGTTTCGCATTCTATTCGGGGTTGAAATTAAGTCTCTCATTTGATGAAATACTACACCTCTCCTGTGTCCTCAGATCAATGCAGATGAAGGGAGTTTGATACTGAGATTAACCAGTTTTAGAGTATTTCTATGATGCATAGGAAGTGTAGTGTATTGTTTTTAAAAATTCTGTTTCTGTATATATGAATTACAAATCAGCCTTTAACTACTTAAATCATGTGTCTAGTCTATTGCATAGTTACAATGAGTAACCATTGATGTCCCAGGACCAGGATTGGTAAACACTGTCAAAGTATATAATTGTAATACATACATGCAGACACAGCATCATTCAAAGAATGGAGTTTGGTATTCCTGGTATTGGATATGACTGAAAAAGAATGTCTCACATACCTGAACCGCACCTTTATTTACCAAGGTAGAGCACATGATCAGTGAATATAAAAAATGTACAGGCTACAATGTGGGGATCTCATGCTTGGTAATACCTACATGTATATAGGACTTACATCCTTGGCACAATAAAGTTATATTAAATTCTACTCAATCTATAGGCTTCATTAATGCCATTCAGACTGTTTTGATAGTTGATAAAACAGGCCTCCCGAGTGGCACAGTGGTCTAAGCTACTGCATCGCAGTGCTAGCTGTGCCACTAGAGATTCTGGGTTCGAGTCCAGACTCTGTCGTGACTGGGAGACCCATGGGGCAGTGCACAATTGGCCCATTGTTGTCCAGGGGAGGGTTTGGCCATCAGGGATGTCATTGTGCACTAGCGACTCCTTTGGTGTGCCGTGTGCAGTGCACGCTGACACGGTCGCCAGGTGCATGGTGTTTCCTCCGACAGTGGCTTCCGGGTTAACTGGGCATTGTGTCAAGAAGCAGTTTGGCTTGTTTGGGTTGTGTTTCGGAGGACGCATGGCTCTCGACCTTCGCCTCTCACAAGTCCGTACGGGAGTTGCAATGATGAGACAAGACTGTAACTACAAATTGGATACCATGAAATTGGGGAGAAAATGGGTTTTATAGCTAGCTGCTGAACTAATATTTATACTAAACATTTTAGGGTCCATACACAGATCGGCTACATAGCTAGCTACACATCCATAGGCATACAGGTATTTTTAATCTCCACTACACAATAAGCAGGAAAATAGTTAGCTAGCTATGTTACTTCGGCTTTATTGCATGGGAAATATCATCAAGGCAAGCTTACAAAATTGTACATTAAATTTGCAGTAAAGGCTTTATCTAGCTAGATTCTTTACATCCATTGTTTCACAAGACGTCAGCCTAAAACAATATCATACTCATGTCACAACACCCATAAAGCTAGCTAGCTAGCTGGCCAATGTTAGCTAGTCAGCTAGCTTGCTAAATAGCAATTTTTGTAAATTAACCCTACGGATAAGAAAATATATACCTTGTATTTGCCCATTTAATAACCAGACCTTCATACAAACTTGCTATGCTGAACTCTTAAACCCACTCAAGACAGACAAAGAATCAAGTGAAAACAGCCCAAACTTTATTTTGTCTTGTTAGACCTTTCAGAAAGAAGAAATTCAAAAACATTTGATTTCAAAACTCTATATTTAAGAATTATTTGTTAAACATATTTCCTTTCTCACAAACAAGCATTTTCAGTTTGGAGCTCATTTTTGAGTGTCTGTGTCAGAGATCTGCTGCTCTCTCACTGAGAAGGAGAAGCTTGGGAAAGCTCCTTTTCACCCAAACATAATTATAAAAGTGCAACCAGAACCAGTCAAAACTAAATACATCAGAGACACTTGTTTATTTTGGACCTGTGCAAATATCTATACACATGAAAGACTCAGGGTCAAAATAACCTACAGCATCGTGCTTGTATACAAAATCTACACAGACATTCCACAACACATCAGTGTGTCCACATTTTGAAGTTAGGTTCATGACCCTAAATGGGGAAAAGTTGTTTAATTTCATGGAGAAAAAGAGAGGTTAACTAGTTAACTAGTAATTCAAAAGTGGAAATGGGTCAAATTGACCCGCAACATAATAGGAGGGTTAAGTAACACACACATTTATTGGAATGTGCTTTACCAGGTGAGCTAACTTCAGCCATTGTCCACCTGTTGTGGATATTAAAGATGACCATTAATCCCCCGAGGATAGGTCAATGTAAACAAACTGTCACAGAGAGCTTTTTCTTATCACATGCAATGTTTCAAAACACAGAAGCTAGTGGGTATACCTAGTGATATCCATATAGTTACCATAGTGATATACGTCCAACTGTCAGCTTTCCTAGGCAGGTGGAATGTACTTTACACCGTGCTGCACAAGTGTTTTCCCATAACACAATGGAAATGTCATACAGGGACATGCAGAGCTACAACTCTATTCACTGGAGAAGTGGCCCTGGGGAACGTAGGAGGAAACCCCCTTCGATAACAAACAATGCACTCCGCTTCCCTTGACGTCTCTGAAGTGTGAACTTAGCGTGTGTATATATGATTGTAATGAAAGCAGGAAGGAAGCCAATGGTTTTGTAAATGACCAGCGAGTGATGTTTGCAAACCTGGATAATTGCAGTAGCTCGCGAGGTGATAGGGAGAGTAGCGACCCTTTCGCGGGGTTTCACCCCACTCCCGCTGACACAGCATGGGTGATGTATTTATGGCACAAAGCAATTTTCTTGAGGAAATACTTATGACAATCACTTTCGGTGTAACGCAGAGAGCCATTCAATCATGCTGGAAGTGGACAATATTCAGTTCCCAATGGAGGGGGAGCTTTACAGTGTTTACACCACACAAGAAGTCCCTTGCCTTTATAGAAAGGAAATTGCTCCTAGAGTGCCACTGCCACAAAACTGATATCGAAATAATTACAAGCAAGCACTCATAGAGTGAGGAAACATAGAGAAAGTGTCTCAGGAATGTGAGATAATTTGTGATACTGCAACAGTGAATGCACTTAAAAGCTTAACATCTTTGTGAAAGTAGGGCACCTGCTTTCCCAATCATTCAACTTTCTCAGTTTTGGGGAATAGGGGTCTGACACTCCTATACCTTCCATTTCAAGTGCTCAGGCCTTTAACGTCTTCGATTCACAAAATCAGATTTTATTCTGCCTGGCATTTCTTTTTCAAGCATCGCACAGTATCTGTGATATTGTGCAGTGTGCGATTCAAAACAAATTCAATCAGCTAAAGCAAACGTCAGTCTCCTTTCTTTCCCAGCCAGAGAAAATAAACGTTCCATAAAAATGCAAAGAGCCATCATGGCGTGTGCATGCTGTGGGAAGCTGGTCTTCGTCTTCCTCTCCCAGGGCAGCAGGCCGGGTGAGGAGAGGAGGGAGTGGAAGCCTGAGCTTGCGGGTGCAGCTCTATGATGCCTTTGACTCAGAGCTCAGAGCTCAACTGAGCGGTCAACGCCAAAGAAAACCTACTCCAGGAACAGCCAGAGGATTGTGCCCTGGACCTGGCTCCTGGCTCCAGGATAAAATGAACATTCATGGAATTTTACAGCCCATACCTGATTGCTTGCACAATGGCTCCTTTTTGCTCTCCGCTTGGCTGCTTTTTCCGACCTGCCAAAGTCCCTCCTGATGCTCCTTCAACAAAGACCTTCCTGATGATCCTTCCCCCACATGGAAAAAAATACTACATTTTAATATAGAATATTATAGTCATTACTGTAGAATTCTGTGGTAAACTGTAGTAAGTTGTAGTATTCTGTAGAATACTATACTCCACACTGTAGTATCCCTTGATCATGTCTAGCACGTACTATATCATTATGCAGTGGTGTAAAGTACTTAAGTACTTTAGTAGTACTTTACTATTTATATTTTTGACAACTTTTACTTCACTCCATTCCTAAAGAAAAGTATGTACAGTTGAGGTCAGAAGTTTACATAAACCTTAGCCAAATACATTTAAACTCAGTTTTTCACAATTCCTGACATTTAATCCTAGTAGAAATTCTCTGTCTTAGGTCAGTTAGGATCACCACTTTATTTAAGAATGTGAAATGTCAGAATAATAGTAGAGAGAATTATTTATTTCAGCTTTTATTTCTTTCATCACATTCCCAGTGGGTCAGAAGTATACATACACTCAAATAGTATTTGGTAGCATTGTCTTTAAATTGTTTAACTTGGGTCAAACGTTTCAGGTAGCCTTCCACAACCTTCCCACAATAAGTAGGGTGAATTTTGGCCTATTCCTCCTGACAGAGCTGGTGTAACTGGGTCAGGTTTGTAGGCCTCTTGCTCGCACATGCTTTTTCAGTTCTGCCCACAAATTTTCTATAGGGTTGAGGTCAGGGCTTTGTGATGGCCACTCCAATACCTTGACTTTGTTGTCCTTTTGCCACAACTTTGGAAGTATGCTTGGGGTCATTGTCCATTTGGAAGACCCATTTGCGACCAAGCTTTAACTTTCTCACTGATGTCTTGAGATGTTGCTTCAATATATCCACATCATTTTCCTTCCTCATGGTGCAATCTATTTTGTGAAGTGCACCAGTCCCTCCTGCAGCAAAGCACCCCCACAACATGATGCTGCCACCCCTGTACTTCACGGTTGGGATGGTGTTCTTCGGCTTGCAAGCCTCCCCCTTTTTCCTCCAAACAAAACAATGGTCATTATGGCCAAACAGTTCTATATTTGTTTCATCAGACCAGAGGACATTTCTCCAAAAAGTACGATGTTTGTCCCCATGTGCAGTTGCACACCGTAGTCTGGCTTTTTTATGGCGGTTTTGGAGCAGTGGCTTCTTCCTTGCTGAGCGGCCTTTCAGGTTATGTCGATATAGGACTCGTTTTACTGTGGATATAGCTACTTTGAACCTGTTTCCTCCAGCATCTTCACAAGGTCCTTAGCTGTTGTTCTGGTATTGATTTACACTTTTCACACCAAAGTACATTCATCTCTAGGAGACAGAACACGTCTTCTTCCTGAGCGGTATGATGGCTGCATGGTCCCATGGTGTTTATATTTGCACACTATTGTTTGTACAGATGAACGTGTTACCTTCAGGTGTTTGGAAATTGCTCCCAAGGATGAACCAGACTTGTGGAGGTCTACAATTTTTTTCTGAGGTCTTAGCTGATTTCTTTTGATTTTCCCATGATGTCAAGCACAGAGGCATTGAGTTTGAAGATAGGCCTTGAAAAACATCCACAGGTACACCTCCAATTGACTCAAATGATGTCAATTAGCCTATCAGAAGCTTCTAAAGCCATGACATCATTTTCTGGAATTTTACAAGCTGTTTAAAGGCACAGTCAACTTAGTGTATGTAAACTTCTGACCCACTGGAATTGTGATACAGTGAATTATAAGTGAAATAATCTGTCTGTAAACAATAGTTGGAAAAATGACTTGTGTCATGCACAAAGTAGATATCCTAACCGACTTGACAAAACTATAGTTTGTCAACAAGAAATTTGTGGAGTGGTTGAAAAACGAGCTGTAATGACTCCAACCTAAGTGTATGTAAACTTACGACTTCAACTGTGCTTTTTACTCTAAACATTTTCCCAGACACCCAAAAGTACTCGTTACATTGTTTATGCTTAGCAGGACAGGAAAATTGTCTAATTCACACATTTATCAAGAGAACATTCCTGGTCATCCCTACTGCCTCTGATCTGAAGGACTCACTAAACACATGCTTCATTTTAAATTATGTCTGAGTGTTGGAGCATGCCCCTGGCTATCTGTAAGTAAATACATTTAAAAAACATGATTATTGTGCCATCTGGTTTGCTTTAATTAAGGAATTTACTTTTGAATATTTTAAACCAAATTCTTTTATTATTTTACTCAAGTAGTATTTTACTAGGTGACTTTCACTTTTACTTATATCTTCTTACTTTAACTCAAGTATGACAATTGGGTACTTTTTCCAAGACTGTCGTTTTGTAATATACTGTAGAATACTATACTACACACTGTAGTATCTCTCGATCATGTGTAGTATTTACGATATAATTTTGTAGTATACTGTAGAATACTACTGTATTATCCTCAATAAAATGTAGGAAAAACACTACAGTGTCTCCAAAAACATATACATTCTGTAGTATTTCATTTGCATATACCCCACCCATGTCCTCTTTTAGTATTTGTCCAGTAGTTTTCCTCAAGGGGAAGGCCCCCACTTCTATGTCAAAGATTGTAAAACAAGAACCCTATAGTAAATACTACAGTAATGTCCTCAAAAACACTACAGTAATTACTAATCTATACTACTGTAATGTTCACAAAAACACTACAGTAAATACTACAGTAAAGTCCGCAAAAATACAAAAGTTAATACTATAGTATATCAATAAAGTTAAACCACAGTATTTATTCATGTGGGCAGATCCACGGTGCAAGACAAATGTGCAGATATAAGTCAGCCTATATAACCAATACTTATTATTTTACCAGGCAAGTCAGTTAAGAACAAATTCTTATTTACAATGACGGCTTAGGAACAGGGGGTTAGCTGCCCTGCTCAGGGGCAGAATGACAGATTTTTACCTTGTCAGCTCCGGGATTCAATCTAGCAACCTTTCGGTTACTGGCTTACGCTCTAACCACTAGGCTACCTACCGCCCTTGTGGAGTGATTGATTCTAGAGTGATTGATTATGTATCTGGGCATCATTACCTGACAGATTATTCTGCGTCCCAATCATAGATTCACTGATCTTAGAAATTATGAACCTAAGAAAAACGTATTGGAGAAAGGCCGTCTTTATTTCATCCTTTCTTAGTCATAAGCATATGAAAACATGTTTATTTTAGAAAACACACAGAACACACAAACATGGAAGAGTTCTAAATGCCAAGAGGCACTATGTTAGACAGTTCTGAGTTCACGAATGCAGCTGCTTAAACATATCCATACTCTAAACATTGGCTTGGCACACAGCTCATGACTAATCTGTTTACCACATATGGGTGTGAATATTTAAAAAAATCGACCGGTGCTGAAAAGTGTCTTTGAGAAATGAAGCTGAGCCTCGATTTTAAAGTGTGTTTTGCAACCTGCTGAGAAGTCTGAAATGGTAGTCAACAGGGTGCCTGCACAGAGACTTATAAAGTCTCACAGAAACAGAACTGAAGACTTCTACGCTCCACAAATGCAATGTCTTGAAAGCCTTGGGGTTGGTCATATTGTTTTTTGCACCACCAGCAAAAGTTCATCTAATACACATTATGGTAGAGAAAAAAATCTATGACATAGATACCTAAAGACTTTCTCAAATATACAATTTAACCATTACAGGGTCTCCCTCGCGTCCTGCCCTTGTATGTATACCTCTCAAACAACAATGTGCGTACATATCCAGCAACCTTTCCCCAATAACCCATTCTATCTCCCTGTCAATCACAAAGCACCATGTTGGATTCCAGTCCATTGGTGGTCCTGACCCCTGTGTGGAACGGGGAAGCAAGCCCCTGCATTCAGACCAAAGACGTCTATCTCGACTTGGCGCCAGCGGCCCGCCAAGTACTGTAATCTCTGCTATTGATTAAATGGGCTCCCGAAGCCGAGGGGGTGCCCACCTCCCGAGGTGGAGCAGAATCGTATCGAGAGGGCCTGGAAAATCGAGGGGATAGAGCATCTTAAGTTGCTTTTTGATGTGCCCTGATGAATAATGCCTGACGGGGTACAGGCTTTAAAGGCCTCGGTGTGGGCTGCCCAGGGAGAGCCTGCATGCTGTGGAGGTCTATAGGCCTGCCTCTTATATAGGCTCTGGATGGATGTGCACTCTGAAAAAGGAGCTTAGAAGCACACACTCACAAAGCCCAGGCCGAGTGGAGAGTGAGGTGGCTGCTGGGTGCACGTTTCCCAATGCAAGGCCATTTAAAATATACCTCAAATACCTCCAGTCGACAGGA
Source organism: Salmo salar (assembly GCF_965601325.2). Lineage (NCBI taxonomy): Eukaryota > Metazoa > Chordata > Actinopteri > Salmoniformes > Salmonidae > Salmo > Salmo salar. The sequence continues at coordinate 69,395,499 of NC_138299.1, read as the reverse complement.
GGTAGTTGAGCAATGAACAGTATGTTTCGACCCATGATAACCCAATTTGTCACCCAAGGAAGTCGCTTCATGGACAACGGAGTTCACGGCTAAGAGACTGAAAGAAGTAGAATGACAGGGCTTTCTGAAGTTGTTATTTGCGTAAGGCTACAATCAAGTAGCTCAGATGTAGATATAGTAACAAGAAACAGTAATAAGTACACACACAACACATTGATGATATTACAATTTGAGGTAATGTACAGGACATCTTCAAGGAGTTATTAGGATTGCATACTAGGTCAAGTAAGATGGAATGTTTCAAAAGGCACCCAGTATTAGCGCATCAGAAAACTGTTGCATTCATGTGAAAGGCACTGCAACTTAAAGATTTACTCTTCTCTGATTCTTCATTTCATTAGGTATCCTCAATGACCACTCTGCATCCGCTAATCTGCTTCTGTCTGCCATCTGTTGGCTGATAAGAGTACCTGCTTTGACATGAATTACATATCACATAGCTTTGCATTAATATGACCAACTATAATAACTCCATCTGTAATAACTCTATTTCCATGCAAGCAAACATGTTCTATTGAACTTTTATAATAGCATTATGCTAGCATAAAATCAAGTTGCCTTAGCCTGGCTAGCGTAACCTTTTCAATGATTAGTAAAAAGGTTTTCTGTGGGCTCTGAGAGCTTATATTTAAATGTGATTATGCATTACTGGCTAGATCATGAACTGAGATTGTTAGAGTAGAACTTTGCACTTTTTCTGTATTTTGATGTGATTACCTTTGTAAAAATTGCAATTAGAGAATTCAGCTTCTTTAATATATCTTGAATTTCCTAACTTAAAATGGATGTGAAGGAGAAGAACGTGTCTGATGTGCCAGAGACTAGAAGTGGAGCCTGATGTGCCAGAGACTAGAAGTGGAGCCTGATGTGCCAGAGACTAGAAGTGGAGCCTGATGTGCCAGAGACTAGAAGTGGAGCCTGATGTGCCAGAGACTAGAAGTGGAGCCTGATGTGCCAGAGACTAGAAGTGGAGCCTGATGTGCCAGAGACTCGAAGTGGAGCCTGATGTGCCAGAGACTAGAAGTGGAGCCTGATGTGCCAGAGACTAGAAGTGGAGCCTGATATACTAGAGACTAGAAGTGGAGCCTGATGTGCCAGAGACTAGAAGTGGAGCCTGATGTGCCAGAGACTAGAAGTGGAGCCTGATATACTAGAGACTAGAAGTGGAGCCTGATGTGCCAGAGACTCGAAGTGGAGCCTGATGTGCCAGAGACTAGAAGTGGAGCCTGATGTGCCAGAGACTAGAAGTGGAGCCTGATATACTAGAGACTAGAAGTGGAGCCTGATGTGCCAGAGACTAGAAGTGGAGCCTGATATACTAGAGACTAGAAGTGGAGCCTGATATACTAGAGACTAGAAGTGGAGCCTGATATACTAGAGACTAGAAGTGGAGCCTGATGTGCCAGAGACTAGAAGTGGAGCCTGATGTGCCAGAGACTAGAAGTGGTTTTCCACTGTGTTTAACTGCACCTGTAGAGGGAAAGGAAAGGACATGCTTCCCCATCTAATAGACTCACGCTCTAATAACTTTTAGAGCCATCACAATGAGATCCCACTGTGTGACTGTGATCAAAGTCGACAGGTAGTTTCAAGGCTGCTGCTGGAGTCCCAGGGAACAGGGAATAGCCCATTTTCTTATGGGCTTTGTGTGTGTGTATATGTGTCTGTGTGTGTTTGCCTGTGTGTGCCTGTGTGCATGTCTGTCTGTTTAGATTTTTTTTCTTTTAAGCATCAGTTCACTAAGTTTTAAGATTAGTTCACTGCTTATGAACTAATGGTGAAAGAAACAGTCCATTTTTCCTAAGGGAACGAGACTTGGCTGAAAAGCTACTGTTTCATTTCAAAGCAGAGGGATGTGATAGGAGTCACTTAAAAAAAATATGCTGTGAGGTGTGGCTAGAGGAAGAACTTTGAGATTGACAAACATACATTGTTTGCAGTATAAGGAGCTTTTCCGTTTCAATGGTTCTTACTTTCCTTTCAATAAAACATAGTCAGCACACAGCCTGACTGCCAACTTCAATACTCAACAGGCTTCACATCACATGGTCAGTCCAAGACACCCACCATTGGCTACCGGGCAGTTTCCATGGAGACGGAGCTCAGTGTGCCTTCCTGGGAAAATGTAAACAGTCAGTGAACATGGGAGGATTTATATAAATTGTTTTCTAATTTCTCATTCCCATTATGGAATGGATACTGGTTAACAATCAGAGAGAGAAAATGAAGAAAGGAGGTGTAGCCAGTAAGAGAGAGATAGTTTTCTTCAACTTGACATCTTGGTATAGTTAGTGTGTTCTTCTCATTGTGTTGTCGAACTATTGTATAACCTGGTCCGGCTCCAGGCATAAGCGACATAAGCGGTCGCTTAGGGCCCCCGGCGGCTAGGAACACAGTCGGGGTCCCAACTTACTGTTGACAGTTAGAATAGTAGAATACACAAGGTGCAAGTTCGAAATGTGGTTGTGCATCAACAGTTTTTCTCTTGTTATGTCATTGTCAGGTAAGTTAGTCTATCCTGCTATCTACATTTTTAGTAATCATCGCCGAATACCGACCGGTATTCTGCCCCATGGCAAAATAAGTAGAATTGCATGAAATGTGTTATAACATTTCAAAATTTCACTCTTCTCCATGGCAAAATGTGTAGAATTGCGGAAAGCATGCTTTAAAACTGCAATTGTTTTATCTCTACCCCATGGCAAAATGAGTAGAATTGCAAGAAATGTTTTATAAAATTGCTGAACTTCTCTCCGCCCCATGGCAAAAACAGCAAAATCTTCCGTACTCCCCATTGAAAAATATGTATAATTGCAGGACATTCACTTTAAAACTTAAATTGTTCTCTCTGTTGTCAAGATTGGGCCACAAAAGGCTAGGGCCGGCCCTGTGTATGACTCATAGATAACTCAGTATGGTCATCAAACTATGCAGTTTAGTTGTGCCACCAATCGTATCCCCTCTTCTCATCCATTCTAAAATGTGAAGTTTGGGCTGTTGACTTTTGACATTGGTGGAAGATACCTTCAGTTGTTTGGAGTCACCTAAACACACAAACAGTAATAAAACGTCCCTTAAACCCACATTCTGACTACAACCTAAAACGTACAGCCAGACTTCCTTAAGTTCATTATATCATTTGTATTATTTTGGACCGGTTAAACATCAATCATGCTATTACAATTGCCCTTGTTATTCATATAATTGTGTGGTCTCAAAGCAATTGGAGGATTTGCTTCTTTGCTGCCTCAGTGAATTTGAGGATGAAGATTAGATTCCTACTGAGGCATGAAGTATGAAGGAGGAGGTGAGTGATGTGATGTGTGGGCAGGAAACACACCATATTACGGTGTCCATTTTAGGACACGCTCAGTCTTAATCCTCACCCCTTGACTTAGAATCCTCTTAGATATAAGATCCCCTGTTTAAGGGACCTGCGTGGTTTGCAGGATAAATCAATGTTAAAGTTTACATAGTTGGCCATATGTGGATGTTACATTTTACTTTAGGGGTTGGTTATGTAGGCTTCTTCAAACCCATCGCTTTCTACTACATATAATAATATGCTAACATTATATCTTTACATTAATACATAGAAAAACGGACGTAGCAACCACAGATTGCCCCTTTAAGTCTATCAAAAGTGTGTGAGTTTGAGCATGTGTCCATTCGTCCTATGGATTTATTTTTTATCAGCATGAATTAGATTGAGCAATTAAAGCCCCACTTTTATTCCATAGGCTGGGATCCGCACTATGCAGCTGTTGCAAGAGCACATTTTTCACTGGCTGGCCACTGGTTTCAACAACAATGATTGATAGGCAGCTTAAACTTCTTGAATTCAACCATTATTGGGTTCAAATACACATTTAGATTTGTGAACAGCCATCCACAACAACCACAAGCTGTAACCCACAAATAGCTACAGTGAGGGAAAAAAGTATTTGATCAAATATATAAGGAAGGTGACATTTATAGTTAGAAAGCATATAAGTCATTTCAAGCCTTATTCATACAGTTTTGTTGAATAGGAAATACACCATTTAAAATATTTACTATTTTCATATTTGTATCATATCTGTACTGTATACTTGAGCTTGTGTCCTCAAAAGAGACACTTCAACAATAAAAAAAAATCACGAGAAAGGTGAGATGTTAACCTTTCTTTGAGTATGCTGCATTACTACAGTGGTTATTGTTTTTGGCCCTCATGATAAATAATTACTTTTTGGGATCATGTAGATGCCGTTTTATATTACATTTCGTTACGTTTCACTGGTTGTCACCCCTCCTTGAATCACTCGTCATGAGCTAGTTTTTCCTATAATGGACACCATACTACACAGTGAGGGGATAAGCTTCTTAACTCAGCCTAGTGTGTTCACACAACTCCTCAGAGATTACTGCATCTCCAATCCATTTGAATGATCTGCTGCTTTTAGGTCTAATGCTGAGATCCACATTCATAAACCATTTGATTAGAGCTCTGGGTGGAAATGTGTCTTTTATAGTAGCTGATTTAAAAAAAAAATAAAAAAAATAAATAAATATATATATATATATATATATATATATATATATATATATATATATATATATATATGGTATTTATATATATATATGTTTTACAGAAGCACAGAGCCAGCACAGCAAGTTTTCACAACACTAAACAAAATAGCCTCCCTGAAACAAGACATGGTCCTACTTTACATTAAATGTCCCTGATACGCATGTATTTATATGGTAGTTGCATAGGCAAGTACAGTGTAATTACATCGTAAGTACACAATTTTAAATAGTACAATAGTCGTGCCAGTTGTATACCGGTTGCATGTCTCATGCAATGTGTCTTGTTGCCGTGTATGTTGCTACAGTATGTGAATGGCTGCATCTTTACCATAGCATATTGCAAAACTTTCTGCAGAAGTTCCACAAAGCCCATCTTATGTATTCATATTATCATTAATTGCAAATAGCGAAATAGGAGTACATTATGATAACAGTGAAATCTTATGTGAACATTTCTACATTTTCAAACATAAAATGCAGAACCACACAATCGATTAAAGCATCACAGATTAATGAACCCATTAATAAATGACCATTCTTTCGTCAGTCATGCTGAATAATTGATCAAACTGATTTAGGATCTGTGAAAACATTATTACTTGAAGAATGTATAGCCCACTGAACATACCGCAATAGTTCACATGAAATAATCCTGTGTATGCTCTTTGTTAATTGATGTAGTCTATTATGAGAACAAAGTTATGGAATCTCTTGCATAACGCTTCAACCAACTGCATAACAGCTTTGAGGGAAGAACAAAAACCCATATCTGATTTTAATGTATAAGGTGACAAAGACAGTAGAAGAAGTCAAACCCTTACAAAAAAAATTACAGTTTTCGAACTGCAGTAAAAGTGCAGTAACTTTAGTCCACTGTGTTATTTTGGACGCAGTTCTTGCAGTTATACTTTACTCTAACTGCAGATATACTACGGTGTACTGCATTTATACTGCACGATGACTGCAATCGTTTTTCGTAAGGGAATTTCTCCACGTCTTCCTAATTTCTTCATAACTACAGTACCAGTCAAAAGTGTGGACACGCCTACTCATTCAAGGGTTTTTCTTTATTTTTACTATTGTCTAAATTGTTGAATAATAGTGAAGACATCAAAACTATGAAATAACACATATGGAATCATGTAGTAACCAAAACAATCTTAAACTAATCAAAGTATATTTTATATTTGAGACTCTTTAAAGTAGCCACCATTTGCCTTGATGACAGCTTTGCACACTCTTGGCATTCTCTCAACCAGCTTCATGAGGTAGTCACCGGAAATGCATTTCAATTACAGGTGTACGTTGTTAAAAGTTAATTTGTTGAATTGTTTTCCTTCTTAGTGCATTTGAGCCAATCATTTATGTTGTGACAAGGTAGGGGTGGTATACAGAAGATAGTAAAAGACCAGTCCATATTATGGCATTATTATGACGGTCCATCATTGCTTTAAGACATAAAGGTCAGTCAATCAGGAAAATTTCAAGAACTTTGAAAGTTTCTTCGCGTGCAGTCGCAAAAACCATCAAGCGCTATGATGAAACTGGCTCTCATGAGGACCGCCACAGGAAAGTAAGACCCAGAGTTACATCTGCTGCAGAGGATAAGTTCATTAACTGCACCTTAGATTGCAGCCCAAATAAATGCTTCACAGAGTTCAAGTAGCAGACACATCTCAACATCAACTGTTCAGAGGAGACTGCGTGAATCAGGCCTTCATGGTCGAATTGCTGCAAAGAACCACTACTAAAGGACACCAATAATAAGAAGAGACTTGCTTGGGCCAAGAAACACGATCAACGGACATTAGACTGGTGGAAATCTGTCCTTTGGTCTGATGAGTCTAAATTTGAAATGTCTGGTTCCAACCGCCGTGTCTTTGTGAGACACAGAGTAGGTGAACGGATGGTTTGGGATGAGTTGGACTGCAGAGTGAAGAAAAGCAGCCAACAAGTGTTCAGCATATGTGGGAACTCCTTCAAGACTTTTGGAAAAGCATTCCTCATCAAGCTGGTTGAGAGAATGCCAAGAGTGTGCAAAGCTGTCATCAAGGCAAACGGTGGCTATTTTGATTTGTTTAAGACTTTTTTGGTTACTACATGATTCCATATGTGTTATTTCATAGTTTTGATGTCTTCACTATTATTCTACAATGTAGAAAATAGTAAAATTAAGAAAAACCCTTGAATGAGTAGGAGTGTTCAAACTTTTGACTGGTACTGTACATACAATTATCTTCCCCAGACTGCCTCTGAATTGAGGAGCACTATTATCAAACATGGCTAAAGTTATAGAAAGTCAGCTAGCTATCACGGATATGAAGAGATATCTGCCAAGTACTTCACTCAGTTTAATCAATTTATCTTAATTAACAAGCTACAATGTCATCCATAGCAAGATGTTTTGAAGTGTATCTTGTAAACGGTAAAAATATACTATTTTCCCATGAGCTTTATTGACAACGTTTTGATGTTGTCACGGGATACTCGGAGTGGTGGAAGGAGTCAGGCGCAGAGAGCAGAGGTACAGTATAATGTCCTTTATTCTATCCGGCACAAAACGGTCAACGCCAAAACAAACGGGCGCATAAAACAAATGCCCAACCCAGAAACAACGGGCAAACAGAGAGAATACAAGGCGTAAGCCAGCACATCCAAAAATAACACAACAGCAAAAGTAATCCCGCACAAACCTGGGCAGGCTAAGCAGGCTTAAATAAACACAAATCAATAAACACAATAGGGAACAGGTGCAACCAATAACACTAAACAAACAGAAAAGGTAAAAAGGATCAGCGGTGGCTAGTAGGCCGGCGACGACAACCGCCAAGCGCCGCTCGAGCAGGCAGAGGAGCCACCTTCGGTGGGATTCGTGACAGATATTGGAATATCTTATGCTGGAAATGACATTTTTTCACCAATGCTAAATGTAAAGGGGATGTCACGCTCTGATCTGTTTCACCTGTCTTTGTGCTTGTCTGCACCACCCTCCAGGTGTCGCCCATCTTCTCCATTATCCTCTGTGTACTTATACCTGCATTTTCTGTTTGTCTGTTGCCAGTTCGTCTTGTTTGTCAAGCTCACCAGCGTTCGTCCTGTCAGCTCCAGTCTTTTCCCAGCCTCTCTTTTTCTCGTCCTCCTGGTTTTTGACCCCTGCCTGCCTTGACCTGTCGTTTGCCTGCCCCTGTGGTTGTAATAAACATTGTTACTTTGACACGGTCTGCATCTGGGTCTTACCTTATCCTCATAGGGGTTTTTGTTTGCAAAAAAGGCCATCCGTCCTCTTTCACGTACTCATCTCTACTTCAGCAGACAGTGGTTGGCTAACTATAATTATCAGTCCACCTTCCACATGCCCATCTGTCCTGTTAAGTAATGCAAACTGAAACACTCGCCAAAGTTTTGACAGGAAGTAAGATGAATAGCATCTGAATGTCATTTTGACAAGGACTTAATGCAGCATACAAACACAAAATGCCACTTTGATCTTTTTCATGCTAAGTGATCAATCTTGATGAATTGTTGGTGAGAACACATTCTTGAAAAGTGGCGGAATGAAATGCTAAATGAACACGCATCTTTAATTCTAATTGGGAAATGTAAACAGGCTGTACTATTTTGTATGCTTGTTCCTGTGACTGTGCTTTCTGCTTTCTGGTGTTGAGTATAAAGTATATGTCAATTAAAACATGTGCATACTTATGGACACATAATAATGATGCTTCATTTACAGTATTTCCCACAAGGCAGATTCGATCCTAATGTGGGAATTATAAACTTGAGATATACTGTATCCGCGTGACTTGGACTTTCTTGTAAACGATGTACAGTATGTAGATGCTCTTTTTCTCCATCACTATCAAAAACAATGCTTTGAATAATACATGCAAATCGTCTCCTCTTATTTTTGTTGTGATGCTGATACTGTAGAGCCATTAGGGTACATTTCTGTGTTGACTGTCACAAGTAATGGCACAGTACTGGGATGAAATCAGAATGAAATCAGAATTCCTGTTAAAAGGAAAATGGGATGACGCTAGTCGGAGCCCTTTCATCCGCTCAATTCCAGAGGTGTTTTTAATTGATCCAACCGTAAATATACATAATTACACTGTGTGCAAATACTGAGAGAGATGCTCTGAACATCTGAAAGAACACAAAGTAGTTGGTTAGGACTAAAGAACTTTACCTGAAGATTCTCTCATATTCTAATGAATACAAGGACTTGGACAAAGATGTGCATATCCACTTCACTGTTGTTTGTCTGTGGGTGAGCTTTTTGAGCTGCTTACCATAGCCGTGTAAGTCAAGGTGTTTGCTTACATTTGTTTGTGTAGACAAGTTTGCCTTTCAGGTTTACAAATAAGACAACATGGAGTGATGAAACCTTGAATGGACATATAATAAAATAATGTATTTGGATGCTTTTGTATTGGAGAGACTGCACTTAGCTGAAAATAGACTGAAGTAAAACATCCTTGTTTTCTTTTCAACTGTCATATACGCTGCCGTGTCAGGCAAAATGTAACCTCCGTCCATCATATCTTAACTATCCACTGTTTTCACCGAATGCCATTATGAAAAACAGAACCATCTGCAGCACGCCTGTAGCACCCCACAAATTGAATATATTAAACAGCAATCTACATTTAAATAGCTAGATTTCCACAGTCCAATACAGTGCACTAAAGGCAATTCCAGGCTTATTATTCACAGCTAATGGGAGAGTAAAAGAGACTATTGCATAGAAATGATATGCTCGTGACATTTCCTTGATGAGAGACGATTGCCCGCGTTGACTTACAAATGTTTTCAGACAACTCCTTAGATCCTTGCAATTATGATATTCAGTGGGGGAAGAGCGAAAATGTACATTTCATTCAAGAGAATGCGCGCAAAGATAACTTCACACTTGTAGCTCAGAGGAGGGCAGCAAAAGGTCATGGCTTGAAAATAATGAACCGTTACGAGAATTCCAGAGACTGCAGCATTCTTATGTTGCAGCTGGTCTAATGAGCTACTGTACATTGTACAAATGAACAAAGATCTGCAAGAATCCCCTCTTGATCACAGATGATACACATTATGGTGAGGAATATATATGTAAAAAAAACTGTTTGCTCAGAAATTCTGGATATTGGATAACTGTAACTGTTTACTGTATAGATCCTTGGAATAGATCCAATGAACCACAGGGCATAGAGTAAAGGAACAGATGCCACTGCATTGCCCTCATATCATATAACCAAAGCATTCCCTTTGCGCTCACACAAATATGCTCTACCATCTGGTAATTGTTATAAAAGGACCATGGCTTTTGTTTACACCACCGATAGATAGAATAGGTGAAAGCCTTTATGTGGTACACATTCATCCACAGTGTAGTAGGTACACACCACGGGTAGGTGGAAGTAACTAATGTCCCTGCTTGTAAGTACTGTGCCACGTAAAGACATAGAGACACATTGTGAAGTGTTCCACAATAACCACCAGTTCACCAACCACCACCATCCCACAATAACCACCATTCCACCAAACACCACCATCCTACAATAACCACCATTCCACCAACCACCACCATTCTACAATAACCACCATTCCACCAACCACCACCATCCTACAATAACCACCATTCCACCAACCACCACCATCCTACAATAACCACCATTCCACCAAACACCACCATCCTACAATAACCACCATTCCACCAAACACCACCAACCTACAATAACCACCATTCCACCAACCACCACCATTCTACAATAACCACCATTCCACCAAACACTGCTGTCCCACAACAACTACTGTTCCACCAATCCACTATGGTGACATATGAAATTGAGCCAGACGGCTTTTCTCTTGACCTCGACCGACACCTTTGACCAGCTCTTGACGACACATCGCACGCTGCCTTTAGTGGCGGAACACGAGGCAGACAGGCCATAACAGCTTCACGGCGCCTGCACTTGTTGGTCTGCTAGATTTCAAAGGGGAGTGCTATGCACTCAGGGGCTTGACTGGGCCCAGCCTGGCCACTATATCACATCCACATATAAAAGGAGTGTCAGGGTGGATAGAGGCCCATGAAATAAATACCTCTTGTCCATTGGATCCCTTGTACATTCATCATGTCCATTGTAACCAATAATGTACGTAAACCCTGGATTGCTGATGCTATATATTGGCCATTGAGAGGCTTTGAAGCCACGGGTCGGCCATATTGGCACACCCCAGTAGGAGCAGTCCTCCATAGGAATTAATGAAATTCTACAGTATTTCAATTAAAATGTTTCAAGGGCAAACTCACATGTATTTACATGTTTTCTTTTGTAGTGGGGACAGTAACATTATTAGTCTCAAAAAATTATACATTAGACAAAAATGTATATTTGTATGTTTAGCTCACATAACATAATTTAAAAGTATGCATTAAGGCAGTGGTATAAAGTACTTAAGTAAAAATACTTTAAAGTACTACTTAAGTAGTTTTTGGAGTATCTGTACTTTACTTTACTATTTATATTTTTGACAACTTTTACTTTTACTTAACTACATTCCTAAAGAAAATATTGTACTTTTTACATACATTTTCCCTGACAACCAACCAATTACATTTTGAATGCTTAATAGGATAGGAAAATTGTCACATTTTGCCTCTGGCTTGGCGGACTCAGTGTGCCCCTGGCTATACATACATTTTAAAAACAAGACAATGGTGCCATCTGCTTTGCTTAATATAAGGAATTTTAAATGATTTATACTTTTACTTTTGATACTTAAGTATATTTTAGCAATTACATTTACTTTTGTTACTTAAGTATATTTAAAACCAAATACTTTTACAATTTTACTCAAGTAGTATTTTACAGGGTGATTTTCACTTTAACTTGAGTAACTTTCTATTAAGATAACTATACTTTTACTGAAGTATGAAAATATCCAGCGTGCCAGTTGCTATCAAATTGAGAGAATTTGCCCACTGAAGTCGGTTACCAGTCGGCTGGCTGGTCTCAGACAATCCCACAGGTGAAGAAGCTGGATGTGTAGGTCCTGGGCTGGCGTGGTTACACTTGCTCTGCCGTTGTGAGGCTGGTTGGACGTACTGCCTAATTCTCTAAAACAACGTTGGAGGTGGCTCATGGTAGAGAAATAAACATTCAATTCACCATGTCAATTGCATGCTTCCTAAAAACTTGAGACATCTGTGACATTATGCTTTGTGACAAAACTGCACATTTTAGAGTAGCCTTTCATTGTCCCCAACACAAGGTGGACCTGTGTAATGAGCATGCTGTTTAATCAGCTTCTTGACATGCCACACCTGTCAGATGGATGAATTATCTTGGCAAAGGGGAAATGCTCACTAACAGGGATGTAAACAAATTTGTGCACAACATTTGAGATAAATACTTTTTTTTTCTTGAATATGGAACATTTCTGGGATCTTTTATTTCAGCTCATGAAACATCGGACCAACACTTTACATGTTGCATTTACATTTTTGTTCAGTATAATAAACGTAGCAGGAACTAACGTAGATGTTAATAAATGCATTTCTATGGAATCCAAAATATGTTTTACAATGGTGAGGGAGTGCCAAGATGGAGGCGTGGTAGCTTCATAACAGCGCCCCCTGTCAGTTATCTAGTGTATACATAAATCATTGAGTGTAACCCACTGAAGTGCAACCTTCCTCCAAGATTGAAAAAAAATGCATTAACATTGAATGTAATTACACCGTACTCCAGACTAAATGGGTAGCCGGTATCATGTCTTCCCAAGATGAAGTCAGGCTAATTATCAAACTGCTGGGGCAAGCTTGTTTTTCTGCTTACACACATACTGGGATGATAGTGTTATATACAGTAGCATTCATCATGTTGTGCACATGGTAATAATGTACAGAGCAGCCGGTTTTCTGCGGTATTAAGGTCGCAGATTGTACAAGTGGTGTATCACATGCACTCTAATAAACAAACCCATAAAAGCCAGCGAGCTGGAAACTATATTACCATTGCATATGTTCCCTTTTATTTCTCACTCTACTGTACAAGTATGAATTGGACTACTTCAAATGGAAATGAAAATGCAGAACATTCCACTGTGAGTCTTGGGGTGGTAAGCATCATGATTTTTTGTATAATTACTGTCGCACTTCCTATGTCGCACTTTGGTTAAAGGGCACTCACCCATTAAGGCTCCCATTGCCTACATTTTACCTCAAAATAACATAACGTTTCACACCTGGCATTATTTACTAGTCTTAAGACCTGCAGCAATACCATCACTATCACACAGTGTACATACACTGCCTCTACTACACCAATTTAAGTATGAGACTCTCTCATACCAACGAAACACTTGAAAAAACAATAACGTCTAGATGGTTATGATAGGGCACAGAAAGCACATGCATTATGTACCCGCACGTATATCTGCATGCTTGAGTGAAGGTGTGTGAGAGAAACTCTGTCATTCCCACAATCTTCCCTCCAGCCCTCCATTCCTTCCCAGTTGAGTCCCACCTGTCATCTCATCGGTTTAGTGTTATTACCTCAGTGGCAACTGTACTGCAGGACAGAAGAGGGCCCAGATGAAGGAGGCTCAGTGGTAAAAGTGCAACAGAAACCTGCGCCCCTCGCTACGACTCGCTACTTAATAGCTCCTGAAATGAGGCGCCCTGCCACACCATGGCTTGTCGAACCCTCTGGATTTCATTACTCAAAGACAAATGGATCGGCGGCCACGGCTAGATTTAGACACACTAGGGGCAAGTAGGAGCAGGCAACTACACTAATAAGTGGGAGAATGTCTCGAGTGGCATGGAAACATGCGACGCCAACGATGCAAACTAATAATACGGAATAAAGCCCAACAGTACAACAAAGGAAGGACCTGGCTAAAGACCTTCCTTCTCACCTCCAATGAGCTCAAACTCTACCTAGAGTTTTTATACAACAATGGGACAAACTGTTATACAACAGAGGGACAAACTATGACCATACTAAGGGGCCTAGTACAGGCCTCTGGGGTAAATTGCAACAAATGTATGGTAGCAACTCATGACTTTACTGGACAGTTTTAAGTCAGGGGCAGTAATGAAGGGTTGAAACTTGAGTGAGATAAGGGTAATTAAGGCATGAGCCAGAGGTGTGATCCTTGACCTGTGCAGTGGTGACACGACTTGTGTAGGGGTGAGGGGTGAGGCGGATGTAAGAACCAGGGTGTGGACACCGTATCAATAAACCACGCTACCGAGCACTGTCAGTGTACCATCACCAACGTCTGTGTGAAAACCAAGTGGGTATATTCCTCTATGAACATTATGAACCATCTGTAGTCATTTAATATGTTTGGAGCAAACCCATTTTTAATTTCTTACTCTCTGTTTCTCCTTCGTTAACTCCGTAATGTCTGATGTGAGGCCATGCACGTGTTATGCTCTTTAATCGCAGCGAATGGAAACATTTAATACCAGGCTGACTTTCATGATTGTGGTTTTTTTTCAGTGTCCTTTGATAAGATGGAGGGTCTTTCCCTTCCTCTGCCTCGCGCTGAGGAACAAACCTCTTTCTTGTCGTCGATGCAGAGGGCATGGTGGTATTTGAGGCCCATCTCGCTGTAGCCTTTGAGGTCAGCCTTTGAAGTTGTCAATCCAGTGCTGCCTCCAGTTGGAGCAGGGCTTTGAGCACTTGTTTTAATTGCTCCCAGAGAAAGAGGTGAATGGATCCAAGCTTTTTAGCACTATTGTACATTTGGGACCCCTCTCAGTCCCCAAACAGGAAGTTCCCTTTTGTTATTTAGCTCTCCATGTAACTTTTTATTTTTATTTTTGTTGTTACTTTTATTATTTGGGATATTAGTGGTTATAGAAGTAATATTATTAATACTACTACTAGTAGTAGTAGTAGCAGCAGCAGCAGCAGCAGCAGTAGTAGTAGCAGTAGTAATAGTAGTAATAGCAGTAGCAGTAGCAGTAATAGTAGTTGTAGTACAGTAGTAGTAATAGTAGTAGTTCGCAGTAGTAGTAATAGTGGCAGTAGTAGCGGTAGTAGTAGTAGTAATAGTAGTAGTAGTAGTAGTAGTAGTAGTAGTAGCAGTAGTAGTAGCAGCAGCAGCAGTACTAGAACTAGTAGTAGTAATAGTAGTAGTAGCAGCAGTAGTGGTGGTAATAGTAGTAGCAGTAGTACTAGTAGTAGTTGTGGTAGTAGTAGCAGCAGTAGTAGTAGTAGTAGTAGTAGTAGTAGTAGTAGTATTAGTAGCAGTAGTAGTAATAGTAGCAGTAGTAGTAGTAGGAGTAGTAGTAGTAATAGTAGTAGCAGTAGTAGTAGGAGTAGTAGTAGTAGTAGTAGTTGTTGTAGTAGTAGTATCAGCACTAGTAATAGGCATAGTTTTCTCAGTTGTAATTATGATGATAAGCATAAAATCCATAAGCGTGCACAAATCTGCTCTTGGATGTGTACTTAGCCATTGATTTAAACATCCTCACATAGATTCAGCGAGGAGAAACACAATGGGTTTTAAATCCTGTTTTCGAATGACTGACTTGACATGGGGGGCACTCCACTGATGAGTTGACACGCATTTATTTCAACAACAGTGCCGAGAGGAGATCACATCCCATCCTCCGCTAATTATTCACTAGCATGCTGTGCTATTGGTCTGCGTAACTTCACATTACTACCATGAATATTGATGGCAGGGAGTATTTTTAATCTCATTTTCAATTGGTTATGGTCATTTTAGGCCCAGGCATAACAATCTGCAGATCATTGAGGCTAACAATGTAAATCATTTTTTTTTTTGTCAAGGTTGGTACAAACGCATTGAGAGATTTGACAAAGATGGCAATGAATAATACATTTGATAAGGATGGAGCAATATGATTGAAACGTTGGGGTGGGGGAAAGCTACTTTGGGCCTGTCACTGAACCAAAATATTATAACTTTTCAGAGGGATTGGGTGGTAAACTAGCTAACATTTGCATCTCGTTAGTAGAACATGAAAGATATGCAACGCAAAGCCCCCACCCCCTAGCCCAATGTTAATTGGGTAATCAATCAGTCCTAAATTGTACTGGCCAAAGGCTGGAGGCTTTGGTGGGGTGTAGGGGGTGTTCTGTCAATGATAGGGTCTCCAGCTCTCCCCCTTTCCACCATACTCCCCTCACCCACTCCTCAACCGGGGGGACTTTGCAGTGAAGTTCAGGGGGTTACGGTGGGAATGTATCTCTCGGTATCTCTTACCTGGGGTGGGGGAAAAAACATGCCGCGATAAATGGCGGAGCACAGCCTTTCGGGGGATTTCTATCTTTACAGGAGGGTTTCGCTGGGGGAATGGCACTGGCTCTGATTCTATGAGCTCTGAGCCCCAAGCTTGAGCTTTTTATAAGTTATCTTGTCAGGAGCCCGTCAGACTTTAATTCAGCCTGCTCGTGCCTTAACTGCCTGGACAGATGTTTATGAAAGGGCATGAGTCCGTCACTTAACCCACTGGTGGAATACATGTGGCAGGCGGCTAGCTGCTAACGTAGATAGTAACGTGGAAAGCCCATCAGAGACTGCATGCATAAGCTCCCCCTTTTTAGCCCCACAGTATTTTGAAACTTGGGCATGGTACCCATACTGTACAAAGATACTATACCATGCATCTTTACCCAATGGATTATGAAGCATGCTGGATGTGTTTTACACTGTGTATGTGTGAAAAGCTAGGAGATGTAGCAACCTAACCTCTAACTGTGCAAACAGGGGTGAACACTGTCGAGACAGCTACTGTTGATATCCTGTTAACATTTCCAACAAATATCCTACAGTATCTGGTTGCCTGCCTTCAGAGAGATGCAGTGTACCTTGGGACAAACATTTCTGTTCACTCAGGATTGAATTGAACTGTGCACTCCGGCTGTACCTACTGTGTGGTTTGAAGGCTACAGTATGTTTTGAGATTCGGACTCTTCCTTTCCTTTCAGTTCCTTTCGTTTGCACTCCAAAACAAGCCTTGTGAAGGTAGCGCTATCAAAACCAAGGATGATTTTCCAAGGATAAATTTGCAAAAACAGATCAAAAACACAAATCCTGGCACAGAGTCATAACAAACATTGTCCATGTTTTTCTAACCCAGGCCGCTTTACCTCAAATCCAAACGGATAACAATGGCTGTGCCTCCATTTGAAAACTCATATCCGGAGACTTATTTACAACCACAGGCACAAAGTAAATGTCAAACTACTCTCTGCCTCATTAATAATAAATAAAGGACCATCTTTTAGATCCCCCAGGTTGTGTGGCATTTTTTGGGTAATTAAAGGATGGCCTAATTTGAAATGCTGCCCTTCAGGGTGTAATATGCATATGATGAATATTTAAATGTGATATGGCATAACTTCAACAATCAGTCAACAGTCAGAGACACATTGCAATTGCTACTTAACCAACTCTGTCTGTTACAGTGAACGTTCAAGTCAGGACTTGCCTTCCCCTTGGCTAAACAAGATTCATCAACACATATTTTTACCCAGATCATTGTCCTCACGCACAGTGGGTGATTGAGGGTAATATGTTGTTAATTCATAAGGCCTCATTCGTCAATCTTGTGACACACAAATTTGAGTAAGAGCAACAACAAAAAAGCATTTCCCAAATTGTTCTTCAGCTAGAACAATGAAACAAAGGCTATAAGGCAGCTAAAGCAATATAGGCTATGTGGATGGCCAGGTATTTGCCCATTTCACCTTGCAATATCATCTAGTCTTAATGAAGTATTTATAATCACACCCAATGAGCTAAGGCACATTTCAGGAAGTGATTGTGTGCTCCTCTTGGAACTGCAGTCTTTTTATGGGAATGTCGCCCCAAAACATCACGGGATCTGACTATGGCCCCTCTGTCTGCTTTTGCTACATTGTTTACAAGTGAGGGCTAATGTATAAGCACATACAATCCACTGCCAAGAGGGGGGTGGCAGTAAAAAGTTTTGCCTGCGAGCTGGTGGGGTCCACATGCTTAGTAGTGTATCTAACATGCAATTTGAGCTTCACCACTTAGAAAACCACTTTGCAAAGAGATTTTTATGACAGGCTTGAACTGAGTTATTGCAATCTCGCTCAGGGCCCCCAAAAGGCTAGAGAGGGCACTGAGTATAAGCAATAGTCGATCCATTGAAAACAAAAGGATGCAAGTGAAAACAAAATGGAGCAGTGAATCAGTGAATACCATTATCTATGCTCTCTGCATATCGAGAGGCACCAAGGGCATCAACAAGAGCTTGTTGTGTATTTTGCCCTGCTGTGAGCTGCTTTAAAGGCATGCGATGGGCTGCATAGCAAATGCACCTTGGGGTTTCCGAGATGGAAAACAATATTCTCAATAGGCCATAGGCTAATGTTTTTTTCTTAGCTGAGAGCCAAACTGTTGTGACCTTTAACATTCACAGAGGAGTGGCTGTACTCCTGGGGCCCTTGAGAGTGGCGAAGCCTGAGGGCAGTACAGCACGAGCCGCACATAATTTGACAACGTTGAGGGGGACCATGAATATGCAATTTCTGGTATTACTTTTAAGTTGCACAAAAACATGTTTTTGTGTGTTATGAGATGGTGTAGTCAAAATCTACATTGCATTACAGCCTTATGGCCAATAGTACTGATTGTGAACAATAACACAGACATTGATTCAATAAATAGGTAAAAACAAACAGCTCTCAAACATATGTTTATAATCTCTTTCATTGGACCAAACATTGCAATTAAAACTACATATCATACTCGTTTAGCTAGATTATGAAGTAAGGGCGTTCCCGCTATTCAAAAACTGGTTGAATCAATGTTGTTTCTGTGTCATTTCAACAACAAAAAATCTATGTGATGACACTGAATTAACTTGGAAATCTGATTTGATTTGCAAAAAGTCATCAGCGTAAGGGAATTTTGTATTTTTTCACGCATACATTTATGTGTTGTTGTTCACAATCAGCAGTGTTTGCCAAAATCCAATGACATGATGCCATTTTCTTGTGTTGATTTCATGTTGAATTCACGTTAGTTGACAACTCAACCAAACGGAAATCAAAACTAGATGTTGAACTGACGTCGGTGGCCAGTGGGTAGTCCATTTCATACTACAGTATATATGATCCACTAGCCAGTCAAATAATGTCAGCCATGTTTTCCATAGGAATGGCTACATACAGTGTATGCAGGAATGAGCATGCCCTCCTCTTACAGTGTGCACAGATACCATCGTATACACATTAGCATGGCCATTCTCTAACTCAGAGCTCCTTTAATTTAGTCTGCTGCATCCAAACCCTCATCAGAAAGCACGGTGAGGTCAGGCAGGCCACATCTCTTGATGAGATATGGATAACTAGAAATAATGATGTGTAACAGATATGAAAGCAGAGCTAGAGAGCTCAGTGACGCCGAGAGAGAGAGAGAGAGAGAGAAAGTGAGAGAGAGAGAGGTGGAGAGAGAGAAAAGGAGAGAGAAAGAGAGAGGTGGAGAGAGAGAGAGACAGACACTCAGCGGAGGAGATTAATAGTGTTAATGCTGTCCCCATTTCCTCATTATCCCACTGCAGTCTAAAGTTAGATAAAATGTAAATCAAAACAGCGGCGCACTCATCAAGAGATTCATACATTAAAATGCAGTCATAAAAGACAGTCTCTCATGCTTAAGGTCATATCGAGTGATTAAAAGAGGATAGGGAAATCAAAGAAAGTATGATGACGAGCACCGATTAAATTGTCCCTGCTATGAACTAATGTTTGTAACTAAATACTTTAGTCTGTATCTAAAATCATGCAATAGACTCTACAATGTCTGCATACTCTATAATCATTTCTTTCTTTCTGATATTTAGGAGGCAACACGGCCTTAGATTGCATGACTATTAGTGCCTTAGAATGCATACGACTGTTAGTGCTATCACTCCAATGCAGCCATTTTCCAAAAAGCACAAAGCGTCAGAAGAGATATATATTTTTTATCACTAATCTCCGCTGGCAAGCCGCGTTTTCAATGCATCTTTGATCCGGTTGAAGTTCAAACTGTATGTGCATTAGCATTTTCCTTTGAGGGAGCCTTTGCTTTCTTACTTTCCCATTTAATCCAATTCATTATGGCGGGCCCCTTTGGTACCCTGGCGCTGTCAGCAGAGACAAAAGCGCTGCCGAGTATGGATGTGTTTTTGTTCCCTCAGATTTGAGCTGCCATCCCCTGGGAAGCCGAATCCCCTGGATGAAAAAAACTACCTGGAGTTGTGCATTGTGTTTTCCTTTCCATCCTCCATGGGCAGAAAGGCCATTGAAAAAGATGAGCACTGAACTCCAGCAGATTGAAGGACACACACTTGTGAGAGGCATTCTAATTGAATAGAAAACTTCTCGGCCTGGCAAGACATCCCTGAGCATGAGAAAATATGCTATAATTGTATAGGCTGTGCAAAGAGTGTTAAATCAAGCAGAGTTGTCTTACCTCAAATGTCCTACAAGGATAAATGAAAACTTAAAGCATAACATCCATATTCATAGGCATTAATATCAAATTAGATGTTTGATATCAAATATTCAGTCCTTGTAGAAATTATATATATATTTTAAAAATATAACTTGTACCTCCACAACCCAATTCCAAAATTGCTCAACTCATAAAGTTAGCTTTATTAAAAGATAAATGGCTTGAAATGAGTCCACAACTCTCAAGGCCAAACCGGGAAGGTTGGCAACCCTCATCTGCAGACTGCACACTTGCACAGGGGGACATGCAAGTGTTGGAAAATGCTCACTCTAGGATGGGCAGTCAAACAGTCTCTGCAGTCTTCATACATGTCCTAACAAAGACAACAGGCCATGTCAACATACTGTACACTAACAACTTACATTGTGACTTCAACAGACTACTGTCAGACACACTGATAAGAACGTAAGCGCCCAATGTCTTATCCATCTTACTGTCTTCACTATACCAGTTACCCAGCATGAGTGATAGGTAGAGACATGAAGGGGTTGGAAAGACATGGAGGTCATCGGTGTTGGGGCTCAATTAGCAGCAGAGACACACATGGGATCTGCCATCGCCCACATCACGTATAAATAGAACTACGTACCTATACATACTGTAACGTCAAGAGGGCTGACCCTGATGGTCTGGGGGCAGGGACTGTTGTTACTGGAGGAGATGGGAAAGAGACATGCAGCTGTTAAAGGGGGTGGGGACGAGATATATATATATATATATACACAGTTGAAGTCGTAAGTTTACATACACTTAGGTTGGAGTCATTAAAACTCGTTTCTCAACCACTCCACAAATTCCTTGTTAACAAACTATAGTTTTGGCAAGTCGTTTAGGACATCTACTTAGTGCATGACACAAGTAATTTTTCCAACAATTGTTTACAGACAGATTATTTCACTTATTAATCACAATTCACAATTCCAGTTGGTCAGAAGTTTAAAATACACTAAGTTGATTGTGCCTTTAAACAGCTTGGAAAATTCCAGAAAATGATGTAATGGCTTTAGAAGCTTCTGCAAGGCTAATTGATATCATTTGAGTCAATTGGAGGTGTACCTGTGGATGTATTTCAAGGCCTACCTTCAAACTCAGTCCCTCTTTGCTTGACATCATGGGAAAATCAAAATAAATCAGCCAAGACCTCCATTTTTTTTTTTGACCTCCACAAGTCTGGTACATCCTTGGGAGCAATTTCCAAACGCCTGAAGGTACGACGTTCATCTGTACAAACAATAGTACGCAAGTATAAACTCCATGGGACCACGCAGCAGTCATACCACTCAGGAAGGAGACGCGTTCTGTCTCCTAGAGATGAACATACTTTGGTGCGAAAAGTGCAAATCAATCCCAGAACAACAGCAAAGGACCTTATGCAGATGCTGGAGGAAACGGGTACAAAAGTATCTATATCCACAAAAAATCAGGTCCTATATCAACATAACCTGAAAGGCCGCTCAGCAAGGAAGAAGCCACTGCTCCAAAACTGCCATAAAAAAGCCAGACTATGGTTTGCAACTGAACATGGGGACAAAGATCGCACTTTTTGGAGAAATGTCCTCTGGTCTGATGAAACAAAAATATAACTGTTTGGCCATAATGACCATTGTTATGTTTGGAGGAAAAAGGGGGAGGCTTGCAAGCCGAAGGACACCATCCCAACCGTGAAGCACGGGGGTGGCAGCATCATGTGTTGGGGGTGCTTTGCTGCAGGAGGGACTGGTGCACTTCACAAAATAGATGGCATCATGAGGTAGGAAAATTATGTGGATATATTGAAGCAACATCTCAAGACATCAGTCAGGAAGTCAAAGCTTGGTCGCAAATGGGTCTTCCAAATGGACAATGACCCCAAGCATACTTCCAAAGTTGTGGCAAAAATGCGTAAGGACAACAAAGTCAAGTTATTGGAGTGGCCATCACAAAGCCCTGACCTCAATCCTATAGAAAATTAGTGGGGAGAACTGAAAAAGTGTGTGCGAGCAAGGAGGCCTACAAACCTGACTCAATTACACCAGCTCTGTCAGGAGGAATGGGCCAAAATTCACCCAACATTTTGCGGGAAGCTAGTGGAAGGCTACCCGAAACGTTTTACCCAAATTAAACAATTTAAAGGCAATGCTACTAAATACTAATTGAGTGTATGTAAACTTCTGACCCACTGGGAATGTGATGAAAGAAATAAAAGCTGAAATAAATCATTCTCTCTACTATTATTCTGACATTTCGCATTCTTAAAATAAAGTGGTGATCCTAACTGACCTAAGACAGGGAATCTTTACTAGGATTAAATGTCAGGAATTGTGAAAAACTGAGTTTAAATGTATTTGGCTAAGGTGCATGTAAACTTCCGACTTTAACTGTTTACAGTTATACAGTTTTTATTTATATAGTTTTGCATTGTAAAGGACTTGTTGATCCTTGAGATTTGGTAGTGGGTAAAAGTATTTTTTTTCTTCTTTTCTTCGTCCTTTTTCTTCTTTTTTTGTGTACTTAAGGTGGTTAGGTGACCTACGCTCACATGACCTATGCTCAACTGAAGACTTCCTCCCAGAACCGTTGCAAGATGACAAGTCTGTACGCTTATGTAGATATTCCCCCCCAAAATCTGCAGTTTCCAGCTACAATAGTCATTTACAACATTAACAATGTCTACCCTGTATATCTGATCAATTTGATGTCATTTTAATGGACAAAAATGTGCTTTTCTTTAAAAAACAAGGACATTTCTAAGTGACCCCAACATTTTCAACGGTAGTGTATATGCCGTGCATTCGGGAAGTTTTCAGACCCCTTGACTTTTTCCACATTTTGTTACGTTACAGCGTTATTCTAAAATTGATTTAAAAAAAATGGTCCTCATCAATCTACACACAATACCTATTAATGACGAAGTGAAAACAGGTTTTTAGAAATGTTTGCATATCTATAAAAAATATACCTTATTTACATTAGTATTCATACCCTTTGCTATGAGACTCGAAATTGAGCTTAGACGCATCCTGTTTTCATTGAGATGTTTCTACAACTTGATTGGAGTCCACCTGTGGTAAATTAAATTGATTGAACCTGATTTGGAAAGGCACACACCTGTCTATATGTGACTAGTTTCAGAAAACTAGGCGTATGTCATGCGTCACTACTTTACAGGAGAGCCATTAGAACATAAACTTTTTTTTATCAATATGCGTTTTTTTTTGCAAAAATGCCTTCTTGAACATGTGAATTTTCACGTCCCTTAATAACAAACTTGTATGTCATCTGTAAATACGAATACAATTTTTAAATTACGTGCCTAGTTTGTTTAGCCACAGAAAAAATCAGCAACCTTCCTGCTAGCCATGATAATGATAATGAGTTGGCTGGACATGAGAGATGAGTTTGGATTGGTCTGACATGTAGCACGCTTCTGTCTGTAACATGAGCTGGTCAGTATGTGTAGGTAATCCTTTCTAACACGGCTTTTAAAATATATATATATCATGTAGTAGAACTGCATAAGTGTTGCTCTCCACTATCTGGAGGACCGAGTTTTGAAATCATTGGAATTAGAGTATGATAGCTAAGGAGATGGAGAATATTCTGGCGTTTGATTGCAAATATGCAGACGGAGTTGAAAAGAGAACATCCATGTTTACTGATAAGATAGTCTAGCTAGCTACATTTTCAGATATTACACGTTTCTAATTTTGTCAGAAAGTTAAAGTGTACTGTTAGCTAGCTAACATTAGCTGGCTGGCTCGCTAGCTAACATTACATGTATGATCCGTGTAGTTATATTATTCATATCTCAGAGCCATTTGCATTGCTAGTTATAGCCTAATGTTAGCTAGCTAACGTTGAACCTGGTTGGTTAGCTACCTACAGATTTATGCAGGGTAGTAACATTATGAGTTGGGATTATGGTTCATTGTTTAGCTTGCTAGCTGCATGTCTAAACAAAAGACTCCACTATGTAAGTAATCATTTCAATAGAATGTTCATGATGTCACTGCGACAACTGCTGATAGACGTAGCTGGTAAATTCGCTCTGAATAACATGAAAACAGCCTAACCAGCTCTGCTAGAGTGAGTAAAATTGTAAAAGTGAGGTGTTCTCTCATTTGTACTGGAAGCAGCTAGCAAGCTAGCCAACGTTAGCCAGTTAGCTTGGGTGCTTGACTGCTATTGTGAGGTCAGAACGTTCGGATCAACCCTACTCCTCGGCCAGAGGGTCCAGTGTGTGCTCTGAACACTCTGTATTTACGAATGGACAATCTGACAACGCTCTGATTTTAAGAATGCCCAGAGCACACTCTGGCACTCCAGATCAAATTCACAAACACATCCTTAGTATAAACCAGCCTTTAGTCTTGAAATCTTTGGTTGTTTAGTACATTTTGATGTACCAAAACATTCAAGAGACGTTTTCTCCAAAGTGAGGTTACAAGTTTAGCAACTTTCAAAGCAGAATTACTTTCCCATTGTTCCTCTACTGTGTATTAAAGTCTCTACTTTAATCCAATGTGAAAAACACAATTTCAAATGTTGCTACATAAGACCGAATCGAGCCAGTCGGTCACATTTAAGGTCCCACAGTTGACAATGCATGTCAGAGCAAAAACCAAGCCTTCAGGTTTAAGGAATTGTCCATAGAGCTCCGAGACAGTGTCCCCAAGTACACAGTGGCCTCCATTATTCTTAAATGGAAGAAGTTTGGAACCACCAAGACTCTTCCTAGAGCTGGCCTCAGGGCCAAACTGAGCAGTCGTGGGAGAATGGCTTTGGTCAAGGGGGTGACCAAGAACCTGATGGTCACTCTGACAGAGCTCCAGAGTTCCTCTGTGGAGATGGGAGAACCTTCCAGAAGGACAACCATCTCTGCAGAACTCCACCAATCAGGCCTTTATGGTAGAGTAGTACTCCTCAGTAAAAGGCACATGACAGCCCACTTGGATTTTTTCAAAAGGCACCTAAAGACTCTCAGACCATGAGAAACAAGATTATCTGGTCTGATGAAACCAAGATTGAATGAACTCTTTCGCCTGAATGCCAAGCGTCACGTCTGGAGGAAACCTGGCACCATACCTCCGGTGAAGCATGGTGGTGGCAGCATCATGCCGTGGGGTTGTTTTTTAGTGGCAGGGACTGGGAGACTAGTCAGGATTGAGGGTAAGATGAAAGTTCAGACTGGGGTGAAGGTTCATCTTCCAACAGGACAACAACCCTAAGCACACAGGCAAGACAATGCAGGAGTGGCTTCAGGACAAGCAATGAATGTCATTGAGTGGCTTGTATCGTCATACCCAAGAAGACTCGAGGCTGTAATCTCTGCCAAAGGTGCTTCAACAAAGTACTGAGTAAAGGGTCTGAATACTTATGTAAATGTAATATTTCAGTTATTTGCTAAAATTTCTATAAACCTGTTTTCTTTGTCATTATGGGATATTGTGTGTAGATTGATGAGGAAAGAATTACATTTAATCAATTTAAAAATAAGACTGTAACTTAACAAATTTTGGAAAAAGTCAATGGATCTAAATACTTTCCGAATGGACTATATACACTCCGGACTCCGACATTGCTCGTCCTAATTTTTTTATATTTCTTAATTCTTTCTTTTACTTTTAGATGTGTGTGTATTGCTGTGAATTGTTAGATATTACTGCACTGTTGGAGCTAGGAAGATAAGCATTTTGTTACTCCTGCAATTTCATCTGCTAAAAATGTGTAGGCCACCAATAACATATGATTTGATTAGATTTTTCTCTCAAAAAGATAGGTTTCAAAATTATTAGCACCGCTAAAGATTCTTGTAAATAAAATCAAACAAAATTAAATATGCATTAACATTATACTTTTTAATAAAGCTTAAGAAACTGGAGTGTGGCCTTCCATGGCTTACTATTTCACTGGGGTATAAAAATGAGGTAAAAGGCATGTAAAATCAATTTGTCATCCATCACCATGAGAAAAGGCAAAGAGCTCACAAACCAAAAGAGACAAATGTTTGTTGACCTTCATAGATCAGGCAATGGGCACAAAACAATGGCTATAAAACTAATTAAGACGTTTAAAACTATTGGAACGGTGGTAAACTTGCCTGGTAGAGGATGCATGTGTATCTTGTCCCAATGCAAAGAGAGGCAAAGATAAGTCCAAGGGCCACAGTTGGAGAATTACAGAACTTGGTCACATCTTGGGGTCACCAAATCTTTAACACTATAAAAGACTGGCCTAGATTGACCCCCCTTCGAGCCAATGACGTGTCTTTTAGATGTCAACATTATAACAGTCTAATAAACACATTTCATACATGCTATAGACAGGGTTGGGTATATTACTTTCTTAATGTAATCCATTACAGTTACTATTTACCAATCCAAAATTGTGATCAGTAATGTAACTTTTGGATTACCCTAATCTGATTACATTCAGTTACTTTTAGATTACTTTCCCCTTAAGAGGCATTAAAAGAAGACAAAACTGTATGTTACCAATTGAATGACATCTATTGCAGGATAAATCAATGTTAAGGTTTACATAGAAGTAAAATGTTACTTCATGAGGTGGTTATGTAGGCTTCTTCTAACCCATCCCTTTCTACTACATATAATAATACGATTAAATTATAGATTTACATTAAAAAACAAAGTCGATCAGCATTCCAGTCATTCCAATAAATGTTATATCCCTTGATCTTCAAGAATATGACTTGGAAATATGGAAGTATAGATTAGCTAAATTGTTTTACCTGAGCATGACCCCAAAACTAAGGACTTATTACCCAGCTCTACTCTGTTGTTTATGATTTGGTTGTCATGAAGGACTGATTGGGCTCATTGATTCGAGTTGAAAAATAAATGCTGCGCTGATGGTATGGCATGCTTTGAGCACTACTGAAAAGTGCTATTTACATGTAAAAAATGAATGCCAAATGCTGCTTTTGCAATAGGCCTATTGTTTACCTTTTTGTTGGTGACTCTTTGATATCTTGATAATATGCAGCTGTTTAAAGGGCAAATCCACAGATGAAACAATAATAAAATCGTCGCCCCGCCTCTGTTTTGGTAAAAAGCTGAGGGATGGGCCTGGAAACATCTAGCCACTCTCAGATTAATAGACAGAGCTATGGATGCAAGGACTGACCATCCATGATATCAAAATTATTGTTTTAACCATGTTTACAATGTTTTCAACATTGGAGAAAAACAAGCGTATATTTTGGGTTCTCATGGAGTTTGACAGTTGAACTAAGCATTTAGAAGTTATATTCTTCAAGAAGCAATGGATAGTCCAAAAATTGATGTAGCAACTACAGATTGTCCCTTAAAGTCTATCAAAAGTGTGCGAGTTTGGGCATGTGTCCATTAGGCCTATGGATTTATTTATTGTAGCAGCATTATTTAGATTGAGCAATAAAAGCCCCACTTTTATTCCATAGGCTGGGATCCGCACTATGCAGCTGTTGCAAGAGCACATTTTTCACTGGCTGTCCACTGGTTTCCAAAACAATGATTGATAGGCAGTTTTAACTACTTGAATTCAACCATTATTGGGTTTAAATACATATTTAGATTTGTGAACAGCCATCCACAACAACCACAATCCGTAAGGCACAAATATCTAAATGAGAGCGCAGTGTGATTCACATCAATGCATTATGTAGATATGTAGACCCAAAACAACGTTGCCGCAGAAGAGGTAGATGGAAAGGCCTCCTGGTCAGGCTTCGAAGGCGTGCACATCGCCCACCGCTTCCGAGTATACTACTCGCCAATGTCCAGTCTCTAGACGACAAGGTGGACGAAATTAGGGCAAGGGATGTCTTCCAGAGAGACATCAGAGATTGTAACATTCTCTGTTTCACGGAAACATGGCTCTCTCGGGATATGTTGTTGGAGTCAGTACAGCCACCGGGTTTCTTCATGCGTTGCACCGACAGAAATTAACATCTCTCTGGGAAGAAGAAGGTTAGGGGTGTATGCTTCATGGTTAACGACTCATGCTGTAACCATAACAACATACCGGAACTCAAGTCCTTCTGTTCACCTGACCTATAATTCCTTACAATCAAATGCTGACCATATTATCTCCCAAGAGAATTCTCATCAGTTATCGTCACAGCTGTGTATATACCCCCTCAAGCAGATACCATGACGGCCCTCAAGGAACTTCACTGGACTCTATGTAAACTGGAAACCATATATTCTGAGGCTGCATTAATTATAGCTGGCAATTTTAACAAAACAAATTGGAGAAAAAGGCTTCCTGAATTCTATCAGCATATAGATTGGACCACTGCTAATCTAACTTCCGCGATGCATACAAGGCCCTCCCTCGCCCTCCCTTTGGCAAATCCGACCACGACTCCATCTTGCTCCTACCGTCCTATAGAAACTCAAACAGGCTGTACCCGTGACTAGATCCATTCAACGCTGGTCTGACCAATTGGAAACCAAGCTTCAAGATTGTTTTGATCACGCGGACTGGGAAATGTTCCGGGCAGCGTCAGAGAATAACATCAATCTATACGCTGACTCAATGAGTGAGTTTATAATGAAGTGCATTGGAGATGTTGTACCTACTGTGACTATTAAAACCTACCCTAACCAAAAACCATGGATGGATGGCGGCATTCGCGCAAAACTGAAAGCGCGAACGACTGCATTTAACCATGGAAAGAGGACTGGGAATATGGCCGCATATATACAGGGTAGTTATTCCCTCCGCAAGGTAATCAAACAAGCAAAATGTTGGTATAGGGACAAAGTGGATTTGAAATTCAATGGCTCAGACGCAAGACGTATGTGGCAGGGTCGTCAGGCAATTACAGACTACAAAAATATAACCAGCCACATCACGGACACCGACGTATTGCTTCCAGACAAATGAAACACCTTCTTTTCCCTCTTTGAGGATAATACAGTGCCACCGACGTGGCCCACTAACAAGGACTGTGGGACACCCCTCTCCTTCTCCGTGGCCAATGTGAGTAAGACATTTAAGCATGTTAACCCTCGCAAGGCTGCCGGCCCAGACGACATCCCTAGCCGTGTCCTCAGAGCATGCGCAGACCAGCTGGCTGGTGTGTTTACCGACATATTCAATCGCTCCCTATCCCAGTCTGCTGTCCCCACATGCTTCAAGATGGCCACCATTGTTCCTGCACCCAAGAAGGCAAAGGTAACTGAACTAAATGACTATCGCCCCGTAGCACCCACTTCTGTCAACATGAAGTGCTTTGAGAGACTTGTCAAGGATCATATCACCTCCACCTTACCTGCCACCCTAGACCAACTTCAGTTTGCATACCGCCCCAACAGGTCCACAAATGATGCAATCGCCATCACACTGCACACTGCCCTATCCCATCTGGACAAGAGGAAAACCTATGTAAGAATGCTGTTCATTGACAACAGCTCAGCATTCAACACCATAGTACCATCCAAGCTCATCATTAAGCTGGAGGCCCTGGGTCTCAACCCCGCCCTGTGCAATTGGGTCCTGGACTTTCTGACGGGCCGCCCCCAGTTGGTGAAGATAGGAAACAACATCTCCACTTCACTGACCCTCAACACTGGGGCCCCACAAGGGTGCGTGCTCAGCCCCCTCTTGTACTCCCTGCTCACCCATAACTGCTTGGCCATGCACGCCTCCTGCTCAATCATCAAGTTTGCAGATGACGCAACAGTAGTGGGCTTGATTACCAACAACGACGAGACAACCTACAGGGAGGAGGTGAGAGCACTCTGAGTGTGGTGTCAGGAAAACAACCTCTTACTCAATGTTAACAAAACAAAAGAGATGATAGTGAACGTCAGGAAACAGCAGAGGGAGCACTCCCCTATCCACATCAAAGAGACAGTAGCGGAGAAGGTGGAAAGTTCCTTGGTGTACACATCACGGACAAACTGAAATGGTCCACACACAGACAGTGTGGTGAAGAAGGCAGAAAAGCATCTCTTCAACCTCAGGAGGCTGAATAAACTTGGCTTGTCACCTAAAACCCTGACAAACTTTTATAGATGCACAATTGAGAGCATCCTGTCGGGCTGTATCACCGCCTGGTACGGCAACTGCACCGCCCTCAACAGCAAGGCTCTCCAGAGGGTGGTGAGGTCTGCACAACCCATCACTGGGGGCAAACTATCTGCCCTCCAGGACACCTACAGCACCCGATGTCACAGGAAGGTCAAAAAGATCATCAAGGACAACAACCACCCGAGCCATTGCCTGTTCACCCTGCTACCATCCAGAAGGTGAGGTCAGTACAGGTGTGTCAAACTGGGACCGAGAGACTGAAAAACAGCTTCTATCTCAAGGCCATCAGACTGCTAAACATCAGTCACAAACTCAGAGAGGCTGCTGCCTACATAGAGTCTCACTGGTCACTTTTAACAATGCCACTTTAATAATGTTTACATATCTTACATTACTCATCTCATATGTATATACTATATCTTATACCATCTATTGCATCTTGCCTATTTCGCTAGGCCATCGCTCATCCATATATTTATATGTACATATTCTTATGCCATGTATTTAGATTTGTGTGTATTAGGTAATTGTTAGATTACTTGTTAGATATTACTGCACTGTCGGAACTAGAAGCACAAGCATTTCGCTACACTTGCATGAACATCTTCTAACCATGTGTATGTGACCAATAAAATTGGATTGGATTTGATTTGATTTATCAATAATAAGTGTTATCCGTATCGCTGTAGACTACACCATTGCTGTCATCCTTACCTGCAAGCGTTTATTCAAGTTGAATAATCGCTGACAGCGGTCGCACCATTGGAAGACATAGTTTGGACTGTAGCCTACAAAAGCCTATTTCTGCTCTTTTCCCACAATCCATCAAACCAATTTTGCATGTCATCATAGTGGTCTCTGACTTGTGGTCAGACTCACTCAGGTGGAACAAACTTAAATTTGCACCTTTTTTCAATGCTGATTTGAATGTAATTGAGAAAACAGGGAAGTGTCAAACATCCTTTCTGAATTTAAAAGTAATCCTCAAAGTAATCACCTAGTTTTAAAAAGTATCTGTAATCTGATTACAATATTTTCGCTGGTAACGTAACAGATTACAGTTACCGTTTTCTTTGTAATCCCTTACATGTAATCCGTTACTCCCCAACCCTGCCTGTATAAATGTTTTGTTTTTGTTTGTGTCTACGAAGGTCTTACATAACATTAGAATACAAAAGAAAATGTATTTCAAAGCACACAATAGCATTTTCATTAGTTTATATAACTGTAGGCTATATGTATAACACAAAAACACAAAAATACCACAATTCAAGTTTTGAAATCCATTAAATGTATAAGATAACAAAGATCATTAATTATTAATTCATTAAGGGCAGGTCTTAAGGAACATAAGGTAAGTAAAAAAATGCATTTGAAAAGAACAAAATGGCATATTTTTTGTTTAAATATACTACTGTGTTTCGAGTGTTGCACGTGGGAGCCCGAGGAATTGTGGTAATTCTGCCAAAAAGTTACATTTTGAAATATACCTCAAGGGGTCATTTTTAGGAGTTGTTTGACATGGATAGCTGATTAGGAAACTGCATAATCTGTTCTTTCTGATACTATATAGACATTAAAATGTCTTACCAGCTTGTGACTGAAAAAGTAAATTCCAAGCTGCTTTGTTCATCAGATTCTTCATGTCCAATTTAACGACTGATAATATTGCCAACTTAATCTAGTCTTTATTCTAACTCTATTATTATATGTGTGAAATTTGTTTCAATATAGTTTAGGTGTAGTTTCGATGGGTCATCATCAGCTGTGCAGGCTGACTGCCGATGAAGGTGAATGACTTCAAATCAAATTTTATTTGTCACATGAGCCGAATGGAGAAAAAGGCTTCCTGAATTCTATCAGCATATAGATTGCAGCACTCACGCGGGCTTTACACTGGACTACTGCTACTCTAACTTCCGCGATGCATACAAGGCCCTCCCTCGCCCTGTAGACCTTACAGTGAAATGGCTACTTACAAGCCCTTAACCAACAATGCAGTTTTAAGAAAATACCTAAAAAAGTAAAGATAAGAATAACAAATAATAAAAGAGCAGAAGTAAATAACAATAGCGGGGCTATCTACAGGGGTACCGGTACAGAGTCAATGTGCGGGGGCACCGTTTCCAAGATAATTGAGGTAATATGTACATGTAGGTAGAGTTATTAAAGTGACTATGCATAGATAATAACAGAGAGTAGCAGCAGTGTATAAGAGGAGCGGGGGGGCAATGCAAATAGTCTGGGTAGCCATTTGATTAGCTGTTCAGGAGTCTTATGGCTTGGGGTAGAAGCTGTTTAGAAGCCTCTTGGACCTAGACTTGGCGCTCCGGTACTGCTTGCTGTGCAGTAACAGAGAGAACAGTCTATGACTAGGGTGGCTGGAGTCTTTGACAATTTTAAGGGCCTTCTTCTGACACCGCCTGGTATAGAGGTCCTGGATGGCAGGAAGCTTGGCCGCGGTAATGTACTGGGCCGTACGCACTACCCTCTGTAGTGCCTTGCAGTCGGAGGCCAAGCAACCAGTCAGGATGCTCTCGATGGTGCAGCTGTAAAACCTTTTGAGGATCTGTGGACCCATGCAAAATCTTTTCAGTCTCCTGAGGGGGAGGTTTTGTTGTGCCCTCTTCACGACTGTGTTGGTGTGCTTGGACCATGTTAGTTTGTTGGTGATGTGGACACCAATGAACTTGAAGCTCTCAACCTGCTCCACTCGATGAGAATGGGGGTGTGCTCAGTCCTACTTTTCCTGTAGTAAACAATAATCTCCTTTGTCTTGATCATGCTGAGGGAGAGGTTGTTGTCCTTGCATCACACAGTCAGGTCTCTGACCTCCCTATAGGCTGTCTCATCGTTGTCGGTGATCAGGCCTACCACTGTTGTGTAACTTAATTATGGTGATGGAGTCGTGTCTGGTCATGCAGTCATGAATGAACAGGGAGTACAGGAGGGGACTGAGCACGCACTCCTGAGGGGCCCCCATGTTGAGGATCAGCGTGGCGGATGTGTTGTTACCTACCCTTACCACCTGGGGGCGTCCCGTCAGGACGTCCAGGATCCAGTTGCATTAGCTTAATGATGAGCTTTGAGGGCACTATGGTGTTGAACGCTGAGCTGTAGTCAATGAAAAGCATTCTCACATAGACTTACGGTGAATGTGGGGGGGGGGGGGGGGGGGGGAATTACACCCTCTTTAAACTGCTTATAACACACATTCTGTATTATTTAGGAAATGTCAAGGATGGGGGACATTACTTAAAAAATGTCAGAGTAATAAAACATCTACTTTCATTTTGCGTCCACATGATGCTCTCGACTTTTCTAGTGTTAATCTACAATCAGACGCCACCTCCATGCCAATAGGCTCTTTGGAGGGGTTGGCAGAAAAAAGCCTTTATTGAGAACAACCAACAAATGTAAACGTCTCAAGCTTGCTAAACTCACATTGGCACTAGTATTGGAACCAGATGCTATGGTGATATGAGCCGAAAATAGAGGTCTATTGCCACGCACACCAACGGTGGGTTTGGCGCCGATAGATGAATGCATGTGCAGAAAAGAACCTCATACCTACTTTAATTTGAAGTGGGGGATATTTTATATTGTGGGGCTGTTTTGCTTCCACTGGTCCTGAGGCCCTTGTTTAACAGTATCATGAACTCTACCAAGTACAAGGACATTTTAGCCAAAAACCTGGTTGCCTCTGCCAGGAGGCTGAAACTAGGCCACAAGTGGATCATCTAACAAGGCAATGACCCCAAACACAAATCAAAATCCACAAAGAAATGGTTAATTGACCACAAAATCAACGGTCTCTGGACTTTAACCCCATTGAAAACCTGTGGTTTGAATTGAAGAGGGCACTTCATAAGCGCAGACCAAAGGATATCAAGGATCTGGAAAGATTCTGTATGGAGGAATGGTCTAAGATCCCTCCCAATGTGTTCTCCAATCTCATAAAACATTATGGAAAAAGGCTGTGTCGTTGTCCTCGCAAGGGGAAGGTGCACAAAGTAATGAAAACGGGTGCCAATAATTTTGACATTATCTTTTGGAGAAAAAAAGTATTACTTGTTAACCAAAATCTTTTTCTCTGCGCTATTGTATTACTATAAAATAATATAATTGTATAATTTTTTTAGCATACAATATAGCTCAATATTTGGTATTATTCATTTTATACTGTATTTTTTGCTCATTATTATCAAGGGTGCCAATAAGATTGAATTGAGCAGGGGTACATAAACCTAAAATACTACCAATATATTATATACCAGCAAGATAACAAGGCCAGACCACCATGGTATCAAAATGATGTGCCACTGACACAGCAATCAGATGTGATCTTATTAAAAGGCACTAATGGCTTTGAGATTTGTCACATTTCCCCCTCAGAAAGGCTGCTGAGTTTGTTAGTACTGACATCAAAGGCGGGCATGACTATGATCATCAGCGCTCTGCTCATTGACAACATCTCGCATAAATCCACTTTGAAATAGACTTAGAGCTTACACATCAAATGTGGGAGCAGATTTTCGCTGTTAGTTGCAATTCCTTCCAGTGTGGCGGATGGGTGAATGGGTTCTTGTGATGGGAATTGCTTTAGTGTTAAATCCCAGTGTTAGAGGACACCATCTGGCATTAAATAATTCAGGACCCCACACTACCATCGAATACCAAGTCTAGTCGACACAGCATCTCTAAAAAGGGCTGGTGGCTACTTCTGATAGGGACAAACGGAAATGCTATAACATAGACAGGGACAGACACATACTGTAAATAAGCATGGTGCCGTGGTTCATTGATGTCAATTATTTTCACGATCACAGACCAAAGAGCATAATGCAACACATTACATTTTGCACTTCTCCTCTTGAACGTATCCTATTAGAAGTGATTAACTGTTACTAAAGGCATCAGTGTGTTGCATCTTGAGATGGACATCACAGATGTCTATGTTTATGTTTATTGATCACATATCAAACAACATTAAATCCATTAGGTCATCTTCCGCGGGCACCTCAGACACATTCTAATGAGATATATAAAAATGCTAATCCATCCACTAATGGAGTTTCTTCTTTTTTTTGTTGTTATACTCATTAATGCAGGGGAACAGCGATGTGCAATCTCTCTCTCTGACTATTAAAACACAATTGGGGATAGCGTAAAGAGGCCTATTAGGCACCTCAGAATAGGCAATACAGAGCAAAAGGCACTGCACATACTTTGATCTAATTACGCGTCTCGCCCGGCTTCCCCATATCTTAACGGATGTTTGCGATGAGACGTGCTAGCTTTAACTTATGTTAATGTGAAGCAGGGGGGAGTATATGAGAAGTGGGGTCATGACCTATAGTCTTCCTATTATGGCAGAATGCAATGGGCTCAGTCGGCACAGAGAATTCCAATTGAGATGCAGTACTTGAATAGTGGGTGCATACAATATACAGTATTTGACTGCTGATTGCCTATGTGCAGAGGGATTCTTAGTTGATATTCAGCTCACACACAAACCTTTTTATAGAGAGATTCACATTTCATATTTCAACATTTGCTTTGATCAACCCTGTTCCAATAAAATGATTGGAGTGATACTTCTACCCATTGGAGCAATACTTCTTCCCAAATTACTTTTCAGGTTCTATGCAGTACACTTGCATGATGAGGAAGAACATTGTATTGAGCCATACAAATAACATCTGCTACAGATCCGAAAGATGAAACACAGGGAATTTTAAGCCGTCGAAACTATCCTGAACTAAGACAGCCTGGTACCTCTGTGGGCTGTGGGCAGAAAGGCTGTGGGCAGACCTTTCTGTTTCTCCCTTCATTCAACACACCTCACTGCCCCACAATAGTGCCAGTCCCGCTTTAACAGTAATGGAGCTCAACATGATGAATAAGATGTGTATATGCTTATTAAAAATGGCTAACGAAGCGTTGAGGTTAATTATGCGTGGACGTCGCTCTCTGTATCCCTGACCACAGCGATTCAAAACCCAGGTTATTATTACATCTTACAGTATAAACCCAGGCAAGGTAAAACACTACATTTTAAAATTGTATCAATGTTGCAGATACATTTTATGTACTAATGTCACATTTGAATTACTCTTGAGAATGCAATTAAGAGTCCCACCACTCCCACACACAAATATGTTAACATTTAGCAGGATTATTGTATCCAAAAAAACCTCATAGCGGACCTGAAAAATAAGTAGTATGACGGCAGTATGTAAAAACAAGTAGGAGTTGTTCATATGTACTTAGTTGATAGCTCTAGGGGGTTAAAAGTGATAACTTTGCTGTTTGTGGGATTCCTGCAGGGTACAGGGTGTTCCCATTACATAATTTGCTTGGCATTGGCCTTATTTTAGCCAATAATCCCACATACCCCCTCCTGCTTACATACACAGCCCTGGGCTTAGTGTTGAGGATGTTAGCCAAAGATTCCCTTCTCTAAGAACTTTTTAGTAAAAAAGTTTCAAAATCTTCATCCTGGGATTTTTTTCTTAGATTCCCACAATACTTTTCTCAACGTTTTGCCCAGTGGAGGTGGAGCATTGACAACCTGAGCTATAGTGCATAAGGAAAACAAGAACTGTAGTGATTTGTTGTAGTAGTTTGCCTGTTAACTGGCTCTCCTGTAAACTGTATATCAGTGGATGGATGAAGTCCTTGTATATCCATCGTACTAAAATGAACATATTACCCCACATACATGTTCTACATACTAAACAACCATACATTCTCATTATGCTAGATATTGTGTAGGTATGTGATTCCGAACAAAGAATGAATGTTCTATAGCTCCTCAGACTCCAATTTTATAACTGTGTGGTTAATGGTTTGTAAGCTAATTTCCCAAAGTGCTCATCGTGTGACTGGCTATATCAAATGAGCACCTAAGAGGCAAGCTAAACAAAGCACCTCATTCTCCTAGCGGTACAGACAGAAGACTAGGGAGAGAAAAAAATCACCCTGCTTTAAATTGGCTGTGGCAGATTACATTTGACTTTTTAAAGGAGGGAAATCCATTCTCTTGATGAAATTCTGCAAGCGAGAGAGAGAATACTCCCTTCCTCAGATTCCACAACAGAACACAGAGAAGATTTAGACAGTCACTAGTTGACAGTCACTGGGAAATTCCACAGTAACAGAATGATGCTGAGACTTCACTTTATATAGACTCTTCACTTTAAAATGTACATCAAACAAAAAACAATGATTGCAAAGAATGGCGCCGAGACTCATATTTTTCACTTTTCAAACAAAAACCATTGATTGATAAGCTAAACAAACCGTGTAACTCCATGCACGAGGACATTCTTTCTTTTTTTTTTTTTACATTTACTCGAAGAACCGTGCAGATGTAAAGTTTGGTAGAAGTTTCCAAAAACTCTGTTAATTATTTAGTAATAATTAAGATTCAAAGATGTCTGCAGAAAGAATGGGGTGTCAGCTATGATATGACATCTTGAGTTTGAAAAAAAAATAAATGATTTTGGTGAAGTGGATTAACACCCAGTAACAGAATGTTCGTAACAGAATGTCATCATGGGTCCCTGATCTGTACTATACAGAAATGCATAATTATGCATGTCATTCTCTTCACAGTGATGTATGCTGGATAGGCACACAAATGTTTTTAATTTTGGGGCATTATTCTACTCACTGGCAACTGGCATTGAGCTCCACCCCCAAACAAGACCAAATTTGGTTGGTATGGACTGGACCATATCTGTACCAATCATACAGTTCAAGTCAGAAGTTTACATTCCCTGTTTTAGGTCAGTTAGGATCGCCACTTTATTTTAAGAATGTGAAATGTCAGAATAATAGTAGAGAGAATTATTTATTTCAGCTTTTATTTACTTCATCACATTCCCAGTGGGTCAGAAGTTTACGTACACTCAATTAGTATTTAGTAGCATTGCCTTTAAATTGTTTAACTTGGGTCAAACGTTTTGGGTAGCCTTCCACAACCTTCCCACAATAAGTTGGGTGAATTTTGGCCCATTCCTCCTGACAGAGCTGGTGTAACTGGGTCAGGTTTGTAGGCCTCCTTGCTCGCACACGCTTTTTCAGTTCTGCCAACACATTTTCTAATGGGTTGAGGTCAGGGCTTTGTGATGGACACTCCAATACCTTGACTTTGTTGTCCTTTTGCCACAACTTTGGAAGTATGCTTGGGGTCATTGTCCATTTGGAAGACCCATTTGCGACCAAGCTTTAACTTTCTCACTGATGTCTTGAGATGTTGCTTCAATATATCCACATCATTTTCCTTCCTCATGGTGCCATCTATTTTGTGAAGTGCACCAGTCCCTCCTGCAGCAAAGCACATTTACATTTATATTTAAGTCATTTAGCAGACACTCTTATCCAGAGCGACTTACAAATTGGTGCATTCACCTTATGATATCCAGTGGAACAACCACTTTACAAAAGTGCATCTAAATATTTTAAGGGGGGGGGGGGGGGGGGTTAGAAGGATTACTTTATCCTATCCTAGGTATTCCTTAAAGAGGTGGGGTTTCAGGTGTCTCCGGATTGACTCCACTGGTGATTGACTCCGCTGTCCTGGCGTCGTGAGGGAGCTTGTTCCACCATTGGGGTGCCAGAGCAGCGAACAGTTTTGACTGGGCTGAGCGGGAACTGTGCTTCCTCAGTGGTAGGGAGGCGAGCAGGCCAGAAGTGGATGAACGCAGTGCCCTTGTTTGGGTGTAGGGCCTGATCAGAGCCTGAAGGTACGGAGGTGCCGTTCCCCTCACAGCTCCGTAGGCAAGCACCATGGTCTTGTAGCGGATGCGAGCTTCAACTGGAAGTGGAGAGAGCGGAGGAGCGGGGTGACGTGAGAGAACTTGGGAAGGTTGAACACTAGACGGGCTGCGGCGTTCTGGATGAGTTGTAGGGGTTTAATGGCACAGGCAGGGAGCCCAGCCAACAGCGAGTTGCAGTAATCCAGACGGGAGATGACAAGTGCCTGGATTAGGACCTGCGCCGCTTCCTGTGTGAGGCAGGGTCATACTCTGCGAATGTTGTAGAGCATGAACCTACAGGATCGGGTCACCGCCTTGATGTTAGTGGAGAACGACAGGGTGTTGTCCAGGGTCACGCCAAGGTTCTTAGCACTCTGGGAGGAGGACACAATGGAGTTGTCAACCGTGATGGCGAGATCATGGAACGGGCAGTCCTTGCCCGGGAGGAAGAGCAGCTCCGTCTTTCCGAGGTTCAGCTTGAGGTGGTGATCCGTCATCCACACTGATATGTCTGCCAGACATGCAGAGATGCGATTCACCACCTGGTTATCAGAAGGGGGAAAGGAGAAGATGAATTGTGTGTCGTCTGCATAGCAATGATAGGAGAGACCATGTGAGGATATGACAGAGCCAAGTGACTTGGTGTATAGCGAGAATAGGAGAGGGCCTAGAACAGAGCCCTGGGGGACGCCAGTGGTGAGAGCATGTGGTGCGGAGACAGATTCTCGCCACGCCACCTGGTTGGAGCGACCTGTCAGGTAGGACGCAATCCAAGCGTGGGCCGCGCCGGAGATGCCCAACTCGGAGAGGGTGGAGAGGAGGATCTGATGGTTCACAGTATCAAAGGCAGCCGATAGGTCTAGAAGGATGAGAGCAGAGGAGAGAGAGTTAGCTTTAGCAGTGCGGAGCGCCTCCGTGACACAGAGAAGAGCAGTCTCAGCAGTCTCACCCCCACAACATGATGCTGCCACCCCTGTGCTTCATGGTTGGGATGGTGTTCTTTGGCTTGCAAATCTCCCCCTTTTTCCTCCAAACATAATGATGGTCATTATGGCCAAACAGCTATATTTTTGTTTCATTAGACCAGAGGACATTTCTCCAAAAAGTGCAATCTTTGTCCCCATGTGCAGTTGCAAACCATAGTCTGGCTTTTTTTATGGCGATTTTGGAGCAGTGGCTTTATTCCTTGCTGAGCGGCCTTTCAGGTTATTTCGATATAGGACTAGTTTACTGTGGATATAGATACTTTTGTGCCTGTTTCCTCCAGCATCTTCACAAGGTCCTTTGCTGTTGTTCTGGGATTTATTTGCACTTTTCGCACCAAAGTATGTTCATCTCTAGGAGACAGAATGCGTCTCCTTCCTGAGCGGTATGATGGCTGTGTGGTCCCATGGTGTTTATACTTGCTTACTATTGTTTGTAGAGATGAACGTGGTACCTTCAGGCATTTGGAAATTGCTTTCCACATTTTTCTTTTTTCAGAGATATTGTCTGATTTCTTTTGATTTTCCCATGTTGTCAAGCAAAGAGGCACTGAGTTTGAAGGTAGGCCTTGAAATACATTCACAGGTACACATCCAATTGACTCAAATGATGTCACTTAGCCTATCAGAAGCTTCTAAAGCCATGACATCATTTTCTGGAATTTTCCAAGCTGTTTAAAGGCACAGTCAACTAAGTGTATGTTAACTTCTGACCCACTGGAATTGTGATACAGTGAGTTATAAGTGAAATAATCTGTCTGTAAACAATTGTTGGAAAAATTACTTGTGTCATGCACTAAGTAGATGTCCTATCCGACTTCCCAAAACTATAGTTTGTTAAGAAGAAATTTGTGGAGTGGTTGAGAAACTATTTTTAATGACTCCAACCTAAGTGTATGTAAACTTCCGACCTCATTTCTAGATGTCCAAGTTTGGACATCACAGTACAGCACAGTACAGTACAGTGCAACACAGTACATTAGAGTATAGTTTTGTACAGTAAGGCAAAGTAGAGAAGAGTATAGTTCATTACAGTACAGTACTGTACACTACAATAGAGTAATTTATACTGTACTCTTCTTTAGTGTGTTCTACTGTCCTGTTTAAACTGTCCAAGTACCTCTGCTCCTTTGGGGATTTGGCTTTCAGCTCGACCGCCCCCAGCCTCTGGAATGTCCTCCCTGACGACCTGAAGGCAGCACTGTACAGCACTGTGTTCTACTGTACTGTACTGTGCTATCCAAACTTGTGAAACAGACATCGATGATTAGTTTACATTAGAACTGGACGTCCAGTGTCGGTCAGTGCTCAGTGGGTTAGAGGGCTGGTTACAGTGAATTGAAAGAGAGGGGGCTCATGGGTAGGTGTCAGTAAGAGCTAGGAGAGGTGACATTAACTGGAGAGAGAGAGAAGAAAGACAGGGAGCAAGAGAGGCTAGGGGTTGTCCAGACTGTTTTCACATTCTTGCTTTGGCCACCATGTGAGAGAAAGAGAAAGAAAACAGTTATGAGCAATGTTCCCTCACTGAGCAAATTTCAGCACAAACTTGAACGTTGTGAAAATTCTGTGAACACAGTTACAGTTTCACACAGTGGTCAAGTAAGCTACTGTGGCTATTTGATCATAATGTAGGTCTACCAGAGTGGCCTACCATCAAAAACAAAAACAGCCAATGTGTGGTGTTCAGTGTAGGTCTACTGTGCCTGCCATGAGACTTGTGAAGAAAAAAAACATGCAGGGCTTGACATTAACCTGTTTATCCACTTGTCCTTCAGACAAGGTGATTGAAAATGTTGTTGTGTTGTTTGATGCAAGAAACCACTTTACAAAATAAAATACATTATTATTCCCATACCATTATCAGACAAATTATGCTACCCTCTGCCTATTGGCTGCTTAGCTTATTCAACCCTGTCTGAAAATACAACACTTATCCTTTAAGACAAAAGAAAATGTCTTTACCTGACTCGCTTTTCAAAGATGTATTAAAATGTACACGTTTTGTGGTCTTGTAGGAAGCAATCACTCCTGCCATGGCTGGCTACAAATGATCTATAACTGGGCTAATACTGTAACTCACTAACTAGCAAAGCATATGAACAAATGTGCACCCGAGGCTACATGAAGCTCCCGCTTTGATCTCAGAAAAAGCACATCTACTCACAACCGCTCATGCTTTAAACGCAGTCCAGTTCAAAGTGAATGGCACAAATCCATATATGGCTATGGTCGATTGGTTATACCACACAGGTCTGTGTAGAGTTTGGGCTGAGTCCTCTGTGTCAATGCAACAGAATCCTCCTCCGATGCGTTCTGTCTACAACAAAATCTACTGCATAGTTAATTTTGCATACTAAGTCTCGCATAGTTCATTTTGTTTTGGTAAATTGCATTGAAAGTGTCTAATATTGCATTGATTCGATTCCCACAGTAATTGGAAACGTTGATAGTGTTAACTAAGGGGGAAATCTCTAGAAAATTGAGTGAAGTTCAAGCTCGTGCTTCTCTGCGGGGGCTGATATTTCTGCATGCGCAGCTTAGAGGAAACATTGGTTATGAACTGAACATAACAGTATCCCAGTGGACGGGAGGACAGTAGCAGGTGACCCAACTGTGGTTTGTGACTGCTATGAATTCCCACGGTAACCAATTCAGTTAGTCAATCTGTTACTGATTGTTTAGTCATTCTGTTACCAATTTAGTAACAAAATGATGCATTTTCATCAATTAATAAATCATAAACCAAATTGTTATCAGTAAAAACACTATAACTAATTGGTAGGTATACCTTACCTTGTTACTTCTGTAAACTTTCATTATCCTCCCTCCTCATGAGGGAGAGACATTAT
This sequence comes from Salmo salar, assembly GCF_965601325.2. NCBI lineage: Eukaryota > Metazoa > Chordata > Actinopteri > Salmoniformes > Salmonidae > Salmo > Salmo salar. Next base: position 69,352,737 of record NC_138299.1, on the reverse strand, counting down.
AAAATATCTTAAAGATATGTGGGGTTTTGGTAACAGAATAACCAGACACTAGGCAATATTTCTTACATTTATAGAAGGCAAATCATTTCTGAAAAACTAAATATAAATGTTGACATAAGTTGGAAGGGGTCTCTAATTTATTTCTAATACTTTTGAAGACTTTTTTTGCTCGAAATTTTCTAAGACCCCATTTCTATCTGTTTGGCCAGAAATCAAAGCCTTTGCTTATTCCAAATTTTGGGGATGGAAAAAGGTTGAACAATTTATATATGACTTAATTTTTCAAAAGAATATAGACTCTTAGCTGTCATTTGACACCAAATTTGATGAGCTCCTACGAACTTCACATGTTAGTGCTCATGGGGCTTTTTACATGGACATCTCTAGTTAAACGAATCATATGCACAATAACTACTCTAATAAATGTCCAATGGAAATCGAACAAAAACACATTACAAAATGTGGTATAAGAATGACAGCACAAACAGCACAAACTGTCATTCTGTTATCAAACTTTGCATCTGCACTGTTCTTCAAGTATAATCTTCAGTGAAAATTGGTAAAAGTCGTCCTTGTGCATAGAGTTGTATGGTTTGTTTAACTTTGCAATCATTGGTTTTTGTTTGGCATCCATTTTGAAGTGAAAACTCTGAGTCTCAGCATCATTCTGTTACTTTGAAATTGCCTATCTACCATGTTCATTGGGTACGGACTAGACAAGAAGGTGCCATATTCAACCATAGAATAAAAGGTTTTTCCTGTTAAGCTCTGGCAGTCAGGTGATTTTCCCAACCATAAGAACTGTCATAGATATATCTGCCATGTAATGCACTCCCTAATAGCCATGATGTTGTGAATTTCTGCAGTGCACATCTGATCTGAGGCCTATCAAATCTGGACCTGACGGGAAAACCCACCAAATCGCCTGATTTTGGCACTTTCAGAAAAAGGACGACTGATTGTCAAACTGGTTGAATTATTGTCTCCTACCCAAATAATACCCATGAAATGTGAAAAAGCAGGGAGAGCACAGGGGAATCTGTTCCTGTTGCACTGAGCTTAACCCCTGCAAACACATCACATCACAGCCAAACCCTTCTGTGTGCCTTCGGCAATGGTTCAAAATGACAAGATTTCAAGTGCTACTTCTTTCTTGCAGGGTAGACAAAAGCATGGTGTTAAATGTTTTTATAGCATTGGTCTATTCTGGCAACTAAACTTGGCAACACAGAAACTGAGAATATTCATCAGAATATTGAACAATGTTAATCTGTAATAATAACCCTATTGTGGCTTGGGACAATTGTTGTGGTGTCTCCAGTGTCAGGTTGGAACAAACTTGCATAAACCATAAACTTGTCAGAAAAAAATATATTGAGGAACTGTGTCAGCGCAATAACAGTATATTGATAAGAATATAATAGGGGTTCAACATAAACCAAACAAGAATGATATCAACATCAACATATTAAACAGTCCTATCAGAGACAACAGTCCATAGAGCAAATCCACAATGTAAATAAATAAGTGATCCGACTTCTCTGGATCTTTCTTCCTGACAGCTAACGGTCCCGAAGCTTCTGCGCATGTGCAAGATTCTCTACTTTACGCAGTCTCTGCTCTACTCGTAGAGAACAGGCTACTCTGGCGAATGGTGCTCATTTAATGAAGTTAGATCAAAGCTAAATCAATGTCTGCAAGATCACATACCGTAATTTCCGGACTATTGAGCGCACCTGAATATAATCCGCACCCAGTGAATTTTAAAAAATATATTATTTTGAACATAAGTAAACCGCACATGTCTATAAGCCGCAGGTGCCTACCGGTACATTGAAACAAATGAACTTTACACAGGCTTTAACGAAACACAGCTTGTAACAAAAATAAATAGGCTTTAACGAAACACGGCTTGTAACAAGAATAAATAGGCTTTAACGAAACACGGCTTGTAACAACAACAAAAAAATATTAGCAGTAAGCTTTAGTTGTCTTTTTGCACTGAGTCAATTCCTCACGCTGCTGTTTCCAACGTCTTATCATCGACTCATTAAGACCAAGCTCCCGTGCAGCAGCTCTATTTCCCTTTCCAACAGCCAGATCAAAACGCCTTCAACTTGAAAGCTGCATCATATGCATTTCTCCGTGTCTTTGCCATGATGAGGGTGACAAAATGACTACCGTAATCAGAATGATGGGAAGTTTGAGAGCGCTCGATTTAATCTAAACAGTAAACAAAAAAGTTGTTTGACCTTAACCCGTTCGGCAATTTCATTGGTCTAATGAAAGCTTCATGCCGCCAAAAAACTGAGCACGTCACAGAATGTGTTTTTTTGGAGAAAATACATTTGAAAGCGGGAAAAATTCATATATTAGCCGCGTCATTGTTTAAGCCACGAGGTTCAAAGCGTGGGAAAAAAAGTTGCGGCTTATAGTCCGGAAATTACGGTAATTATAGTATTCTACACAACATAACTGAATATAATAGAATAGTATAACGCTATATGACAAAAAACACCACCTTATTTCTTAGGAGATTTTAGGATGATTGTGCGACTGGTAACATTTTTCTCTCATTTAGCCAAAACTCAACAGCGAGCCACTAGGCAAAATATGTGCTTGACTTTAACTAACCATGGGTAGGCTATGCTAGAGTTTGTTAACACCATCTTCTAAAATATGTGTTCCCTGCACATAATTCAAAACAACACTGTGCATAACTAAGAACCCCTAAATGCATATTCCCGTGAAACTGATTGAGATCAAACGGTTGGCATGCAGATGCTGCATTGTAAAACTTGAAGAATTATGATTCCCGTTTGACAGTGAGAAATGTGAAGGGAAGGTGACCACAAAAATGTATGCTTGACGTAGAGGTAAAGAAACACATGCACAGAACGTGATACAGAGCGGGGAGATTACCTATGGTTACCTATGGATCTGGAGCCTCGCCAACAAAAAAACTTTTGTCCAACCAGAACCTCCAGTTTGGGTCTTTAAGTTTTGAAAAGAAGTTCAAGGCCAAATCTAACGAGATGGATAGAGTATGTAGTGAAAAGAGCACACTCTTAGAAAAAAAGGGTTCCAAAAGGTTTCTTTGGCTGTCCCCTTAGGAGAACCCTTTTTGTTTCCAGGCAGAACCCTTTTTGGTTCAAGGTAGAACGCTTTTGGGTTCCGTGTAGAACCCTCTGTGGAAACGATTCTACATTGAACCCAAAAGGGTTCTACCTGGAACCAAAATAGTTTTACATGGAAACAAAAAGGATTCTTCAAAATGTTCTCCTATGGAGACAGCCAAAGAACCTTTTTAGGTTCTAGATAGCTCCTTTTTTCACACCCTAGAGTGAATACTTGGTGGAAATATCTTTGGCAGCCATTACAGTTATGAATCATTTTCAATAATATTCTAATTACTTTGCACAACTCTTAGGGCAACATATGTCCATAGTTTTGTCAAAATTGCTCAAGCTCAGTAAAGTTGGATGGGAATCATTGATGGACAGCTATACTCAAACCTTGTCTCAAATTTTCAAGCAAAAAAACTCAACACCTCTTCGAAAGCCATTCTGGTCCAGTATTGTGGTGGCAGCATCATGTTATGGGTATGCTTATCACTGGCAGCGACTGGAGAGTTTGTTAGGATAAAATGTAATATGAAAGGAGCAAAGCCCACGTAAAGAAGAAAACCTGCCTCAGTCTTCTAAAAAGTTATATTTTTCCACGGGACAATTATACACATTTTTATGCCAAAGACACGCAAGAAAGGCTTTCCAATAGGTTTTAAGTGTTCCTGAATGAATTTCTTGTCACGTCCTGGCCAGTATAAGGTTAATTGTTTTTGTAGTTTGGTCAGGACGTGGCAGAGGGTATTTGTTTTATGTGGTTCGGGGTGTTGTGTTTGTGTAAAGGGTGTTTGATTTAGTATTTCTGGGTTTTTGGTTGATGGTCTATGTGGTTGTATTCTATGGTTAGTCTGGTGTGTGTGTTTCTATGTTTGGTTAATTGGGGTTGGGACTCTCAGTTGAAGGCAGGTGTTGTCTATCTGCCTTTGATTGAGAGTCCCATATATTAGGGTGTGTTTGTGTGTGTGATTTGTGGGTGATTATTCTGTGTATAGCCTTGTGCCTTACCAGACTGTTTATTTGTCGAGTGTTCGTTTTTTGTGTTTTGTTATTTTTTATGTTCATTTTTGAGATTAATTAAAAATCAAGATGAGCATTCACGTACCTGCTGCGTTTTGGTCCACATTTTCTGATGACGATTTCGCATTATCGTCAGAAGACGAAGACAATTGTGACATTTCTTTAATAGATTTTTATTTCACCTTAATTTAACGAGGCAAGTCAGTTAAGAACAAATTCTAATTTACAATGACGGTCTACCAAAAGGCCAAAGGCCTCCTGCGAGGACGGGGGCCTTGGATTAAAATAAATACAATATAAATATAGGACAAAACACACATCACTACATAAAGAGAGACCTAAGACAACAACATAGCAAGGCAGCAGCACATGACAACACAGCATGGTAACAACACAACATAACAACATGGCAGCAAGACAACATGGTAGCAGCACAAAACATAAAACTGTCCAGTTTGAGTGTTTGTTGCAGCTCATTCCAGTTGCTAGCTGCAGCGAACTGAAAAGAGGAGCAACCCAGTGATGTGTATGGTTTGGGGACCTTTAACAGAATGTGACTGGCAGAACAGGTGTTGTATGTGGAGGATGAGGGCTGCAGTAGATATCTCAGATAGGAGGGAGTGAGGCCTAAGAGGGTTTATAAATAAGCATCAACCAGTGGGTCTTGCGACGGGTATACAGAGATTACCAATTTACAGAGGAGTATAGAGTGCAGTGATGTGTCCTATAAGGAGGGAGCATTGGTGGCAAATCTGATGGCCGAATGGTATAGAATGTCTAGCCGCTCGAGAGCACCCTTACCTGCCGATCTATAAATTATGTCTCCGTAATCTAGCATGGGTAGGATGGTCATCTGAATCAGGGTTAATTTTGCAGCTGGGGTGAAAGAGGAGCGATTACGATATGAAACCAAGTCTAGATTTAACTTTAGCCTGCAGCTTTGATATGTGCTGAGAGAAGGACAGGGCACCGTCTACCATACTCCCAAGTTCTTGTATGAGGTGACCACCTCAAGCTCTAAACCCTCAGAGGTAGTAATAACACCTGTGGGAAGAGGGGCATTCTTCTTAACAAACCACATGACCTTTGTTTTGGAGGTGTTCAGAACTAGGTTAAGGGTAGACAAAGCTTGTTGGACAGTAAGAAAGCTTTGTTGTAGAGCATTTAACACAACATCCAGGGAGGGGCCAGCTGAGTATAAGATTGTATCATCTGCATATAAATGGATGAGAGAGCTTCCTACTGCCTGAGCTATGTTGTTGATGTAAATTGAGAAGAGCATGGGGCCTAGGATTGAGCCTTGGTGACAGGCAGTGGCTGAGACACCAGATTTTCTGACTTTATACACTGCACTCTGAGAGAGGTAGTTAGCAAACCAGACCAACGACCCCTCAGAGACACCAATACTCCTTAGCCAGCCCACAAGAAAGGAATGGTCTACCGTATCAAAAGCTTTGGCAAAGTCAATAAAAATAGCAGCACAATATTGCTTAGAATCAACGGCAATGGTGACATCATTGAGGACCTTTGAGTTTGCAGTGACACATCCATAACCTGAGTGGAAACCAGATTGCAGACCCGAGAGAATACTATAGATATCAAGAAAGCCAGTCAGTTGATTATTGACAAGTTTTTCCAGCACTTTTGATAAACAGGGAAAAATAGAAATAGGCCTATAACAGTTAGAATCAGCTTGATCTCCCCCTTTAAATATAGGACGAACTGTGGCTGCCTTCCAAGCAATGGAAACCTCCCCAGAAAGGAGAGACATGTTAAAAGGGTTGGAGATAGGCTTGGCGATGATAGGGGCAGCAACCTTAGAGAAGAAAGGGTCTAAACCATCTGACCCAGATGGTTTTTTGGGGGTCAAGTTTAAGGAGCTACTTCAGCACCTCGGACTCAGTGACTGCCTGCAGGGAGAAACTTTGTAGCGGGGCAGGGGAAAAAAAGAGGGAGAAGCATCGGGGCTAGTCGCATTAGAATGGGTGGGAGATGAGGAAATGTTGGACGGGAAAGGAGGCATGGCTGAGTCAAATATGACTCCATCCTTAAATCATGACTTAAATCTTAAATCTGCTTTAAAAAAATCTGAGACAAGGTTTGAATATTGCTGTCCTGTAACGGCCGTCTGAAAGAGTAGACCAAGGTGCAGCGTGGAATTTGTTCATCTTTTATTTTTTATGAAAAAAGGCACTTCACAAAGAAAAAACAAACGACAGCCAAACAGTCCTGTCAGGTATCCTAACACACTAAACAGAAATTAACTACCCACAAACCCCAAAGGAAAACAGGCTGCCTTAGTATGACTCCCAATCAGCGACAATGATGTACAGCTGTCCCTGATTGAGAGCCATACCAGGCCAAAACAAAGAAATACAAAGCATAGAAAAAAGGACATAGAATGCCCACCCAAATCACACCCTGACAGTGACAGTACCCCCCAAAGGTGCGGACTCCGGCCGCAAAACCTGAACCTATAGGGGAGGGTCTGGGTGGGCATTTCTCCGCGGTGGCGGCTCTGGAGCGGGACGCAGACCCCGCTCCACCACTGGCTCACCCCACTTTGGTGGCGCCTCTAGAGCGGGGTCCCTCGCCACGGGCCCCGGACTGGAGGGCGACTCTGGCTGCGCCGGAGGACAGGCGGGCGACTCGGGCTGCGCCGGAGGACAGGCGGGCGACTCGGGCTGCGCCGGATTCCCCAGGCTGGGGAGACCCACTGGAGGCCTGGTCCGTGGAGGAGGCACAGGATAAACCAGGCTGGGGAGACTTGCAGGAGGCCTGGCTCTGGGCGCAGGCACAGGACTCACCAGGCTGGGGAGACGTGCAGGAGGCCTGGCTCTGGGCGCCGGCACAGGATTCACCAGGCTGGGGAGACATGCAGGAGGCCTGGCTCTGGGAGCAGGCACAAGACGTGAAGGGCTGGGGAGGTGCACAGGAGGCCTGGTGCGTGGGGCTGGCACAGTCTTCACCAGACGGCTAGCACGCACCTCAGGACGAGTATGGAGAGCTGACTCAGGTGACATCAATTCTAGGACACGCTCCGTAGGGCGAATGTCGTGCCTCATGCACCAACACAGCAGCTCTCTCATATCTCTCTCCTCCAATCTCCCCATCAACTCCTTCACTGTCTCTGCTTCGCTCACCTCCAACTTCACCCCGACTGGCTCTTGTTCCATCCTCGGCAACGCCGACCTTCCGGTGTGCCCTCCCCCCAAAAAAATATTGGGGCTGCCTCTCCTCCTCTTGCCGTGCCAGCCGATCCTCCCAGAAATGCCGTTCTGCCTTCGCTGCCTCTATCTCCTCCGGCGGGCGGCGGTATTCTCCAGCTTGTCTCCAGGGTCCCTTTCCTTCCAGTATCTCTTCCCAAGTCCAGGAGTCCTGAACCCTCTGCTCCTCCTTACCACGCTGCTTGGTCCGTTGTAGGTGGGGTAGTTCTGTAACGGCCGTCTGAAAGAGTAGACCAAGGTGCAGCGTGGAATTTGTTCATCTTTTATTTTGGATGAAAAAAGACACTTCACAAAGAAACCACAAACACCAGCCAAACAGTCCCGTCAGGTATCCTAACACACTAAACAGAAATTAACTACCCACAAACCCCAAAGGAAAACAGGCTGCCTAAGTATGACTCCCAATCAGCGACAACGATGTACAGGTGTCCCTGATTGAGAGCCATACCAGGCCAAAACAAAGAAATACAAAGCATAGAAAAAAGGACATAGAATGCCCACACAAATCACACCCTGACCAACCTAAATAGAGACATAAAAAAGGCTCTCAGGTCAGGGCGTGACATGTCCATCCTTTATTCCCAACTAAATTAACTGAATTTAAGGAATTTTGCCAAAAACAATAGACATATGTTGCCCTATAGGTTGCCCTAAGAATTGTGCAAGGTTGGTAAAATCTTATTCAAAATGATTCACAGCTGTAATGCCTGACAAAGGTGCTTCACCAAATACACTACATAACCATCGCACTGATGTTGGGCGATAGGGCCTGGCTTGCAGTCGGCGTTCCAATTCATCCCAAAGGTGTTCGATGGGGTTAAGGTCAGGGCTCTGTGCAAGCCAGTCAAGTTCCTCCACACCGATCTCGACTTTGTGCAAGGGGGCATTGTCATGCTGAAACAGGAAAGGGCCTTCCCCAAACTGTTGCCCAAAGTAGGAAGCACAGAATCGTCTGGAAAGTCATTGTATGCTGTAGTGTTAAGATTTCCCTTCACTGGAACTAAGGGACCTAGCCCGAACCATGAAAAATAGCCAAAGACCATTATTCCTCCTCCAACAAACTTTACAGTTGGCACTATGCATTTGGGCTGGTAGCATTCTCATGGCATCTGCCAAACCCAGATTCGTCCGTCAGACTCCCAAATGGTGAAGCGTGATTCATCCCTCCAGAGGACGCTTTCCACTGCTTCAGAGTCCAATAGCGGCAAGCTTTACACCACTCCAGCCGACGCTTGGTATTGCTCATGGTGATCTTAGGCTTGTGTGCGACTGCTCGACCATGGAAACCAATTTCATGAAGCTCCCAATGAACAGCCTTTGTTGCTCCTTGATGTTTCCTCTACACAATAACAGCACTTACAGTAGACCAGGGCAGCTCTAGCAGGCTAGACATTTGACGAACTGACTTGTTGGAAAGGTGGCATTGTATGACGGTGCCAGGTTGAATGTCACTGAGCTCTTCAGTAAGGCCATTCTATTGAGATTGCATGGCTGTGTGCTTGATTTTATACACCTGTCAGAAACGGGTGTGGCTAAAATAGTCAGAATACAGTAATATAAAGGGGTGTCCACATACTTTTGTATATGTAGTGTATTAATTCTGGGGTGTGAAGACATAAGCAGTCAATACATCCTCATGATTCTCTTGAAATGTTGAAAACTTTCTAGAATTGTTCTTTCACTTTGCAAACATGGAATAGCTTGTGTAGATTAACTGGAATGAAATCCTATTTAATCCCTTTTCATATTTATCAAACCAAATTGTATTTGTCACACGCGCCGAATACAACAGGTGTAGACCTTACAGTGACATGCTTACTTACAAGCCCTTAACCAACAATGCTTTAAGAAGTTTTAAGAAAAAATAAGTGTTAAGTAAAAAATAGATAAGTAAAAATTTTGGAATAAAAATAACAAATAATTAAACAGCAGCAGTAAAATAACAATAGCGAGGCTATGTACAGGGGGTAGCGGTACAGAGTCAATGAGCGGGGGCACCGGTTAGTCAAGGTAATTGAGGTGATATGTACATGTAGGTAGAGTTAAAGTGATTATGCATAGATAATAAACAGAGACTAGCAGCAGCGTAAAAGAGGGGTCTGGGTAGCCCATTAATTAGCTGTTCAGGAGTCTTCTGGCTTGGGGGTAGAAGCTGTTTAGAAGCCTTTTGGACCTAGACTTCTGCTCCGGTACCATTTGCCATGTGGTAGCAGAGAGAACAGAGTATGACTCGGATGGCTGGAGTCTTTGGCAATTTTTAGGGCCTTCCTCTGACACCGCCTGGTATAGAGGTCCTGGATGGCAGGAAGCTTGGCCCCAGTGACGTACTGGGTCATACGTACTACCCTCTATAGTGCCTTGTGGTCAGAGGCCGAGCAGTTGCCATACCAGGCAGTGATGCAACCATTCAGGATGCTCTCGATGGTGCAGCTGTAGAACCTTCTGAGGATCTGAGGACCCATGCCAAATTTTTTCAGTCTCCTGAGGGGGAATAGGCTTTGCCGTGCCCTCTTCACGACTGTCTTGGTGTGTTTGGACCATGATAGTTTGTTAGTGACGTGGATACCAAGGAACTTGAAGCTGTCAACCTGCTCCACTACAGCCCTGTTGATGAGAATGGGGGCGTGCTCGGTCCTCCTTTTCCTGTAGTCCACAATCATCTCTTTTGTCTTGATCACGTTGAGGGAGAGGTTGTTGTCCAGGCACCACATGGCCAGGTCTCTGACCTCCTCCCTATAGGCTGTCTCATCGATGTCGGGGATCACGACTACCACTGTTGTGTCATCGGCAAACTTGATGATGGTGTTGGAGTCATGCCTGGCCATGCAGTGTGAACAGCGAGCACAGGAGGGGATTGAGCACGTACCCCTGAGGGGCCCCCGTGTTGAGGATTAGCGTGGCGGATATGTTGTTACCTACCCTTACCACCTGGGGGCGGCCCGTCAGTAATTCCAGGATCCAGTTGCAGCGGGAGGTGTTATGTCCCAGGGTCCTTAGCTTAGTGATGAGCTTAGTGATGAGCAACACTATGGTGTTGAACGCTGAGCTGTAGTCAATGAATCGCATTCTCACATAGGTGTTCCTTTTGTCCAGGTGGGAAAGGGCAGTGTTAAGTGCAATAGAGATTGCATCATCTGTGGATCTGTTGGGGCAGTATGCAAATTAAGGGGTTTCTGGGATACTGGTGTTGATGTGAAGCCTTTCAAAGCACTTCATGGCTAGAAATGTGAATGCTACAGGTCGGTAGTCATTTAGGCAGGTTACCTTAGTGTTCTTGGGCACAGGGTGAGTCTGTAATACCAACATGTTTCAAGGAGACCACCATAGTGGTGGTCTCCTTGAAACATGTTGGTATTACAGACTCAGTCAGGGACAGGTTGAAAATGTCTGTGAAGACACTTGCCAGTTGGTCAGCAAATGTTCTGAGTTTTAAGGCAGAAAAATGTGAAGACTGTGCAAGGGGTGTGTAGACTTTCACCAGCAACTGTATATGTTCTATTCACGTGCTTGTCAGAGCTTCCTATTTCCTAGTTTTTGTTTCATTCATGTGCTTTTTGGTTGGAACAATTATTTAATCAGTAAGCTCTTAGCTAACTAGATAAGCTAGCTAATGTTGCTTATAATAAAGTTAGCTAGCTTGCTCAAAGATATTCACCATTACTTTTGTACACTTTTTATCCAGTAGTTCTAAAAGTAGCTCTCACAAGCCATGTGGTCCTTTCATTGCTCTGTCTCTCCCTCGCTCTCTGCTGTGTGTGCATCTTGCTAGCTGTCATTCAAATGGTGAGAGGGCTGAGGCTCATGGCTAGAACTAGGGGGCTGACCCACGTGGGGGAAAATGTTGGGAAAATGGAGCAGAGCAGCTTCCAGAAAAACAGCTGCTAATTGAGGTAAAGTATAATTATGCTCACAGATTATGCATGTGATTATGCAGATTATGCAGATTATGCATTATGCTCTGTCAGGTTGGATGTGGAGCATTGCTGCACAGCTATTTTGAGGTCTCTCCAAAGATGTTTGATTGGGTTCAAGTCCGGGCTCTGGCTGGGCCACTCAAGGACTTTCAGAGACTTGTCCCAAAACAACTCCTGCGTTGTCTTGACTGCGTGCTTTGGGTCGTTGTTGTGTTTGAAGGTGAACATTTGCCCCAGTCTGAGGTCTTCAGCGCTCTGGAGCAGGTTTTCTTCAAGAAGCTCTCTGTACTTTGCTCTGTTCATCTTTGCCTCGATCCTGACTAGTCTTCAAATCCCTGCCACTGAAAAACATTCACACAGCATAATGCTGCCACCACCATGCTTTACCGTAGGGATGGTGCCAAGTTTCCTCCAGACGTGACGCTTGGCATTCAGGCCAAAGAGTTCAATCTTGATTTCATCAGACCAGAGAATCTTGTTTCTCATGGTCTGACAGTCTTTATGTGCCTTTTGGCAAAGGCGTGGCTTCCGTCTGGCCACTCTACCATAAAGGCCTGATTGGTAGAGTGCTGCAGAGATGGTTGTCCTTCTGGAATGTTCTCCCATCTCAACAGAGGAACTCTAGAGCTCTGTCAGAGTAACCATCAGGTTCTTGTTCACCTCCCTGACCAAGGCCCTTCTCCCCCGATTGCTCAATTTGGCCCGGGTGGAAAAAGTCAAGGGGTCCGAAGGCACTGTATGAACTACACATTGACAAATCCAGCAAGAGTTTAAAAAAAGTAGTTAGTAGTCTCCAAGGTTATGGAGCATGTCTTTAACATTGACAATATGGTCAAACTAGATACATAGTTGTCATAAACGGATTTGTTGACATCTATTGGTTGAAAATGTAAATAGCCAGTGGTGAAACGTCACAACTCGGCAACTCAGTCAGCAAAATTGTCTGAGTTTCCCACTTGTAATTCTAACTTGGAGAGTCGTTCAAGTGAATCTTCCCTGTCGAAACTTCCGATAACTCCGATAGCACCAACGGAAAAAATACAAAAAAGATAATCCAATATTCAATGATTATTTTTCACCAAAGCAGACGGGTTATGGGAAAACATATGACAAACAAAAAAGTACAAACAAGTACTTCCCAAACAATGGGCCTGCAGCCTAAATTCAAGATGGTACCTGTGGGTTGGACCTACCTCCAACCACACCCTACCTGCAGCCTTAATAGGCAATTATCAATACAATACAGTGTGTTAACATAGTCTTGGCCAAGTACATACATCATACATTTTTTCCTAGTTTAATCATTTACTTTATTTTAGGGGAAGTGTTACATTCATTTTCACTTCATGATTTCATGGGAATTCATGTTGGAAGGTAAAATCACTTGAAAGTGCAGTGGAAAGTTTTAAGTTCCCCGGCGTACACATAACAGACAAACTGAAATGGTCCACCCACACAGACAGTGTGGTGAAGAAGGAGCAACAGCGCCTCTTCAACCTCAGGAGGCTGAAGAAATTTGGCTTGTCACCCAAAACTCTGACTTTTACAGATGCACAATTGAGAGCATCCTGTCGGGCTGTATCGCCGCCTGGTACGGCAACTGCACCGCCCTTAACTGCAAGGCTCTCCAGAGGGTGGTGCGGTCTGCACAACGCATCACCGGGGGCAAACTACATGCCCTGCAGGACACCTACATCACCCGATGTCACAGGAAGGCCAAAAAGATTAAGGACAACAACCACCCGAGCCACAACCACCCGAGCCACCCCGCTACCATCCAGAAGGTAAAGTCAGTACAGGTGCATCAAAGCTAGGACCGAGAGACTGAAAAACAGCTTCTATCTCAAGGCCATTAGTCTGCTAAAGAGCAACCACTAACTCAGAGAGGCTGCTGCCTACATTGAGACCCAATCACTGGCCACTTTAATAAATTGATCACTAGTCACTTTAAAAAAATGCCCTTTAAATAATGCCACTTTAATAATGTTTACATATCTTACGTTACTCATATCATATGTATATACTGTATTTTATACCATCTATTGCATCTTGCTATGCCACTCGGCCATCGCTCATCCATATATTTATATGTACATATTCTCATTCGCCCCATTAGATTTGTGTGTATTAGGTAGTTGTTGGGAAATTGTTAGATTACTTGTTAGATATTACTGCACTGTCGGAACTAGAAGCACAAGCACTTCACTACACTCGCATTAACATCTGCTAACCATGTGTATGTGACCAATACAGTTTGATTTGATTTGACTGGCAAGACATATCCAATAAACGGAATGACAGGCCCACAAATTACCCCACATTTCACTGCCCCTTAACTGAAGTGTTTCTGAGCAATGGTGTTGAGATGCCTCCATTCTTTGGACTCCACCCCCCTTTGGGACTTATAGTATATTCCCAACAGGCGACCACCATTTTGATGGACAGTGTCCATTGAGCTCCACTGTGTCCATTGAGCAACACATGTGAAGATAAGGAGGCTCTCTCAAAACTAATCACGAGGTTCCAGGCATTAGAAAAGTCCACTTATGAGGAGAGAAGAAAGCATCTCCGGTCAAAAAAGGATCCATGTGGCCATTGAGGGATACGTACGTTTGAGTGGCAGTTTCCCGGGGGACGCAGTAGGAGGAAAACCCCAATGTGGTTGAATCGGGGAAAGAATTGTCCTTTAAGTCTCAATGGACTCTCAATGAGACGTTGAGTGCCACCTCCTCCTCTCTGAGACAGAAAGAAGTTCCACACTCGCAAGGAGAGGTCTTCACCCATCCCTGCCCTTTGAGAGAGAGAGAGAGACAGCGACAGAGACAGAGAGCAAAACATGTTCTCCATCATCAAATATGAACAACAGGACCTCCAAGACACATTGAGTTCCAAGAGAGCAAGCCATCTCCAAATCCTGTCTTACAAATCCCAGTGGACTAAACAGAAATTTCACTCAAAATGACATGGCTGCATGGGCAACAGAACAAATCCTCTGTTGGTGGCATTTGGGTCCTTCTCACAGATGGCCCCATTGGAGCTGTGCCTGTCAGAAAGAAAAGAGCTACACCATTTGAGATGACAAATTTTGCCCCCCCCCCCCGTCTACCAAGGAGGCTGCCAGAGCTAGTAAGGTACCTAACGTGCTCCGAGGCATTCATATATCTATGGCTGCTTCAGCAATAATGGACTCCTAGGAAAAAATCTCTGCAGTTCCACAACCTTTTCTATTTTTCTCTATACACAATCAAGGACATAAAATTAAGCCTAGTTCAGTTTTCAACTGGAAACTGGTCTTTCACCTATACATTTCCTTATTAAATTCAGAGATGAGTCTGTGTGTGTGTTTGTTCATGTGGGTACTTGTTTGCCTGCAACTGTGTGTGTGCATGCAAAAAAAAAGCCATTAAGCAACCCAGTATGTTCCTTTTGCCTAATAAGAGGCCCTCGGATCTATAATTCCACACATTTCAATCCACATTGGATTTTTGTGCAAAAATCAATACCCTCATCGCATTGGTTTGTGATTACCCATCATGCAGAGTGAATTGATCCTTTAATAAAATAGTGTGCTTCGATCCACACTAGCCAGCTATAGAGGCAATTGTTCTTCCACATTCTTTCTCCCTCTCTTTCCCAACATACCTGTGCAGTGCTGATATTAAACACAATTTTTTTTATATACCTTTATTTAACTAGGCAAGTCAATTAAGAACAAATTCTTATTTTCAATGACAGCCTAGGAACAGTGGGTTAACTGCCTTGTTCAGGGGCATAACCACATATTTTTTACCTTGTCAGCTCGGGGATTCAATCTGGCAAACTTTCGGCTATCTGCCGCCCCAAACATAATGCAATCACAATGCCTACAGCTGATTTCATTATCCAAATTTAGCATACCACAAAACAGATGCAGTGAGGCATTTGTGACTATCTTCTATTCTTGTTGAGGGTGAAATTAGTATTGTTTTGAACCAGATGTGGTTTCTATTCACAGCAGTAGTCTGACATGGCAGTGCCCCCTATGGTATAAAAAAGGAACTACACTTTCAAATAGACGTTAAAATGTATAGTGGGCCAGGCGCTTTTCCTGACCATGTCACTGTAGCTTGAGAAGGTACTCTCGACCTCTCGGTGCTGGAGGAAATAACGACCAGTCAGGTATTTCATCAGCTCATAGGGCAGTATATCACTCTGCTATATAATGCATTATGCAACTTTCCTAGAAGGCTTTATGGATATAGTTTTACAAGGTGTTTATGGGCAGTTATAAACACCTATGTTTTTGCATTATAATACATAGCTCATAAATCATTATGAATATACGCTTGTAATGCATTAAGAGGATATATTCACAGGCAGTGTAACCCTATTCTGTCAAATGAAACACATTTTTATTTTACCACATCCCTTGCCTCCACACTTGGTCAGACCAAAGGTCTAAAATGGGAATGATATGTGGGAGGTCTCTTTTACCCTGTGGCAGAAAAGTTGCTTCCTCCAAATCGATTACGCACAAAGCCCTCTCTTAAGACCTTTGGTCTCCATGGAGGTCCAGCTTCCCTGTGTCCTTCTGGAGTAGGAACACTTCACATTCTACAGATCCTGCCTGAAGATTAAAGAACGGCACTTTTGGGATTTTGTTTATGGAGCCAGCACTATTCTCCTCCGCCACTATTAGGAAAGACAGCCATTAAAGGAGATGGTAATCTTGCTCTTGCATGATGTAATGTAGGATGACTCAGATATGAAGGTGAAGTACAATTAATTCATTTGCAGATAAAGGGGATGCGTTCTGCTGGTTCACTCAGAATGTTTACTCTGAATCGGAGGCGTTAACTGCATTAAAACATCCACAACCCGCAAGCTGTTCCTCTCAGTGGATATTATCTTTAGATATTGATAACAAACCATACCTATCCTTAAAATCCCCCATTATAACATTATCTGCAAATTACTGAATTGGGTTCAAACAAAAGTCCTCGCACCCAAGATTATAATAAATTGTTCCAAGTAGATGTTCGGTGCTAATTCCAAAAATATATAACTTTGATATCTTGCGTGTGCTTTTTCCCGTGGATATATTTTTACTCTCCTGTCTGTCTTTATTTTACACCTCTCTCTAAAATGACATTCAAGCGTCGCTCTGACAGAACTATGGTTATTGTGTCCAGTTTACTGTTTTTAAAACGTGTTTAATAAGTTGACTTCCCAATCCGTCCTCTTTGTGCCATAGAGGACTGCCTTCCTCCCACGCTTGTACAGTATCAAGCTGAATTGTACATATTTGGACCAAGCTAAGCACAGATGTGAATAGAGGTCCTACACAAACACACACACAGGCAGACAATGACTGGCAATGAATCTAGCTACAAAATATATATATACCATAGGCTTTGAAGTACTACTTACTGTAAGTCGTTTTTTGGGGTATCTGTACTTTACTATCTATATTTTTTTAGAATGTCTAGATTTACTTCACTACATTCCTAAAGAAAATACGTATATACTCCCATTTCATTGAAATTACGTTGAACCACCATGGAATAGACATTGAATTGACGTCTGTGCCCTGCGGGCGTGGTCTTCACTACTGCCTCTGATCTGGCGGACTCACTAAACACAAATGCTTTGTTTGTAAATGATGTCTGAGTGTTGGAGTGTACTCGCGGCTTCCTTAAAAAAAAAAATATAATAATAATTGTGCTGTCTGGTTTGCTTAATATAAGGAATTTGAAATGATTTATAGCATTTACTTTTGATTCTAAGTAAATTTTTGCAATTACATTTGCTTTTGATACTTAAGTTAAGTATATTTCAAACCAAATATATTTAGACTTTTACTCAAGTAGTATTTTACTGGGTGAATTTAACTTTTACTTGAGTCATTTCCTATTAAGGTATCTTTACTTTTACTTAAGTAGTGTTTTACTGGATGACTTTTACTTTTACTTGAGTCATTTCCTATTAAGGTATCTTTACTTTTACTTAAGTAGTGTTTTACTGGATGACTTTTACTTTTACTTGAGTCATTTCCTATTAAGGTATCTTTACTTTTACTTAAGTAGTGTTTTACTGGATGACTTTTACTTTTACTTGAGTCATTTCCTATTAAAGAATCTTTACTTTTACTCAAGTATGACAATTGGGTACTTTTTCCACCACTGAAATCTAGTTATGAAATCATCTTTAACCAATCCCCTGTCCTTTCTTCTCCTCCTCCAGCGAAAAAGAAGAGAGGTCCTCATTCGCTGTCCTCCTCGTCATCATCAGTGGCTTGAGAAAAAGGGACCCTTGATGGCCTCTCGAGGGAACAGAGAGTTCTATTTCTGGTGCACGAAATGGCCTGCCGCCTCCCTCCCTCGTTGCCTCCCACCATTGCTGTCTATTCATTATTGTGAAGCACTGCTGCTGTGATCAGATATGAACCGAACAGACATCCAGTGTTCTTCTGACCTTGCCTCTTTTTCCTACTTCATCCTTAATGTTTCAGCGCTGTAAGGAGCACAATTCCATTTACAGTTCATGAAATGTTGCATTAATTGATAGACTAAAAGCAAAAGATTTGAGGAAATGTGGTAATGGGATAACACAGCAATGCAAGTGAAAGTTGTGGGGTTTTAGACAAAGGTGACATGTGAATCGGAGTGTGGTGGTGCTGGAGTTGGAGGAGGGGTGGGGGAGGAGGAGAAGACGCTTAGCAGAGGCGTGCATCTGTGTGCAGGCATAAATATTGAACAGGTGGCTTGTGCGGTTGACGGAACGGCATGGCGCTACGATGATGGAGCCGTCTCTCATGAGCGACGACACCTCTCCTCGCTCCGAGGGGTAATTCTATTTCTCCAGACGTCAGTCAGACTTAATGGATGCTAATTCCCAATGCTAGTCCCTCACTGCTTATCAAATTCACCCTTGATATTCTATGGCGCTTTCTCTCTGGTGTTTTTGTCCAATGGTTGATCTTGGGTGTCCATTTCTCTTATGTAACATCATATGATTGTGTAGCAAATCTCATTCCAGCAGGCCAGGTTCACCATCTCCACAAATAGGTTTTCCTTGGAATTCCTTTGATTTTATAACAAGCCATATGCATAGACCTAGATGTGCTCAACCCCTTTGATAGATCTGTTCCCTGAGGAGGTGTCGTTGCACACAACAAGGTTCTAGATGGTAGACAATATTTTCATTACTATCTGTATACATTGAGAAGTAGCCTATAACATCACAGATCACTTGAATGTACAATGCCTTTTTAAGGCGCACTTTCTGCATACATGCACAAGTGTTACAGTATTAGCTAAATGTCTATTGACACTCCTTTGGAAAACTTGCCTGAAAAAGCCCTTGAGATGGTACACAATGAAATCATAACCATCGTGATATGAGAAGACCCTGCCATTCTACAAATAGCTTGGAGCCTAATCTCTCCCAAACACTCTCTCCTACTTTTTAGGGCTAAAACTTTCCCAGCGTCTGTAGCTTCATAGAACTTCCAGCACTGTGACGGGGTGTGTGAGTATAAAGGCAAGGCCTTTGCTTCAGGAGCCTGGGGGCACCGCCAACAGAACACAGCTCTTTAAGTGTTTGATTTATAATGAGAGCCTCCAGCTTCGATAACACAGAGAGCAGCCATCACCTCATTGAGAAAAAGAGAGAAAAGAGGAGGTGTAGTGGGTGAAGAAAGAGGTTAGAGGATGGCACAGGGTTGATGGTTAGGATCACTGTGGGGTCCATGTTTACATTGAGTGGTAGAGAATTGTGTACACAGGGGCTACTCTCAAAGTAATAATCATAAACAGTTCCAGAGAACCGAAAGCGTTTACTGTAACAGTACAGTACTTATTTTATCCAAGGAAAAGGATGCTTTCAATGTAATTCAGTAAAGCTAGCTCTTATTTATTGTCTGAACTGTTCTCTCCTTTCATTTATCTCCTTGCCAGCTCCCACAATCCTTTGAGGGAGACAAGGTTTTCAGGTGCAGGGCCTCGATTGTCTCTGGTCTGCCGTTTGTCTTCATTGTCCTCGCCTTCACTTTTCCATGGTGGAGGATAGGAAATTGAGTTTTGAGGCAAGGTGTTCTCTTAACACACTGAGTAACACACACACACACTCACTCACACAATTTAATTTCATAATGTTGTTTTAGTGGAAGCTGGTCCTCAAAATTCCTTCCAGCTACGAGATTTGCTGGGGTACAGTATTTTGTCTGACTTGCCAAACATTAATAGATAGTTAATAGCTTCCTTCTAGCCACTTGGCATAAAGGCCCGTTTTGTAGAGTGAGATACGGGGATGTTGTCAATCAGGCACAGTAATTCAGTGCCTTCAGAAAGTACTCATACCCCTTGACTTATTCTATTAAATTAAATAGATGTTTTTTCTCACAACTCTACACACAATAACACATAATGACAAAGTGAAAACATATTTTTTGAAATGTTTGCACATTTATTGTAAATGAAATACAGATATATCTCATTTACATAAGTATTCACACCCCTGAGTCAATACTTTGTAGAAGCACCTTTGGCAGCGATTACAGCTGTGAGTCTTTCTGGGTACATCTCTAAGAGCTTTCCACACCTGCATTGTTTGCCCATTATTCTTTTCAAAATTATTCAAACTGTCAAATTGGTTGTTGATCATTGCTAGACAACCATTTTCAGGTTTTGCCACAGATTTTCAAACAGATTTAAGTCAAAACTGTAACTCCGCCACTCTGGAACATTCAGTGTCTTCTTGTTAACCTCTACAGGATTGGTTCCCCCCCCCCCCCACCCCCCGCAGGATGGTTGAGCTAACGTAGGCTAATGTTATTATCATGAGGTTGTAAGTAACAAAACAAAATCCCAGGACATAGACATATCTCATATGGGCGGAAAGCTTAAATTCTTGTTAATCTAACTGCACTGTCCAATTTAAAGTAGCTATTACAGTGAAAGAATACCATGCTATTGTATTAGGAGAGTCCCCACTATGAACTTAAACATGTATTAATAAACCAATTAGGCACATTTGGGCAGTCTTGAACAACATTTTGAACAGATACTGTATGCAATGGTTCAATGGATCAGTCTGAAACTTTGCACATACACTTCTGCCATCTAGTGGCCAAAATCTAAATTGCACCTGGGCTGGAATAATACATTATGGCCTTTGTCTTGCATTTAAAAAATGCATGTTTTTTCTTGGTATTATCTTTTACCAGATATAATGTGTTATATTCTCCTACATTCATTTCACATTTCCACAAACTTCAAAGTGTTTCCTTTCAAATGGTATCAAGAATATGCATATACTTGCTTCAGGTCCTGAGCTACAGGCAGTTAGATTTGGGTATGTCATTTCAGGCAAAAATTGAAAAAAAGTGTCAGATCCTTAAGAGGTTGATAAGCAACTCCAGTGTAGATTTGGCCTTGTGTTTTAGGTTATTGTCCTGCTGAAAGGTGAATTAATCTCCCAGTGTCTGGTGGAAAGCAGATTAAACCAGGTTTTCATCTAGGATTTTGCCTTTGCTTAGCACCATTACGTTTCAATTTTATCCTGAAAAATTCCACAGTCCTTCATGATTACAAGCATACCCATAACATAATGCAGCCACCACTATGCTTAAAAATATGGAGAGTGGTACTAAGTAATGTGTTGTATTGGATTTGCCCCAAACATAACACTTTATATTCAAGACCAAAAATGTATTGATTTGCCACATTTTTTGCAGTATTACTTCAGTCCCATGTTGCAAACAGGATGCATATTTTGGAATATGTTTATTATCTACAGGGTTCCCTTTTTCACTCTGTCATTTAAGTTATTATTGTGGAAACTACAATGTTGTTGATCCATCCTCAGTTTTCTCCTATCACGGCCATTAAACTCTGGAACTGTCACCATTCTCGGTTTCTTTCCTTAGGAAGGACACCTGTATCTTTGTAGTGACTGGGTGTATTGATACACCCTCTAAAGTGTAATTAATAACTTCACCATAGATATTCAATGTCTGATTTTTGTATTTATAAATAGGTGCCCTTATTTGCGAGGCATTGGAAAACCTTCCTGGTCTTTGTGGATCTGTGTTTGAAATTCACTGCTCGGCTGAGGGACCTTACAGATAACTGTATGTGTGGGGTACAAAGATGAGGTAGTCATTTAAAAAATAATGTTAAACACAATAGGCTTGCCATAACAAAAAGGTTTAATACTTATTGACTCAAGACTTTTCAGCTTCTCATTAATTTGTAAAAATTTCAAAAAACATAATTCCACTTTGACATTATGGGGTATTGTGTGTAGGCCTGCGACAAAACATCTCAATTTAATCCATTAAAAATTCAGGCTGTAACACAAAATGTGGAAAAAGTCAAGGGTGTGAATACTTTCTGAACGCACTGTACATATGCTGGAATTCTCATAGAACGCAATGGAGTGATACTGCCACCTGCTGGAGATTATCACCCATGCATTTGATCTGTATTACATTGCATCAGCAAGGGATATTTAGATAATTAGATGAAAGACAAACATACACTGAACAAATATATAAATGCAACATGCAACAATATCTAAGATTTTACTGAGTTACAGTTCATATACATTCATTAGGCCCTAATCTATGGATTCACATGACTGGGAATACAGATATGCAAAAGTCAGTATCTTGTGTGACCACCATTTTCCCTTATGCAGCGTGACAATTCTCCTTCGTATAGAGTTGCTCAGGCTGTTGATAGTCGCCTGTAGAATGTTGTCCCATTCCTCTTCAATGGCTGTGCGAAGTTGCTGGATATTGTCGGGAAATGGAACACGGTGTCGTACATGTTGATCCAGAGCATCCCAAACATGCTCAATGGGTGACATGTAGGGTGAGTATGCAGGCCATGGAAGAACTGGGACATTTTCAGCTTCCAGGAATTGGTGTACAGATCCTTGCGACATGGGGCCGCTAAAACATGGTGATGCCGGCGGATGAGTGACACAATGGGCCTCAGGATAAATTCACAGTATATCTGGGCATTCAAGTCTGAAGTCGGATACGATGCCAAACTGCAGTCAGGTCAAGACCCTGCTGAGGACGACGAGCACGCAGATGAGCTTCCCTGAGATGGTCTCTCACCGTTTGTACAGAAATTCTTCGGTTGTGCAAACCCAGTTTCATCAGCTGTCCGGGTGGCTGGTTTTAGACGATCCCGCAGGTGAAGAAGCCAGATGTGGAGGTCTTGGGCTGGCGTTGTTACACGTGGTCTGCGGTTGTGAGGCCAGTTAGACGTACTGCCAAATTCTCTAAAACGACGAAGGCAGCTTTTGTTAGAAAAATTATGCTTAAATTATCTGGCAACAGCTCTAGTGGACATTCCTGCATTCAGCAGGCCAATTGTGCGCTCCCTCAAAACTTGAGACATCTGTGGCATTGAGTGGTGTGACAAAACTGCACATTTTAGAGTGGCCTTTTATTGTCCACAACACAAGTTGCATCTGTGTAATGATCATGCTGTTTAATCAACTTCTTGATATGCCACACCTGTCAAGTGGATGGATTATCTTGGAAAAGGAGAAATGCTCACTAACAGGGATATAAACACATTTCTGCACACTTTGGGAGAAATAAGCTTTTTGACCGTGTGAAAAAATGTGGGGACTTTTATTTCAGCTCATGAAATAACACTTTACATGTTGCGTTTATATTTTTGTTCAGTTTAGTTAATTATACACACAAACTACACTGTTTATATATCATTCTGCATTGACAACTCAAATGATCACAGATTAAGAAGTTTGTAGGTTTTATTGTAGTTGCACTCAAACTTAAAATACTGTTATACAGTATTAACAGAACGGCACAGGTGTTGATACATTCTGTTTGCAATAGAATTCTAATCATTAGGGATCATGACTATGGGTGTCATCCAAACCGGGGAATCATGTGTGAAAATCAGACCTCATCAAATCCTATTGATATCAATGAGAGTTTTGCATCCAATTCTGAGTTTAGACATGCTTGGATCTCAAATTAGGATTCAGGTCACACCCCATCCTGTACCATTTCCCAGTAAGAGTAACCAAATAAAACTGGCCCATTTCTGAAATTCCTTTACATTATTCTCAGTAACAAATAAAAACCTTTCTAAATCAGTGGAATGATATGAATGAAGCACACAGAGGTTCAGTCCATCCTTGTGATTGCACCCGTAATGTACTGTGTCCAACCCGTTAACACTGCCAATTCTTGCCAAACCATTTGATTGTCCAACATTTTAGAGGTTAACAGTGTTGGACAGTGCTGTTCGAAAACAAACCAGTCATTGTTTGGACACACCAGTTTCAGTAAGTCAAACAGTGCATAGATAAAACTGCAATACAATCTCTCCCATCATTACAGTCTGTACACTTTATGTGGACAATATATTCAAAATTGAGTTATGATGCCAGCCAAATAGAGGGGTGTCTGAAAAAGTTGGGCCAATTGTGCAGCTGTGGTAATTCTTCACCACAATCATGATTACACTTTAATTGCTAAAGGCAAATGGCTTTTGTTTCTAGGATGGTAAAGCTATAGACAGTGCAAATAATTAAATAAAAGTTAAACTCACTTTCAATACGGTGAAACAACATAAACAGCGCCACTTTGGATTCCCCAGGTAGTGGTGCACTATGGGGGAAATCGCTGTTCACTCAAATATCACAACAATTGACAAAAATCAAGGTGAGATGCAGTGCTCTGCACAATAAAGCTAGTCTCCAAAGTAGGCACATCAGCAAATACACATTGAAAGGGTGCGGTGAGAGGGACTCCTTTTGCTGTGCGGGAAGACAAAAACCCATTTGCTTGGGCACACAAAGAAATGATAGCTACACACATTGGTCCATCTCTAGAAGCCTCCTAAACCTGGAGTATACTGTAGTCTCCAAACCATTCATATCCTCATTATCCCTAGCCCAGTGTCTTTATGGCAACCACTTCACTAAAGTTAAACATATACATGTCCAAGTCCAGTGAGCAGGGTTACATTCTTTTCTCGAAAAAAGTCTAACGATTGTGCTAAAACAGAAGTAAAGGCGAGATTGAAGAGTTGGGAGTCCAAGGTGTACCGCCATACTTATTGGCAGTGCCATTTCGCCAATAGATGCAGGTTTATCCATGTGCTCTTGTAATCAGTTGGTCTTAAGCGTACAATGAACAATTCACAACTTCTGCATGGAGTCCCTCACTATGAGATATTGCTCCTAAATATTGAAAGAAAAAAAGATAAGAAAAGTCATATGCTGTGGGGTTTAGGTTTGTACACAGGGGAGTAAGGAATTATAAAAATTGGAGGTAGCAAACCTTCAAGATATATAAAACTATACAAATAAGAATGTTTTGTCGCACAAGCCTGTTCATACCTTGAGCTGCATTTGACTGAAACATTTTGTTTAAAATAAATAAAATAAGTGGAGTAGTACGTGTCCATGATGACTCACTTGTTAACTGGAAATGAGGAAAAACAAAACAGCAATGATAGCACAATGCATGTACACTTTGGACAGACAAGTTGCTACATTATATGATATACTCCACTCAAGAGTTTCTATACATGTTTCATACCAGGGAACTGGCAAGCTATGATCCTTGAAGATCCACTTTGATTAAAATACGCACTTGCTAATGGACAATCTTTGTCAGCTAACTACTAGATGAACTGGTCAACAACTTATTTGCCATTTTATTTTCTAGTCATTGAGGCACTGATAGAAGTAGTGATAGTTGCTGCTTTGATCATATTTGTTCCTATATGCTTTCGGTGAATTTTAACTGTGAAGACACTGTAGCCCTCTCACAAATACAAATCCAATCAATCACACCAACTTGATATGCAAATTGCACTTGTGTCAAAGATGCACTGGGTGATGTGATTCCAAGAAAATGTTGTCAGTCCAACTAAGGCTATATCATTAACATACAAGAGAAGATTGTCAAATCAAAAAACCTTGGCCCACCAGTCAATGAGGACAAACGAACGCACACCGCTGATGAGGTTAGGTGTAGCATCAAACATTCCCAAAGAACAAATATTTGACACAGCGGATGGATCAGAGAAATTCTGGCATGTCCACAGCTTTATCTGATCTGTATGTACATAGCCTATTTGACAGACATGCCCAGGTTAATGACACAACCATTCAGAGCAAGCAGACTTAGAAGTCTTGAGTAGTAGTAAATCAATTTCCCTTTTGGGTGAGGCAATGGGCTGGTGGACTAACGCTAGGATTTGACTCTGGTACCCCTGGCGATGGGGGCTATCTCTCCTCAGTCTCCGGTGATATCGAGCGGTGGTGTTTCCTCAGATGGGGTGTCCATATCCATGATGGGGTTGACAAAGCACTCGTATTCAGAATCCTCTGCGTTCTCCTCAGCACTTTCCTCGGCATGCGCGCTCACAAAGTCGTTCTCCCACTCCAGGGCGTTGGAGTCCTCCGAAGCGGAGGCCGGACCGCTGGTCGCCTGCTTATCGCCCGGCCGGAGTGCCGCTCGGAGTATGTCCTCCTCCGTTTTAGACCTCTCCCACGCTGTGACCGTCCGGTTCATCCCTGAAGACAAGGACAACGTGATACACCGAAACATGGAATTAAACCTCACATGGTCGTTCAACTGGTGGTTTTTGAGGGTTGAATTTGACAATTGCTGTCGTTGTTCAATAAAACTGCACAGTGTAAGCAGTACAAGTTCAGGGAATGTAGTGCAAATTCATGGAATGCCACCAACAAAACATCCCAAAGGGGACAATAAGTAAAATAATTAGACAAGCCCCCACCTTCCTCGTCCTCCCACTCCAGGTCCAGTGAGGTTCCGTCATCATTGGTGGAGCGGGTCTTGGTGTTGAAGTCCCAGCTGCTCTCCGTGTTGGGAGTGATCACGTTAGTCTCAGAGGACAGCCCTGATGACACAAACAAGTTACAGGTGGTGTTAAAGAGCAAGAGGTCTCATAATGATGCATGAGGATGACCTTTCAAGGATACAGAACGTAATTTATCTTAAAATATAATTTTTGTATGCACAATTTAAGAGTTTTATCAAGCACAGACTATAATATATAGGCTACAGAAAATAGTTGTGCTAAAATAGCGGACTCACTGCTGCTCCTGAAGGCTTCCGACGTGGCTTTCACATTCTGTAGGTAGACATCAAAGTCTTCACCGGAGCCATGCCTAGAACAGAATCCAACCAGTGAAAGAGAAACTGTAAATTTGACTCAATTTGACACACAGACCATGAGGTGGTAGACATTTCTGCTTTGTTGATATACTCACTTTTTCAGATGGGCTGCGCCACCTTTGACTTCCGCCTTGCCTTTTGTCCATTGTGCAAGCTTATACTTTGAAAAATAGGAATACCTCAGAAAAACACTTGGTCGAAATGGTAAACAATCATCTCTTGAAAATGTGTTAGTGAAATGCAGCCAATCAACTGTTAAAATTGATTAAGGTGGGAGCTGGGCAAACACATATGAAACAGAAATGAATTAAAAAGACAAGTTAACTTTTTGTGAACAAAATCTAAAAAAAATTATGTAAATGTCATGTTATAGAAGTGTGCAGACACTAGCAATTTCACTTGGTTTTCGAGAAGCTTGCCCCGCCATCGAAATACTACCTCATGCTCGTTTTTCAGTTGCAGGGGCACAGATAAACCAATAACAAAGGCTCCAAAAACACACAAATACATCCTTTTAGAAGGGAATAGGCTCTCAGTATAGTGTTGTAGGTCTTTAGATGTTGTACACATGAAAGTGTATCATTATAAACTTTATCCACAACGTTATATTCCATTTTGTTGGACTCAAGCAATACTTTTCCGTGTGTGAATATGCGTAGGCTTTTAATCACCACAACGGGAAGGAAAAAGCAAGTGCATCCTCGCACAAGGAGATGTGTCGCTCGAGTCCAACAAAATGGAATATAACGTTGCGGATATGACACAATTAAGTTAGGAATTAAACAATTTCATTTTTACAACATCTAAAGACCTGCATTACTACAGTATACTGAGCTCTTTGCCATTTCCAAAAGGATGTATTTGGGTGCTTTTGGAGCCTTTGTTCATGTTAACCAAGAGGAAAGCTGTGGAATGACAAATTAAAAAAAAATCACAGCATGGACAAACAAAAGAATGGAAGTAAATGGTTATATCATTTGAGGATAGGAAATGGAGTGTGGACAAATGCTCCAGTTAATTCAGGTAAAAAAGGAAAGGCAAACCAAATGCCAAGTCTGTTTTTTACAGTTCAGATAGTTTGACTTTAAAAGGACACTTGCCTGGGGGTACGATTTACAAATTCATATAGAGATACATACCATAGGCTACATTACTTTAGATTGACCACCAGTTTATGTGGTATTATGTACTTGAAGGGGTTATCAAGAGAAGTAGGGGGAGAGCCAAGGAAAAGCTGAGTGAGGCGTAAAAAAGTAGTGAAGGGACGACAGGCTCACTTCAATAATGGCCGCCTCACCTCCTTTATCTTTCGATCACGTGCCAGCCTGGCAGCCTCACGCTGGGCAGCATTTATAGCCTCCTCTTCTAGCCTTAACTTCTCCTCTTGTGCCAATAACTGAGCAGAAATGATGGAACATAAAGAACACAAAATTGAGAACAGAAAACTAAGACTGCAAAACAATTATGCAAAGCAAATAATGGAAAATTAAGATCGAACCAAATTAAAATAAGCCTTTTATGAGCACTTAGTTAAGATAAGTTGATGCTTAGCCTATCTAGCAACATGAAAGGCACTGCAAAGCTTATAAATGAGAATTTGGGAAGTGTAATGATTCTGTTGAATTGAACCTTCAATTATCAATAAGCAAAAAAAAAAAAAAAAGGTTCTATGTAAAACTACATCTGCATGTATCCATCCCTTTCAGAGGCTCTGGTCTATATACCTTACATAGATGGAGAAGAAACTAGTTGCTTGAGTAAGCCTACCTCTGCTTGCAGCTTCTCGTCTATCAAGGTCTGCTGATTGGAAATTGCAGCATAGCGGTGCTCTTTGAGGTGGAGGATCTCATCTTCGCTGATAGGCCTGGTATCAAAATGAAACAAAGATTACCTCAAGCTAACCTTGACTCACCAAGCCCTGATTAACATTATTCTTCTGAAATGCATTTGAAACATACCTGGGACAGCTTTGTGGGCTCTCTGCCTGAAATTAGAATAAGACAACTTCAAACCAAAAGTGGGCAAAGAATAATGTGCAATACGACAACACTCATTGTGTCTTCTGTGCATCTTCAGACAATATCACCCTTTGGGATTATTTCAAATCAAACAAATATGGTCTACATGTTCACACTTACCTCATCACTCTCAACAAGGTTTTCAAACTGTGGAGACAGAACGGCAATGTAAGTATTAGGTAGTTACATCACCTTCTTTCTTCAAACCAAGTGATGAATGATGAAACATGTCATCTTCCAGAAAGATCTAAGTACAATACCTCTATTGTGTAATGTTCCCCAGCAGTACTGCTTCTAAAGTATTTTGACCTGCATGGACAGAAATATGAAAACACTGTCATCCATTTAGGCTGCTTTTGGTCACTGTGACTTTACATGATTGTCATAACTAGTTCTTTCAATCGAATATATACTGCCTGACATCAAAACTAACATTAAAGCCTAACTGATATCAATAACATCAAGCCTACAGTTTAAATCTGTGTACGCGACTAATACACTTTGATTTGTCACCTCAGAATGTGATTTTCCCTCTAAGGAAGGATGTAATGACTATTCTGCCTACAAAATGTTTTAGATTTGTTTAAATCAGAATTCAATAAAGCATAATCAAATATTAAAAGGAAACGCATCATGCACTCCCACAAATGATGCGTGTCTGTATGGCAAGACGCATACGATGTTTTATTTTACCTTTATTTAACTAGGCAAGTCAGTTAAGAACAAATTCTTATTTTTAATGACGGCCTAAGAACAGTGAGTAAACTGCTTTGTTCAGGGGCAGAACGACAGATTTATACCTTGTCAACTCGGGGATTTCGATCTTGCAACCTTTCTGTTACTGGCCCAACGCTCTAACCACTAGGCAGGGTGAGGAACGCTTCAGTATTGACAATAGAGTTACAGATTGAACAATGAGACAGATATTTCACCGGATGTACTGTAGACTTTAGTCTTGCCAAAGTTTCCAAAAATATCGTTTTTTAGGAGTGCAAGGGCGAATTTAGTTATTGCACACGCGCACTTCACAGGCGTTCCCTAATGGAAATGTGCAAATAAATGGTAGAATGCGCCAATAGGATCTCACTAGCTCCAGCTTGACTCTGCCCACTATGACTCATTTGTTCACATTGGAAACGACAGGCTGTGGTCTATCTTGGGTTAGTTATAAACATCTTCGGTACAGTATAGGTACTAGGTTTAGAAACTATGATTGCTGATGCTGAAAAACCTAACTACCTAGTAGAGAAAGGTGTTTGACAAGCAACTGTGGCACGTATACACCCTTGGGCACCGTGGAGGTTTTAACGCTGCATTGTAACGTTATTGTATGACTGCCAACCCACTGAATACTTGTGTCTAGTTAGCTAACCTAGGCTGGTCAACGCTAGTGTAAAGGGCGTATCACTTACCCGCCTCCTCGTTTTATCCTGTTCGCTTCTCTTCTGAAGATCCCAGAACAATAAGCCCAACAGTTCCCCATCGCATTCTGTCAAAAATACAACTTCGTTGGGTTGGGTGCTAACTTCCTGGATAATCTGAGAAATTAGTTGGATAGCTAGCACAGGTGTTTCATTCCTAAAATCTTCAACCCGTCGCCGCGGACATTAGCTAGCTC
Organism: Salmo salar; assembly: GCF_965601325.2. NCBI lineage: Eukaryota > Metazoa > Chordata > Actinopteri > Salmoniformes > Salmonidae > Salmo > Salmo salar. The sequence goes on along the minus strand of NC_138299.1, from coordinate 69,322,634 downwards.
TTAAAATTAAAGGGTGACATGACACCCAATGCACAACAGCTCATCGTGATACAGTCTATATTTTTATATACAGAAGCCTGTTGAACATTAATCAGAAAAATGTGGCTAGCAACAGCCGTGGTTTTTTTTGAAGTCTCAGTCAATACTTCCTTTTCCTCGTTCTAGGCACGTGACCCATGTTTAGCTACGGAATCTAACCTGGCTCAAACGAAATGTGCACGCTTCAGATGCAAAAACACTGTTTTGAGACAACAAGAAACTCCTAGGCCCACCATTATTTTTGTAAGATCAACAACTTTTTGGGTGGCTTTTTCACCATCCTCTGTAGTTCTACATAGGACTGATATAAATGAAAACATAGACCGCATATTATATGTTGTACAACATTACAGTAGCCCACATATATTTTAAAACATTATTTTCTCCATTGACACATTGTTCCCTTGGCGCAATTTGGTAGATTATAATTTCAACACTCAATGATAAACATATGTACACGGTAAGCATAAAAAATTGACATCTTTAAAAGTATAGATTGGTAGTGGACTTTGAAGTTGCCGCTCAAGGAGATTTTGGGGGGTAAGCCTACCTGTGACCTTCCAAATCTAGTACATGAGAAGCCTGGGCTTCTAAGTTTAGTGCATATATTGCATTCAGAGCCAAGTGAAGGGATGGTGGTAATACCAGTTGTGAAGTCGTAAATAATGTTTTGTTGTTGTTATTGTGGTAATTTCCTTAGTAGGTGACATCAGAGGTCAACATTTGGGAACTCTGGGATGTAGACCTAAATGGTGCTTTTAAGACAACTGGGCAGTGTTGTAGTACTCAAGTCCGGTTTCCAGACCACATTGAGTGTCTCGGTCTTGGATAAATGTTTACACCGTCTGAGACAACGAGGACTCTTAATTTTTTCCCGAGACCAGGAGAATAAAAAAAACTCATAATTATCATCTCCCATTCAGTCAGCAGATAAAACCGCTTCGCCAGTCCAAATATCCGCACTCCTTTCATGTCACCTTAATATCTTATCACTTACTTTATCCTCAAACTTTGTTTGAATTTCCTTGATTTGCTGGTAGAGAAGAGGGGGAAATTGTGTGAAAGTTGCATGCTTAGTATTAGTAAGGGGAGACTGAGGAAAGTTGTAACATATTTTGTCCTATCTAATATAGACCTGTTTGGGTTAGTGCTAATTTGTAGAGTGCAGTGGTGGAAAAAGTACCCAGTTGTCATACTTGAGTAAAAGTAAAGATACGTTAATAGAAAATGACTCAAGTAAAAGTGAAAGTCGCCCAGTAAAATACTACTTGAGTAAAAGTCTAAAAGTATTTGCTTTAAAATATACTTAAGTATCAAAGTAAATGTAACTGATAAAATATACTTAAGCATTAAAAGTCAAAGTATACATAATTTCTAATTCCTTATATTAAGCAAGTCAGAAGGTACCTTTTTCATGTTTTTTTGTTATTTACGGATAGCCAGGGACACACTCCAACACTCAGACATAATTTACAAATGAAGCATGTGTGTTTAATGAGTCCGCCAGATCAGAGGCAGTAGGGATGACCAGCGATGTTCTCTTATTAATGGTGTGAATTGTACCATTTTCCTGTCCTGCTAAGCATTTCAAAATGTAACTAATACTTTTGGGTGTCAGGGAAAATGTATGGAGTAAAAAGTACATTATTTTCTTTAAGAATGTGGTAAAGTAAAAGTAGTCAAAAATATAAATAGTAAAGTAAAGTACTGAAGTAGTACTTTCAAATATTTTTTACGTAAGTACTTTACACCACTGGTAGAGTGGCTCTTTATTTGCCATCATAATGCATTTTTTTCACCATTCTGAATCTCTATAGAATCTTCTTCTTCTTCTTCTTCTGTGGAGTTTAACGGAGGTTGGCATCCAATATGTTGCATTACCGCCCCCAACTGAACTATAGTATAAATCCATTACACTTTGTGATACAAAATGGTAAAAAGGGAAACAGGAAAAATATTTGTAATTACCCTACCCTTATTAGAAACCAACTACCCCATTCCACTACTTTTACCCTACTTGCTCCTGCACCAACGGCCTGGGAGGATGGGATACCACCACTAAACACACCCTGTAACTCTTCTGAAGTCAAATATCGTATACCCAAATACTTCCCTGCAGCTGCCACCACAACATCTATTTTCTGTGACTTACGTTCTATTTCTGCGATAGAGTCGATAACCACTGCTATGAACGCTAAGAAGCCAACCTTACTGAAGCATATATCAATCGTTGGCCTATCCCTCTGTGCTGACACAGATCTACTACTCTCAGGATCCCTCACCCTTAACCCATCCTTCTCTACTTTCTTCTCTGCCTCATCATACAACACCTTTTGCACTACTCTGACTCTAGCCACCTCAACCTGCCTCGTACCGGACACTTCCGGTCCCCCCCAGCAACATGGGCACCCCTACAGTTGACACACACAACTTTATCCATGAAACTACATAATGCTCTATACCATGCCCTCCTGCACACTTCCCACATCTTGGAATCTCCCTCCTACAAACTGCTGTGACATGGCCATAAATATTGAACGCAGTGCATATGGCACAAAAGCTCTAACAGTTTTCTAGTATGACTTTGTCGGGTAAAGACTCACACCTCAAAAGGTCTGACAGTGACTCCTCTGTTTCACCAAGCTCACCACCAGGTCTCCTTTGCAGTAATTGGTGGGCATCACAAACACCAGGAATCTTCAACTTCAATTGCACCTGTCGTGGAAAATTGTCTTAAGAACATAACACTCTTACAAGAACTTGTGAATTCAATATAGACTTTAATACAGAGTAGCAAAGCCGGGCCCTTCCATGGAAGGACCCTACCACACACGCAACAGGGCCGAGCCCCTCCATGAAAAAGACTAAATTGTCATATTACAGAGTCCTTTTTTTATATGATTCTGTCTTTGCATAACGTATAGAGTCCCCTCCCTCTATATGAAAATAGCTTCCCTTGACCGTTCTTTACCATTATCTCTCCATATCCGTTGTTGCTTGTTAACGCCCACATCTGACAGCTGTATAGATTATAATGCTAGCAGGGCCTCCTCATGTGATTTCTCTGTACTTCTTTGTCTGGCTATCTTGAGTATTTGGGCCCTTTCTGCATAACTCAAGTCTGGTTGTCAGGTCGCTATGCCTCCCACCGTGGCCTGTTACTCTATCAGAATCGGATGTCTTCTTCTCTTCCTATAGCCAAAATATTTATGTTCTTTCCCCCTCAGCACATCTTCTTATCTCCCACACGCCACCTCCACACTTAACGCTACCACAGAAATGACTCCTTTTAATGGTGCCCTGTTCCTAAGATTAAAGCAAGAAACAGATCTTGACACAAGTTGCGTGACATGCAGCGCCCACTCTCTCTGGTCAGAAGAAACACAAACAAATAGCTCAAGTCCACAACAGCTTACCGTCAACTCCTTTCCCACCCACCCTGAAACCACAAATGGATCCGGCAAAAGGCAAGGATCCACTTTCTCCCAAAATGTCACTCCTACTGGACCAGATTCTTCTTTATCATGTCCACTGATTACAGACTTGGGTTCTGAGCTCTTCACCACACCTTCCATCTCACTTAACTAGCCCTCATTCACTTCAATTTCCCCTCCGGAACCCAGTCTGGCGCATGGCTCACTCTGTACTTGACACCAAACTTCTTCAACACCCCATCTTCGTTTTTATTGCCATCTTCCTCAAATTCAACCTCTACTTTTCACATTGTCTATTTTTCCCCTCCATTCCTCTTCAGAAATCCACCTTTCTGCGTCCCTGTCCCAATATTCCTCTCCTCCCGACTTTGCTTGCAACCCGGTGGCATCCCGACGTAGCTCCATCTCATAATCGTCTTGCTCACCTCGGAAACGTGTCTTCTCCGAGTGCCAACATTTTGAGAGCATGATTAGTGGCCACACACAGAAAAACGACCACCAAACTCAACTCTCTTCTCTTCATTCAACTGCATGGCCTTCTCTCTTCCACCTTCCCACTTGGTCATGAAAGCAGCAGAAGTGCACCAGTAATTAGGTCATAATAAAGATTGTCCATGCACCACACCTGTGTTAGTTTATACACAGCCAATCAGCAGAGAACAAACACGCACATTAACAGGTTTATGTAATTACCCTTAGTTATCAACTCCAATAAATACTTTGGCCTGCAAACACTTGCATAATATTACCATATTTCAAAGAGTGTATTGCATATTTTACTGTGGTTTCAGGTTTAGTCAGGCTACTTTGATTCTGGTATTGTGTAACAGTGTTGCTTCCGTCCCTCTCTTTGCCCCAACCTCGGCTACAATTTTGCCAGGCGGGACTAGGGGTACAACTGACATTGTACACCTAGTTTCTTTCTGTGACCATGAAACAGTGAAACATTATTAGGCCAAATAGTCACAGAACGGGGCCAGTCATTTCTACATGATGTCATTCATAAAGATTATAATGCATCTTTAACCACCATGCGAGACTGATAAACCTGCCTTCATTGAGCAGAAAGAGGATTCTCCTATCAACTTTCATAATAACCAGTTCTCCTTATGAAAACCATCACTCACTGAGCCTTTCTTCCCATCACCATGTTTCACAGCAAATTAATATCCTTACTGGCACGGTTATCGATTAAAATCTGATAATCCACGTTTTTTATTTACGGCTATTTTAATTCCCAACGCAACGCAGGAAATCATATCAAATCCCAATGCACATCCTCAAGCATCCCCCCATCCACCTACTTACCTCCACAGCATCCCTTGTTCCTCTCACAATAGCGTCTGGCATCATCATGGAAAACGTGAAGCAGAGCCAAGCTGGATTTTCCATGATGCTAGTGAGTTAACAGAAGAAAAAAAATCACTGCTGTTCCAATTTTATACACTGTATATTGCAGAGGAGGTACTGCCAATGAGTGGTTCTCCGTTAAAATAAGTCAAATAAAGTGAACATAGTATGATAATTGGCTATGGTGATTATACAGCATGTCTCACATCATTCTAGGTTGACTAAAAATGGAAAATAGTGAATATGGTAAAATAAATCTGCAGTTTGTGTGCCATCTTGTCAGTAATAGAACACACACACACACACACACACACACACACACACACACACACACACACACACACACACACACACACACACACACACACACACACACACACACACACACACACACACACACAGACACACACACACACACTACAGGAAGTGACTTTACACCACAAATAGTAGTGGTAATTGACATCTAACAGATGCTCCTGTTCTTCAACATGTCTCTGAAGTACTTTGCTCATTTCCCATTTCTTCACAATGACGTTGGAGTCACCTCAACCATATGCGTGTAGGAGCCTGCAGGTCTTTATAGTGTCCGAAAGAAATTACTCTGTCTGCTGCCCAGAGTAGTGACATTGTAAAATATCCTTTAAAATATTCCCATTTATAGTGGATAAATGTGCATTCATATAACAATGGACTAGGTTTGTAAAATTCAGGTACATTTTTTAAAATTCCTACTTTTTGCAGAAATTCCAGTTGGAAGATTCACAGAATCTGTATGGAATAAACAGGAAATCCAGAATCCTCCAACCAGGAATTTAAGGAAAGTTACTGGAATTTCGAGTGAGGGAAAATCCAGATGCATTCTCCATTCATTCATGAATGATATGTAAGGTAGTCATTCATTCATCACGTCCATCTCAATGGATATCCCAGTGTGTGTGGTTCATGACAGACACACAGTATTACCACTCAGTACATTGCAAGGACATTCCACAAACATTCCCAAGACACTCATATCATTGGAAACCATCTAGTTGGTTTTTAAACGACTACACATTGTAGTAATTTAAAAAAAAGACAACTACTGCACAGACTGTACAGTGTATACAGTATTCATGAAGGAAGAAATTGTTTCCCTCTTTCTCTATGGGAAACTGTAGGAGAAAACGTGGCTTTAGTGTCCTATGTTGAGTTTATTAATAGATGTTATATATCTCAGAACTTCGAGCAATGAAGGAGCAATGAAAAGCCTAGACAACTACAATGGTAACTTCACATCTGCCATCAAAGAGAGCCTTCTGGTCTCCCTATAGAACACATTAAAATACATACTCTTCCACCACTACTGTAACTCCCTCTGGCTGGTAAAAAAATGTATTTGATGACTTTAGACAAAGAAATTCCCAGAAGCTTTGCAGACAATCTTTTGCTTTCATTACAGCAAAATCGACCTCTATCAAAATCTATAACAGTAATTATGTTTGGGCAATTCCAAGGTAACAGAATGATGCTGAGACTCCGATCTTTCACTTTAAAACGTAAGTAAAAAATAAAAATAAAACTATGATTGCTAAGTTAAACAAACCATTACAACTCTATTCACAAGGACTACTTTTAACAATTTCCACATAAATGGTTACAAAAATACAATTACTTAATGAACCGTGCAGATACAAATGTTGGTAACAGAATGATGGCACAAACAGCACAATCTATAATTCTCCTACCAAACTTTGCATCTGCACTGTTCTTCAAGTAAATGTATTTTTGTAAAATGATCTGTGAATATTGTTAAAAGTCATCCTTGTTGTTGCTGTATGTTTTAAAAAAAAACTTAACTCATTGGTTTGTGTTTGACATACATTTTAAAGTAAAAAAAAAATATGAGTTTCCGCATCACTCTGTTACTGTGGATTTACCCATTTATAATTTAATTTATATTGATCAAAATACATCAAAGCCAGTGAAGTATCCTTCATCAAAGAGAGAGTAAGGATTCAACAGCATACATCAGAGGTCGCATGTTCTCCAGTCTCCTGTCATTTTATTTATACACAAATAGAGTTTTATCAAAAATAAATAAAATGGAAGTGTTAAAAAATAAAACATAGCTATGAAAGACAATCAAATTAGGACTAATTCAAGCCGGCACTGACCTTTCATAGACTACACCTGGGTGTTTCTTTTCTTTCTTTAAATTATTTCTCCCTTTTTCTCCCCAATTTCTTGGTATCCAATTGGTAGTTACAGTCTTGTCTCATTGCTGCAACACCCGTACGGACTCGGGAGAGGTGAAGGTCGAGAGCCGTGCGTCCTCTGAAACACAACCCAACCAAGCCACACTGCTTCTTGACACAATGCCCTCTTAACCCGGAAGCCAGCCGCACCAATGTGTCGGAGGAAACACGTACACCTGGCGACCGTGTCAGCGTGCACTGCGCCCGGCCAGCCACAGGAGTCGCTAGTGCGTGATGGGACAAGGGCTTCCCTGCCAGCCAAACCCTCCCCTAACCCGGACGACGCTGGGACAATTGTGTGCCCCGCCACGGGTCTCCCGGTCGCAGCCGGCTGCGACAGAGCCTGGACTCAAACCCAGAATCTCTAGTGGCACAGCCAGTGCTGCGATGCAGTGCCTCAGACCACTGCGCCACTCGGGAGGCCCTGACACCTGGGTGTTTATAGAAATTGTTTGAATTCCGGCCTTACTCTGAAAGTGCAGTCAAAATCATGCTTTCTGTGTTTTATCAATATTTCCACACTATAAGGTTGGAATAATACTGTGAAAGTGTGCAAATGATGATAATGCCCTTTTAGCGTAAGAGCTGTTTGAAAGGACTGCCTGAAATTTCAGCCTGTTTTGGTGGGATGGCATTTTGGCCTGCATAGTGACATCACTAGGTGGTAAATTAGTTAATAGACCAATAAGAAAGAGAATTCCGAACCTCTCTGCCAATATCAGTTCGTTTTCCCCTCCCCACTGAGACCACTCCCAGACAGTCCTAGCAAAACTCGTGCTTGAGAAACTGCTCGTTGTGCTAAGAAGCTACTTTTGTTTATTTTTGACGATTTTAATTTGGAAACAATCAAAGTATGGTACATCATTGTTACCCAGAAATGATTTAATATTGAGATAAAAACAGCTGCATTGGATCTTTAAAGTACTTCAACCGGGGGCTACCTCACCTCTATTCAGTAGATCTGAAACAGCAGTACAGTAGCGATGTAAGTAGAATCTGTTTGTCATTGTTAAATGTCTAGTCTACACTGGACTGGTGCTGGTGGGTTTTCTAGTGGCAGGCCCAAATGAAGCCATTTGCCTAAGCCGTCTGTTGAGGGGATGGAGTGTGAGTGACCCCCTGTGGAACCGTGTTCAATTTCAGCACTGCCTGTAAGCCCCAGTACACAAAGGTGATAAAGACAGACACCGCTCCTTCTGAATATAGGTCATTTAGCAGCATTTCCTACGCAGGGCAGACTCCTATGTAGCTCCATGGGGAGCGATGAGTGTAAATTGCTTCATCTTCACTTTCAATACTCTCTGTAATAGCTATGTACAGCGTGGCTCATGTGGCTTTATTGATGATCCAACATCTGTTTTGAGATCACGCAAGGTTAAAACTTTGACATTCACTGTAACCTACTACAGTAGTGTGGCATTAGCCAATCCCTGATCAGAGATTCTCTCTACTGCTTAGTGCCCTCCCGTAATAGGTTATTTGGGCTACACAGGAAAATCCTATTTAAATTCAGAAGACATGTATATAGAAGTGGAAAGACCCTGGTTTCCCTACTTTCTGGAAGTGTGCTGGGTGCAAACAAGTTTCCTGCTACTAGGACATGCTCTCTCTCTGTTTGTGAGGGGAAGCGGGTGTCATTAATCAAAATGATGTGATCTAATTTCATGTGTACTGTGTGTATTCTATTCCCAAGTGTAAACTTTGGACGGATGCATGCATATTTCCTAAAGAAGTAAGTGGAGCCGGCCGGATATCATCAAATGTGACCCAATTCAGCAAGCTAGGTGTATGTCGTTTTCCCCCATGTGGGCCAGGCTCCTATCAATTTGAGTTCTAGCCAATGAGCTTCAGCCCCTCACCATTTGAGTGACAGCTAGCAAGATGCACACACAGCAAAGTGAGGGAGCAAACATTATTGCATTTAGCAGAAGCTCTTATGTAGAGCAACTTACAATAGTGAGTGCATAGATTTTTGGTACTTTTTCATACTGGTCCCCCATGGGAAATGAACCCACAACCTTTATATTGCAAGCACCATTCTCTACCAATTGAGCCACATGGGACCAATTATTATTGCATCAGCATTTTGTATATAGATACCTCCTCAACGTTTGCTCTGTCTTCATTCTATCTAGATCCTGAAATCTGGGTCCCAGAAATGTGGTACTTCAACCCAGATCAGCAATGTCTCCCAGCCAGAGTCACATCCATAGTGATCCACTAGATGGTGTAGATAAGGGTCTGTCTGAATATAATCACCCTATCTCTGCTCAGCACATTTCTGTGCTGAGCAGAAATGTTTGGAATTGCCCAAACATAATTACTTTTATAGATTTTGATAGAGGTCGATTTTGCCACATGTATAGCCCCGTTGGAAAATGTAAATGGGCTATTTGAAAATGTAAAAAAAAAAAAATGTTAATCACATTTTTATTTGGCGTACCCTCCACAGCATTGGGGCGGCAGGTAGCCTAGTGGTTAGACCTGTATCCGAAAGGTTGCAAAATCGAATCCCTGAGCTGACAAGACAAAAATCTGTCGTTCTGCCCCTGAACAAGGCAGTTAACCCACTGTTCCTAGGCCATCATTGAAAATAAGAGTTTGTTCTTAACTGACTTGTGTAGTTAAATAAAAAAATGTAAATTGCGTGTACCCCAGTTTGGGAATACCTGCTCTACCAATAACATTCAGTAGTCCAACCATAAAAGGTGGAAGAGGGTCTTTAGGAACACACAGGAAACATTGTCTATTGGCTGTTATTTTATAGATCACATTTGCTTTTGTTTGTATGTGTACAAATGCAATGATAACAAACAGTGATTAGGTCTAAGTTGATTGGAATCGCCCACTCTCTTGCATTTTGTGTAAGGATGAAAATGCTCATAACCATGCATCGCCTCCCACCCATCCACATATGACCCTGCACATCTTAAATCTTCAAGGCAGCCCACGCTTTCTCTTGGAAGAGATCCCAATATAAACAGGTCAAAGAGCCTCTGTGTAACACACATCATACATACAGTAGGGTAGTGTTAATTCTCACTGCAGGAAAATGGAAGGCTGGCAGGATAAGGAGGCACAGGTTGAAGCGAGTTGAAACTCGTGTTCTAAAATAAGTTGCCATGTTTAGTTCGAAAAAGAGGGAAGGACTGAAAACTGTTGATTCAGTACATTAAATATTGGCCTTGGCCTGCACCTTGAAAATATAGATAACACTAATGTAGCGTCTCTACATTGGTGTCAGAATCAGAATCACCTTTATTTGCCAAAAACATTTGCATGTACAGGATTTTGACTCTGTGAAATGGTGCTGCCACAATAAACAGAATATACAGACAGACAGACAGACAGACAGACAGACAGACAGACAGACAGACAGACAGACAGACAGACAGACAGACAGACAGACAGACAGACAGACAGACAGACAGACAGACAGACAGACAGACAGACAGACAGACAGACAGACAGACAGACAATAAACAGTATATATGGAAAAAAATATATGGACTAAGAATTTACACAATCCACATATAGTATATAGTATGAACACTGATGCTAAAAACTGCAGACTACACTGTAAACACTACAAGCTACATTATAATCATGCATGTAGAGATGTATGAATAACTATGGGATGGTGCCATTCCACTTCTGATATAATGTTAATCACAATTTGCGTTATCTACTCTGTTGATAGCATCTCACTCCAGTTCTATTGTCATTACATTGGCTACCTGTAAAGTACTGACCTGACAGCAAGTCACTCCATGATAGACGTGGTTGTTCCATACAACCCAGGTCAAGATGCTCCACTCCCAAGGAATGTTAACAATACCAAGGTTTATAGAAACGAGACTGGGGGCAGAGCATTCTCAATCAGAGCTCCACAGTTATGGAACAGCTTGCCAAGTCAGGTGACAGGGGTAGTGGGGCACATGCCAGATGCCTCATGCCAGATGCCTGTAGGGAAATATTCAACACTTTACTGGTATCATCATCCTCATGCACTGCTTCTAAAATTGTCCCCATTTCTTCTAGTACAGGGGTACGTGCAATGCCGTCAGTGGTACGCCAACTAAACATTTAATAAAAAAATTAAAAATTAAAACAATATATTTCTATTTTTTCTTCACATTTTCAAACATTACATTTATATTTTCCAACGGGGCTATACATCTAAGTATAGCCTCGTTTCACTGCCAAAAATAACATTAATAAATCCTCTTACAGCTCCTTAAGGATAGGGGGCAGTATTGACAATTTCGGAAAAAATATGTGCCCATATTAAACTGCCTCCTACACAAACTCAGAAGCTAGGATATGCATATTATTAGTATATTTGGATAGAAAACACTCTGAAGTTTCTAAAACCGTTTGAATGGTGTCTGTGAGTATAACAGAACTCATATGGCAAGCAAACACCTGAGAGAAATCCTACCAGGAAGTGGAAATCTGGATGCATGGGCTCTCTTCAAGTCGTTTCCTATTGAAATCACAGTGACATAGTAATAATTGTGCACTTCCTAAGGCTTCCACTAGATGTCAAGTCTTTACAAAGTTGTTTGAGTCGTCTACGATGAACAGAGACCGAATGAGAAGGTGGGGAAGTTGGTGAGGCAGGGAATGACATCACTTCAATGGCGCACGTTCACGAGGGTGGATCCTCTGTTCCAAAACGTTTTTCAAGACACAGGAACCGTCCGGTTGAAATATTACTGAATCTTCACGTTCTAAAGGCCCTAAAGATTGATGTTTTACAACGTTTGACATGTTTGAACGAATGTAAATACAACTTTTTTTTACTTTTCGTCGTGACATTGTCCGCGCGCTTCCTACATTTGGAGTAGCTTACTGAACGCGCGAACAACAAGGAGTTATTTGGACATAAATTATGGACTTTATTGAACAAAACAACATTTGTTGTGGACCTGGGAATCCTGGAAGTGCCTTCTGATGAAGATCATCAAAGGTAAGGGAATATTTCTAATGCAATTTATGATTTTAGATGACTCCAAGATGGCGGCTATCTGTATAGCCTAGTGTATTTTTCTGAGCTCAGTACTCAGATTATTGCAAAGAGTGCTTTCCTCGTGAAGCTTTTTTAAATTTTTTCATAGCATTTGCATAAAGGAGAAGTTCATCTATAATTCTTTGAATGACAGTTACATTTTTTATCAACGTTTATGACAAGTATTTTTGTAAATTGTAGCGCTGATTCACCGGCAGAATTTGAGGGAAAATATTTTCTGAACATCACGCGCTGATGTAAAATGCTGGTTTTATATATAAATATGAACTTTATCGAACAAAAAATGCATGTATTGTGTAACATGATGTCCTAGGAGTGTCATGAAGATCGTCAAAGGTTAGTGCTGCATTTAGCTGTGTTTTGGGTATTTGTGATGCATGCCAGTTGCTTGGAAAATGGCTGTGTGGTTATTTGTGTCGATGTACTCTCCTAACATAATCTAATGTTTTGCTTTCGCTGTAAAGCCTTTTTGAAATCGGACAACATGGTTCGATTCAGGAGAAGTGTATCTATAAAATGGTGTAAAATAGTCCTATGTTTGAGAAATAGAAATTATTAGATTTGGTTTTGAATATGGCGCTCGGATTTTTCACTGGCTGTTGATCCCGCTAACGGGATCGGTGTTGTAAGAGGTTTTAAACCATCTAGGGTTCAGTAAAATAACAACACAATGTATTTATATATTTTATTAACCTCTTACATCTAGACGTTCCACTAGCGGAACACCTGCTCCAATATCCAATGATGGGCGTGGCGCGAAATACAAACTCCTCTAAAATCTGAAAACTTCAATTTTTCAAACATATGACTATTTTACACCATTTTAAAGACAAGACTCTCGTTAATCTAACCACACTGTCCGATTTCAAAAAGGCTTTACAGCGAAAGCAAAACATTAGATTATGTCAGCAGAGTACCCAGCCAGAAATAATCAGACACCCATTTTTCAAGCTAGCATATAATGTCACAAAAAACAAAACCACAGCTAAATGCAGCACTAACCTTTGATGATCTTCATCAGATGACAACCCTAGGACATTATGTTATACAATGCATGCATGTTTTGTTCAATCAAGTTCATATTTATATAAAAAACCAGCTTTTTTACATTAGCATGTGACGTTCAGAACTAGCATACCCCCCGCAAACATCCGGTGAATTTACTAAATTACTCACGATAAACGTTCACAAAAAACATAACAATTATTTTAAGAATTATAGATACAGAACTCCTCTATGCACTCGATATGTCCGATTTTAAAATAGCTTTTCGGTGAAAGCACATTTTGCAATATTCTCAGTAGATAGCCCAGCCATCATGGCTAGCCATTTAGACACCGACCAAGTTTAGCCCTGACCAAACTCCGATTTACTATTACAAAAGTTTGATTACCTTTGTTGTCTTCGTCAGAATGCACTCCCAGGACTGCTACTTCAATAACAAATGTTGGTTTGGTCCAAAATAATCCATCGTTATATCCAAATAGCGGTGTTTTGTTCGTGCGTTCAAGACACTATCCGAAGTGTAAATAAGGGTCATGAGCATGGCGCAATTCGTGACAAAAGATTTCTAAATATTCCATTACCGTACTTCGAAGCATGTCAACCGCTGTTTAAAATAAATGTTTATGCCATTTTTCTCGTAAAAAAGCGATAATATTCCGACCGGGAATCTGCGTTTAGGTAAACAGACGAAAGAAAACATAGCATGGGGTCGACGCGGGCACGCGCCTGAGTCTCACAGTACTGTAACCAGCCACTACCCAAACGCGCTATTTTTTTTCAACCAGAGCCTGCAAAGCCACGATTCAGCTTTTTGCCGCCTTCTGAGAGCCCATGGGAGCCGTAGGAAGTGTCACGTAACAGCAGAGATCCTCTGTAATGGATAGAGATAATCAAGAAGGGCAAGAAATTGTCAGACAGGCCACTTCCTGCATGGAATCTTCTCAGGGTTTGGCCTGCCAAATGACTTCTGTTATACTCACAGACACCATTCAAACAGTTTTAGAAACTTTGGAGTGTTTTCTATCCAAAGCTAATAATTATATGTATATTCTAGTTTCTGGGCAGGAGTAATAATCAGATTAAATCGGGTACGTTTTTTTATCCGGCTGTGAAAATACTGCCCCCTAGCCATAACAGGTTAACCTTTATTTAACTAGGCAAGTCAGTTAAGATCAAATTCTTATTTACAATGACAGCCTACCCCAGCCAAACGTGAGCCAATTGTATGCCACCCTATGGGACTCCCAATCACATCCAGATGTGATGCAGCCTGGATTCAAACCAGAGACTACACTGACACCTCTTAAACAGAAATGCAGTGCCTTAGAACGCGGCGCCACTCCGGAGCCCAAAAATGCAAATGCAGGTAGCATAGTCAAATACACTGCTCAAAAAAATAAAGGGAACACTTAAACAACACAATGTAACTCCAAGTCAATCACACTTCTGTGAAATCAAACTGTCCACTTAGGAAGCAACACTGATTGACAATAAATTTCACAAGCTGTTGTGCAAATGGAATAGACAACAGGTGGAAATTATAGGCAATTAGCAAGACACCCCCAATAAAGGAGTGGTTCTGCAGGTGGTGACCACAGACCACTTCTCAGTTCCTATGCTTCCTGGCTGATGTTTTGGTCACTTTTTACATTTACATTTACATTTAAGTCATTTAGCAGACGCTCTTATCCAGAGCGACTTACAAATTGGTGCATTCACCTTATGATATCCAGTGGAACAACCACTTTACAATAGTGCATCTAAATGTTTTAAAAGGGGGGGGGGGGGGGTTAGAAGGATTACTTTATCCTATCCTAGGTATTCCTTAAAGAGGTGGGGTTTCAGGTGTCTCCGGAAGGTGGTGATTGACTCCGCTGTCCTGGCGTCGTGAGGGAGCTTGTTCCAATATTGGGGTGCCAGAGCAGCGAACACTTTTGACTGGGCTGAGCGGGAACTGTGCTTCCTCAGAGGTAGGGGGACCAGCAGGCCAGAGGTGGATGAACGCAGTGCCCTTGTTTGGGTGTAGGGCCTGATCAGAGCCTGAAGGTACGGAGGTGCCGTTCCCTTCACAGCTCCGTACCGGCACATCACCATGGTCTTGTAGCGGATGCGAGCTTCAACTGGAAGCCAGTGGAGAGAGCGGAGGAGCGGGGTGACGTGAGAGAACTTGGGAAGGTTGAACACCAGACGGGCTGCGGCGTTCTGGATGAGTTGTAGGGGTTTAATGGCACAGGCAGGGAGCCCAGCCAACAGCGAGTTGCAGTAATCCAGACGGGAGATGACAAGTGCCTGGATTAGGACCTGCGCCGCTTCCTGTGTGAGGCAGGGTCGTACTCTGCGAATGTTGTAGAGCATGAACCTACAGGATCACGCCAAGGTTCTTAGCACTCTGGGAGGAGGACACAAGGGAGTTGTCAACCGTGATGGCGAGATCATGGAACGGGCAGTCCTTCCCCGGGAGGAAGAGCAGCTCCGTCTTGCCGAGGTTTTTGAATGCTGGCAGTGCTTTCACTCGAGTGGTAGCATGAGACGGAGTCTACAACCCACACAAGTGGCTCAGGTAGTGCAGCTCATCCAGGATGGCACATCAATGCGAGCTGTGGCGTAGTGTCCAGAGCATGGAGGCGCTACCAGGAGACAGGCCAGTACATCAGGAGACGTGGAGGAGGCCGTAGGAGGGCAACAACCCAGCAGCAGGACCGCTACCTCCGCCTTTGTGCAAGGAGGAGCAGGAGGAGCACTACCAGAGCCCTGCAAAATGACCTCCAGCAGGCCACAAATGTGCATGTGTCTGCTCAAACGGTCAGAAACAGACTCCATGAGGGTGGTATGAGGGCCCGACGTCCACAGGTGGGGGTTGTGCTTACAGCCCAACACCGTGCAGGACGTTTGGCATTTGCCAGAGAACACCAAGATTGGCAAATTCGCCACTGGCGCCCTGTGCTCTTCACAGATGAAAGCAGGTTCACACTGAGCACATGTGACAGACGTGACAGAGTCTGGAGACACCGTGGAGAACGTTCTGCTGCCTGCAACATCCTCCAGCATTACCCGTTTTGGTGGTGCGTTAGTCATGGTGTGGGGTTTCATTTCTTTGGGGGGCCGCACAGCCCTCCATGTGCTTGCCAGAGGTAGCCTGACTGCCATTAGGTACCGAGATGAGATCCTCAGACTCCTTGTGAGACCATATGCTGGTGCGGTTGGCCCTGGGTTCCTCCTAATGCAAGACAATGCTAGACCTCATGTGGCTGGAGTGTGTCAGCAGTTCCTGCAAGAGGAAGGCATTGATGCTATGGACTGGCCCGCCCGTTCTCCAGACCTGAATCCAATTGAGCACATCTGGGACATCATGTCTCGTTCCATCCACCAACGCCACATTGCACCACAGACTGTCCAGGAGTTGGCGGATGCTTTAGTCCAGGTCTGGGAGGAGATCCCACAGGAGACCATCCGCCACCTCATCAGGAGCATGCCCAGGCGTTGTAGGGAGGTCATACAGGCACGTGGAGGCCACACACACTACTGAGCCTCATTTTGACTTGTTTTAAGGACATTACATCAAAGTTGGATCAGCCTGTAGTGTGGTTTTCCACATTCATTTTGATTGTGACTCCAAATCCAGACCTCCATGGGTTGATAAATTGGATTTCCATTGATTATTTTTGTGTGATTTTGTTGTCAGCACATTCAACTATGTAAAGAAAAAAGTATTTAATAAGATTATTTCATTCATTCAGATCTAGGATGTGTTATTTTAGTGTTCCCTTTATTTTTCTGAGCAGTGTAATTAACATCCAATCACATTAATCGTTACTCTCTTGCGGGGACATTTGCGCAGACATTTAGAAACGAAACATGACAATTTGAAAAATAAGCCACGGGAGTTATTTGAGCGAGAATAAAAACACATTTCGAGTAGTAAGACATGTATAAAAGCAACAGATACCATTAATAAGAAGGGGCTTGAAGCGTCTTATATGGTGAGCTACAGAGTGACTAGGACAGGCAAGCCCCATACTATTGTGGAGGACGTAATTCTTCCTGCTGCCGCGGATATGGCTGGGACAATGCTGGGGGAAAAGGCAAGAAAAACTATACAGACAATGTCTTCATCAAACAACACTGTTTCACGACACATCAGTGACATGGCAGAGATGTTTTGAAACAATTACTGCTTCGCATACAAGCCAGTGAATTATATGCATTACAGCTGGATGAGTCAACAGACGTGGCAGGCCTGGCACAGCTTCTGGTATATGTCCGTTACGTTTATGGAGGGGTCAATTAAGGAAGACATGCTCTTCTGCAAACCACTGGAAACCTGAAAAACATGAGAGGATATTTTTAAAGTACTGGACAGCTTTGTGACATCAAATGGACTTTGGTGGTCAAGATGTGTTGGTATCTGTACTGATGGAGCAAAAGCCATGACAGGGAGACATAGTGGAGTGGTAAAGCGTCTGCAAGCAGTTGCTCCCAACACCACTTTGGTACACTGCAGCATCCACCGAGAGGCTCTTGCTGCCAAGGGAATGCCTGACAGCTTTGATAGGCGTTTTGGACACTACAGTGAAAATGGTTAACTTTGTTAAAGCAAGGCCCCTGAATACTCGTGTATTTTCTGCACTATGCAATGATTTGGCAGCAAACATGTAACGCTTTTACAACACATAGAAGTGTGCTGGTTATCAAGGGGCAAAGTATTGGCACGTTTTTTTTTTAATTGAGAGACGAGCTTAAAGTTTTCTTTACCGACCACAATTTTCACTTGTCTGACAGCTTGCATGATGATGCGTTTCTCATACGACTGGCCTATCTGGGTGATGTTTTTTCTCACCTAAATTATCTGAATCTAGGATTACAGGGACTCTCCGCAACTATTTTAAACTTGCGGGACAAAATTGAGTCTATGATTAAGAAGTTGGAGCTCTTTTCTGTCTGCATTAACAAGGACAACACACAGGTCCTTCCATCGTTGTATGATTTTTTGTGTGCAAATTAACTCAAGTTTACGGACAATGTCAAATGTGATATAGCGAAGCACCTGAGTGAGCTGGTTGCGCAATTATGCAGGTACTTTCCCGAAACGGACGACACAAACAACTGGATTCGTTATCCCTTCATGCCCTGCCTCCAATCCACTTACCGATATCTGAACGAGAGAGCCTCATCGAAATTGCAACAAGCGGTTCTGTGAAAATTGTATTTAATCAGAAGCCACTGCCAGATGATTTCTGGATAGGGCTGCGCTCAGAGTTTCTTGCCTTGGCAAATCACGCTGTTAAGACACTGATGCCCTTTGCAACCACGTACCTATGTGAGAGTGGATTCTCGGCCCTCACTGGCATGAAAACTAAATACAGGCACAGACTTTGGGTGGAAAATTATTTAAGACTGAGACTCTCTCCAATACAACCCAACATTGCAGAGTTATGTGCATCCTTTCAAGCACACCCTTCTCATTAACCTGTGGTGAGTTATTCACAATTTTGAACAAATAAGGTTTTATATGTAAGATAGCTAATTAAAGAGCAAATGAGTATTAAAGAGCAAAAGAGTATTGATTATTATTGTATTATAATTTGTGTCCTGGTCCTATAAGAGCTCTTTGTCACTTCCCACGAGTCGTGTTGTGACAAAAACTCACACTCATTCTTATGTTTAATAAATGTATCGTATAGTGTGTGTGGCAGGCTTACAATGATTTGAGAGTGCGCTGACCCTGGTGATAGAGGGGGTACGAATGTTTGAAGGCGTACGGGACTATAAAAAGTTGGGGAACCACTGTTCTAGTAGATTTGGTCCCACTTTCACAGTCAGAGCATTAACATACAGTGCATTCGGAAAATGTATCGGTCTGTGCAGATGGACAATTCAGCATTGTTCATGTGGCAGTGGGGACTGTAGGTGATTTTCCCCCACACTGAGCAGTACATTATTTAGACTACGCTACCTAGTATCACATTTTTGGGATCATATACAGTGACTATACAGTGATATATAGAAATAAAAAAAACAGAAATACCTTATTTACATAAGTATTCAGACCCTTTGCTATGAGACTCGAAATTGAGATCAGGTGCATCTTGTTTCCATTCATCATCCTTGAGATGTTTCTACAACTTGATTGGAGTCCACCTGTGGTAAATTCAATTGATTGGACATGATTTGGAAAGGCACACACCAGTCTATATAAGGTTCCACAGTTGACAGTGCATATCAGAGCAAAAACCAAGCCATGAAGTTGAAGGAATTGTCCGTAGAGCAGCGGTATAAAGAGTACTCAATTGTCATACTTCAGTAAAAGTAAAGATACCTTAATAGAAAATGTAAAAGTGAAATTCACTCAGTAAAGTACTACTTGGGTAAAGTCTAGAAGTATTTGGTTTTAAATATACTTAAGTATCAAAAGTAAATGGAATTATTAAAATGTACTTAAGTATCAAAAGTTAAAGTATAAATCATTTCAAGTTCCTTATATTAAGCAATCCAGATGGCACATGTTATTTTTATTTTTTATTGATGGATAGCCAGGGGCACACTCCAACACACAGGCATAATTTAAAAACAAAGCATTTGTGTTTAGTGAGTCCGCCAGATCAGAGGCAGTAGGGATGATCAGGGATGTTCTCTTGATAAGTGTGTGATTGGACCATTTTCCTGTCAAAATGTAATGAGTACTTTTGGGTGTCAGAGAAAATGTATGGAGTAAAAAGTACATTATTTTCTATAGAAATGTAGTGAAGTAAAAGTAAAAGTTGGCAAAAATATGAATAGTAAAGTAAAGTACAGATACCCCAAAAAACTACTTAAGTAGTACTTTACACCACTGCCGTAGAGCTCCGAGACAGGATTGTCGAAGCACAGATCTGGGGAAGGGTACCAAAAAATGTCTGCAGCATTGAAGGCCCCTAAGAACAGAGTAGCCTCCATCATTCTTAAATGGAAGAAGTTTGGAACCGCCAAGACTCATCCTTGAGCTGGCCCCCCAGCCAAACTGAGCAATCGAGGAGAAGGGCCTTGGTCAGGGAGGTGACCAAGAACCCAATGGTCAGTCTGACAGAGCTCAAGAGTTCCTCTGTGGAGATGGGAGAACCTTCCAGAAGGACAACCATCTCTGCAGCACTCCACTAATCAGGCCTTTATGGTAGAGTGGCCAGACGGAAGCCACTTCTCAGTAAATGGCACATGACAGCCCGCTTGGAGTTTGCAAAAAGGCACCTAAAGGCTCAGATCATGAGAAACAAGATTATCTGGTCTGATGAAACCAAGATTGAACTCTTTGGCCTGAATGCCAAGTGTCACATTTTACATTTACATTTTAGTAATTTAGCAGACGCTCTTATCCAGAGCGACTTACAGTAGTGAATGCATACATTTCATACATTTCTTATTATTATTTTATTTTTTTCATACGTCTTTTTTTTTCATACGTTTTGTCACGTCTGGAGGAAACCTGGCACCATCCCTACTGTGAAGCATGGTGGTGGCAGCATCATGCTGTGGAGATGTTTTTCAGCGGCAGGGACTGGGAGACTAGTCAGGGTCGAGGCAAAGGTTAACGGAGCAAAGTACAGAGAGATCCTTGATGAAAACCTGCTCCAGAGCACTCAGGACCTCAGACTGGGGCGAAGGTTCATCTTCCAACAGGACAATGACCTTAAGCACACAGCCAAGACAACGCAGGAGTGGCTTCGGGACAAATCTCTGAATGTCCTTTAGTGGCACAGCCAGAGCCCGGACTTGAACCCGATCGAACATCTCTGGAGAGACCTGTAAATAGCTGAGCAGTGACACTCCCCATCCAACCTGACAGAGCTTGAGAGCATCTTCAGAGAGGAATGGGAGAACCTCCCCAAATACAGGTGTGCCAAGCTTGTAGCGTCATACCCAAGAAGACTCAAGGCTGTAATCGCTGCCAAAGCTGCTTCAACAAAGTACTGAGTAGAGGGTCTGAATACTTATGTAAATGTTTCTTATTTTTAAGACATTTGCTAAAATCTCTACAAACTTTTTTTTGCTTTGTCATTATGGGGTACTGTGTGTAAATTGATGAGGAAAAAAACAATTGAATCAATTTTAGAA
Organism: Salmo salar; assembly: GCF_965601325.2. Taxonomy (NCBI): domain Eukaryota; kingdom Metazoa; phylum Chordata; class Actinopteri; order Salmoniformes; family Salmonidae; genus Salmo; species Salmo salar. Next base: position 69,301,455 of record NC_138299.1, on the reverse strand, counting down.
TAAGGTTTTAATGTAACAAAATGTAAAAATAATTGAAGGGGTCTGAATACTTTCAGAATGCACTGTATGGCTAAATTAGTATTCAGGGACTGTAATTGAAAGGTACCTCCCATTACACCAACAGTATACTGTACATTTCTATGCAATCTGCTTTGTTGAAATAATTGGAGTAAAGTGAGGCTTCTTTTAGATAGGTTAAATATAGCCTAGTCCGAACCATGGCTATTGCAAGTTAACAGGGAATAATTATTACATTTGCTGTGAGTGACAGAATCCAAGGCTTGCCACAAAGCACATCATTCCCTAAATTTGCCCCAATGTTTCAGCAGTGTAACGTATAGTATGTTGAATGTATAGTCCTTCTTATTGATTGAAGTTATAAAACAGCCATATTTTAATTAGTAGAGTACCAGTATGTGGATGTTGGATTTTGTATGTCATTGTTGGATTTTGCTGTGTTCTTGTCTGGACAATTTTAAGGGCTGTCGTGAGAGAGAGACCAAGGTGCAGCAGAGGATGTGTTCATCATTAGAATTTTAATTCAAAAAAGAGAACACTTTACAAAAACGAAACAAAAACGACCAGAAACAGTCCTGTCAGGAAACACACTGAACAGAAACAATTACCCACAAAACCCAAAAGAAAAACATGCTCCTTATGTGTGACTCCCAATCAGCAACAACGAGCTTCAGCTGTGCCTGATTGGGAGCCACACACGGCCCAAAACAAAGAAATACAAAAACATAGAAAAAGGAACATAGAACGCCCACCCAATGTAACACCCTGGCCTAACCAAAATAAAGAACAAAAAACCCCTCTCTATGGCCAGGGCGTTACAGTAGCCCCCCCCCCCCCCCCCCCCCCCAAGGTGCGGACTCCGGCCGCAAAACCTGACACTGAAGGGGAGGGTCCGGGTGGGCCTTCTTACGGCGGCGGCTCAGGTGCGGGACGTGGCCTCTGCTCCACCCTTGGCGTTGCCCTCTTAGGTGGCGCACCTGGCCGCGCCGAAGGTCTGGTGGGCGACCCTGACTGCGCCCGGCTGGCGGGCGGCGATGGTTGCGCCCGGCTGGCGGGCGGCGATGGCTGCGCCTGGCTGGCGGGCGACCCTGGTTGCGCCCGGCTGGCGGGCGTCCCTGGCTGCGCCCGGCTGGTGGGCGTCCCTGGCGGCTCCGGCGGCACTGACCCAGGATTCACCAGGCTGAGGAGACATGTAAGAGGCCTGGCCCTAGGCGTAGGCACAGGACTCACCGGGCTGGCGGGTGGCTCTGACTGCTCTGGACAGGCGGGCGGCTCTGGCGGCTCCGGACAGGCGGGCGGCTCTGGCGGCTCCGGACAGGCGGGCGGCTATGGCGGCTCCGGACAGGCGGGCGGCTCTGGCGGCTCCGGACTGGCGGGCAGCTCTGGCGGCTCCGGACTGGCGGGCGGCTCTGGCGGCTCCGGACTGGCGAGACCCACTGGAGGCCTAGTCCTAGGAGGCGGCACAGGACGGACCAGGATGGGGAGACCCACTGGAGGCCTAGTCCTGGGAGGTGGCACAGGACGGACCAGGATGGGGAGACCCACTGGAGACCTGGTCCGTGGAGCAGGCACAGGACTGACCAGGATGGGGAGACCCACGGGAGGCCTGGTCCGAGGAGGAGGCACAGGATAAACCGGGCTGTGGGGGAGCACTGGAGTTCTGGTACGGATGCTCTTTACCCACACTCCAGGCTGAATGCCCACTTTGGCCCGGCACGGGCGGAGAGCAGGCATTGGGCGAACTGGACCCTCCCAGCGCTCTGGAGACACAGTGCGCAACGCCGGCGCAGGATAACCTGGACCGAGGAGGCGAACTGGAGACCAGACGCGCTGAGCTGGCACCATCCTCCCTGGCTCGATGCCTGCACTCGCATGGCACTTGCTGGGGGCTGGTATGTAGCGCACCGGGCTTTGAACGCACACTGGGGACACCGTGCGCTCCACAGCATAACACGGTGTCTTACCAGTACCACGCTGCTTCCGGTAAGCACGGGGAGTTGGCTCAGGTCTACCGCCTGACTCCGCCAATCTCCCCGTGTGCCCCCCCAAAACATTTTTTGGGGGCTGCCTCTCGTGTCTGCTGCGCTCCCTTTCCTCATACCAGCGCCTCTCAGCTCTCGCCGCCTCGATCTCCCACTGCGGGCGGCGATAATCCCCAGCTTGAGCCAATGGTCCTTTCCCGTCCAGGATTTCCTCCCAAGTCCACGAATCCTGAATGCTCCTCTCCTGGCGCTTCTCCTTCCTCGGCTGCTTGGTCCATTGTTGGTGGGTAATTCTGTAAGGGCTGTCATGAGAGAGAGACCAAGGTGCAGCAGAGGATGTGTTCATCATTAGAATTTTAATTCAAAAAAAGAGAACACTTTACAAAAACGAAACAAAAACGACCAGAAACAGTCCTGTCAGGAAACACACTGAACAGAAACAATTACCCACAAAACCCAAAGGAAAAACATGCTCCTTATGTGTGACTCCCAATCAGCAACAACGAGCTTCAGCTGTGCCTGATTGGGAGCCACACACGGCCCAAAACAAAGAAATACAAAAACATAGAAAAAGGAACATAGAACGCCCACCCAATGTAACACCCTGGCCTAACCAAAATAAAGAACAAAAAACCCCTCTCTATGGCCAGGGCGTTACAGTACCCCCCCCCCCCCCCCCCCAAGGTGCGGACTCCGGCCGCAAAACCTGACACTGAAGGGGAGGGTCCGGGTGGGCCTTCTTACGGCGGCGGCTCAGGTGCGGGACGTGGCCTCTGCTCCACCCTTGGCGTTGCCCTCTTAGGTGGCGCACCTGGCCGCGCCGAAGGTCTGGTGGGCGACCCTGACTGCGCCCGGCTGGCGGGCGGTGATGGTTGCGCCCGGCTGGCGGCGACTCTGGTTGCGCCCGGCTGGAGGGCGGCGATGGCTGCGCCCGGCTGGCGGGCGGCGATGGCTGCGCCCGGCTGGCGGGCGGCGATGGCTGCGCCCGGTTGGCGGGCGGCGATGGCTGCGCCCGGTTGGCGGGCGACCCTGGTTGCGCCCGGCTGGCGGGCGTCCCTGGCTGCGCCCGGCTGGCGGGCGTCCCTGGCTGCGCCCGGCTGGCGGGCGTCCCTGTCGGCTCCGGCGGCACTGACCCAGGATTCACCATGCTGAGGAGACATGTAAGAGGCCTGGCCCTAGGCGTAGGCACAGGACTCACCGGGCTGGCGGGCGGCTCTGACTGCTCTGGACAGGCGGGCGGCTCTGGCGGCTCCGGACAGGCGGGCGGCTCTGGCAGCTCCGGACAGGCGGGCGGCTCTGGCTGCTCCGGACCAGAAACAGTCCTGTCAGGAAACACACTGAACAGAAACAATTACCCACAAAACCCAAAGGAAAAACATGCTCCTTATGTGTAACTCCCAATCAGCAACAACGAGCCTCAGCTGTGCCTGATTGGGAGCCACACACGGCCTAAAACAAAGAAATACAAAAACATAGAAAAAGGAACATAGAACGCCCACCCAATGTAACACCCTGGCCTAACCAAAATAAAGAACAAAAAACCCCTCTCTATGGCCAGGGCGTTACAACAATGCTTTCTAAATGTAAGGTTTTAATTCTCATACAGTCTCTAAAATAATGTAATGTGAAGTGTAGAGAACAGGTTTAAAATAAATAAACTATTAATATACTGTGCCACTGCTAAATTAATTGCCAGTGAGACTTTCTGTGAGTACTGCACAATCCACCATTCTGACAGAAATGACTAAGGATGATGTACCTTTTCACCTTGACCTCAAAAAAACATATTTAAGGTTTTTAAGGTTTAATTTATCCGGGACAAACTGAATTATTATTTTTCCCAATGATCAGTACATGATTTTAATGGTCTTTGCCCGTTATTGCCAATTTCTTTACGTTGAAGTTGTCACTAAGGTTACTTGTGTAATGTATTGATCATGTATCATTCTTTATGATAGATAATCATAATTGTGGGTGCTTATATCTGTCCTATTTCACACATGTACAAGTGTGTTAAATATGAATGTGTGAATTGGAAGTGTGTTTCTTGCATATCTCAAATCACCCTGAGACACCCTCAGCAATTGGGGTTAAGTGCCTTGCTCAAGGTCACATCGGCCAATTCTTCACCTGGTCAGCTCGGGGATTCAAACTAGTGTCCTTTCGGGCCCAATGCTTTAACCACTAGGCTCCCTGCCGACCTAGAGTGGTGATAGCCTGGCAATCATCCAAGATCTCCCCGTCAATGAGAAATACATATGCTTGACCCAAACACTTACTTTATCGTCACCTGCTTTGAAGCAGTGACAGATTCGTGGTGTAGCTTTTGTATTGGTATGGAGTTGAAAAGTCCTCCAGCTCTGTTTAAAAGAGGACTCTTCACAAAGATTGTTTCATCAATGTGGTAAAAATAGATTGGGATTTCATCAGAGGACAATTGCACGCAAATCAGTCTCCCTTGAAGGGTTGAGCTACCCAGGGGACAGAAGTAAAGGAGATTTAGGTTGGATCTACTCAGCAGCCATTTTAGTCCACTGGGATTCCTTGATTTTTATTCTCCCACACATAAAGCCATTGTGCTAATGTTAGCCATGAGTCACTATTAAGCAAGTACAGCATCAGGGCGCGTTATTTATATATTGGAGTTATTGTAGATACTGGTAATGTACTCTACTCAATATGTCTGTTTTGGGGGTGGAGGATTGAAGCAGTTGGTCCTGAGTAGTCTGGCTTAGGTAAGTTATTGCAGTAGTGCTTTACATGCAAATGTAATGAGTTGAGCTGGACTATTCAGCTTTAACCCCCTTGTCCACTGTTGACACTACTCCCACTGGGCACAAGCTGACCATTTTTCCATGGGACAATGTTGTATCCATGTGGAAAACAGCATGAATTTGTAACTTAATTTTTTTTTCTCACCCAAACTTCAACAAACAATTTCAAATGACTTTGATTGACAGCTTAATGAAATAGTGACACAAACTAGGCACACAAGTGACGTCAGTGCCCAGTCAGTGGGTTCTTGCTTTCCAGAAAGAGTGGGCCAATTGCAACCACTGATGGCAATCAGATTATCACCAGCTGATCTCTCCTTAAAACATCAATACGCTCTAAAAATCACTCGCACAGCTGATCTCAATTGCAACCATCACTGATTTACCGTTCCATAACACGGAATTCGGGGTTATCTTTAGTTCTGATCGCAACCAGTATTTTTCAAGACAATTTCGCCCTCTGGTGGGTATTATCATCTGACCATTTTATATTCTTGCTTATTAAGCAGACAAAGGGCGATTTATCTATTTGACAATCATTCCGTACAACTGAAATAAAGTATTTTATAACAATTTATGAATTGATTTATTGCACACGTGCACTTCACAGAGAAGTTGTTCCCCGACGGAAATATGCAAATACATGCTTGAATCTTGCTAGCTTGTGCTCGGCTCTGCCCACCACCTTGCATGTTCTGCCCACTATGCTTAATTTGCTCCCATTGAAAACAACACAGATAAACTATCTTGGGTTAGATATAATTATATTTGGTAACAGCATCAGATCAGTTGGACTGCTAGTTTTTATTCCACAGGTTTTTAGCTTTGAGCGCTATGTAATCTTCTGTTAGTAATGCGTTTAGAAATCCAGAGGTAACGTGCAGGTTCTGAGTCTTCATTGCAATTCTGACATAGGTCAGCTTTCCTCCATCCGGCTGGCAATTATCACAAGTCATTGCTCATCAGGTCCTGCTGTTAGCTGCTGAATGGTCAGTCACCAGGAGGGATGTTTTACATTACGCTTGACCCAGGTTCCTGCAGCTTCGGTCCACTATCACAGGCCGAAAGATATGAATTACACCCCGATGTCTTTAAACTGCTAACAATGAAGTCAAAAATGCTTTTTAAGGGGCACACGTATTGCATGCCACTGACCTGTCACAGCAGATGAAGGACACCACTGACAGACACGGTGCTTCTCATGCCTTGGCCCCCAGTTCAGCAGTATCAAATCAGGTCAACATTCACCATCGCAGAGTGTCGACCGCTCTCGTTCTGTTTGCGTACACATCCGCTGCAGGGGCAGCAGTGATGTGGAAAACCTTCACACTTCACATGCAAAACAACGACAGTCATTTCTCATTAAGTCATGTGTGCCCTGCTCAACTGCATGCACCCGAACTACTGTGTGTGTGAGCGAAGACAATAATGACAGCGGACAAAAGTTGCTTGATTTGAGTCTTTGGAAGTTATCGCCGGGAGTCGTGTGGTCATTACGAATTAGGACGAAGAAGTAAGACTGCAGCTTATGTCTATGATGAAAGTGGGGAAATAAATATTCATTAGCACCTTTGGGCTGCAGAGACCATGGAATACTTGAGGGAGAACGTCAAACATGTCTGTTAATGGTTCTGTTCATTTAATGCTCAACATAATCACGTAAACAATATTCAGGACAGGAAAGAGAGAGGGAAATATGCCTGTTAGCTGGAAGAGTCGCATTGAACAACAAGTGGACGAGAGTAAATGTCACGCACACCCAGACATACTTGTAGCTAACCTTTTGGTTTGCAGTTGGCAAACCTTTTGGTTTGCAGTTATGCATAATAATGCATAATTTGGCTATTTGTGTAACCATCTTTAACCTGTCTAGAATAAATGACCCTTCATTCCAGATTCTCCACATAGGGTACACATGATTCAAAAGAGGGTGTCTCAATTCCTGAAAGACATCAACACCCACTTCAAATATGCTACCAAAATAACACAACTTAATAAACTATAAAAGTGGGAGGCAGGTAACTTAGTGGTTACCCAAGCCGACAAGGTGAAAAATATGTTGATGTGCCCTTGAGCAAGGCACTTAACCCTAATTTGCTCCGGGGGTGATGCACTACTATGGCTGATCCTGTAAAACAACTCATTTCACTGCACCTACGTATCTGGTATATGTTGACAACAAAATGTTTTTTTTTGTTTGTTGTTTTTTAAAGGGTTCCACAAAACATAACTTTTGAATGTCTTACAGTTACAGTAAGCCCTATAGCTCTATGTTGAGGGTAGCAGTTGGGTATCTGGCCATGGGTTCAGCCATCTCCTGAGAGCCTCCTATGAGAACCCAGGGCTATTTCCAGTGTGCTAGGCTATTTATAGAGTGCTGCTTGTCTCAATAGAGAGGCAAAATGAGCCGGATCTTCCAAGCAATCAGGCCAGTAATCTGACCGACTAAGGGCTTTGTTGAATCAAAACTGTAGCTTGCTTGAGCATTATGGGTGTTCGGGTCATTTTAAATCCTCAGACTTATGAGGTCATGATCACCTCAATAAAGTAGGTAAGTGTATCACAATAGGAGTGGTGTATCATACCTAAACACCTTTTCTGGAGGAAGTGATTGAGTTCATTAGCCTTTTGCTGTGTGTCTGTGTGTGCTTGGCGTGCATAGCCATGTTTGGTGTAAAGTCACCAACTTTGCCGGATGTGTTTGCAGCAGCTTCAGGGTACAGATTCTAATGAGGTGGAGTCCTCCATGGTTCTTGAATGTAGTGCACACAAATTCACAAACAACATTAATGTAGAGGCATTAAGGAGGAGGCATTAAGGAAGACACTAAAATAAACTTCCAGAATGAAAACTTAACCTAAAGTCACATGGGCAACTTTTTTCTTTTTTTCTTGGACCATTAGACTGTATTACGACATCCAAAGCTAAGATGTACCAAACATGCAATGAATCGCATTAAAAGTCTCAAGCTTGTTATTGGAGGCATTTAAGAAGCTGGTGACCTCCCTTTCTCTCATTACATGGTCTAATAGACATTGATGAGCCTCGTTGATCTGTGCTTTGTTTTCTGAACGCACAAGCTAACTCACAGTGTTGTGCTACACTGGCACTTGTAGACGACAGGTATTTATGTCTTAAACAAGGGGAACTCACACGTCTCTGGGGTACGTGGCCGGTGGGAGATGAAAGGAGAGGCGTTAAAATAAAGTTAGTGGGAAAACGTTTGCTCTGGAGATAATAGTGTGCGTAAGTGTAGTTCTCTCTCCTCTCTCTCCACTTTCTGTGAATGCATTACTCCTCCGGCGCATCAACTCTGCGCTTTATGAAGCACCCCCTCTCCAATCGATTGGTGTACATAACTCTAGTAAGACTGGAACCTGATGATTGTTGCAAGGCAGTCTTGTCTTCCTCTCTCTTTCTCCATCCAAACTCAGTCAAATAAAGCAAGCCTAAATTCTCTCCTTCTGTGAATATTGGATCATATAGAATGGTCCTTTTCCAGAGCTGTTTGAATTTCACATAATGTAGAATGTAATCTATGGATACATTTATAATGCCCCACTGGTGACTCTTGAATGGTCTACTTGCTTAAGTACTTGTTCCTTGTCATCATATTTTGTAAATTGAATCGTTAACTTTTAGAATGAAAGCCAATGTGAAAGACAAAAGCATAAAATGGTCTGATTAGATTGCAGCTTTCTCCTTTCCCCAGCAATTCACAAATCCCCTGGCGGCTACTGTTCATCTATAACAATTAATGATGAAGAGTATATTACTGCTTAACTACCCCAAATTGGTATTTTGGGCTTTCAAGATGGATTCCCCAGCACCTTTCTCCATTAAGATGAGAAGAAATGCACTGCTTGAACAGTTTTTTTGTTATGATGCGCCGGAGGGTAGGGCTGCCGTCTTATCGGCTCTCAACCAATCATGCTATTTTGTTTGTTTTTTCACTTTGTTCGTAACTTGTTTTGTAGATAATGTTGCTGCTACCGTCTCTTATGACCGAAAAGAGCTTCTGGACATCAGAACTGGGATTACTCACCTCAAATTGGATGAGGAGATCTTCTTCAATGAGTCGGACGCGAGGGACATAATGCAGACACCCGACCAGGCCCCGATCCCAGTGATTCACTGGAGAAAGAAACAGAGATTTCGAGGCAAAAGATCAGGGTGCTTTGCGAGGATCAGGTGACGAATGGCTAATCTGCCCTTGCCTTCCGTTCTGCTAGCTAATGTTCCATCACTGGAAAATAAGATGGGATGAACTGAAAGCACGTATACCCTACCAATCGGACATTAAAAACTGTAATATCTTATGTTTCACCAAGTCGTGGATGAACGACAACAATAAGAACATACAGCTGGCGGGTTATACACTGTATCGGCAAGACAGAACAGCAGCCTCTGATAAGACATGGGGCAGGGACCTATGAATTTATGTAAACAACAGCTGGTGCACGATATCTAAGGAAGTCTCAAAGTTTGGCTCGCCTGAGGTAGAGTATCTCATGATAAGCTGTAGACCAAACTATCTACCTAGAGAGTTTATCTGTATTTTTCGTAGCTGTCTACATACCACCACAGAGCGAGGTTGGCACTTAAACCGCACTCAATGTGCCATAAGAAAACAGGAAAATGCTCATCCAGAGGCGGCGCTCCTAATGGCCAGTGACTTTAATGCAGGGAAACTTAAAACCTGTTGGGGCTAGGGGGCAGTATTGCACGGCCGGATAAAATAGTACCCGATTTAAACTGGTTACTACTCTTGCCCAGAAACGAGAATATGCATATAATTAGTAGATTTGGATAGAAAACACTCTAAAGTTTCTAAAACTGTTTGAATGGTGTCTGTGAGTATAACAGAACTCATATGGCAGGCCAAAACCTGAGAAGATTACATACAGGAAGTGCCATGTCTGACAATTTGTTGTCCTTCTGTTGCATCTCTATCGAAAATACAGCATCTGTGCTGTAACGTGACACTTTCTAAGGCTCCCATTGGCTCTCTAAAGCCGCCAGAAAGTGGAATGGGGTGTCTGCTGTCTCTGGGAAAAGAACAGCAGGAGAATTTGTAAGTGGTCAGCCTGGGGACAGTGAGACTGAGATGCGTGTTCACGAGAATTCTCCATGTTTTTCTTTCAGCCTTTGAATGACTACAACGTTGCCCGGTTGGAATATTATCGCTATTTTACGAGAAAAATTGCGTAAAAATTGATTTTAAACAGCGTTTGACATGCTTCTAAGTACGGTAATGGAATATTTAGAATTTTCTTGTCACGAAATGCGCTCGCGCGTCACCCTTCGGATAGTGACCTGAACGCATGAACAAAATGGAGCTATTTGAATATAACTATGGATTATTTGGAACCAAAACAACATTTGTTGTTGAAGTAGAAGTCCTGGGAGTGCATTCTGACGAAGAACAGCAAAGGTAATCCAATTTTTCTAATAGCAATTCTGAGTTTAGTGAGTCCCAAACTTGGTGGGTGTCAAAATAGCTAGCCGTGATGGCCAAGCTATGTACTCAGAATATTGCAAAATGTGCTTTCGCAGAAAAGCTATTTTAAAATCTGACACCGCGATAGCATAAAGGAGTTCTGTATCTATAATTCTTAAAATAATTGTTATGTATTTTGTGAACGTTTATCATGAGTAATTTAGTAAATTCACCGGAAGTTTTCGGTGGGTATGCTAGTTCTGAACATCACATGCTAATGTAAAAAAGCTGGTTTTTGATATAATATGAACTTGATTGAACAAAACATGCATGTATTGTATAACATAATGTCCTATGAGTGTTATCTGATGAAGATCATCAAAGGTTAGTGCTGCATTTAGCTGTGGTTTTGGTTTATGTGACATATATGCTTGCTTTGAAAATGGCTGTGTGATTATTTTTGGCAGGGTACCGTCCTGACATAATCTAATGTTTTGCTTTCGCTGTAAAGCCTTTTTGAAATCGGACAATGTGGTTAGAGTAACGAGAGTCTTGTCTTTAAAATGGTGCAAAATAGTCATATGTTTGAGTAATTGAAGTTATAGCATTTTTTAGGTATTTGTATTTCGCGCCATGCGATTCCACTGGCTGTTGACTAGAGTGGGAAAAATAATTCTAGACCACCTTTACTCCACACACGGAGATGCGTACAAAACTCTCCCTCGCCCTCCATTTGGCAAATCTGATCATAACTCCATCCTCCTGATTCCTGCTTACAAGCAAATATTAAAGCAGGAAGCACCAGTGACTCGGTCTATAAAAAAGTGATCAGATGAAAGAGATGCTAAACTTGTTTTGCTAGTATAGACTGGAATATGTTCTGGGATTCTTCCGATGGCATTGAGGACTACACCACATCAGTCACTGGCTTTATCAATAAGTGCATCGAGGACATCGTCCCCACAGTGACTGTAAGTACATACCCTAACCAGAAGCAATGGATTACAGGCAACATTCGCACTGAGCTAAAGGGTAGAGCTGCCGCTTTCAAAGAGTGTGACTCTAACCCGGATGCTTATAAGAAATCCCGCTGTGCCCTCCAACGAACCATCAAACAGGCAAAGTGTCAATACAGGACTAAGATCAGATCGTACTACACCGGCTCCGACACTCGTCGGATGTGGCAGGACTTGCAAACTATTACAGACTACAAAGGGAAGCACAGCCGAGAGCTGCGCAGTGACACGAGCCTTCCAGACAAGCTAAATTACTTCTATGCTCGCTTCGAGGCAAGTAACACTGAAACATGCATGAGAGCATCAACTGTTTCGGATGACTGTGTGATCACGCTCTCTGCAGCCGATGTGAGTAAGACCTTCAAACAGGTCAACATTCACAAGGCCGCTGGGCCAAACAGATTACCAGGATGTCTACTCCGAGCATGCGCTGACCAACTGGCAAGTGTCTTCAATGATATTTTTAACCTCTCCTGTTTGAGTCTGTTAGTTTGCTGATGACACAACAGTGCTAGGCCTGATCACCCACAACGATGAGACAGCCTATAGCGAGGAGGTCAGAGACCTGACCGTGTGGTGCAAGGACAACAACCTCCCCCTCAACGTGACCAAGACAAAGGAGATGATTGTGAACTACAGGAAAAGGAAGACCGAGCACGCCCCCATTCTCATCAACAGGGCTGTAGTGGAGCAGGTTGAGAGCTTCAAATTCCTTGCCGTCCACATCACCAACAAACTAACATGGTCCAAGCACACCAAGACAGTCGTGAAGAGGGCACAACAAAACATATTCCCCCTCAGGAGACTGAAAATATTTGGCATGGGTCTTCAGATCCTTAAAAGGTTTTACAGCTGCACCATCGAGAGCATCCTGACGGGTTGCATCACTGCCTGGTATGGCAACTGCTCGGCCTCCGATCGCAAGGCACTACAGAAGATAGTGCGTACGGCCCAGTACATCATCAGGCCCAAGCTTTCTGCCATCCAGGACATCTATACCAGGCGGTGTCAGAGGAAGGCCCTAAAAATTGTCAAAGACTCCAGCCACCCTAGTCATAGACTGTTCCCTCTGCTACCGCACAGCAAGTGGTACCGGAACGCCAAGTCTAGGTCCAAGAGGCTTCTAAACAGCTTCTACCCCCAAGTCATAAGACTCCTGAATAGCTAATCAAATGGCTACCCAGACTATTTGCCCTCCCCCCCTCCCTACGCTGCAGCTACTCTCTGTTATCGTCTATGCGTAGCCATTTTAATAACCCTACCTGCATGTATATCATTACCTCAACTACCTCGACCCCGGTTGCCCCGCACATTGTCACATTGACTCTGAACCATTACCACCTGTATATAGCCCCGGTATTGTTATTTACTGCTGTTCTTTAATTCTTTGTTTTTCTTATCCCTTACTTTTATTTTTATTTTATTAATTTTTTTAGGTATTTTCTTAAAACTGCATTGTTGGTTAAGGGCTTGTAAGTAAGCATTTCACTGTAAGAGAAATGTGTTTTGATTTGTTTGGCCTGAGTTTGACAGACTACCTCATGGCTTCTGCAATGCACCTTGCACCTTCATGAGAAGCATGTCAACCTTCAGTGATTAAAACTACACCATCTCAACGACCTTCAAATGAGATTGCTCTAGATAGTCTGGAGAGATTTCAGCTACCTGTAGGTAGACCAATGGCCTCAAACTTGATGCAAAGAATTGCCTCCTTCTGAGATGTGAGCACGATACATGTCAATGCTTATGTGTGAGAGTAACTCTAAACACACACGTTCCTAGTGCACATTTTAAAGTCATTTCCTGATCAATTTATATTTACCTACATGTCTCTATCTGGTTCAGACAATCACCACCTGTATTCCGAAATTATTTATTTGGAGTAAGAAACCACCCCAGACTCATAAAAGCCTCTTACAGAGACAAAATCATTTGGGTCGCATGGGTTTGTCAAATTTCTCATTTTATGACTTGGACATTGGCAGCATACTTGTACTGTGTGGGTGTCTATGGAAGTGTTTCCAGAAAGACTTCCTCTTTGAGGGCATTGCTCTGCACTCCAACCACTACGCACAACACTAACTATTTCAGTTTGGGCTCAATGTAGGAAATATTTTTGATAGAGAGCGACTTTCTGTTTAGGCTGATCTGTTACCCGCTAGCACCTCGCCTGGTCAGGGGGGATGAGGCAACCTCACAGAGTAACACACAGGGACACTTTATTGACATACAACAGACATGGAATTTGAATGGGAACGGTTGTGGTTCTGTAATAGACAGAAAGCGAGGGTAATGAATACACGGTACCTACAATAGCCCCAGAGCAATAATAACATTAAGAAGAAGGGGGCTGTGAGATGGTACTTACAGTCACCGTCAGGGAATTCCTACGAATGTTGGTCTTTAACATCATCCATCCTCTCTTTCTTCCCTCTTTTTAAGACAGGGCGCTTGGTGCCCAGGATGGACAGGATCTTTCCTTTATCAGTTGTCTTGAGAGGCGTGACCTTCCCAGGGCACAATTAATTATTTTGATATCTCTATCGGTGCTTTGTTTCTAAGTCACTTTGCATTGGATCTTACGAGTAAAGTAAATGTCTGGCAGCCAAAAAACAACAACTACACAACACTTTGTGTAGTTTTATCAGACTGCTTTGTGGCGCTGAAAGCTGCTCTTTTGTCTTTTCCCTCTTTGTACTCGTCTCCTTGCCTCCTCATGAGGGTATCATGGAAACATGGTCACAGTGTGCGTCCTGCATCACTTCCTCATCCGTTTCCACGGCAGCACCCGCCCCCCACCAGTAGCAGCAGATGTATGCACAACACTTGTGCTGGGGCTTTTTGTTGAGCCACAGCAAATGGGATGGAAACCAAGTGACATCGTCATAAACTTGAGTTAGATAGAACATTGACACACCACACCAAACTCTGCGTGTTACAATAACTGTGGCATCGTTTTAGTTCCTGAAGCACCACGACGTGCTGCAGCATGTGGAGCCTTGTTTTGCTTGTCATCAGATCTAATGTGCACATTAAGGTTAGCCACATGAGACTGTAATTTCCTGCCATTGTAAATCTATTGGATTTTAAATTAATTAAAATGCACTAGTCCACAACAGGGTTTTCCAAACTCGGTCCTGAGGCCCCCCTCCCCCCTGGGTGCACAGTCTGGTTCTTGCCATAGCACATCACAGCTGATTGGGGGGGGGGGGGGCAAAACCGAGTTTGAGAAACGCTGGTCTACAAGATGCCCCACAATTCAGAGGAATTCCCAAATGTAATAACATTACATGATGTGTAATGTGCCTTTTTATGTCTCTATTTAGGTTTGGTCAGGGTGCGATTTGGGTGGGCATTCTATGTCCTTTTTTCTATGTTTTTGTATTTCTTTGTTTTGGCCTGGTATGGCTCTCAATCAGGGACAGCTGTACATCGTTGTCGCTGATTGGGAGTCATACTTAGGCAGCCTGTTTTCCTTTGGGGTTTTGTGTGTAGTTGTTTTCTGTCTTGTGTGTGTTCACCTGGCAGAACTGTTGGCTTTCGGTTTCTTGTTTGTTTTGAAGTGTTTCATTAAATATAATTATGACCACTTACCACGCTGCATCGTGGTCCCCTCTTCCAGACGAACGTTACATGATGTGGCTCTAGTGAGTTTTCAAAGCTCATGCTAGGTTTGGTGATCTATCTTTGACACTTTGTTTAAAATGTCGGCACATTATCAAATGAATAGAAAGCTTCATAAATATATAAATAGAAAGGTTTTAACTGTTGGAGATCTCTTTTAATGATAATGATGGTGGTGGTGAGGAATTGGATGATCACAATGATCACCCAGTCAATAACATAGTCATTCTTCCAGCGGAGTGTTTTAGTACGGAAACATACTATCTTTCTACTTTATCTCTTTGCCTATACTTGTTGTGCCTCTGTTCAGCCAACATGTCAGTCTTTGGTTGGGGTGTGATCACTAGACAGCTTGATTCACAGTTCTAACTCATTAGCTTCATGTGCCAACGCCGCCATTTAGCCTCATCAATCGCACCCCCCCCCCCCCCCCCCAGTGCAAAGTGGCTGCTTTCTTTCTCTACCTGCCCATTATGTTCTTTGTGCTTAATGCAATTACCTAAACAAATGACACACAATGACAGAAAATACACAGCTACAATGGCGTTTGTGTTGCTTCATTTTCTGTTAAAACACCAAAAACTTGAAGATTGACTGTAAATCTATAATCGGGGGAAAATTGCTGGGGCTTGCACTTTGCACACAAAAACATATATATTTTCTCTCTGACATTTAGGTTTTAAGCAAGCATATTTTTAGCATGGATGTACACACAAACACAGGCTTATAGCCAGACACACCTACACGCACGCCTGCACACATGCTCAAAAACAACCACACGCCACACATGTATTCGCACGCACATCACACACACACATTGGTGAGAAACTAGGTTATCATAGCAGTCATTATTGCTGTAGGGTATATAGCTTACAGAGCAAGGGAACATGTTTCAAGGAGTCCTGGGACGTGGACTACCAAACACACACACACGCACACAGTATACATAGACTAAAATATGTTGATTTCTGTCATCACCATCCTAACCTCACAAGTTATTGTCTCAAGGCTAAAACAACATCCCTTGGTTTTTTCGCTAGAAAATGCACAGTACAATGCATTTTGTTCTCTCTAAGACAGGTCAGGACATACTATGAAAGGGCAAGATAGCATAAAAACCTTGCATGCATTTGAACCAAAACACTCCTGTCACAATATGACATTTTACGACATTCCATTGCACACATTTATGAATATTAATACATATATGTCCAATTCTGTTCATGCCCAGAGTCCTCAAGTGAAACATACACGTTTTAATATTTGTATATTTTAGCAGGAGGTATTACGGTTAAGTGCCGTTGCTCAAGGGCACATTGACAAATGTTTCACCAAGTCAGCTCTGGAATTAGAACCAGTGACCTTTCGGTTACTGGCCCAACCACTAGGCTACGTGCCGAATGGAATAACAGCAATATAAAGGGTTGTAGTTGGAACAAAGCCCCACAAAGAGACATGCGCATTACTCATCCCCCACAATGAAAGAAGCGATGCTTCAGTGTATTGTGGGTGGACCATGGTGGGTGGACCATAGTTAGTGGCAGGGTTGTGTGTAGAAGTTAGGGAACTGCTCTGTTACCACATGATTCTAAGTCTCCATGCCAAATGGCATCCTATTACCTATATAGTGCACTACTTTTCCTCGTAGTGTGCACTGCTTTTGATCAGAGTCCTATGGGCACTGGCCAAAAGTAATTCACTATAGGGAATAGGGCAGGGTTCCCCAACTGGCGGCCCCTCAAGTTTTCTGAGCAAAACAAATGAATATATATTTTTCTATTACATTTTCATTGTTAGACATAAAAGACTGTAAAAACACCAGGGAATGTGTTCCAAGTGATTTTACTTTAAGAAATCGGTTCCCAAGTATTCCCACACATAATAGAGAGACACGTGATCAGATACAAAAGTAAGTAAGGTTTTAAATTACTATGTTTTAGTCAAACATGATATCCGTTTGGGCTTCATACAGTCAATATGTAATCAATAAATTATTTTTGGCCCCCAGACCATCCACTCAAGAGAAAACATCCCAGTGGTTGAATCTAGTTGATGATCCCTGGAATAGGGAACCATACCAGGTTCACTCTGATTGTTCACTCTATGCACATTTCTAGCTCCAATACAACCTCCTGAGTTGCCAACACGTTGTTCAGCCTCCCAACCATCGAGTCCTAATTAGCGTCTCCTCTGTTAAAGGCAGTACTGTGTAAGAGCCTAGACAGTTATATACTGTCTGGTTGCAGATCAGCTGCACTTTAAAAGCCAAGTGGCATAACCAGGTTCGTGGAAACCAGACATCTTGTCTGTCCCTTAACATTTTACCCGCACCAAGCCTTCAGGGGCATAGACTCAGGGGCACACACAGACAAGGAATGAGATGAGACAGATTGAGTGAATAAGTGGGTGGCGGGGCTGGTGTGATTAGACTGTGATTAGGCTGTGAGTTCGCAAATCAGACAGGTTGACGGGATTGGCTGTTGTTTCCGTTTAAAACCTTGTGTTATGCGTGGTTCTTGTTAGGGAACTGAGTGGAAAATGCCTCTTCAGAAGCTTGCCTAACCTTTTGCAAAAACAATTGTTGGGAGGGGTACTATCCCCTATGCAAGTTCGAAAATCTTGTCTGTCTTTATTTTTCTGTGATTGCATTTTATCAGTGTCTGCAAGAATTCTTAATGGCAAATTCAAAAGAGGAAGTTAGCAGCTGCGGACAACGAGCTGGGGCTGTGAAGCTGTAATCCGAAAGGCGATCAGTGGACCAAGAGAGGTATTGGTACAACGTGCATCTGGGAGTTTATAGGGCCACCCAGTAACGGACATAATTCTTCGTGTTTCCCTTACGCTAGGTTTCCCTCTGAACCATTTTGCCAAACCACTGAAAGCCACCATTGCGGCAGGTTGCCCTGTGGGATCTCTTTCTCGTTCCCAGTGCCGGAAGCGGCGGTATCGGTGACTTCGCCAGGCAGAGTCCCAGACCGGGCGTGTTCCAGATCAGGAGCTGTGCGGCCTTCGGCAGATCGCCAGACAGACATTTCTTAAAGATTTTTGTGGGGATCAGGTTTCTCAGGCCCCAGAAATTGAGAACCTATCCCCACCCTCTCGACTACATGTTGTCCTGTCTCTTTCGGGGGGGGGGGGGGGGCAGAGTAGAGCAAGCACTAATGAGATTTGCAGTGCCTTTCACCATATTGTTTGCAGTGCCTTCCATTATAATAAAGGTATTGTTTGCAATGCCCTAACAGAATAATTCAGTGTGTAGTGTCTTGTAGTATGTCACTTTTGCAGGTCATACTA
Source organism: Salmo salar (assembly GCF_965601325.2). Taxonomy (NCBI): domain Eukaryota; kingdom Metazoa; phylum Chordata; class Actinopteri; order Salmoniformes; family Salmonidae; genus Salmo; species Salmo salar. The sequence continues at coordinate 69,283,307 of NC_138299.1, read as the reverse complement.
CTTATCCTGGGAGTAACCTACCTGAAGGGAGGATCTGCTGTGCTGACAGTCTGGGGAACAGTACAGTCTGCTGTGGGAGGTAGGAAAGGGGGGTCCAGTATGTTAACCTATGAATTGGGAATAAAACTTGCCTTCGAGCATACTTACCTGTCCTGGTCGTCTGTGTTGGGGTTGTGCGCTGGATAACTTTAAATAATGTGTTGTGTGGAGTTAGGGGTTCACTATAAACTGTGACAGGCACAAACACTTTTTGACAAAGCCCTCCTTATCTGTAAAGATATGACCCACGCACTCTGAAGCTCCTCTCTCGGGTGCAGAGAAATCTGTGAAGCGGCACATGGCTTGTGGCCAGTTCCGCTACACTACTGTGTGTGTATTCCTGATTGCGTATTGCGACAAGACTGACCCATTTGAATTTAGGCTGTAGATTAATAAATTGTTCAGTCTTATACAGACTCAGGACTCCTTAATTCTCATCAATTGCTTTAGGTGAGGTGAAGTGATGGACAAACACAAATTTAGTTTGCAATCTGGCATTTTCACGCTAAAAGATATTTTGCCTAATATGGCTGAGCATATGGTCCACTCTAAATGAAAAAGTGTAACAGCACTATTGTGATCATGGCTTTGACAACATCAGATGTGTTTCATTGAGCTCTGGGGGGGTGGGTGGGGGAGTAACTAACTATAAGCAGTCAGATCTTGAATCGAAAGCTGGTTGTTGTGCCCTGATTCTCTCGCTGTTGGTCTCACCACTGGATTTATTGCGCGGTAGACGGACAACCCAATTTTTCCATAAAACCTTGCGTTTCAACGCAGCACAGTTCACGTCTATTCTAATCTCTCAAGTCAAACCGTGGAGTGAAACAGAGGATACCTACTGGACTTGGGGTGGATGCCAACAACTGAGAGAAGACTGTTTTTGGTTCAGTCATCGGGCGACAGCAGGAAAGGTGCACGCGTTCAGATGCTCAGTTGGCAAGGGCTTTTTTTCCCCCTGGCGATAACGGGAGATGCTGCTGAAGTTGCATTGGCGCCATTCCGTTCTCTCTGTCTCTCTGGTTTTAATCTTTCCATGTTGGGACAATACATTTGGCGAAGGGAGATGTGAAGAGGCTTAAAGTATGGCATGCAAAGATGGTTTCTGCCAAGAAGGAGATGGTAACTGCGATGTACCCCAGTTACATTTCGACTCTCTTCTACTTTTTCTGCTTGATTGCTTGGTGAGTTCCGAGGATACATGATCTGTGGGGAATATTTTGTTCCTGTCAGATTGGCGCTGCGCTGGTGCCACTGCCCATGGTCCTGAAGACTCTAGGTGCTGAAATCTGAAAGTGCTGTAATTGTGATAAGATCGACTCCTAATGTTAATTTTGTCATCCATAGCTTGGGTATCGGAGAGGCTACTGTATTTCACGATAACAAATCATTTTGATTATTTGTGTCGTTTTTCAGTGTAAAGAGAATCTCTGGAACGATAAAAAAGGATGACAGAATATATCCCGAGAATTTCACACGCATTTTAGACAGACTACTGGACGGGTATGACAACAGACTGCGACCTGGATTTGGGGGTAGGTACATACCTGAAACGGTGACAGTTTTCGGCTGTCCAATTAGTTTGTGTGCTACAGTGGTTCAAAGAGATGAGCGACTATGATTTCCACTATTGTACCAATGCCCCAGAGCCTGGTTCCTCCCTAGGGTTCTTCCTAGGTTCCTGCCTTTCTAGTGAGTTTTTCCAAGCCACCAAGCTTCTGCATTGCTTGCCGTTTGGGGTTTTAGGCTGGGTTTCTGTATTGCACTTTGTGACATCTGCTGATGTAAAAAGGGCTTTATAAATCAATTTTATTGATTTTAGTTGTTTAAATAGGCTATGAGGTTGACAGATCAAAATCACATAGTATTTTTCAACCAGAGGGCATGAGCTTTTCCGTAGCCTACTGTTTCAAATGAGACATGTTCCTCCACTGAGCCACGACTACTGCCTCCCACAGATGTGAAACGACATTCCATGTTTCAAAAGCCAGTCGTCATAACCTGAATTAACACTTTCTTATAATCACTGCTTTGATGCGTGTGTGCAACTGAAAACGGTAGGCTACCTTCAAATGTTTAAGCGAGTTTAGATATGTAGTCTAATCGCTGTGGGGAAAGCCGCTTATTGCACTATTTACATAGAAAGAGTGCAGTGTCGTTTTCTTGTGTCAAATTCTCCACGAGCACCAAGTACCAGACACACACATGTTTAAAGACTGTATGCTTGAATGTGAATTAATAACGAAAAAGTAAGCTATTTTTCTTTCATTATAGACTTGGCGGTGTGTTTGAAAATAGCCTACCTTAGGATACGTCCTTCAACTCCACCCTCAAAAAGATTCTACCTTAGTGCGCGTAAACTTCAAAACTCACCAAGTGTGCATAAGTTATATACTGATCGGCTTACTCCCAGAAATGTATGTTTTAAACCTATTTATCTCTGGTTCACTGCATTATATAAAAGCTTAGAACCTGGTGCAGGTTATTAGGTAGGCATAAGTTGCTGGCTATTGCATATACTGTAGGGTTTTGGCACACATCTCCACAGCACTATCAACCCAACTTTTGGCAAATGTTAGGCTGTTACTGTGGTATTATGTTTTACATATTATTCCATGACAGGCCTACATGTGAATATAACTAGGTCTACTTAAATTCAGTTGAGGATTGGTTCATAAAGGCTAGTCTAATAAACCAGAACAAGAGTGCCTATAGAAAGTATACAGACCCCTTGGATTTCTTCACATTTTATTGTTTTCAAAGTGGGACTAAAGTGGATGTGTCATTTTTTGTCAACAATCTTCACAAAATATCAAAGTGCAAGAACAATAAACATTAATGAAAAAAAAAACACTAATATATCTTGATTAGATAAGTATTAGATAAGTATTTATTACTGTGTTTCGGGGTTTTGGTTTATGTTCTATGTTTTCTATTTCTATGTGGGTTTTCTAGTTTTTCTATATCTATGTTAGTTTTGGGAACGATCTCCAATTAGAGGCAGCTGGTTGTTGTTGCTTCTAATTGGAGGCCATATTTAAGTGGGTTTATTTTCTCTTGTGTTTGTGGGTGGTTGTTTCCTTGTATAGTCAGTGCACCTGATGGGACTGGTTTTTCGTCGGCATTTTGTTTAAGTGTGTACCTTCAATAAATACGAAGATGAGCAATTTATCCGCTGCTTCTTCCTCCTCAGACGACGACGATGGTTATGACACATAAGGCTTTGCATTTAGGCCAAAAAGTCTATTCCTTTGCTTTATTTTTATTATTGTTTTTGCATTACTTTAGTGCCATGTTGCAAAAAAAGCTTTTTTTTTTACTTTGACATTATAGTATTTTGTGTAAATAACATCATCTATTTTAATCCCACTTTGTAATGCAACGAAATGTGAAAAAAAGTTCAAGGCACTGTACTTGTCTAAGGTCACTTCAATTAATCACATTCATTTTATAAAGTCCTTTTTACATCAGCAGTTGTCACAAAGCGCATTTCAGATACCCAGCATAAAACCCCAAAGAGCAATCAATGCAGAAGCAATGCTTCTGGGGCTATGATGTGATGTGCTTAGGATATTCTAGATATAGCTTGGGTATATTGTGAAACTGATTGAATTTTTCTCTCAATAGGTCCGGTGACAGAGGTGAAAACAGACATTTATGTGACAAGTTTTGGGCCTGTCTCTGATGTTGAAATGGTATGTACCGAATCAACAACTTGAAACAGATGAATGGCCTAAAAAAAGTTTGATTCGTGTAGACAATACATTTAACGTTTCATAGAAGAAAAAAGACAACCTTAACTGTTTCGATTTTGGTTTCTGCTTCCTCAGGAGTACACCATGGACGTGTTCTTCAGACAGACATGGGTCGACAGGAGGCTGAGGTATGAGGGTCCTATTGAGATCCTCCGACTCAACAACATGATGGTCGCCAATGTGTGGACTCCTGACACCTTCTTTAGGAATGGCAAGAAGTCTGTGGCACACAACATGACTGCCCCCAACAGGTTGTTCCGCATCATGAAGAACGGCACGATTCTTTACACCATGAGGTACTACATATACCAAAATGCTTTACACCATGATGCATACATTACCCAGCATGCCAGTTTTTCACCATGCTAACATCCTGTCCAAACAATCAGCGTTGGGTGTGTGAGCGTTGCAAAATAAATGTACACATGCATCCAAACTGCTCGCGGGCGTCTGCAAAGCCAGGTGCTAAAATATATTATATTTTAGATGCTTGACGCACTGCAAGTCCTGCCTCTCCCATCTACTCATTGGTTTTTAGACACATACTAACCCACCTGGGTGATTGAGAGTTTAAGCCACACTCCAGTCCAGTCCAGTTGGTGGCAGAAATGCACCTTAAAGTTGGTTGCCAACCGCTATATAAAATCCACAGAAGAAGAAGGAGAAGCAGAAGAAGGAGGGGGAGCAAAAGGAGAATGAACAAGGATAAATTAATCAAAGAAAAACTAAGTTTCCCCTTTTATCTGTGGATCAATTGTCAGAGTAGAGAACATACGATTTTGTGTGACCCAAAATTCTAAAAAGATCCAGCAAAAAAAAGGAACATATGTGATCCACCGCCTCGATTCAGTCTTATGTAGAAAAATTAGAAACATTGTGTTTTTACATTGGATAAAAGTAGAGATGCAGAGCTACAAAATGCTATATCGTACACTGATGTTGAGGAATAATGGGAAAGTGATTCTGCTTTGAAAGTTGATCAACTTGTAACCCCACTTTTGAGAAAATGGCCCTAGAATGTTTTGGTACACCCACTGAAGAGCTGCTCTTTGTCGACATCTATTCAGCATTGTTCACACCCTCTTAAGGCACATGAAAGTTCACATGTTCCAGAAGGCATTTCTGCCCAAAAAGCATTTTGATTAAAAAAAATATAAAAACAAAACATTCCAATGCCTCTCCTGTGAAGTAGTGACGTTCGACATACGCCTACCTTCTTGAAATGGGTCACATGCATTTCAGGTAAAAATAACAACCCAGTGTTTATCTCCCAAGACAAATTAGCTAGCAACAACAAGCTAGCTAAATGTCCATGAATGTTTAATGGGTTTCGACCTGTCCCCAAAACAATATAGTTGGTTCACAGTTGGTTTTGGTATTTTAACCTGCGTGTCATGAACACGTCTGGCGGGGATAGGCAAAATCAACATGCGCATGATGGAGCTAGTTTGGTCAGCATGTGCTTCTCAGCCTACCTACAGTATCCATCCTAAAGGTAGTTCTCCACTTTATGGATATGATACATGTTTGTCTTCTGTTTGGAGGGGTCCCTACTCTCTCCAACTCCCATTAGTTTCAATATGTTTAGATGTATGTGTCCCCATAGGTTGACTATCAGTGCAGAGTGTCCCATGAAGCTTGTGGACTTCCCCATGGATGGACATGCATGCCCTCTCAAGTTTGGAAGCTGTAAGTATGATATGATATACTTTAAGTCTATTCTAATAGAAGTGGCTTGAGAAGTGACTTAAAAAAGCGGTTCTTCATTCTTCTCATGAGACTAATAAATTGTATGACATGCATACTTCTTGAACACTATGTATTGAAATACACCCCAATGCAAATCCGACTATACCGTTTCTTAGCAGATATTAAACCTGACACTGTTTGTGTTTACATGCTCTAACAGTTCTTTGTCCTGATTGATTTAGTTTGCAATGTTTAAAAAAATGCATATTTTCATACACAGATCACACCAATTTACCAGCCGGCTTCTTTTCCCCTGCTTTTTGGTATATCTGAAAGGGGTAGGGTTTTTAAAAACATGACAAATTTAAACCCACCTATACACCTTTCACACAAGACGTTTTCCCACCAACTTCAGCATCCCGCCAACGTTTTGCAGACTTGCATTTGTTACAGATAATATACCACATCTTCTGTCTGAAATGTGTAGATGTACTCAATATATCCCAGTGTGTCACTTTTTTTTTTTTTTTTACCAGTTTGTTTTTGAGAAAAATACTACCATTACCGTCCCCATATGCAGTGTCAAGCTTGTGGTATTCTTCCCGTTTTGTCATATTTTGGAATTTCATACATATTCCTCAAGTAAGAAGTAATTTGCTTTTTTCTCACATTGACGCTAATAATACATGACATTCATTTTGTACCAAAAACAGAACAAAGAAACCCAAATTCAGCACTATTGTTCATAATGAGCGTAACGGTCAGCAAAACAGTGACTTATCTCCAATGGAAGAAGTTTTCAAATGAGGGTTCTGTCTTATCAGAAAACAGTAGCGATTTAAAGATAGCATCTACTGAGGGAAAAGCAAAAGAAAGGAGGAGGATCGGAGGATGGTTTCCCATGCACTTCCCAACCCTCCCCCAATCTATTATCAGCAATTGTGACATTGTAGAGGCAGAGGACAAAATAGATTCCTCACTTATCATTCAGTTACATTATTCTTGGTTTAACATAGTACCTTCCCCAAATCCCATCCTCCCATCCTGGCCCAGAATCAGGGAAGCAGACGCTGCATCTGATGGGGCCTGTAGCTCGGGAAAGGTCAGAATCCCTCTTCCCGCCCCAGGTTAGCTCAGACCTATTCTGGATCTCTCCAGAGCTAGTGTGAGTTGGCACCCCGGCAGCAGTCCACTCCACAACGCCCCAGCCGACCCATTTTCCCTGCGCAGTTGGTGTCATGCCGACTTTGAGTCCCCTGTGGGAAACGACAAACGGGAACAGACCCCGACATGAACCCAAGCATGTGTTGTTTTTTTCTTCTTTCAGCCCTCTTGTATGAACCCTCATGTCACATTTCAAAGTTTTTGCACTATTTTTGCAACGTTGGATATGCAAAGACTTTTACATGTAACAAAGAGCTTGTGAGACCTGGCAGTTTGTTGAAAAGCAGACTCATTGAGCACACAGAGGTCTACATTTTGAGCACACAGTAGACACCCACACCCTTTATTACCATGCTACTGTACTACTCATTTTCAATCAAATTATGAGGAAAAGGTCTCTAAAAATCCAGAGTGCACTATTTCAGGTAATCTTCAACGTCTGTATGTATTAAGCCAGTGAGGGATGTACAGATAAAGTGTGGAAACCATGCGTAACTGGACTGCACACCATCACATCACACATCATTGTGTCTTTGAAATGCATTGTGATCAACTGACTAGATGAGGGAGATAGAAACATTTATCATGTTCACAAAGCTTAGAGTTATGAAGAGGATATCACTTGCATACAGTAGTCATACTCTCATAGACTACCATTTTAACATTTCCACTTAATGACGCTCTCTCTCTCTCACAATAAAGGCCCTATTATATCTCTCTCTCAGCTCAGTACCTCCATTGTACATGTTTTTTCATTTCAGCTACAATTTTGAATTTGCCTTAACCCCCCACTTGAGAGTTTAATACATATATTTTCCTTCTCTCCCCTCAGATGCATACCCTAAAACAGAGATGATATATACCTGGACCAAAGGACCACAGTATTCAGTGGAGGTTCCCCCAGAATCCTCCAGCCTAGTACAGTATGATCTCATTGGCCACACTGTCAGCAGTGAGGAGGTCAAGTCAATCACAGGTATGGTAGGCCATTGGTAAGATACAGTAGATATCCCCAACTCTGATGATAGTGATGCCATTCTTTGTTAATAAACATTGTAATTTCTTCTTCACTTCTTAATTAAGTTTGGAATGTTTTCTGTACAGTAGCTTTGTCCAAAATAACTAGTCTAGTCATATTTTTATTTGATCATGATTCACTTTTACGCTGTCTCCAAAGGCACTCTATGGTGTCAGTAAAAATTATTGATTTTGTTTGACGCTGTATCCCTCAGAGAACAGTGAAGACACAATACAAACTAGCTGGAGTACATCATTTTCTGTGCTTGTGCTCATTGTCTCATGTCAGTCTGTTTTTTATGGAACGAATCAACCGTCACATCTATGGCTATCCTCCAGGTGAATACGTGGTGATGACAGTATACTTCCACTTGAAGCGGAAAATGGGCTACTTCATGATTCAGACGTATATCCCCTGCATCATGACAGTAATCCTCTCCCAAGTGTCCTTCTGGATAAATAAAGAATCGGTCCCGGCTCGAACAGTCTTCGGTACGTATTGCACACAAATCCCGCCATTCTGTAAAGTACTTATTTTGAGAGGCAGAGAAGATCCACATGTGAAGTGTGTGTGAAGAGTGAAGTGCCTCAACTGTGTGTCTCTGTCTCCATTTTCATTTTGTGACTATGTGCGGATGAACAATGGACTTTGCTGTCTTTAGCCTCTTACATAATAATTAAGGGCTACGATTTATTAAATGTGTGTTATACTTCCATTGTTGTTATCCATCAAGTGGCAGTTGCATTTGCCAATACCTGCCCATTTGTTTACAAACAGAAGTCCATAGGAGACCAAGCAAACAGAGGATATTTACTTAACATCAGGTAAGGTAGCCTTAAAGGTACTCTAATTCCATGCAAGGTGCACAAGGTTCCCAACTTAAAGGTGCACTCCTCAATCTCTGACTCCACCCACAGTGGGGCCCTACCACTTCTGTTTGTTAACAAATGGGCTTCCATCTTACTCTTGAAAGTTGTCATAGTAGAATGCACAAGGTGCAATTTCTAAATTGGGTAGTGCATCATCAGTTTTCCTCTTGTCATGTCAGTCATTGCATACCTTAGAGTTATTTATAACTTGTCAGAAATGTCCTGTTCAACTAGCCCATGTCAGCTAACGTATTTTCTTTGCCAGGATTTTTAGCCCATAGATTGTTTTCTAATGAATACACATTAGACATGGCAAAATGTAGAGAACTGCATGAAAATTTGCTTTAAACCTGCAAAATGTTATCTCCGCCAATAAGAGGGGTGTAAAAAGTTTGTGTCATGAACAGTGCTTATGCCCATAGAAATAGACGTGGTGCGTGCTCACCCATAACGGGGGTGGGGATGTTCCCCAATGCTGGAAAGGGGGCCTGAATGAAAAGGTTTGAGAACCCCTGCTCTAGAACTTCTCAATACCACAGCACATTTCCATTACTTTCATTAACCTGTGTTTTACAAGTACTCCATGAAAATCAGCCTTTCTTATGTGTTACCCCTGAGCTTGGGACATCTCATACTGTATTACATAATTCACCCTTCGCTAAGCCCCACCCCAGAATTTTTGGCAACCAATTGCAGTGTTCCAATATATAGCAATTGATTGGTTTGGGTTAAATTCGGAAGACACATTTCGGTTGAATGCATGGTTCTGAATACTTTCCGAAGGCACTATGTATGTATGTATGTATATATATATATATACACACACAGTTGAAGTCAGAAGTTTACATACACTTAGGTTGGAGTCATTAAAAGTCGTTTTTCAACCACTCCACAAATATCTTGTTAACAAACTATAGTTTTGGCAAGTCGGTTAGGACATCTACTTTGTGCATGACACAAGTAATTTTTCCAACAATTGTTTACAGACAGATTATTTCACTTATAATTCACTGCATCAAAATTCCAGTGGGTCAGAAGTTTACATACACTAAGTTGACTGTGCCTTTAAACAGCTTGGAAAATTCCAGAAAATGATGTCATGGTTTTGGAAGCTTCTGATGGGCTAATTGACATAATTTGAGTCAATTGGAGGTGTACCTGTGTCTGTATTTCAAGGTCTACCTTCAAACTCGGTGCCTCTTTGCTTGGCATCATGGGGAAATCAAAAAGAAAACAGCCAAGACAACAAATTGTAGACCTCCACAAGTCTGGTTCATCCTTGGGAGCAATTTCCAAACGCCTCAAGGTACCACATTCATCTGTACAAACAATAGTACACAAGTATAAACAAGCATGGGACCACGCAGCTGTCATACCGCTCAGGAAGGAGACGCGTTCTGTCTTCTAGAGATGAACGTACTTTGGTGCGAAAAGTGCAGATCAATCCCAGAACAACAGCAAAGGACCTTGTGAAGATGCTGGAGGAAACAGGTACAAAAGTATCTATATCCACAGTAAAACGAGTCCTATATCGACATAACCTGAAAGGCCGCTCAGCAAGGAAGAAGCCACTGCTCCAAAACCACCATAAAAAAGCCAGACTACGGTTTGCAACTGCACATGGGGACAAAGATCGTACTTTTTGGAGAAATGTCCTCTGGTCTGATGAAAAAAAATAGAACTGTTTGGCTATAATGACCATCGTTATGTTTGGAGGAAAAATGGGGAGGCTTGCAAGCCGAAGAACACCATCCCAACCGTGTAGCATCATGTTGTGGGGGTGCTTTGCTGCAGGAGGGACTGGTGCACTTCACAAAATTGATGGCATCTTGAAGAAGGAAAATTATGTGGATATATTGAAGCAACATCTCAAGACATCAGTCAGGAAGTTAAAGCTTGGTCGCAAATGGGTCTTCCAAATGGACAATGACCTCAAGCATACTTCCAAAGTTGTGGCAAAATGGCTTAACGACAACAAAGTCAAGGTATTGGAGTGGCCATCACAAAGCCCTGACCTCAATCCCATAGAAGATTTGTGGGCAGAACAGAAAAAGTGTGTGCGAGAAAGGAGGCCTACAAACCTGACTCGGTTACACCAGCTCTGTCAGGAGGAATGGGCCAAAATTCACCCAACTTATTGTGGGAAGCTTGTGGAAGTTTACCCGACACGTTTGACCCAAGTTAAACCATTTAAAGGCAATGCTACCAAATACTAATTGAGTGTATGTAAACTTCTGACCCACTGGGAATGTGATGAAAGAAATAAAAGCTGAAATAAGTCCTTCTCTCTACTATTATTCCGACATTTCACATTCTTAAAATAAAGTGGTGATCCTAACTGACCTAAAACAGGGAATGTTTACTGGGATTAAATGTCAGGAATTGTGAAAAACTGAGTTTAAATGTATTTGGCTAAGGTTTATGTAAACTTCCGACTTCAACTGTATGTATGTATGTATGTATGTATGTATGTATGTATGTATGTCTGGAAAAAATTAAGAGACGACTACAAAATTATCAGTTTCTCTGGTTTTACTATTTATAGGTATGTTTGGGTAAAATTAACATTTTTGTTTTATTCTATAAACTAGTGACAACATTTCTCCCAAATACCAAATTTCACAGTGGGTGCTAGACCTGGAGAGGCCTACAAGCCACAGAGTCTTGCACCCAATGTGAAATTTGGTGGAGGATCGGTGATGATCTGGGGGTGCTTCAGCAAGGCTGGAATCACGCAGATTTGTCTTTGTAAAGGACGCATGAATCAAGCCACGTACAAGGTTGTCCTGGAAGAAATCTTGCTTCCTTCTGCTCTGACAATGTTCCCCAACTCTGAGGATTGGTTTTTCTAGCAGGACAATGCTCCATGGCACACAGCCAGGTCAATCAAGGTGTGGATGGAGAATCACCAGATCAAGTCCCTGTCATGGCCAGCCCAATCTCCAGACCTGAACCCCATTGAAAACCTCTGGAATGTGATCAAGAGGAAGATGGATGGTCACAAGCCATCAAACAAAGCCGAGCTGCTTGAATTTTTGCACCAGGAGTGGCATAAAGTCACCCAACATCAATGTGAAAGACTGGTGGAGAGCATGCCAAGACACATGAAAGCTGTGATTTTAAATCAGGGTTATTCCACCAAATATTGATTTCTGAACTCTTCCTAAGTTAAAACGTTAGTATTGTGTTGTTTAAAAATGAATATTAACTTATTTTCTTTGCATTATTCAAGGTCTGACAACACTGCATCTTTTTTTGTTATTTTGACCAGTTATCATTTTCTGCAAATAAATGCTCTAAATGACAATATTTGGGGGGGGATTAGGGATAAATGTTGTCAGTTTATAGTATAAAACAAAAATGTTAATTTTACCCAAACACATAGTAAAACCAGACTAACTGATAATTTTGCAGTGGTCTCTTAATTTTTTCAAGAGCTGTATGTATGTATGTATGTATGTATGTATGTATGTGTATGTATATGTATGTATATATATATATATATATATATATATATATATATATATATATATATATATATATACTGTGTGTGTATACAGTGCATTTGGAAAGTATTCAGACTCTTGACTTTTTATTAAATAGTTTTTTTTCTTCATCTACAGACAATACCCCGTAATGACAAAGCAAAAAACATTTATTAAACATTAAAAACTGAAATGTTACATTTATATAAGTTTTCAGATCCTTTAGTCAGTACTTTGTTGAAGCACCTGTGGCAATGATTACAGCCTCGAGTCTTCTTGGGTATGACGCTACAAGCTTGGCACACATGGGGAGTTTCTCCCATTCTTCTCTGCAGATCCTATCAAGCTCTGTCAGGTTGGATGGGGAGCAACGCTGCACAGCTATTTTCAGGTCTCTTCAGAGATGTTTGATCGGGTTCAAGTCCGGGCTCTGGCTGGGCCATTCAAGGACATTCAGAGACTTGTCCCGAAGCCTCTCCTGCCTTGTCTTGGCTGTGTGCTTTGGGTAGTTGTCCTATTGGAAGGTGAACCTTCGCCCCAGTCTGAGGTTCTGAGCTCTCAAGAGCAGATCTTTCTGTACTGCTCCGTTCATCTTTCCCTCGATCCTGACTAGTCTCCCAGTTCTTGCCACTGAAAAACATCCCCACAGCATGATGCTGCCATCACCGTGCTTCACCGTAGGGATAGTGCCAGGTTTCAGACGTGACGCTTGGCATTCAGGCCAAAGAGTTCATTCAATCTTGGTTTCATCAGGCCAGAGAATCTTGTTTCTCATGGTCTGAGTCCATTAGGTGCCTTTTGGCAAACTCCAAGCGGGCTGTCATGTGCCTTTTAATGAGGAGTGGCTTTCGTCTGGCCACTTTACCATAAATACCTGATTGGTGGAGTGCTGCAGAGATGGTGTCCTTCTGGGAAGGTTCTCCCATCTCCACAAAGGAACTCTGTAGCTCTGTCAGAGTGACCATCGGGTTCTTGGTCACCACTCTGAACAAAGCCCTTCTCCCCTGCTTGCTCAGTTTGACCAGGTGGCCAGCTCTAGGAAGAGTCTTGATGGATCCAAACTTCTTCCTTTTAATAATGATGGAGGCCACTGTGTTCTTGGACATTCAATGCTGCAGACATTTTTTGGTCACCTTTCCCTGACACAATCCTGTCTCGTAGCTCTACGGACAATTCCTTCGACCTCATGGCTTGGTTTTTGCTCTGACATTTCACTGTCAACTGTGGGAACTTATATGGACAGCTGTGTGTCCAATCAATTGAATATACCATAGGTGGACTCCAATCAAGTTGTAAAAACATCTCAAGGATGATCAATGGAAACAGGAAGCACCTGAGCTCAATTTCGAGTCTCATAGCAAAGAGTCTGAATACTTACATAAATTAGTTCTGTTTTTTATTTCTAATAAATTTGCTAACATTTCTAAAAACCTGTTTTCACTTTGTCATTATTGTCTATTGTGTGTAGATTGATGAGAAATTATTACTTTAATCCATTTTAGAATAAGGCTGTAACGTAACAAAAAGTTTGGACACACCGACTCATTCAATGTTTTTTGTTGTTGTTGTTTTTTTTTACTATTTTCTACATTGAAGAATAATAGTGAAGACATCAAAACTATGAAATAATACAGTAACAAAAAAAATCGGCTTTGCACACTCTTGGCATTCTCTCAACCAGCTTCACCTTGAATGCTTTTCCAACAGTCTTGAAGGAGTTTCCACATATGCTGAGCACTGGCTGCTTTTCCTTCACTCTGTGGTCCAACTCATCCCAAACCATCTCAATTGCGGGTGATTGTGGACGCCAGGTCATCTGATGCAGCACTCCATAACTCTCCTTGTTCAAATAGCCCTTACACAGTCTGGAGGTGTGTTGCGTCATTGTCCTGTTGAAAAAACAAATGATAGTACCACTAAGAGCAAACCAGATGGGATGGCGTAAAGCTGCAAAATGCTGTGGTAGCCAGGCTGGTTAAGTCTGCCTTATTCTAAATAAATAAATGCTGTCACCAGCAAAGCACCATCCCACCTCCTCCTCCATGCTTCACGGTGGGAACCACACATGCAGAGATCATTCGTTCACCTATTCTGCATCTCACAAAGACACGTTGGTTGGAACCAAAAATCAAAAATTTGGACTCATCAGGCCAAAGGACAGATATCCACCGGTCTAATGTCCATTGCTCGTGTTTCTTTGCCCAAGCAAGTCTCATATTATTATTGGTGTTCTTTAGTGGTGGTTTCTTTGCAGCAAATCAGCCATGAAGGACTGATTCACACAGTCTTCTGTGAACAGTTGATGTTGAGATGTCGGTTACTTGAACTCTGTGAAGCATTTATTTGGGCTGGTAATTCTTATGAACTTATCCTCTGCAGCAGTGGTAACTCTGGGTCTTCCTTTCCTGTGGCGGTCCTCATGAGAGCTAGTTTCATCATAGAGCTTGATGGTTTTTGCGACTGCACTTGAAACTTTCAAAGTTCTTGACATTTTCCGGATTGACTGACCTTCATGTCTAAAAGAACTGATAGACTGTCATTTCTCTTTGCTTATTTGAGCTTTTCTTGCCATAATATGGACTGGTCTTTTACCAAATAGGGCTATCTTCTGTATACCACCCCTACCTTGGCACAACACAACTGATTCACTCAAATGCATTAAGAAAGAAATTCCACAAATTAACTTTTAACAAGGCACACCTGTTCATTGAAATGCATTCCAGGTGACTACCTCATGAGGCTGGTTGAGAAAATGCCAAGAGTGTGTAAAGCTGTCAGTAAGGCAAAGGGTGGCTACTTTGAAGAATCTCAAATATAAAATATATTTTGATTTGTTTAAAACTTTTTTGCTTGCTACATGATTCCATATGTGTTATTTAATAGTGTTGATGTCTTCACTATTATTCTACAATGTAGAAAATAGTAAAACAAAGAAAAACACTGGAATGTGTAGGTGTGTCCAAACTTTTGACTGGTACTGTATATATGATGGTGTTTATAGACATTATGGAGAGTATATGAATAGAAAAGGTGTGTACAGCAGTAGATAAACAGGATGTGCTTTGACTAGAGTACAGTGTATATACACTGTACATATGAAGTGGGTAAAACAGTATGTAAACATTATTAAAGTGACCAGTTTTCAATGACAGCAATCTCTAAGGTGTAGGGTTGAGTACCGGGTTGTAGCCGGCTAGTAACAGTAACTAAACTTCAGGACAGGTTACTGGGCGGAGGCCGTCTAGTGGTGACTCTTTAACAGTCTGATGGTCTGGAGATAGAAGCTGTTGATCAGTCTGACGGTCTGGAGATAGAAGCTGTTGATCAGTCTGACGGTCTGGAGATAGAAGCTGTTGATCAGTCTGACGGTCTGGAGATAGAAGCTGTTGATCAGTCTGACGGTCTGGAGATAGAAGCTGTTGATCAGTCTGACGGTCTGGAGATAGAAGCTGTTGATCAGTCTGACGGTCTGGAGATAGAAGCTGTTGATCAGTCTGACGGTCTGGAGATAGAAGCTGTTGATCAGTCTGACGGTCTGGAGATAGAAGCTGTTGATCAGTCTGACGGTCTGGAGATAGAAGCTGTTGATCAGTCTGACGGTCTGGAGATAGAAGCTGTTGATCAGTCTGACGGTCTGGAGATAGAAGCTGTTGATCAGTCTCTCGGTCACAGCTTTGATGCACCTGTATTGTCTTCGCCTTCTAGATGGTAGGGGTTGAACAGCCCTGCAGTTGCCGTACCAGGGGGTGATAAAGCCCGAATGGAAGTTTTAGAGGTACAGTTGCTCCTTCTTCACCACACTCTGTGTGAATGGACCATTTCAGGTTGTTAGTGATGTCCACTGCGGCCCCATTGTGGATAGGGAGCGTGATCCCTCTGCTGTCTCCTGAAGTCCACGATCAGCTCCGTTTTGTTGACATTGAGGGAGAGGTTATTGTCCTGGCACCACTTCGCCAGGGCCCTCTCCCCCTCCCTGTAGGCTGTGTTGTTGTTGTTGGTAATCAGACCTACTACTGTTGTGTCCTCTGCAAACTTGATGATTGAGTTGGAGACGTGCGTGGCACCCTTGTCGGCCCCCAGTGTTGAGGATCAGCAGGAAGTCACGTCAGGAAGTCGAGGACCCAGTTGCAGAGGGCGGATTTCAGACCCAGCGCCCCTAGCTTAGAATTGAGCTTGGAGGGTACTATGGTGTTGAAGACTGTGCTGTAGTCGATGAAGAGCATTCTTTTTTTTCTTTAACTAGGCAAGTCAGCTAAGAACAAATTCTTATTTTACAATGATGGCCTACACCGGCCAAACCCTAACTGGCCAATTGTGTGCCGCCCTATGGGACTCCCAATCACTGCCGGTTGTGATTCAGCCCGGGATCGAACCAGTGTCTGTAGTGACGCTTCTAGCACTGACATGCAGTGCCTTGGACAGCTGCACCATTCGGGAGCCGAGGAGGGGGTACAGCATTCTTACATAGGTATTCCTCTTGTCCTGATGGGATAGGGCAGTGTGCAGTGGAGATTGTGTCATCTGTGGATCTGTTGGGGCTGTATGCAAATTGTAGTGGGTCTAGGCTAAGGTGGAGGTGATATGATCCTTAATTAGCCTCTCAATGCACTTCATGTTGACAAAAAAAATCGAAATCAAATTTATTTATATAGCCCTTCTTACATCAGCTGATATCTCAAAGTGCTGTACAGAAACCCAGCCTAAAACCCCAAACAGCAAGCAATGCAGGTATAGAAGCACAGTGGCTAGGAAAAACTCCCTAGAAAGGCCAAAACCTAGGAAGAAACCTAGAGGAACCAGGCTATGAGGGGTGGCCAGTCCTCTTCTGGCTGTGCCGGGTGGAGATTTTAACGGAACATGGCCAAGATGTTCAAATGTTCATAAATGACCAGCATGGTCAAACAATAATAATTACAGTAGTTGTCGAGGGTGCAACAAGTCAGCACATCAAGAGTAAATGTTAGTTGGCGTTTCATAGCTGATCATTGAGAGTATCTCTACCGCTCCTGCTGTCTCTAGAGAGTTGAAAACAGCAGGTCTGGGACAGGTAGCACGTCCGGTGAACAGGTCAGGGTTCCATAGCCGCAGGCAGAACAGTTGAAACTGGAGCAGCAGCACGGCCAGGTGGACTGGGGACAGCAAGGAGTCATCATGCCAGGTAGTCCTGAGACATGGTCCTAGGGCAGGGAAATGGGCTGCCTAAGTATGGTTCCCAATCAGAGACAACGATAGGCAGCTGCCTCTGATTGGAAACCATACCTGACCAAGACATAGAAATATAAACCATAGAATGCCCACCCCACACCCTGACCTAACAACCTAGAGAAATAAACCGTCTCTCTCAGGTCAGGGCGTGACAGCTTCACCATGTTTCATTGAAATGTACAGCTGTGTGTCATCCGCATAGCAGGGAAATGTAACATTATGTTTTCGAATTACATCCCCAAGAGGTAAAATATATAGTGAAACAATAGTAGTCCTAAAACGGAACCTTGAGGAACACCAAAATTTACAGTTGATTTGTCAGAGGACAAATCATTCACAGAAACAAACTGATATCTTTCCAACAGATAAGATCTAAACCAGGCCAAAACTTGTCCGTGTAGACCAATTTGCGTTTCCAATCTCTCCAAAAGAATGTGGTGATCGATGGTATCAAAATCAGCACTAAGGTATAGGAGCACAAGGACAGATGCAGAGCCTCGGTCTGACGTCATTAAAAGGTCATTTACCACCTTCACAAGTGCAGTCTCAGTGCTATGATTGTCACGACACCGACGGATGGTGGCGCCCCTCCTCGCCCGGGCGGCACTCAGCGGTCGTCGTCGCCGGCCTACTAGCTGCCATCGATCCTCTGTTTCACTTTCTGTTGGTTAGGTCTTGGTTAGGCGCGCACCTGTTTTGTTTTAGTTGTTAGTGGGGGGTATTTAGTCTAGCTAGGTAGGTTTGTGTTTTGTGCGTGATTGTTCTATGTCAGGACTGTGGTAGTTTGAGGACGAGTGTTTTCCCTCTGCCAGTGTTTTTGTTTGCCACAGAGGTTTTGTGGGCTGCGTCCCTGCCTAGTTTAAGCTGGGTTTTTTGAGCGTTGTTTGTTATGCGCCCTGCCCTACCGTGTTTGGACTTTGTGGATACCCATTAAAAGTGTGTTCACGGATTTTCTGTCTCCTGCGCTTGACTCTGCCTCTCCTGCTTCCTTGAGCCACCCTTGACAATGATGGGGTCTAAAACCAGACTGAAGCATTTCGTATACATTGTTTGTCTTCAGGAAGGCAGTGAGTTGCTGCGCAACAGCTTTTTCCCAAAAAATTGAGAGGAATGGAATTCGATATAGGCCGATATTTTTTTATATTTTCTGGGTCAAGGTTTGGCTTTTTCAAGAGAGGCTTTATTACTGCCACTTTTAGTGAGTTTGGTACACATCCGGTGGATAGAGAGCCGTTTATTATGTTCAACATAGGAGGGCCAAGCACAGGAAGCAGCTCTTTCAGTAGTTTAGTTGGAATAGGGTCCAGTATGCAGCTTGAAGGTTTAGAGGCCATGATTATTTTCATCATTGTGTCGAGATATAGTACTAAAACACTTTAGTGTTTCCCTTGATCCTAGGTCCTGACAGAGTTGTGCAGACTCAGGACAACGGAGCTTTGGAGGAATACGCAAATTTAAAGAGGAATCTGTAATTTGCTTTCTAATGATCATGATCTTTTCCTCAAAGAAGTTCATGAATGTATTACTGCTTAAGTGAAAGCCATCCTTTCTTGGGGAATGCTGCTTTTCAGTTAGCTTTGCGACAGTATCAAAAAGACATTTCGGATTGTTCTTATTTTCCTCAATTAAGTTGGAAAAATAGGATGATCGAGCAGCTGTGAGGGCTCTTCGATACTGCATGGTACTGTCTTTCCAAGCTAGTCGGAAGACTTCCAGTTTGGTGTGGCGCCATTTCCATTCCAATTTTCTGGAAGCTTGCTTCAGAGCTCGTGTATTTTCTGTATATCAACGAGCTAGTTTCTTATGACAAATGTTTTTAGTTTTTAGGGGTGCAACTGCATCTAGGGTATAGCGCAAGGTTAAATTGAGTTCCTCAGTTAGGTGGTTAACTGATTTTTGTCCTCTGACGTCCTTGGGTAGGCAGAGGGAGTCTGCAAGGGCTTTAAGGAATCTTTGGGTTGTCTGAGAATTTATAGCATGACTTTTGATGCTCCAGGGTTGGGGTCTGAGCAGATTATTTGTTGCGATTGCAAACGTAATAAAATGGTGGTCCGATAGTCCAGGATTATGAGGAAAAACATTAAAATCCACAACATTTATTCCATGGGACAAAACTAAGTCCAGAGTATGACTGTGGCAGTGAGTAGGTCCAGAGACATGTTGGACAAAACCCACTGAGTCGACAGAAGTGAGTTTTACGGGGCGATAGTTATTCAGTTCAGTTACCTTCGCTTTCTTGGGTACAGGAACAATGGTGGACATCTTGAAGCAAGTGGGGACAACAGACTGGGATAAGGGGAGGTTGAATATGTCCGTCAACACTCCAGCCACCTGGTCTGCACATGCTCTGAGGACACAGCTAGGGATGTATGTTAGCTAGCTAAGTTAGCCATGTTATGTCGACCTCAGGATATGATTTGAGAGCACTAGTTAGTGGTTAGCTAGTAACTTGGCTGCATGCTAACAGTATATTCAGCGGCTAGCCACACTAGAAAAACTCAGAAAAAACAAACAGTAATAAGGTCTTCAATCAGCTTTCTAAATTGCCCTAGAGGCACCAAAACATAACATTTTAAGAACATTTTGAAGATTGTTCCACAAATAAGGTGCAAGAAAACTAAAAGCTGATTTACCTAACTGACACCAAAGGAATTTCTAAAGTTAGCCATCCCTGAGACTGGGTGTGGTAACTCATACGTCTAAAGTTTAGGAAAGATGTTAGGTACAGCGGGAGTTTTTGTAAAAGGGCTTTATACATGAAAACATAGCAATGTATCAACCTACACGACATCAAAGAGGGCCAACCAACTTTCTGGTAAAGAATGCAGTGATGAGTACTAAAACTGTTACCCGTAATAAAAGCGCAGTGCGCTATGATAAACTGCATCTAACGGCTTTAATGAAGTGGCAGTGGCGTGCATATAGATAGGAACGTCTACTGAAACATCTGCTTTCTACTGTTTAGCGAGAGGCAGGACCTATTTCTATAGAAGAACCCCATTTTTATTCTCAGCTTCTTAACGAACTCATCAATATGGTTTTTAAAAAGACAGCTTTTCATCTATCCAGATGCCCAGATATTTGTAAGCAGGGACACGATCAGTATGGACACCATCCAAAGTACATATGTTTAAATTATCAGACTTATTTTGATGCAAGCTAGAGAACAACATATACTTTGTTTTACCCTCATTCAGTACTAATTTCACGTCAATAAAGTTTTTCTGTAACACAATGAAAACAGACTGTAGTTCAGATAGAGAAATGGTCAACGGTGGGGGCAATAGAATACAAAACACTATCATCGACATACAAGTGCAAGTTACCCGATTTAACACTGTAGATACACATTGGGTCAGTTTTAATGACACAGAATATGCCTAATCCTAGACTAAATTGCACTTTTAAACTGGACTAACTGAAATGGCATTTCTCAGACATGGTTTAAAATAGTCTGATTTGCCCAAGTCTGGATTTAAAAAGTCTGATTTCCAGAAGGACGATTAGAATTAATCTAGATCCAAGTGAAGGCTTAAATGAAACCTGTCCAGAGGAATAAAGGGGGCAGAGAGCTGCAGCAAAAATGTATCAAGCGTATCACCCTGGCGATTTTCTTTCATCAATCTTAAGCAAGGCATCTAGCACGTCACAGGTAGTAAATTGTTGAAATGAAAACAAAAAGCTAGAGGCTGGCAGAGGTAAGAACAGTCGATTGACTGACCAGAGTCAATTTAAACCACCGTTACTCTCAATTATAAAGCCTGCCGAGATGATAAAATTATGAATAAAATAATCACTTATCCCATTCTTCTCAGTTAGGATGCCAGAGTCAGACAGAACTTGCTGAGGCAGCAAAGAAGGGGAATTTTTATGCTTCAGTGCATTTACTGTTTTCCAATGCATTTTGCCCTTTCATGTGTTGATGAAAAGATAAATGAGCACCCACTTTTGGCACTGTTTTGCATGATTCCCCACATGTGTGTATCTGCATCTGTTGCATCTATGAGCCTATTTGTTTTGCCCGCTGACTTTCTTACAAAGACAAACATATGATTGCTGAGTCAATGGGTTCTACTCATATCCTAGCAGCTGTAGAAGTTAGTGCGTGTTATTTCACAGCCACACTGATTCACACAACGCCCCAGTGCGTTCCCACTTCCTGTCTCAGCGGCGAGCTAATGAAACTGTCCAATATGTGACAGGAGGGTGTTGTGGGAACATAAATATTGTTGCATTGGCCAAACCCCCAGGCTGTGGGGCTGTTACAGTACTCTCTCGTGTGTGTGTGTGTGTGTGTGTGTGTGTGTGTGTGTGTGTGTGTGTGTGTGTGTGTGTGTGTGTGTGTGTGTGTGTGTGTGTGTGTGGTGTGTGTGTGTGTGTGTGTGTGTGTGTGTGTGTGGTGTGTGTGTGTGTGTGTGTGTGTCTGTGTCTGTGTCTGTGTGTGTGAAAGGAGGGAAAGAAAGGAATTGACTTGAGGGATGATTAAGAAGCTCCCCTGGTGGCTCAATATGTTATTGTCTCGTGAAATGTATGGCATATACAGTTGAAGTCGGAAGTTTACATACACCTTAGCCAAACACATTTAAACATTTAATCCTAGTAAAAATCCCTGTGTAGGTCAGTTAAGATCACCACTTTATTGTAAGAATGTGAAATGTCAGAATAATAGTAGAGAGAATGATTTATTTCAGCTTTTATTTCTTTCATCACATTCCCAGTGGGTCAGAAGTTTACATACACTCAATTAGTACTTGATAGAATTGCCTTTTAATTGTTTAACTTCGGTCAAACGTTTCGTGTAGCCTTCCACAAACTTCCCACAATAAGTTGGGTGAATTTTGGCCCATTCCTCCTGACAGAGCTGGTGTAACTGAGTCAGGTTTGTAGGCCTCCTTGCTTGCACACGCGTTTTCAGTTCTGCCCATAAATGTTCTATGGGATTGAGGTCAGGGCTTTGCGATGGCCACTCCAATACCTTGACTTTGTTGTCCTTAAGCCATTTTGTCACAACTTTGGGAGTATGCTTGGGGTCATTGTCCATTTGGAAGACCCATTTGCGACCAAGCTTTAACTTCCTGACTGATGTCTTGAGATGTTTCTTCAATATATCCACATCATTTTCCTACCTCATGATGCCATCTATTTTGTGAAGTGCACCAGTCCTTCCTGCTGCAAAGCACCTCCACAACATGATGCTGCCACCCCCGTGTATCACGGTTGGGATGGTGTTCGTCAGCTTGCAAGGCTCCCCCTTTTTCCTCCAAACATAACAATGGTTGTTATGGCCAAACAGTTCTATTTTGTTTCATCAGAACAGAGGACATTTCTCCAAAAAGTATGATCTTTGTCCACATGTGCAGTTGCAAACCGTAGTCTGGCTTTTTTATGGCGGTTTTGGAGCAGTGGCTTCTTCCTTGCAGAGCGGTCTTTCAGGTTATGTCGATATAGGACTCGTTTTACTGTGGATATAGATACTTTTGTACCTGTTTCCTCCAGCATCTTCACAAGGTCCTTTGCTGTTGTTCTGGGATTGATCTGCACTTTTCGCAGTAAAGTACGTTCATCTCTAGAAGACAGAATGCGTCTCCTTCCTGAGCGGTATGACGGCTGCGTGGTCCCATGGTGTTTATACTTGCGTACTATTGTTTGTACAGATGAACGTGGTACCTTCAGGCATTTGGAAATTGCTCTCAAGGATGAACCAGACTTGTGGAGGTCTACAATTTGTTTTCTGAGGTCTTGGCTGATTTCTTTTTGATTTTCCCATGATGTCAAGCAAAGAGGCACTGAGTTTGAAGGTAGGCCTTGAAATACATCTACAGGTACACCTCCAATTGACTCAAATTATGTCAATTAGACTATCAGAAGCTTCTAAAGCCATGACATCATTTTTTGGAATTTTCCAAGCTGTTTAAAGGCACAGTCAACTTAGTGTATGTAAACTTCTGACCCACTGGAATAGTTATACAGTGAATTGTAAGTGAAATAGTCTGTAAACAATTGTTGGAAAATTACTTGTGTCATGCACAAAGTAGATGTCCTAACCAACTTGCCAAAACTATAGTTTGTTTACAAGAAATTTGTGGCGTTGTTGAAAAACAAGTTTTAATGGCTCCAAACTAAGTGTATGTAAACTTCTGACTTCAACTGCAGCCTAAAACTTGCCTTGTCTCAGATCTGTTTGTCCAATCAATGTTTGGCATGATGAATGCCAAAGGGGTTGGCAAGACAGCACAAACCGATCTGGGACTAGGATAATGTTAAACTGGTTCTGCCTCTTGGACATGCACTGGTCATGTTTCAATACATTTGAGGGACTGATATGCATCTAGCATTTCATAGATGGCATAGCAGCTTGTTTTTGTAGATTCTTTCATCTCTATCTAACCTTTTAATCTATACACTGACCGATGGTACGTCTGTGTCCATCCTCAATTTGACTGAATATGGTGTGAGCTCTGTGTGGGATGTGTTTGTGTGTGGCGTGTGTGAGTGCATGTGTTGGGAGAGTTATGTCCCCCATTCACCTTTTTCTCAGTATCAATTCTCAATGACCCATTGTTTTTTAGTATGAACAATTCTCTACCACCTGAGTGCTTACTGGAATATTTCTCAATCTCTGTTGTCCTCAATGCATCCTATACGCACTCATTGAAACAGTAGAGACGGGGAGGAGACACTGAATGCACTAACATGTGGACCCTGAGCCACTCTGGGGACATTCATACTGACTCACAATCCTCACAGTAGCCTACCAGATGTTGTAAGTAGATGCAATGTTTGAACACTTATATATTATGAAGTTAGAAAGACCAACACAGCCATACAAGGGCCTCCCCAGGGGAACATGTACCAACATGGCTTACAACATCCGGTAGGCTACTGTGAGGATTGTGAGTCACAATGAATATCCCCAGAGTGGCTTAGGGTCCATATATAAATTATGAATACCCTACTGTTTATATATATACAAATATTGCGGCAGACCAGGGGGTTGGGTCAAAACGTTGACACAGATCAGACACGGACAGAGTAGGATTAGCTCAGTTTCAAAGGTGTTTATTAAAATAATAGTTCAAAAGAAAAGAATAGGTCTCCCCCATGAGACCCTCTCCGGGATACCGTCTTCTGGGCTCCGGGTCTTGCTGTATCCTGTGGGGATCAAAAACTGAACTCACTCCTGTTACCTCTGCAACCATCCCCAACTATACAGGAGTCCTTTCTTCCCCCACTTTCTCCCCTGTATGCTGCCCTTCTGGCAGCTTTATGAGACTTGTACAGCTGGTGAGCGATCAGCCCTTGATTACTCACGAACTCCAAATCAGCCCCAATTAGTCTTGGCCGGAGAGCCCGTCGAGGCCTGGCACATCCAGCAGATGAAGCCATCGCCTCTTGATGTATACTCCGTCTGTCACCAGGCCTCGACGAGTCTCCCCCTGGTGGCTGACCTGCTGTACGCCACACACCCCCTTAGCTCTGTCGGGGAGGGGACTGTCATCAGTGCGACGTATGTCTCCCTTCTCGATAGGGCATCCGCGTTTCCATGCTTCGCCCCTGACCTGTGCACAACAGAAAAAGAGAAGCGTTGAAGGGACAAGAACCACCTGGTGACCAGATTGTTTGTGTCCCTTCCCCTGGCCATCCAGACCAGGAGAGCCTGGTCCGTGACCAGGGTGAAGTGAGTACCTAACAGGTAATACTTGAGTGTCTAGTGCCCACTTCACCGCTAGACACTCTTTCTCAACAATAGAGTATTTTTTCTCTCTGGGTATCAGCTTTCGGCTGATGTACATGATGGGGTGCTCCTCCCCATCGTGTACCTGGGACAGAATGGCCCCTAGTCCCGTGTCACATGCATCCGTCTGGACCAACATCGGCACTTGGAAATCGGGCGTTACGAGAATCGGATGGGAGCACTGTGCTTCCTTCAGGCGCCTGAACGCTGCTTCTGTCTTGTCCGTCCATTTCACTGTTTTCGGGAGGCGGGCCCTGGTTAGATCGGTGAGGGAGGAAGCTATAGCCACAAAGTTGGGGATAAACCGGCTATAGTATCCTGCCAGTCCCAGGAAGGACTTGACCTGTGTCTTGGTGTGTGGAACGGGCCAGTCACGTACCGTGTGAACCTTCCTCTCCAGGGGCTTGACATTCCCTGTTCGATCAAATACCCCAGGTACTCCACCTCCTCGAAATCTAGTTTGCATTTCTTGGGGGTCGCGGTCAACCGGCTTGTCTGAGCGCATCCAGCACCGCCTGGAGGCGCGTCAGGTGCTCTTCCCAACCTTGGCTGTGAATGATGATATCATCCAAATAGGCCGCTGCGTACTGCTGGTGGGGTCGAAGTACTTTGTTCATCAGTCGCTGGAATGTGGGAGGGGCTCCGTGGAGACCGAACAGGAGCACCCGGTACTGATACAATCAATCTGGTGTCGAAAACATCGTCTTCTCCCGGAAGGAGGCTGACAACGGTACCTGCCAATATCCTTTGGTCAGGTCAAGGGTGCTGATGTACCGGGCCTTTCCCAATCGGTCGATGAACTCATCCACCCTCGGCATGGGGTAGGCGTCGAACAAGCTTATGTTGTTCACACCCCAGAAATCATTACAGAAGCGGAGGCTACCGTCCGGTTTGGGCACCAACACAATGGGGCTGCACCATGCACTGTGGGACTCTTCAATGACCCCCATCCTCAGCATAGCCTCCACTTCCTGTTTCACGGCCTTCCTTCGGGCCTCCGGAATCCAATGTGGCCTCTTTCGTACCGTTTCACCGCCGTGTTCTGATGAATGAGCTCCCTGAGCACTTGCTTCTGGGCCGTGTCGAGGTCCTCATTTCTCGGGACCACCACTGGTACCGTTGGCGTCCTGGGTCCCGACCATAACACAGCCAAGGCTGTCCTCTTGTGCCACTTCTTCAACAGGTTCACGTGGTAAATCTGTTGGGGTTTCCATCTCCCCGGTTGCCGTACGCGGTAATTGACAGGTCCTAGCTTCTCGATCAATCTAGAAAAAAGAAACGCACACCTTTAAAGGCGAGGTGCTGGCTAGCGGAGTAGAACACTAGAAAATAAAGGAAAGCCGCACACTCTAAGAGCTCAGATGCAAAAATTTAATCACCAACGTTTAGACAGCGAAGCTGTCTTCATCACCTAGCTTCTCGATCACCTCGTATGGCCCGTGCCATGTTGCCAGTAACTTACTTTCGGCCGTGGGGATTAAGACCAACACCCTGCCTCCCACCTGGAATTCTCGGGGCTGGGCTCCCCGATTGTAGACCTGGGCTTGGGTGCGTTGGGCCTTCTCCATATGTTCTCTCACGACTGGCCATATGGCTGTCATCCTCTCCCTCATCGTCTCCACATGCTCTATCATTCTGCGTAAGGGGGTCGGTTGGGCTTCCCACACCTCCTTGGCGAGGTACAGTAGGCCGCGTGCCCTCCTCCCGTAGAGGAGTTCGAAAGGGGAAAACCCAGTGGAGGACTGGTGTACTTCTCGGATTGAGAACATTAGGTGGGGTAGTAGCTGGTCTCAGTTCTTCCTGTCCTGCTTGATGACCTTCCGCAGCATTTGTTTGAGCATTTATTGAAGCGCTCGACAAGCCCATCCATCTGCGGGTGAAAGTCGGAGGTCCAGATCTGCTTGATCTGCAGGAGAGCACACAACTCTTTCATTAGGCTGGACAAACTCAGTACCTTGGTCTGTCAGGATCTCGTTCGGGATGCCCACCCGGCTAAAGAGGTGGAACAGCTCCCGGGCAATTCCCTTGGATACCGCCGCCCGTAGGAGAATGGCCTCGTGATAACGGGTGGCATAGTCTATTATCACCAGAATGTACCGGTGTCCTCGTGCTGTTTTTACCAGGGGTCCCACTATGTCCGTGGTGATGCGTTCAAAGGGCACCCCAATGATCGGTAGGGGGACCAGTGGGTTTCGGAAGTGGGCCTTTGGGGCAGTTATTTGGCACTCCGGGCAGCTGCAACAGTAGTCTTCCACGGCCCTCCTCATCCCGGGCCAGTGGAACCGGGCGGCGATCCGTTCCCGGGTCTTCTCCATTCCCAGGTGCGTCCCCAACAGGTGGGTGTGGGCCAGATGAAGAAAGGTTCCCACGTCCCGTCGGGGCAGCAACAATACCTCTCGAAGTTCCCACTGCTACAAAAGGTTATTCTTGATTTGGAAATGGGGGTGTCGCCAGTCACTCACCCCCGGAAGTAGCTGTCCATCCATCGCTATCACTTGGGCTGCGGCGGCTTTCAAGTTGGGATCCTCCCACTGGGCCGTCCCGAATTGTCCCCTCAGTTGGCCCCCAGCGGGTGTCTCGACTTGCCCCTCGAAATTGAGGAGGGGGAGGCTGGGCTCTTCCTCCCGTGGTTACCCGGGGGGGGGGGGGGGGGGTTCCGGCACCCCCTCCGACTCCAGACCCGTAGATGCAGGTTGGTCAACCGTTTGCTTCCAGGCCGCAAAGGCGATGGGTCATCCTCACTCTCGTCTTCGGCCGGCTCGTACCTTCTTCCTCAGCTTGTGCCCCCACAGGGCCGCGAACAGTGGACAATCTCGTCCCACTAGGAGAGGTACCGGCAACTCTGGCACTGCACCCAACCTTCATCTGGCAGCTCCCTTGTGGCGTCACGATGTTGGCCCATATGGTTGGATACCGCTTTGTCCCCGTGAACACAGGAAATGGACATCTCCCAACCACGTTCGGTCTCCTTGTTCAGCAGGCTCGTGGTTACGAGGATAACCATACTTCCGGAGACTAATAGAGCGTTCGTGTCTTGTCCGTCAACCTTCACCGGGACCATGGGTGTAGTTGATTTGTGGTGTGCCCAACAGGAGGTGACATAGTTCACTGCGTGAACCACCTCGCCTCCAGGGCTTGCTTATAGCATCAACTCCTCTCGAGCCGGGCAATTCCAGGCAATGTGCCCTCGGGCGCCACACTCAAAACAACTCCTTTGGTCTCCATCTACCTGGGGTCGTCGGTGGCGGGTCGGCCCTACCTCAGCCATCTCTCCAGGGGTTTGCTGTCCTTTGGCGCATAGACTCGCTGCCCACTTCATGTCGTGGGGTAGTGCCCGTAGGAAGCGATCCAGGACCACTTTGTCTAGGATGGAGAGGGTGAATACGTCAGTTAGGAGCCATCTCCTGGTGACGCGCAGTAGGTTGCTCATCTGGGCTCGGGGGGAAGAGTCGGCTACGAATCTCCAGTTGTGGAAGAGTTGAGCCCGATGGACCAGGCTGTACACATAGCGGCTGAGTATCTCCTGTTTGAGTCCGTCGTAGTTTGCCACTCTGTTCATCGTTCAGGTCCCAATACGCCTTTTGGGCATTCCCAGAGAGGAACGGGGCCAGCAGACTGGCCCACTTCGGTCTTGGCCATCCTTCCCGCAGTGCTGTCCGTTCAAACGTACAGAGGTAGGTTTCGATGTCGTCATCTTTTGTTAGCTTCATTAAAAACTGGTTTGGATGTGATTCAGTAGACGCTCCTCCTTTTAGCTTCCTGATTTCCTCAATGAGGCGCCGTTTTGTAGCCGTTGTTCCTTCAGCGTTCGTTCCTTAACCGCCTGTTGGGCTTGTTGGGCCCGGATGAACTGAGCTATCAACTCGTCCATGCTGATGCTGCATAAACGTCAACCCTGATCTGACCACGTTATCAGAATGCTCGCATTCTCCACCACTTGCGGCAGACCAGGGGGTGGGTCAAAACATTGACACAGATCAGACAGAGTAGGATTAGCTCAGTTTCAAAGGTGTTTATTAACTTCTCTAGGGCCAGTGGGACGATTTCGTCCCACCTACGTAACAGCCAGTGGAATCCTGTGGCGCGTTATTCAAATACCTTAGAAATGCTATTACTTCAATTTCTCAAACATATGACTATTTTACACCATTTTAAAGACAAGACTCTCATTAATCTAACCACACTGTCCGATTTCAAAAAGGCTTTACAACGAAAGCAAAACATTAGATTATGTCAGCAGAGTACCCAGCCAGAAATAATCAGACACCCATTTTTCAAGCTAGCATATAATGTCACATAAACCCAAACCACAGCTAAATGCAGCACTAACCTTTGATGATCTTCATCAGATGACAATCTTACGAAATTATGTTATACAATACATGCATGTTTTGTTCAATCAAGTTCATATTTATATAAAAAAACAGCTTTTTACATTAGCATGTGACGTTCAGAACTAGCATACCCCCCGCAAACTTCCGGTGAATTTACTAAATTACTCACGATAAACGTTCACAAAAAACATAACAATTATTTTTAAGAATTATAGATACAGAACTCCTCTATTCACTCGCTATGTCCGATTTTAAAATAGCTTTTTGGTGAAAGCACATTTTGCAATATTCTGAGTAGATAGCCCGGCCATCAGATTTACTATAAGAAAAATGTTATTACCTTTGCTGTTCTTCGTCAGAATGCACTCCCAGGACTTCTACTTCAATAACAAATGTTGGTTTGGTTCAAAATAATCCATAGTTATGTTCAAATATCCTCTGTTTTGTTCGTATGTTCAAGACACTATCCGAAGTGTAAAGAAGGGTGACGCGCACGACGCGTTTCGTGACAAAAAAAAATCTAAATATTCCATTACTGTACTTCGAAGCATGTCAACCGCTGTTTAAAATCAATTTTTATGCCATTTTTTATGCCATTAATATTCTGGCCGGGAATCTCTGTTTTAGTACAAAGAGAGAGAAAATAAAAACATGGGGTCGACGCGTGCACGCGCCTCAGTCTGATGGTCCTCTGACCGACCACTATCCAAACGCGCTAATGTTTTTCAGCCAGGGGCTGCCTCGACATCATTCAGCTTTTTCCCGGGTTCTGAGAGCCTATGGGAGCCGTTGGAAGTGTCACGTTACAGCAAAGATCCTAAGTTTTCAATGAAAAGAGTCAAGAAGCTCAAGGAATGGTCAGAGAGGGCACTTCCTGTACAGAATCTTCTCAGGTTTTTGCCTGCCATATGAGTTCTGTTATACTCACAGACACCATTCAAACAGTTTTAGAAACTTTAGGGTGTTTTCTATCCAAAGCCAATAATTATATGCATATTCTAGTTTCTGGGCAGTAGTAATAACCAGATTAAATCGGGTACGTTTTTTTATCCGGCCATGTAAATACTGCCCCCTAGCCCTAACAGGTTAAAATAATAGTTTAAAAGAAAAGGTCTCCCCCATGAGACCCTCTCCGGGATACCGTCTTCTGGGCTCCTGGTCTTGCTGTATCCTGTGGGGATAAAAAACTGAACTCACTCCTTTTACCTCTGCAACCGTCCCCAACTATATGGGAGTCCTTTCTTCCCCCACTCTCTCCCCTGTGTGCTGCCCTTCTGGCAGCTTTATGGGACTTGCACAGCTGGTGAGCAATCAGCCCTTGACTACTCACCAACTCCCAATCAGCCCCAATTAGTCCTGGCCGGAGAGCCCGTCGAGGCCTGGCACGTCCAGCAGATGGAGCCAGCGCCTCGTGATGTATACTCCGTCTGTCACCAGGCCTCGATGAGTCTCCCCTGGTGGATGACCTGCACCACAATATATATAGAAATGTCAATACAACGTGAACCCTTACGTGGCGCTGGAGAAGAAGGTTGACGTTTTACGTGTCCCCAACTAATTGGTTTTTTTTGTTTGTTTGTTTGCAACTTATTTTTTTACTTATTTTGTACATAATGTTGCGTCTACCGTCTCCTATGACCAAAAATAACTTTTGGACATCAGGACTGCGATTACTCACCACAGACTGGCAGAATATTTTTTTTCCTTTAATGAGACTGACAAGCCCAATGTGAATGATATACTGTTCTCGCGGGAACAAGCCCAGATCCCCGTGATTTGCGTGAAGAGAAGGCGGAGAAAAAGGCGCCAAAGGGCGGGCTGCCTTCTGAGAATTCGTAGGCGACCCCCACTTCCTTCCATTCTGCTAGCAAACATGCGATCTTTGGAAAATAAAATGGATGACCTACACGGAAGACTAAACTACCAACGGGAAATTCAAAACTGTAATATCTTATGCTTCACGGAGTCGTGATTGAACGATGACACTATCAACATACAGCTGGCTGGTTATACACTGTACCGGCAGGATAGAACAGTGGCATCTGGTAAGACAAGGGGCAGTGGACTATGTATTTTTGTAAATAACAGCTGGTCCACGATATCTAAGGAAGTCTCAAGCTATTGCTCGCCTGAAGTATAGTATCTCATGATAAGCTGTAGACCACACAATCTACCTAGAGAGAGTTTTGATCTGTATTTTTCATAGCTGTTTTACATACAACCACAGACTGAGGCTGGCACTTAGACTGCATTGAATGAGCTGTATTCCGCCATAAGCAAACAAGAAAATGCTCACCCAGAGGCGGTGCTCCTAGTAGCCGGGGACTTTAATGCAGGGAAACTTAAACCCGTTTAACAAAATTTAGAGCAGCATGCTAAATGTGCAACCAGAGGGGGAAAAACTCCACCTTTACTCCACACAGAGACACATACAAAGCTCTCCCTCGCCCTCCATTTGGCAAATCTGACCATACTTTTTTCCTTCTGATTAACGCTTACAAGCAAAAGTTAAAGCAGGAAGCACCAGTGACTCGATCAATAAAAAAATTGGTCAGATAAAGCAGATGCTAAGCTACAGGACTGTTTTGCTAGCACAGACTGGAATATGTTCCGGGATTCCTCCGATGGCATTGAGGAGTACACCACATCAGTCATTGGTTTCATCAATAAGTGCATCGATGACGTTGTCCACACAGTGACCGTACATGCATACCCCAACCAGAAACCATGGATTACAGACAACAGCCTCACTGAGCTAAAGGCTAGAGATGCCGCTTTCAAGGAGCGGGACTCTAACCCGGAAGCTTATAAGAAGTCCCGCTATGCTCTCCTACGAACCATCAAACAGGCAAAGTGTCAATACAGGACTAAGATTGAATCGTACTACACCGGCTCTGACGCTCAACGGATGTGGCAGGGCTTGCAAACCATTACAGACTACAAAGGGAAGCACAGCCGAGAGATGCCCAGTGACACAAGCCTACCAGACGAGCTAAACTACTTCTATGCTCGCTTCGAGGCAAATAACACTGAAACATGCATGAGTGCACCAGCTGTTCCGGAAGACTGTGTGATCACGCTCTCCGCAACCGATGTGAGTAAGACCTTTAAACAGGTCAACATTCACAAGGCCCCAGGGCCAGACGGATTACCAGGATGTGTACTGCGAGCATGCGCTGACCAACTGTCAAGTGTCTTCACTGACATTTTCAAACTCTCCCTGTCTGAGTCTGTAATACCAACATGTTTGAAGCAGACCACCATAGCCCCTGTTCCCAAGAACACTAAGGTTACCTGCCTAAATGATTACCGACCCGTAGCACTCACGTCTGTAGCCATGAAGTGCTTTGAAAAGCTGGTCATGGCTCACATCAACACCATTATCCCAGAAACCCTAGACCCACTCCAATTTGCATACCGCCCCAACAGATCCACAGATGATGCAATCTCTATTGCGCTCCACACTGCCCTTTCCCACCTGGACAAAAGGAACACCTATGTGAGAATGCTATTCATTGACTACCGCTCAGCATTCAAAACCATAGTGCCCTCAAAGCTCATCAATAAGCTAAGGACCCTGGGACTAAACACCTCCCTCTGCAACTGGATCCTGGACTTCCTGACGGGCCACCCCCAGGTGGTAAGGGTAGGTAACACATCCACCACGCTGATCCTCAACACAGGGGCCCCTCAGGGGTGCGTGCTCAGTCCCCTCCTATACTCCCTGTTCAGTCATGACTGCACGGCCAGGCACGACTCCAATTCCATCATTAAGTTTGCCGATGACACAACAGTGGTAGGCCTGATCAACGACAACAACGAGACAGCCTATAGGGAGGTCAGAGACCTGGCCGTGTGGTGCCAGGACAACAACCTCTCCCTCAGCGTGATTAAGACAAAGGAGATGATTGTGGACTACGGGAAAAAGAGGACCGAGCACGCCCCCATTCTCATCGACGGGGCTGTAGTGGAGCAGGTTGAGAGCTTCAAGTGTCCTTGGTGTCCACATCACCAACAAACTAACATGGTCCAAACACACCAAGACAGTCGTGAAGAGGGCACGACAAAACCTATTCCCCCTCAGGAGACTGAATAGATTTGGCATGGGTCCTCTGATCCTTAAAGGGTTCTACAGCTGCACCATCGAGAGCATCCTGACTGGTTGCATCACTGCCTGGTATGGCATCTGCTCGGCCTCTGACCGCAAGGCACTACAGAGGGTAGTGCGAACGGTCCAGTACATCATTGGGGCCAAGCTTCCTGCCACCCAGGACCTCTATACCAGGCAGTCAGAGGAATACCCTAAAAATTGTCAAAGACTCCAGCCAACCTAGTCATAGACTGTTCTCTCTGCTACTGCACGGCAAGCGGTACCGAAGCGCCAAGTCTAGGTCCAAGAGGCTTCTAAACAGCTTCTACCCCCAAGCCATAAGACTCCTGAACACCTAATCAAATGGCTACCCATAATATTTGCATTGCCCCCCCTCCCCTCTCCCCCTCTTTTACTGCTCTCTGTTGTTATCATCTATGCATAGTCACTTTAATAAACTCTACCTACATGTACATATTACCTCAACTGGTGCCCCGCACATTGACTCTTCACCGGTACCCCCCATGTATATAGTCTTGCTATTGTTATTTTACTGCTGCTCTTTAATTACTTGTTACTTTTATTTCTTATTCTTATCTGTATTTTTTAAACTGCATTGTTGGTTAAGGGCTCTTAAGTAAGCATTTCACTGTAAGGTTTACACCTGTTGTATTCGGCGCATGTGACTAATACAATTTGATTTGATTTTTAATTGAAGTTACAGAACAGAGTAGCGGTGTTCTATAGTACACTGTATTACTTCTCCAACTAATATAAGGACAGGACATGAGATGGGAGTAGAAACTAACGTGGGCATTGTTTAATGCACTTCGCAGAACAATACATTCCAAGCATTCCAATGTATGTAAGCAGGGGGGCGTTACAGGTGCCCTAAAGAACATCAATACACAACACTTGTAGAATATAACTTATTTTCTACTCCCAATATAATGTAAGCAAGACCCATTTTGTCCTAATCCAAGCATCTCCAAAGCAATGCGTTCTAATCTAAACAATGTGTCACAAGATGAGGAATGAAGACTGTACTCCAACAGAAGCAATCATTGCTATTACTCCTTAATTTGATTATTATAGCTCATCTGATTAAATCAGTCACACTTTATTAATCTGTACCAGGAACGATTGTGCATCTGATCTTGCCAATTAATCCAATGAAAGACACATTTTATTAAAGCTAATATTTACTGTACCTTTGGAAGTCCTCTGCCTCATACACTTACATATTCATGCTGTGGTAGGCAGAGTTTTGGAGATGGAGGATGAAGTTATGTTTCTGTATCGCTAACATAAAGGGGATTTTCTCTGAATCACATTACAGCTATTTGCTAATAATCCCAAGGACAAGTGACCTGCAAGCTTACTATAACTCCCCAGTTATTGTAAACGTATAATCCTCAGCGTGGAGCCGATTTGGTTATTGTTTAAAAAGGAATTGGAGGCGAGGGAAAGTAGGTATGCTATGTGAGGTGGTCGCTTGGGCAACCTCATTAGGATGAAAACACAGGAAGCAAAGGTCAAGAGGTCATCGACTGGATGTTTACAAGTCATTCTAGTGTCAGAAACGTTGCGTTTCCTGTTTTTCATATTAAATATTAAAGCTGGCATTCATTGATTAGTGTTGGATTTTCACAAATTATTTTCAGTGATTTTTCTATGTAGTTGTATCCCTGAACTAGCACACCTGATTCAATTAGTCAAGGGACTGATGATTAGTTGAGAAGTTGAATCAGGTGTGCAAGCCCTGGAATAGATGAAATACAATGGACAGCCAGCGGGGTCCCCTCGGAATTGTTTGAGTCATGCTATAGAACGATGGTTAGGCTTATACCGACTGTTTTAGTACTGTATGTATTATTTGAGTGTGTTGACGTAACTATTATTTTGGTTACAATTTACAGCCAAGGTTACAAACTTTTTCAAATTTTCAGGCATCACCACGGTCCTGACCATGACCACGTTAAGCATCAGCGCACGCCACTCCCTCCCCAAGGTCTCCTACGCCACCGCCATGGACTGGTTCATTGCCGTGTGTTTCGCCTTTGTCTTCTCCGCTCTCATCGAGTTCGCTGCCGTCAACTACTTCACCAACGCAGAGATGGAGAGACTGAAAAGGAAGCCACCAAAATGCCCGCCGGCACCCCAAACAACCCCAGTGAAAGTGAAGGATATGGAGGAAGTTCTGCAGGTGTGTTAAGACCTATCCTCATTCCCTATACCCTTTTCCACTTCAGAGACTGAAGTGTGTACTTGTTCGTTCCCCTTCGTTAATTTGTATGCTGATCATCAAATGGAGATTCATTGCAAGTCTAAAAATTGGCGAAATAGACTTATAGACCGACGGTTACTTTAGCATTGATCATTTATTAAGTTTGGAGGGTCTCTCTCTATTTTCCTGGCTGTCTCTCCCTCTTTGTACCTCTTTTTTTTCTCTTTGTACTCTCTTTGTACCTCTTTTTTTCTCTTTGTACCTCTTTTTTTCTCTTTGTACCTCTTTTTTTCTCTTTGTACCTCTTTTTTTCTCTTTGTACCTCTTTTTTTCTCTTTGTACCTCTTTCTGCCAGCATTCTCTCCCACTCTCTACATGATATCATGAGCTAGAAACATTCACTTCCTGAAGGCCAAATAGGAATAGTAAATGGTGAATACATGTTAAGTTTGTCCCATTTAGAGTACAGCTGCACAGCTGTCTGCTTAGATCAATGCACGCCATTTGTAATCCAGCGCAGAGGCTTAGCAATATTATCTCTAAAAATTCTAAATATGCTCTGAATGTCCTACATTTGCTTGCTTTCTCATAATTTCAAAAAAATTCTTCAGCATGAAGATAAATTGTTTTGAAGACTTGTGTTATAGAATATTCTTAACATTTTCATTTCTTACCTACATTTACAATGTGTTGCAAGCATGTTTGCAAGAGCCATTTTGGTATTACAAAAAAATGTACGGCTCCTACAAAGGTTTTGGTTTTGCTCGTCATACTGAGTACAGCATGTTCTCATGAAAGGGTATTCGTGCGAATCGCGTGTAATGGGGGTTGACCAAACATGTTCATATTGAATTCATTACGCCATGCATTTGCACTCTACTGTAGTAAGAGCACAATCCTTCATTTAAGGGGAAATTGCATGCTAACTATCACATGTCACAGTCCAACTGTTGATTGATGGCTGATACTGACCGGAAAACAGCCATACATTCCCCCTGTATGGCCCGATGACTGCTTAAAGTGTGCCCTGTGGATCTCAAATCTTTGTGCAGAGTAATCGCGCCTGAATGCAGTTTTAGTGACAACAGCACATCAATGGATTAGCAGGTTGCCACAGCAACACTGCTGGGGCACATCTGTACAAGTTTCAGAAGCCCTGGCGCCGGGAGATAACTCTGTTCCTACAGAGCTGTGGCTCCAGCCTCGCACAGCTAACAGTGGGCAAATCTGCTCGGCATTAGGGCCCGCGGTGTGTATTGATGTGGCTCAGATTGATCTAAAATCTTTTACCTCCCAGCCATAGTGATGTCAAACCTAGCCTAGTGTCCACAGCACTGCGCCTCACATTTCTCAGACCGTAAGCAATACGCTTAGCCAGTTAGCACATTCCAGTGGGGGAATTATCACCGGTGAGGCTATAGTGCAGCACCTCCCTCTTCTGGGGCTGAAACCTATGCTAGCTCTCAGGAGATAAGCTCTTTTGATGTTTTACTGTACTGCCATGCTGCCCCATGGAACAGTACTTTGTGACATAAGCTTGTGTGAAATGAGTGAAAACCTACACAAATAATGTCTGGGAGCTGGGCTATTCTACCACGCAGTGCAGTATGTATGCAGACTAAAGAGTGTCGGCGGTATAAAGTAGGCCAGTCATATTCAGGCCCATAGGCAAGGTGTAGAATCAGAGGTTCTTGACTGTTAACATGGTATAGCTCTTAATAGTTGATATTTATCAGCTCAGTACAATTGTCATATTGTACCTTATCACAAAGAATCAAGTAAAATAGTCACATTTAATTCAAATTGCTCCACTTCAAGGGATTTGCTTGTTGTTGCACATGAGTGAACTATGTGCACAATTCATTCACATCACTGCAGTTTTGGGTTGATGGTTATTTTTCCCTCTCCACAGCATAACCCTGACACCAATGGTAACCTGCGGAAACGGATGAACTATATGTCCCAGCAAGATGGCCAGAAAGCTGAATCCAACAGCACAGCAGCGGCAAGAGGGGTAACCAGGAAACAACCCCAGTCTGTCCAATCATCTTCATCCAAGGGGGCAACTGGCGGTGCCATCATCCTACCACACTCCAGCCCCGGCCCCGCCAGCCAATCCAACACTTCCTCCTTGACCCTGTCTGCCATGAACATGCCCCTGGCTCCACCCACAACTGAGAGAGCAATGACAATACCAGCCAACCAGAGCCAGCCCACTGCTGACTCCTCGCTCCAGGACCTTCTAGGACCCAGACTGGAGCACATTCACCTCATGGGCAAAAATGAGCCCAAGCAGTCGCCATGCTCCCAGCCGACCGCCGCCAATATGGGCGGGACCAGTAAAATCGACAAGTATGCCCGCATCCTGTTCCCGGTGTCCTTTGGCGCATTCAACATGGTCTACTGGGTGGTTTACTTGTCCAAAGATACCATGGAGGCCAAATTTAGAGGCCAAATCTAGTTTCTAACTCCTCTTGGGGTCATTTTGGGAATCATTTTCTACAAAATGTAAAATGACAGGAGGAAAAAGAGCTTTGGAGACATGGGAGATTAAATCATTTTTCAACTAACAAGGAAACCAAATATGCTGGACAAGAGCCTCAAAAGATTACACCCAGGAATACTAATCTCAGCACATCTGTTTGTTTCATTTCCGAGAAGTCTTCTGAGAATGAGCATGGTAACAAAACCATTTTAAAAATGTCTGATTCGAACAAATATCACAACTATCCCCTGGGTGGCCATATCCAATATGCAATACAGTAAGGGTTTGATGGATTGGTTAGTTGTTTTAATGTTAGTGAGTAGAGTAACGGCTAATAGGTCCCTCTATTCTTAGCAGGCATTGCGCCAATGACAAAGGATAAGGACAATATCACTGAAGATGAGCTGGACACACAAGTCGCAAGGTGTCGAGCATATGAACAAGAAGATTTTGGGTGTATTTTCTCCCTTACTGATGACCAGAAGTAAATGACTGGGTATGTTGTCATTTTGTTCTTGTATCAAAAGTAGATACATTTTTGTCCACTCAAGTCTAATTTGTGCTCCCAAGTCTATACAGCAAACCTCGACCAAGCTTTGTTAAATAGCATAGAATGAGGATACCAAATACCATAGATGCTGGCCTATTTACTTCACTCAGTACCCTACAAACAACATTTCCAGGGGGGTAATGTTCTTCTAAGCCCCATTAGTTCCCTCCAAAAACATTCTAGGAAGTCTTTGTTTGAATGTTCAACTATGAAACGATGAGTGTTTTTCTTTAACATTGTCAGTTTCTGGAACATTGTGTACTAATGTATTCAATCAATATTCTTCTTTCATGTTAACTTACAAAGGAACATATTGTAGGAACCCTTTGGTTTGGGAACGTTTCCTCTGAGATCGTGAGTGTTTATTTGTTAGCAAATGTGGGGCCTGATTCATACCTGTTATTGTGCATCATGTGTGCAGAGGAAGGGTCATTCCCCATAACCAAATTCCTACTATTAAATGTAGAATGGCATGCACTACCATGAGTCCATCGGGACACGCCCAGAAGTTCTGTTGGTTACCCACTGGGCGCACTACGTCATTTCAACATGGAAATGTTGGTAATATTTGGTTGAGACGTTGATCAAAAAGATTTCAACCTTTTATTCACCCACTCAAAAAGAAAGCCATGAGTTTATTAAATTCCCAATGTGTTATCACTGTGCTTTTACCCCTCTAACAGCACAACCAAATTCCAATGGGAAAAACAATGTCGGATTTTTGGTTTAGTTGTCATCTAAATGTGTTATTACTGCGCTTTCAGCCGTTTTAAAAAGCAGAACAAAGTTCAAATGGAAATACAATGTTAGATGTTGTATTTATAGACGAACTTCATGTGTTATCACTGTGCTTCATCTAATAGCGGAACCAAATGACCTGGGTTGCAGTTGAGCTGACATTTAAAGTGCAGGTGGCGCTGTCGCGATTCTGCGCAGATTATTATAGCAATTGTGAAGATCTCCGCAGACCTGCGACCTTTGCATGCTGTCTTGAACATGCACGCTTTCTATGATTACATAAGAAGACATTTAGTAACAGTAACCTCTGTGTGGCCATGGACGTGTTACTCATATTAGGTTCATTAAGTACTGTTACATTAGTTTGTAAGATAGCCTTAACTTCATGCTATTTACTGTATTACAAAAGTAATATTGAATTGTTTGTCACCAAATATCAAAGTTTAAAGGAGACGTTCTGTATCTAATGATTGGAAAGTTTCATCTGTGCCACTGGCTTAATCCGATTCTTTAAAATGTTGAGTTTTGGTTGAGATGGAGGTATATAAATTATTAAATTGTATACAAACTGGAATCAAAGCCAGTCTGTCAGTGGCAAAGAACTATCCAAACAGAAAATACATCTCCTTCAAATGTTAATATTTGGTTGCGTTGAATAACAAAACAAAACACAACTCCATATCCAGCTTGTCTAAAAATGAATAACTGACGTTGGATTCACGTCTCCATCTCAACCAAAAAGTTAAAGTTAAAGAATAGGACTAAATAAAATCAAAAGGGAAATGTACTTTATTCAAAGTTTGATTTAGTACTATTCTTCAACTTAGATTTTTGGTTGAGATGAAGACGTGTATCCAACATAATAATTAATAACTTTAAACCTTTAAATCAACCAAAGCTTGAAACCCTCGACCCATGTGTTTTTAGTTGAACCCTGGGTTGAATTGAAACAGTAGCTGTTGAGGACTTCGCACATGTTATATAGACCTGAATAGTATCATTGATGATATTGTGTACTTATAAAGTATGGTTACATTTCATTAGCTTTTTTAATAGTCATTCTCCCCATAGCACATTGGTAGTAGTCAGTGACATATCGAAGCTGGGCTTGGTTAAAACCCTGGATGTGAGACATTTACATTACATTTAAGTCATTTAGCAGACGCTCTTATCCAGAGCGACTTACAAAATACCAAAGGGATAGATCAATTCTCCAGTAGGAGGTGCTGCCCAGCCTATATTTTTTTTCCTGATATTGAGTTTAACGTTGAAGGTCTGACATTGGTACAAATTCAACATATTTTATACAAGGTTCGTGTATGTTGAAAGTTGGTTTCCCTGATGACATAATCCTGTGGTTTTAAATATCACCCTCAAAAAAACAGGTTACGTTCTTTTTTCAAATCCATTGTATTTTCCACATTGATTCCACATCACCATACATTGACAAATTAAATTGAAACAACGTTGGTTCAACCACTTTGTGCCCAGTGGGTAGGGACTTGGTGGGAAAGTGTGCTATGTAATTCTCTCTGATCGTTAGGTATCGAGGGTCTTTATAGGGTCTCTATGCCAACTTTGGACAGATTTCCACTGATAAGTTACAGAAGTCTACATGGTCAATTCTTACACTTGTGCTATGTCCATAGCATCCTCTTACGGTGAAAGTGTACTTCTGTCTAATCTTTCCCTGATGGCAACTCTCCTCTCGCGTTGTCAGCTGAGGTGATGTCACCTGCAGAGGCATGGTCGGTGATCATGCTGAAGCTTGGTTTCCTGCAGTGCTAATGGCTATTATCACCCAGACAGGTCACACATCGATGGCCCCTCTGTCACTGTTGACGTAATAGTGCATTTCTTCCATTTCCTGAAGGTGGGGCTCAAAACAGAGGCTGATGGACAGATCAAGATGTCTGCCTCAGCTTCATGTCTCCTCGACGCACTCGTGTGAAATTGATTCTGCCCCCCCACCCCCCCAACGTCACGCACACACTCATCGTCCCCTTAACAAAACACACATCCACGTACAACAACACTCTTTAAGGACCTTGTTAGCAGCAGGTGAGATGGTGGTTTGATGCATTTCTCTGTGTTCTATTTTCCCAGCTGTCCCCATTGTTTTCTGTCTCAATAACACACCTTGCCTAGGGATTGATGTGGGTGTCATCGGTGGGTCGCCTTGCTTGTTTAAACAATCCTAGGCTAGACGGCGGCCGGCTAATGAAAGTTAGGTCTTACGTAAGGAGCTCCTGGATGCTGTTTGGGAGCGG
The DNA here is from genome assembly GCF_965601325.2 of Salmo salar. NCBI lineage: Eukaryota > Metazoa > Chordata > Actinopteri > Salmoniformes > Salmonidae > Salmo > Salmo salar. The sequence continues at coordinate 69,241,654 of NC_138299.1, read as the reverse complement.
CAGAACAGAGGAGAAGTGTAGTGAGTCTAGTGGAAATAGCCAGAGTGCTCTTGCAGAGGATGTGGTTGACTGGTTACATCTGATACTTAAGCATCTACCTGGGTGGTTAGCATCACCATAGCAGAGGGAGATAGAGGTATTGCCTAGGCCCAATGAGGAAACACATCAACGTCACAGTTTTTTTTTTTCTTAAGTACAATATATTTTTTTTTTATGTCCTGAATATCTGAGGCTGCTTAGAAGAAGCAGATCTGGGAAATAATGTGTTAAAACACCGCAAACCCGGACATAAACAGTCCACCACTGTTAAGCCCAAGTGTTGGATTTTCTTTTTTTTTAATTGCCCACTGAGAACATCGTTAGAGACATGGTCCTGAAGGTCAATAGTTCAATTTATAGGACATACGTTGGTTTTCATAACGCCCTGTTCATTGTCGCATATTAATCAGAAACGCAACTCTTTCAAAGGTCCTTTTTATCATATGTATTTTTGGTTCAATAATATGTGGGGTTACATTTCAGTGTAATTGTGTCTTACACAAAAGTCTTGTGAGGTTTGTGTTCTTATGCGGTAACTATAATTTCAGCTTGGAGATCACGTTAAGCTTTCCTCCACCCATTTGTATGGTTTTAACGATTACTGTCATATTGGACTCAGGTACAGAGCTTTGTCTTTGTTTTCTGTTTTCGGGATAAAGCTTATTCCTCGATCTACTGCCATTGGAAGATAATCATATTTGGTAAATGACTTGGCAATGGAAGTCTTTGTCTCTGAGAAACACTGGAGATTGAAAATGATTTATTGTGCAATTAATTATGTGCGCAGATATCCATAATTGTCTTTGGAATACCTCCAGAGACCAGAACCAAGCCCAGGAGAGAAATATAACTACAATAAGAATTGGGATGGCATACACATGGGTGGAACTTCTTAAGTATATATTTTGACTTCTTTCCAAAAAGGTCAACCCTTACAACACATTGTGGACTCCTCCTGACTGTACATACAACAATAACCGAATGTCTTTGTACAAAATACTGACGTTTTTGTAGTCACGAGAATATTTATCGTTGCCCTATGCAAGAATGACACTATAGAATTGTTACATAGTTGCCCATGCTGGGTTCCTTGGTGAGGAAGTGACATCACCATCAGCCAAATAAACAGAGTGCATATGTTACAGCATTTGGTAGTACTGTTTTCTCCATCTTCTCTTCCTGAAGAATTCAGCAGGTTTTGTGTTACTATATGTTATGTGGTCAGCCATTAGGCTATATAGTTAATGTTCCAGCCATGTGTCTTCTTCAGCCCCCTATCTGGTAAAAGGCTTGTATTGTGATGCGTTTTAACAAACAAAAAAAATAAATAACTAGGTGAATCTGTTTGTATAACAAAATGTTTACATCCATATTAGGACATCCCTAACCCCTAACACAGGTCAAACATAAACCCTCCAGTTTTGTCCCGTTCTCTCTTTTTTTGGACATCCTAACCCTTAGGGCTAAAGTGTTACAAACTGCAGAGTGCAAAGTAACTGCAGTGACAGCCCCCGTGTGAAAAATAATAATAGCTTGGCTGTAAATAACATTGACAATTTGTCGGTGCTTGACTGGGCAATTTCACAAAGCAATTAAAGCATAATTAAGAAATATTACTTCATAGACGGTTGGCTAAGCGCATGTCACTGACAAGTGCTAGGCAAAGGGCTGAGGGCTGTGACTCGTGCTTGTTGTGTCCTGCTGCTGCTATCCCCATTTTACACAGGGACATCTCACTGGTTAGCATCTGCATGTCACAGCAGTCAATGGTGTGAGCAACTCGACAACAACCCCAAACTGGATTGAAATGAGGAAATGTCTCAATTAGTAGAGTATTGTGTCCGAGTACAGTATTGGTGGTGACATATATGCATGTACTCTACTGTGGGTTTTTCCTCTCTTTACCCACAACAGTTTTGTCTGTTCATGTAGCCAATTGCTTCTTTGATTATAGTAAGGAAAGACAGTTGTACTAATCTCATTTTCATAATCAGGGGTTATATTTCATTATTCAAAATGATTGGAATCCTTACCTTGCTTCTTACCTTTGCCAAAATCAACTCACATCCTCTTCATGTCCATAAAAGGTCAACACACTAGTCTGTCCTACTTTAAATATGTTTACTATAATGCCCCCTGCTGACATGTTATGATATTACACAATAAACTGAAAATACTGTAGCAGCAATAACTATAAAGCCTTACTGTTTTTTAGTGTACGTTGTCAGAATTTGCCTACTGATAATGAGTCTTGCAGCCTAATCTAAGGGGACAGAACTATACAAATGTAAACATCTAAGCTACCAACCTTTTACTGAAATAGACATATTAACCCAGAGGTATTTCATTTGTGATGTTTTGGTAGTGATTAGGGCATATTTATAGATTTAGTCATGTGTTATAAGGTTGTGTTTTGTTGGATTCTTTTTTGTACTGCCCTCAACTACGCTTTTCAAGATGATAGGTCCTGACTTTGTGTGGTGTGATAATGAAAGTTGTGGGTGTATTACATTTTCTTACATAATATTTTGTTTTCCTAGTATCTTGTACCCTACCAAAAACAAGAGTGCTCCAGCATCTGTGGTGCTTGGACCTCTAAGTTCAGAAATGCATTCACATACAAATGTACACACATTCATCTATACTCAGTGGTGGAAAAAGTACCCAATTGTCATAACGGTAAAGATAACTTAATAGAAAATGACTAGTAAAAGTGAAATTCCCCCAGTAAAATACTACTTGAGTAAAAGTCGAAGTATTTGGTTTTAAATATACTTAAGTATAAAAAAGTTAAGTAAAATTATTTAAAAAAATTCAAATTCCTTATATTAAGCAAACTAGAAAGCACCATTTTCTTGTTTTTTTATTTATGGATAGTCCAACACTCCAAGACATAATTTACAAACGAAGCATGTGTTTAGTAAGTTCCTCAGATCAGAGGCAGTAGGGATGACCAGCAATGTTCTCTTGATAATTGGGTGAATTGGACCATTTTCCTGTCCTGTTAAGCATTCAAGTACTTTTGGAGTGTCAGGGAAATGGAGTAAAAAATACATTATTTTCATTAGGAATGTAATGAAGTAAAAGTTGCCAAAAATATAAATAGTAAAGTACAGATACCCCCTCTCAAACTATTCAAGTACTACTTTAAAAGTAGGCCTACAGCCTATACTTATTTAGGCTAACCGTTTGTTTTGCACCTTTTTGTGCATTTCCTATTTCTTATGGTTAAATAAAAAACTCTCCCACTGTAAGAATTCCCTTCCATTGCTGGATGTTCTTCTCCTTGAGCATATTCATGTTTGTCTCGTTAATGTTATTCTCAGAGAAATGTACTGAAGAGAATTGGTCACAACGAACTGCAACAAAAAAAAAAGAGACGGAGGTAGAATTCCATTTGGTTTGTTTCCTTGGTAACCTGAAGTAAATTAGCAACTAAATGCAAACAGATTAACACCTGGGAATTACATTGCCAAGGACACAAGGTTGGCATCTTAATTCACATACATGTGTGTATAATTCATTCATCTCTCCTCCACATAAGAGAAGAGCTAAAAATATATATATTTTTAAATGGTTATGTATGGACTTCATTACATTAATAATTTCATCTTTCATAATTTTTTCACTGTTTAGTCTTTCTTCAGTTTGGTGCATTTACTCTAAATTAAAGTGGGGTTAAATCTGAAAGTTTGGGAGTGCCATTTTCAGTTGCCCATGTTCCCTAATTGCATCTAGAAATGAAAAGGCATACATTTTCTTTATTTTGTACATACTTCATAATTCAGTTGTTTCTATTGTTTCATAACAGGGAAGCATTTCGGGTTACCATTACATTTGAGTAAAGGAAAAGCAAAGCAACACAAAAGCTAAATCTCCATTATATGCATGACATGTTTCACAATTTAAACAATCATTTCAGCGAGACCCATGTATGTGTGTAACCAATTTCATTAATGTATGTATTAATTAATGTTTTTATTAATCCATACTTAGAGTCAATAACCAACACTTGTAACAGAGGAAAAGCTAAGTATTTGTGAAGCATGACTGAGTTATTGTTGCCATCTGTCAGAGCACATTAATCATGTGCAATGTTTTGAAATGCATAAATGTTTTACAGATTCATGAACAACACCAGAATATCAAGGTATGCCAAGTGTCATACTATTTCACATTTTTGTCACCTGGCATTCTAGAGAGACAAGGGTTCTACATTAGGTTTGAATAGCGGGAACCGAGATTTACCAATATTTCCAGCCCAAAACCCACTCCCTTTTCCCGGGATAACTAACTGCAAGAAACCGGTAAATTATAATAAAGATTTATATGAATGTGAAATGGAGCTGTTAAATGATATGCAATTCCTAAATCTGACTTCTCTATGGCCTTCTCTCTTCTATCTACATGATCAATGCTTAGGGTGGGGGAAAGACGGTGCATCTCATCATGTAGTGCAGTTCACAATGCATGTATCTCATCATGGTAACATTTTTAATTGTGACAGATAGGCCTACATTTGCTGCAGCATAATATGCTACAGTAAAATAAAGACTGAATGCGCTTCTAATTTACACATCTCCATTTGGCTTTTGGGGTTCAAATAATTTTTTATTGTAAAGATATTTTTTTTGCAGCTGCAGTTTTAAAACGTATCACTCGAATATCATTGCTTCAAATCAGTGCACGCAAGCTCTGTCTTTCTCTTTCCATCAATACCATATATACATTATGTATAAAAAGGTATGTGGACACCCTTTAAGTTAGTGGAATCAGCTATTTCAGCCACACCCATTGCTGACAGGTGTATAAAATCGAGCACACAGCCATGCAATCTCCATAGACAAACATTGGCAGTAGAATGGCCTTACAGAAGAGCTCAGTGACTTTCAACATGGCACCATCATAGGATGTCACCTTTCCAACAAGTCAGTTAGGCTAATTTCTGTCTTGCTAGAGCTGCCCCGGTCAACTGTAAGTGCTGTTATTGTGAAGTGGAAACGTCTAAGTGCAACAACGGCTCAGCCATGAAGTGGTAGGCCACAGAAACTCGCAGAACGGGACCGCCGAGTGTTGAAGCGTGTAAAAATCATCTGTCCTCAGTTGCAACACTCACTACCGAGTTCCAAGCTGCCTCTGGAAGCAACGTCAGCACAAGAACTGTTCAGGTTTCCATTGCCGAGCAGCCGCACACAAGCCTAAAATCACAATGTGTAATGCCAATCGGCAGCTGGAGTTGTAAAACTCGCCGCCATTGGACTTTGGAGCAGTGGAAACGCGTTCTCTGGAGTGATGAATCATGCTTTACCATCTGGCACTCTGACTGACAAATTTGGTTTTGCCGGATGCCAGGAGAACGCTAGCTGCCCCAATGTATAGTGCCAACTGTAAAGTTTGGTCGGGGGCTGTTTTTCATGGTTCATTGAAGTTCCAATGAAGGAAAATATTAACGCTACAGCATACAATAACATTCTAGACAATTCTGTGCTTCCAACTTTGTGGCAACAGTTTCCTGTTTCAACATGACAAGCCCCCATGCACAAAGCGAGGTTCATATAGAAATGGTTAATCGAGGTCGGTGTGGAAGAACTTGACTGGCCTTCACAGAGCCCTGACCTCAACCCCATCGAACACCTTTGGGATGAATTGGCACGCCGACTGTGAGCCGGGCCTAACCACCCAACATCAGTGCCAGACCTCACTAATGGTCTTGTGACTGAATGGAAGCAAGTCCCCGCAGCTATGTTCCAACATCTAGTGGAAAGCCTTCCCAGAAGAGTGGAGGCTGTTATAGCTGCACAGGGGGGACCAACTCCATATTAATGGCCATAATTTTGGAATGAGATGTTCGATGAACAGGTGCCCATATACTTCTGGTCATGTAGTATGTATGTATGGATGTATGGATGGATGGATGGATGGATGGATGGATGGATGGATAGACTACCAGTCAAAAGTTTTAGAACACCTACTCATTCAAGGGTTTGTCTTTATTTTACTATTTTCTACATTGTACAATAATAGTGAAGACATCAAAACTATGAAATAACACATAAGGAATCATGTAGTAACTCAAAGTTCTAAACAAATCAAAATATTGTATATTTGAGATTCTTCAAATAGCCACCCTTTGCCTTCATGACAGCTTTACACACTCTTGGCATTCTCTCAACCAGCCTCATGAGGTAGTCACCTGGAATGCATTTCAATTAACAGGTGTGCCTTGTTAAAAGTACATTTTTTGGCATTTATTTCCTTCTTAATGCCTTTGAGCCAATAAATTGTGTTGTGACAAGGTAGCCCTATTTGGTAAAAGACCAAGTCCATATTATGGCGAGAACAGCTCAAATAAGCAAGGAGAAATGACAGTCCATCATTACTTTAAGACATGGTCAGTCAATATGGAAAATTTCATGAACTTTCAAAGTTTCTTCAAGTGCAGTCGCAAAAAAACATCAAGCGCTATGATGAAACTGGCTCTCATGAGCACCGCCACAGGAAAGGAAGACCCAGAGTTACCTCTGCTGCAGAGGATAAGTTCATTAGAGAGTTTCCAGCCTCAGATATTGCAGCTCAAATAAATGCTTCTCAGAGTTCAAGTAACAGACATCTCAACATCAACTGTTCAGAGGAGCCTGTGTGAATCAGGCAACCATGGACGAATTGCTGCATAAAAACCACTACTAAGGACACCAATAAGAAGAAGAGACTTGCTTGGGCCAAGAAACACGAGCAATGGACATTAGACCTGTGGAAATGTGTCCTTTGGTCTGGAGTCTAAATTGGAGATTTTTGGTTTCAACCGCTGTGTGTTTGTGAGATGCTGTGTGGGTGAATGGATGATCTCTGCATGTGTAGTTCCCACCGTAAAGCATGGAGGAGGAGGTGTTATGGTGTGAGGGTGCTTTGCTGGTGACACTGATTTATTTAGAATTCAAGGCACACTTAACCAGCATGGTTATTCTACAATGTAGAAAATAGTAAAATAAAGAAAATCCTTGAATGAGTAGGTGTTCTAAAACTTTTGACCGTTAGTGTAGACTGATTCTTCGTGAAGAGAAGAAAAGGTATCTGTATCTTATTCTAGTCCTATATTATTCAGCATGTCATTACAATGCTGAAGATCAGCTCAATGAAACACTTCATTTAACTGCTGAAAGAAAGGAAGGAATGAAACAACAATAGAGAGAGAAAGAGGTAGGCTAATAGGCATCTTGCAAAGCATTAGGGGAAATGTTAGGAAAGGTAAGCTATACAGTGCCTACAGAAAGCATTCATACCCCTTGACTTATCCACATTTTGTCTTACCCATCTACACACAATACCCCATAATGACAAAGTGAAAACATGTTTTTAGATACTTTAGCAAATGTATTGAAATACAGAAATATCTCATTTACATAAGTATTTACGCCCCTTGGCTATGACACTCCAAATTAAGCTCAGGTACATCCAATTTCATTTGATCATCCTTGTGATGTCGCTACAATTGATTGGAGTCCACCTGAGGCCAATTCAATTGTTTGGACATGATTTAGAAAGAAACACGCCCGTCTATACACAGTAAGGTCCCACAGTTGACTGTTCATGTCAGAGCAGAAACTATATCATGAAGTCCAAGGAACTGTCCGTAGATCTCTGAGATTTGTGATGAGGCATAGTATATCTGGGGATGGGGATAAAACAATTTCTAGATTGTTGAAAGTTTCCAAGAGCACAGTGGTCTCCATCATTGAGAAATTGAAAAAAATGTCCCATCTAACTTAACAGAGCTTGAGAAAATCTGCAAAGAAGAATGGGAGAAAATCCCTGAATCCAGATGTGCAAAGCTGATACAGACCTACCTAAATATGAACGAAAGCTGTAATCGCAAAGTATTGACTCAGGGGTGTGAATACTTATGTAAATTAGATGTTTCTGTATTTCATTTTCAATACAATTGCAAAAATATGTTTTCACTTTTTCATTGTGGACTATTGTCTGTAGATGGGTGCGGAAAAATATTTAATCCATTTTGAATTCAGGCTGTAACACAGAATGTGGATTAAGTCAAGGGGTATGAATACTTTCTGAAGGCACTGTATACATTGAGTGTACAAAACATCAGACACCTTCCGAATACCGAATTGCAGTCATGGAAAAAGACGTTGTTCCTAAAGTTTTGTAAACTCAGGTTATATAAGGCTACATATGCATCAGCCTACTAATTATAAAAATGTAAAATGGGGCCTATTATATTTCAAAACAAGGCAACAGTAAACATGTCATCCCCCACAAATGATGCAGCCCCATGGAGCTTGTTTCATTTACATCTACGGGCTTTTATATTTTCCTGTCGTGCATAAGGTGCGGTAGCATTGGCCTATATATCATAGGCTATGTATTGGATAACAGCACAATCATTTGGGATTTTTTGGGGCTTGGACTCATAAAATGTCTTTAATGTATGGCTCATCAGGCTCAGGTACTGTAGCATCAGGTTTGAATTGTTATGCCGTACAAAGCTCTAATCGAGTTCAGACATATTTACGGTACGTGCTTTATGCTCTAGAATGACACTTCCGGTTTTGGCGGGAAATACCAGGATACCCGGTAGAAAAGTGATTTATTCTCAGGAGGGAACATTTGTAAAATACCGGAAAACTTATTCAAAAAACATGTTGGGTGAACAGGTTCTACATGGAAAGGGTTCTACGGTGACAAGCCAGATGACAAGCCTCCAGCGACGCTCCCCAGTCCGGAGCCTCCAGTGACGCTCCCCAGTCCGGAGCCTCCAGCGGCCTGCAGCCCAGAACCTCCAGTGACGATCTACAATCCGGTTCCTTCGACGACGATCCACGGTCCGGTGGTACTAAAGCAGAGGGATCAGCGGGTGGAGCGGGGTTACACCCCGAACCGGAGCTGCCTCCTCTGCTGGAGGATAAGGTTATGTGGACTGCACTAGAGCTGCCATAAACAGGAGTTACCCACCCTACCCTCCCGTTTTAGTTTTTTAGGAGCATTCGGAGTCTGCACCGTTGGGGGGGAGGGGTACTGTCACGTCCTGACCATAGTAAGATGTTATTTTCTATGGTAGAGTAGGTCAGGGCGTGACAGGGGATGTTTTGTGTTTTCTATATCTATGTTTAGTTCTAGTTTTCTATTTCTATGTTGTTTTTTGGGGGGAGGATCTCCAATTAGAGGCAGCTGGTCCTTGTTGTCTCTAATTGGCGATCATACTTAAGTTGGGTTTTTTTCCACCTGTGTAGGTAGTTATTTTCTGTTTAGTTAGTCTGTGTACCTGACAGAACTGTGAGCTGATCGCTTTCGCTTTTGTTATTTTCTTTAGTTTTCTGTGTTAAAAGAAATTTAATCATGAGCACTCAACACGCTGCGTTTTGGTCCCCTCTACGACAGTCGTTACAATGGCAAATACTTTTTCTCTTATTTTTAGATATTTTAAGACTAGTGTACAGTCTGACAAGGAGAAAAGAAAAGGCGAGAAACTAATGTATGACATTAGAGAGCATCCTGTAACATTATCATAATAATATACAAAGTACATTGACTTAATAAGCCAATTCTGTTACAAATTAAACAATTATACATACTTCATTGAACCTATTAGACTTGCAACGTCTTCATATCTCTATTTCTCTCTCACTCACACACTCGCTCTCTTACACACACACACACACACACACACACACACACACACCTCTCTCTGTCTCACAAACACACTCTCTCTTTCACAAATACTCAAACATACACTCAGTCTTTCACACACACACAATTTTGCCTCCTGAGTCCTTGCTACCTGTGAAGATGTAACACGGCTTGTCTTTTCTCATGAAGCAGTGGGATCTTTATCAGTGTCACAGACCCTCGACAGCCTCTTCATCTGTATTCTGCACAGCTTGTTGCCGAGGCAACTGGCGAGAGACGGGTCTGGCAGTTCCATCAACATGTGTAGGATCAGCTGACCAAAATTATGATAATGTACGGCTGATTTAAGTGTGTGATTTGTGTGTTCTCGTAAATCACTGCTTGCTGTTAATTGCCCTTGTTATACGTTTTTCTCAAATAATTCCAGCATGTCTAGTTTAAATACACAATTACAGTAGTATCTTATCTTGCCATTTTATAATAACGTAAAACACATGAATGCCCTATATCACCTCAGTAAGCAGATTAGAATATGTAATAACATGTCTATTTTGGATACACATTGAAATAGTGTCAATGTCTTGACTGTTAATATTGCAATCTTCCCCTCACAGATATAGCTATACTGTGAGGAACAATAGATGATAAATATGAGTAAAGATCATTTTAGATGGTAAAATGAGTTGTTTCTTTATAAAGATGTAAAAAAAAATATGTAAACATGGGAAGTGATATGTTGAGAGTAACAGTAATATTTTTCTCCAACAGAGGATGCTGTCATCCCCATTACTGGTTGTTGTTGGTATTGGCGGCAAGTGAAACATTCAGGGGCGGGAGTGCACATTTTGGCAAGTATTCCTCAACCCTGCAAATCACACCTTCAATTCCTATCCAGATTCCTTCTGCTACATTAATCATCTTGCCGTGTCACTCAGTCATCATTTCCAAAGATGAACCCATGAGTCCTGTAAGCTTAATGTGATGCAACACCTAGCAATACAAATGATGTGCCATAATAACTTGTGGTTTTCTCATGATCTTTTTCTGGCTGCTATAAAATGTTCTTTGCCAATGGCACAGAAATGTAGATAAAATATTTTTTGTGCGGCAAATTCCTGTGAATTCTAAGATTTGCTTGACCTCATTGAACTGTATTCTTCCTTCCAGACTGCTCTCCCTTTCAGCCATGGAGTTTAGTGTACCCTGCTCATTGCAGGTTTGACTTGGCAGTGGGTATAGACCCCTTAAAGGACACGGTAATGAGAGTGAAAGTGCCATTGATGACCGGTCACAAACTCCCAGGTATATCCACTAATGGGATCAATGTAAACGTCCCTGGCATGGAATGACAGCCTCCTCAGGCTGATTAGCTGCAGTAATAGCTCAATGCTGGTGGGAAATTGTGTTGTAATGAAAGGGTGGGTCGGAGTTGTAATTTTGAAGGTTCTAAATCAGTTATTGTAATATCGTAGTCTTACGCAGTACCAGTACTACAAGAATGTGCTTTAACCGAGTCTTGGAACTAAGAACCAAATTTCACATGCTCCTCGGTCATTTAACAGTCCATCAAACTAGCTGGAACCAACCTATAGCTTTAATAATTTGTAAATACATTTCTCCAAATAATCAATATTAGGTCTGAAGGATGGTCCCCTTGACGGCTGGTTTGTTTCCCTACATTTCTTTCCTCGGCTGCCCGCAACCTTGGTCTGTCAGCTACCAAGGTGTCTGACACCATGCTGGCCTGGACGTGAGATGACACAGAGAACAAGGAGAGGGCAAAAAGAAGGGTGGACTTAGCGGCATCAAGGGGGAAAAAAAGAGTGGAGAAAGATTCAGCAGATGGGAGGGAGAAATGACGGAGGAGGGGAAAGAGGTGGGAGAGTGTGTGCACAGATTGCGTTGGGTGGTGACATCCGGGTAGCAGTATGGCCATACAGATACATCTGAACATGTGAACATCTGAAAAATCTAAAGTCATTGCATGTGCTGGTTAATATTAATGTAAATGTAGTGACGGTGTTGTTATTATGTATTTACATGTAGGTTATTGATTGAGAGGTGGTGTGTTTATTCCTTACAATTTTAGGCAACCATTTATTTCCCTGTTAAAACAAGACGTTTTGGGGCCGTCTCTCAGCTAAGGAGCAAACGGTTAAATCTTGCTCTCATCTTGTCACTGTAACCGTGTTTATGTTGGTCTTCATGCGTACAGTATTCCTTCCTCGCCATTCAAATTATTTCACCCCATCCACTCACAAGCCACCTACATCACTGTGCCACACATTATTTTGTTTTTCAATAAGAAACTGGAGACATAATCAATGTATCTGATAGTTGGGATGTGCAAAAAAATTGTATTATACTGTAGACTAGGCCTATATAGACAGAATGAGGCAGTTTATGCGTTTCCATTAGCAAATAAGTAGACTAAACTTACAGATGGAAGTGGTCTCTAAAACATGCACATTTTTCTTCTTCTTCTTGGAAGTATCAACATTCCTCTCTACTTTAAAAAATGGATCTGCTATGTGGAAAATGCGATTAGAGTAAGATCAAAATTGCAACTCCTTGCCTTCACTAGAGAGTGCCATTTTTCTTTCAGAAATAAGGTATTTCTCCTATGTGTTTTGCTCTTGGAGTGGTTACAGCTGGCCTACAACTGTGGTGTAATCTTTCTTAGAGCTCTAAAGAATGAACAAAATGCCATGCAGTGTATACAATAACCCGGTATTATTACAGATAACACAGTATTATGCCATTAGATGAAGATTACGGTAATGTTCATTTTAAATGTATAAGCAAATATTCCTCAACTTTAGCCGACTAATTACATGTGTTCATTGCAAAATTGTTACATCTGTTTAAAAACATTGAGTGGATACAACTAACTATCTTTAGGACCCGTTATTTCCGTCTTTAACCATGTAGTTTAGTGTGTGTGTGGTGTGTGTGTGTGTGTGTGTGTGTGTGTGTGTGTGTGTGTGTGTGTGTGTGTGTGCGTGTGTGTGCGAGAGAGAGAGAGAGAGAGAGAGAGAGAGAGAGAGGGGGGGGGGGGGGGGGAGATTGTCGCGGCTCGGAGCGTGTGTTCTTCCTTTTCAGCAGCTAAACTGAAATGGAAACAGAATGGGAAAATGTTAGACGCGGAACGTCAGTGATGTCAAGGAAAGGATAAAGACATTAAGTGCATAATTAGCCACAACTGTAATTATTGGTGTTTTGAATTTATAAGGCTCGCTCTTGTTATACGCGTGCACGCTTATTCCATCTTGACAGTACACCGTAGTGGTTCCACTGGGTTCAACTTTCACATCTGGCTCCATTTCTGTGCTGATAATTGCTTCAATTAGGCTACACCCTGCATTCCAGGTGAGTCTCCTCGCTGATGAAAAGTCGTTTTGTGATGAGAATGATTTGATACAGTTCCTGTCTGTCTCCGCCGATAAGTAGCCAGGAGTAGCCTAGCCTAGATATCATGTAGAGTTTATCTCAGTGGGGATATCCCTCAAACATTTCTGCACAGAAGCAAGGGATTTCAGATCTGTGGTTGAACTCGTTCACTGCGCTTTTGAACTCGTTCACCACTACACGCTAAATGTTCTGTTAGGCAGTGGAAATGAATTATCATTCAACACAGGCATGTTATGTGTCAATCAATACTAATTGCAGTCCCCCTAGAAAACATGATGTAAATATTAATGTAATGTACGTTTTTCCTCTGCGGGTCCAAATGATGTATTTCCAGTAGTACTGTAGGCCTTTCTGGGTATTTATTCTCTGAGTTCATTCTGAGTTGGCAATTTGAATTAATTCCCGTACAAATAGACCTAGAAATAGACCTCCATTCATTATTGTCTTCCCTGCTGTGTAGGTGTAGGCTACATGCAGCTATGAGGAATAGAGACTACATTTTTCACTGTCTGTTCATCTGCCTCTCGTTGACGGTCGTCTGGCAAACGAGGTAAGTCGTTACCTTGAATAATAAAAATGTATCAATTATGTTTTGTCACATTACAAAGTAAAACTGAACGTATAGCGTACCACTAGAGTTTGTAATTGAATTCATATTTTTTCCTAATCGTATTCCTTTAGTTTTGTAGACTACAATAACACAATGTTGGGATTCGACGTGCTTTAGTAGCCTACTTTATAGGTATAGCCTATGTATTTAGGATAGTGAACAGCAGGCTTTTGTCGACACGGGGGTCTTTTTGAAATCAATGAAGTGGGGGTAATTATCGGATTAGGTTCCTATGGGTGGCGATGAAGTATAGCCACTTTTCATGATGCCATGGAGAAGTGCTCATCGCTATAGCCACACTCTGTAAAATATGTTTATCATCAGAGCGTGGGTCACGAACACGCAAATAGCACTTCATTTCAATGCTCAAGGAATGACATTCCGTGTGATCACTCAGTTCTCCATTTTACCGATGTAACTACATATTGGGACACTTCGTAAAGTGGGACCTTGTACTGTATGACCATTGTACCGTATCAGTAGCCTACAGCCTATACAGTTTCTCCACAAATAAACATGCTTGTAATCTACACATATTGGGGCATGCGCTTTATTTTGTGACAGCATATCGTAGTCACGTAGTGTAATTCTCAAATGGACTAGGAAGTCTCGTGGTTGCAATATTTTTGGCACGTTGCGCTTGACTCACTGTGCCAACAGCGTTCACGAATATAGCTTGTGGACTGATATTAGCACACAAATCAAATCAAGAAACCAATGTCAGTCAATTGATTAACCAATAAATGATCAATATCAAACACGTGCATTTCATTCAAACACGCCTCTTCCGCTTATTGGATTCATGAATCCGATGACATTTGTGACCCACAACCTCAATTCGGTTTTATGTACAGTTGCAACATTTTAAATGATATTTTTTATTTTTTTACATTGGATAAAAGTAGAGACTCCGAACTACAAAATTGTATATCACACACTACAGTTGAGGAACAATGGGAAACGAATTCTGGTTTGAAAGCTGATAAACTTGTAAACTCACTTGAGAAAATGTGCCTTGAATGTTTTGGTACATCTAATGGAGAGCTCTTGTTTGTCTACATCTATTCAGCATCGTTCAGACCCTCTTAAGACTTAGTGAGGCCATGTGCTAAACAAAGTGAGTAAGGTAGTGTATTAAACAGCCAAAGATCTCAAGACTAGAAGTGGTGAAAGTAGTAGCAAAAAGTAGTTGTAAAAATACCCTTTAACTAGTCCTTGGCCTATATCCTAATCTGACTTTGGTGCAGGTCATGTTGTTTTTCACATTAGGGTCTCTGGTAAACACAAAGTACATCAAATAAAATTGTTTATTTGTCACATGCACATGATGCAGAAGGTGAAACAGTACAGTGAAATGGTTACGTGCATATTTGCATAGTAAAAATATAAAAAAAATAGAACGTGTGCAGATAAAAATATTGTATAATTGTTAGATGATGCTTACCCAGACACACTTGTCTAAATTGATGGGTCATGTGAAATAAACTCTATAACCCCCACCAGCCACATCTAGCTAAGTGGATGGGTGACTATTGTCTAGACATGTTCATGAAATACAATAGATGGCCGTAATCATCCCTGTACACGTGGCTAACTTGGTGGGTCATCTAACCATCTGGCGACGTGGAGTATTTTTTTTAGACATGTAGCTAGCGAGCTAATCAATTAGCCATAATCTCAACCCATAGCTACAGTACAAACATATTGCCATAGCTAGCCACCATGCATGAAACGCTGTAGTATGAATCTGCAGGTAGCTAAAGCTAACCAACTAGGTTCAATGTTAGCTAGCTAGCTAACATTAGGCTATAACTAGAAATGCAAATCAATATCTGAGATAAAAAAAATATTACTACACTGATCATACATGTAACATTAGCTAGCGAGCCAGCAAGCAAACATTCTATAGCTAGCTAACAGTATACTTTAACTTGCAATGAAAACAACTTTCAGAAAAAATGTCAAACTTGTGATGTCTGAAAATGTAGCTAGACTCTTACCTGTACACATGTATGAGCGCTTGTTTGGCACGTTGTGTCAAGTTACTCCGGTTCACACCGTGTGCAGGAAGTCATAACTTTTTTTCCCACTGATCTTTGTCAATGGTGCCTGCAAAATTTAGGGCAGCAATGTTGTTGAGAGCAGTAGTAACACTTTCGCAGCTTTCCATGGTTAACGTTATATATATATATTTTTTTAAAGCCTTGGTAGCGAGGATTATCTACACACACTGAGCAACTCATGTTATAAACAGAAGTCAGCTACATGGCAGACCAATCCAAACTCATCTCTGGGCATGTCCAGCCCATCCATTATCTCAGCCAATCATGGCTAGCGGGAAGGTTCCTGACTTTTTTTATGTGGCTAAACCAACTAGGCTCGTAATTTTACAATTTTATTCATATTTACAGATGGTGTACAAGTTTGTATTAACGTACATGAAAGCTCACATGTTCCAGAAGTCGTTTAAAATAAAATACAAATCGAAATGCATTTTTTTGGCAAAGTATTACCTACAGAAGCCTCTCCTGTAAAGTACTGACGTGCGTCATATGCCTGGCTTCCCGGAAATGGGTCACATTTGTATATTAAATTGTGTTTTTGCTCCAAGATCAGATGGCACACAAATGTTCAGCATTGAAATGGGTCATCTGGGAGAATGCTTGAGAAAGGGGGAGATGTGTGTGTGTGTTCTATTACCTTTTTTTCTTGATCTTCTCTCTTTCATTCCCTCTGGAATAACTGTGCAAAGGCCTTGTCAATCTGACACTCTTGTCTGTCTCCAAGGCCAGTCATTGCTGATCCTACAACAGATGCCTTCAAGAACAACATCACTCTCTTCACACGGATCCTCGACAGACTTCTAGATGGCTATGATAATCGCCTTCGACCCGGCCTTGGGGGTAAGGAATCTCTCTTGGCTTCATTTTCCATGACAAAACAAGCTTAGGCCTGTATTCATAAAGGGTCTCAGAGTATGAGTGCTGATCTAGGATTAGTTTTATATTTGACATAATAAAGAACAGATTATATGGACAGGGGTGACCTGATCATAGATCTGCACTTCTCTGAAACACTTTATGAATACGATTCCAGTTTGTGGACAAACATTTTAGAAACACATGGTATAAATTCACATCACAGATTGTGATGACTAACTCTGTTGGCTTCATTTGATTCGTTTTCCTGTCAGGTTCAGTGAATCTTAGTGGAAGTATTCCTCACAGTATTTCATATTCCTCACAGTCAGCATGCAGAACAAATACTGCCAGCAATGCTTCTACTTGTGTCTTGTAATGTGAAAGATAGTGCAACCATAAATCGTGTAGAGTGCAGCTTAAATTTGTGTGGAGCAGCGAAACGCAGTTCAGGCAATATTTTCTCATGACATTTAGTGGTGCTGCACATGAAACCACATGAACATATCGGTCATCAGTGAGCTTGTTATTCCAAATCCTCAGTATAAATCTGTGTCCCAAATGGCATCCTATTCTCTGCACAGTGCACTACTTTTGACCAGAGCCCTATAGGCCCTGGTCAAAAGTAGTCTACAATAAATTGAATAGGGTGTCATTTGGTATGCAGTCCTGTTTAGTAAAGGTAGTGTCGTCTAGTCAGCAGGAGACAACGTTTCAATAGCTTTTCCCCAGAGGCAACAGCATGTGAATACTGTAATTGTTGCAGTACACAATAACACAAGGTAGTTCAGCTACAGACCACTACCATACAGAGAAAAAGGTTCCCTTAACACTTTATTAGGAAACTGCCCTGTTATATTACAGCTGTTTTCAATCCACAGTATCAAGATATTGGCTGGCGCCTTATCAAGCGGGCTATTTGCTGCACTAGCACACTAGCACCTGGGAAAACAAGTGACCCTCCGTGGTGTGGCAGGACGGTCTATTTAGGAACCTTCAGTAGACACAAAGACACGCTTTAAAAAAGGAGAGATCAGCGCAGTCCACTCCATCAATCTGTGATTACCCTTATGCCTGGAAATAGGAGAATATATCCAATCAGAAATGAATGGGCGTTGATTTGATGATGGTAGATATGCTCCTTATCCTCCAAACTCGTATTGGTAGGCATCCAAAGCTCCTGAATTCAGAATCAAACCCTCAACCCTTGACGTCGGCACCATGCTCAAACCCATTAAGACATTCTATATTCATCTACACACCCAGCAACCATCAACTCAATTCTGTAAATGTGACAACAGATCATAAACTATATTTTAGTACTAGGTGTAGATCAAGGATATTATCCAATAAACTAAATGGGAATCACTGGGGCATTTTAAAACGGTGAGGAAATTGTATTGCACAGAATGACAAGTAGTTTTGCGTTGGTGTAGCAAGCCAAATTTATAAATGGGTTGTACAGTAAACCTACACAGAATGTGCTATCATCGAATATACTTTGGTTTGACCATTAGCTGTAATAACAATTAAAAGCTGATGAGAATTGAGGAGAGTATTTTGATTTATGATATATAATCTGCACTTGGGTCCTTAACATATATATTTCTGTCTGTCTGAGGTGGACATACAGTCTGTACAGTATAGCATTCTCATTATTTGTTTGTCAATTCTGTTCTCCTGCGCAAATAGGGCAAATCACCTGCCCGTCATTTTGGCCCATTATGTCTTAACCCTTGATTTATAGTTGTATCTGTCGGAATAACCTTGGTTGCTTTCAGTCCTCCTCCTCAGTAAACTTTGACCTGTGCACTTTGACATTGGACCCCGACCCAGCACACATCCATCATCAATATCAGACGTCATCGTCTGCTCTGGCCTGGACTGGGGATGTGTTTACCTCATTATTCTCTCAGTCTCGTTAGCTTTCACTGCAATTTTAGCAATGATATCTGAATGGTGATTGTAGTTTCTTTAGACAATCGAAAATAGACTTAACATTTCACAGACATGGATCCACTAAACTAGACATGACATTGGCTGGGACATAATGCCCAACATAAATAAAAAAAGATGAATAAAAAGACACAAACCACCAACTCTGACGTACATGAATTTCAACAAACATTTATGACATACTTGTTTGATTGAGGTGGTTTTAGTAATGCATTTAGGACACTCAGACTCACCAGACGTTTGACGGCTCTCTCTTTAGAGGTACGACAACATGTAATGTCCACATTTCAACATTGCTAATGTCAACCGAGATACCAGTAACCTGCTACCATGCTCCTGAATACTTGTGGTGATGCTGCTACATCCATGTTTTGTATAATTTGTGCATGAAATCACAAATGGTTCATGTTTCATAGCTATCTATCCATCTAACCACAGTAACTAAATTGGTTGAACATGCTGCTCCTTCAGTTTTTGAAATTGATTGAGGTGTATTCTCACAGTTTAGTGCCAAAATCTCACTCTGCCAATCTGAGATCTGTGGGGGTGGGGGTGGGGGGGGGGGGGGGGGGGGACGCGTTCTGACGGGGGAAGCGTTATGTGATGGAACACCGGCCCTCAGGCATCATCATGGATATTGGTTGATGTACAGTATCAGACATCTCATTGCTGACCACCACCCCCACAGGTTCTTTCCATGTACCAGCAAAGAACTCCGTATAGGGCTAGTGGCTAGCTAGACACTGGAGTGATCTTTCACCGCCTTGACACTTTACCCTGTGTGTGTGCATGCGTACGTGTGGGTCAATGTGTGTGCGCGCCTGCACGCGTCTGAGTATGTGCGTGTGTTCTAGCCTTTAACAAGCTCATAAAAGGATAAACACTTGGTCAGCATAAACCTCCGCCTAATGATTATGTTGCCCTCTAGAGGAAAGTATTGATCGAGCTGAAGGTGAATGTGTGCCTAGGTCTAGCCGACTAAACTCGACTCCACGATTTACGATATAGCTGATTGGCGACTAGTGTGGGCGGACTTGAGCTTTTTTATCAAAAACGGCTGATTTCAGCACCCAAGAATAGCCCGCAATTACATAGAACAATGTGTGTAGTTATGGGCTATTCTGTTGGCACTGATGTTTATATTATGTGACATCGGAGCTCCAGTTCGCCCACACTAGGCGCCGCTCAAATCCATTGTAAATTCCTGGAGTTTAGTTTAATTGGCTAGTCTAGGTCCAGTAAAAGAAGGTATTACTGACATAATGGTGTGATGATGATAAACAGCACAGCCCATGAATCAATGATGGAGGATTATGGGATGGATTAGTAGCAACTGACCTGGAGAAAGAAAATCAATTTTTTTTACAATCAAATGTGATATTTAGAAGCACTGAGAAGAAGTGGTATGATAGTGCCGAATAGTCCTCGCTTGAAGTGTAGTGTCTTTGTGAGATCGTACCACTACGATTCATACAATTATTTGTCGAAGCGTCTTCATTGTATGGCTATGAAAGAATCTCCTTCCATCATGAGAAGATGCCTCTTCCTCCCTCCACCATCCACCCACCTCTCCCTCCATTGCTCCATCCTCTATCCATCCTGTCTCATTTCCAGGTGGCCCCAGAGCACGGGCCTCCCACAGAATCTGGTGCCATTTTACATTTAAGTTGAGATTCAGGGGGCCATCAGCTCAAAACTAGTATCTGCCATATGGGTGATAGTCTTTGTTTTTGGCTTGGGGAAAGGGTTGCCTGGATGGCAGTATGGTATAGAAGCACTGACATACTTTCTCTATGGAAAAAAAAAACAATTCTCCATGCCTAGAGGTACTGAATCATCCGCAGACTTCTGCAACCCAAAATTTAGTGGCTTATGAAGAAAGTACTATTTGATGCCTATGCTGCATTTGTTTTGCCATCTGTTCGACAAATGTTAGATGCCAGAGACGCATTTGACTTCCGATGAATAACAGAATATTTTTGTGTTGCATATTAATAGTGTCGGTCTTCACTTTTGTTTTTAGAAAGTGCATTGCATTTTCCCCCTAGAGTTTCCCCCCAAGAGTTCTCTTTGCTTTGTGTCCAGGTTTTCTTTCAAATGTACCATACCCCCTAGCCAAAACAACTTCATCACCAATTGTTTAAACAGAAACTGCATGTGTGTTCTGTTGTTGTCTTTATTTGAGAACTACACAACCCAGCAGCAGAAGCAGCAGCGGCAGAATAACCTGCAAACCTGCACCTTTAATCTTCTGGGTTTCCAGTCTGATTGTTTAACCAGGCGTAGCTGTTGACTGGTCTATACGAGGGTCAGAAACGCACCAACCCCAACACATGTGCACCTAGGGAAACTCTTGATTTCCTGACGCTCCTAACTAATGCGCGTTTTTCCTCCTTTTCAGTACAGTGTTGAGAGACTATTCATGTCATTTAGAGCAGCTACAGTATATTAGGTATTGGAGGATATGTAAGTTTGCCTTGCGGGCAGGTCATATACATGCTTTCTTGTAAATGTTGTTGTGCTTCATATAAAAAAGTGGAGACCGGGTGTGATTGTCACCCCCTTTATCTGTGCTGTATTTCTTGAACTCTCTGTCTCACATAGCCATGTTCCACGTTAATTGAAGGAACAATATCTCACTTTATATATACGGTTTTTGTATTGAACTATAAATAGTGCACTCATATATTGAGTTTGCTTGTTTACTGTAGTTTAGTTAGACATTTGATAGCTCGGTCGGAAGTCTAAACGCATATAAATGACAAGCTAAGGGAACTTGACAAGACCACTCGCTTTGGTCCATCTGAGCTGAAGAAGGGAACCTACATTACTTGATGCTATAAATAAAAGTGGCCTGACATCCTCAGGCTTCAAATGCACTCTGGTTTCTTTTCTAAATAATAAAAGAAGTGATTTATCCCCAAGAGCCACTTCTTTGTACTAAGTATGCATCATTTTCTACGTAACTCAGTACATTTTTTTCTGGATTCTTTTCTAAATAATAAATAAGTGATTTGTCCTCAAGGGCCTCCGCTCCTTTGTATGAAGTATACATTATTTGTACGTAACAGTAATTTTTTTTCTTCATGATTTGGTTTACTTTTCCATTAACTATGAACAGGCTGCTGCTATTTTTTTTCATGATTTAGTTCTATGGTGTTATTGACTGTAGGCTTGACCATAGAATCATAGAGCAGTGTATTATAGGATCTCTATCCACAGGTTAAAACATGGTATTATTGTATTGTAAAGGTCTCACATTAAAACAGTGCATTAGAATGGGCTACATCAGGGTCACTGTCAGTGGAGTCATATTTAACATTTCTACATATCTAGTGTATTTATTCATCTAGTGTGAGTCTGCACACAACAAGGTGTTTTCATCCACACATATGCATTCGGAAAGTATTCAGACCCTTTGACTTTTTCCACATTTTGTTACATTACAGCCGTATTCTAAACTTGGTTACATAAAAAAAAAAAAACTCCTCAGCAATTTAAACACAATACCCCATAATGACAAAGTGAAAACATTTTTTGGAATTTTTGCAAATTTATAAAAAATGTAAAACAGATATACCTTATTTACATAAGTATTCAGACCCTTTGCTATAAGACTCGATATTGAGCTCCTTTTTTCATTGATCATCCTTGATGTGTTTCTACAACTTGATTGGAGTTCACCTGTGGTAAATTCAATTGATTGGACATGATTTGGAAAGGCACGCCTGTCCATATAAGGTCCCGCAGTTGACAGTGCATGTCAGAGCAAAAACCAAGCCATGAGGTCGAATGAATTGTCCGTAGAGCTCCGAGACAGGATTGTGTCGAGGCACTGTTCTGGGGAAGGGTACCAAAACATTTCTGCAGCATTTAAGGTCCCCAAGAACACAGTGGCCTCCATCATTCTTAAATGGAAGAAGTTTGGAACCACCAAGACACTTCCTAGAGCTGGCCGGCCAGCCAAACTGAGCAATCGGGGGAGAAGGGCCTTGGTCAGGGAGGTGACCAAGGACCCATGGTCACTCTGATAGAGCTCTAGAGTTCCTCTGTGGAGATGGAAGAACCTTCCAGGAAAACTATCTCTGCAGAATTCCACCAATCAGGCCTTTGTGGTAGAGTGGCCAAACGGAAGCCACTCCTCATTAAAAGGCACATGACAGTCCGCTTGGAGTTTACCAAAAGGCACCTAAAGACTCTCAGACCATTAGAAACAAGATTCTCTGGTCTGATGAAACCGATATTGAACTCTTTGGCCTGAATGCCAAGCGTCACGTCTGGAGGAAACCTGGCACCCGAGTGGCGTAGCGTTCTAAGGCATTGCATCTCTGTGTGCTAGAAGCATCACTACAGACCCTGGTTAGATCCCGGGCTGTATCACAACTGGCCGTGATCGGGGGTCCCATAGGGCGGCGCACAATTGCCCCAGTGTCATCCGGGTTAGGGGTGGGCAGGCCGTCATTGTAAAATACGAATTTGTTCTTAAGACTTGCCTTGTTAAATAAAGGTTAAGTAAAAACAAATACCTATGGTGAAGCATGGTGGTGGCAAAATCATGCTGTGGGGATGTTTATCATCGGCAGGGACTGGAAGACTAGTCTGGATCGAGACAAAGATGAACGAAGCAAAGTACAGAGAGCTCCTTGAAGAAAACCTGCTCCAGAGCTCTCATGACCTCAGACTGGGGTGAAGGTTCACCTTCCAACAGGACAACGACCCTAAGTACACAGCCAAGACAACGCAGTAGTGGCTTCGGGACAAATCTCTGAATGTCCTTGAGTGGCCCAGCCAGAGCCCGGACTGATGACCGCAATTGATTTGATTGTGCCGAGCCTGGCTCAGACTTGCTGCGCTGTGTTAAAAAAAAGACAGCGAGTGACTGTGTGACTAGCACTCGGCCTCTCTCTCATCCCTGCTTCAGAGAACACCACAGAACATCAACAGGGTGTATCACGCATTCCGTGTTGCTGAAGCTGCAACATAATTACAGCCATTTCTGACTGAAAAGTTATGTTCCCGAAATCCACCATTTTTTTTCGAAAATCATTCCTGTAATTGCATCAATAAATTGGTTATAACAAACTCTGAACAATTACACGTGACAGCAAAATGGATGCAGAGGACGTGACAAATAAACTTGAAACAGGGGAATGCTTACTGGTTGCTCAGGAGGTAAAGGGGAAGTCAGATGTGTGGAATAAATTTGATTAGTTGTGGAAAATTCTGGAGATCAAGAAAAAGAAGGTAAGGAGCAAGTGCTGTGTGCATATTATGTGTGCCAAACAGTTGCTCTTAGATTACAATATAACTGTTTGAAACAATGTAAATAACAATAAATATATTATAAGCGTACCAGAGTGTCTGTTGTAACGTATTTTTGTAAAGCCTTTATTACAGCAAAGACCAAATAAAGTTGCATTCATTTGTGAATGCAATTTCCGAAGTGGAATGGTTTAGGCCTATTTATTGTTTACGCTAATTATTCAATGGTCGCTTTGTTATTTTATTTTAAAACAAAAACGCTTGATTGCATTTAAAATCATGAATGACTCATACTGTGTGATGACATGAACTAAAATGATTGATTGATACAGTAGCCTATATACTGTAAGTATTGAAATATAGTAAGTTACGGTATTAAGACTAAACAGGATGCGCTCTTAGGCCTACAGCTCAATGGTGGTTATACAAGGATACCATACAGAGCATACTAATGATAACGACATTACTTATTGTTATAATGATGATCATT
Source organism: Salmo salar (assembly GCF_965601325.2). Taxonomy (NCBI): domain Eukaryota; kingdom Metazoa; phylum Chordata; class Actinopteri; order Salmoniformes; family Salmonidae; genus Salmo; species Salmo salar. Next base: position 69,217,323 of record NC_138299.1, on the reverse strand, counting down.
ATAATAATAATAATAATAAGGAGATCAAGGAAAAGGGAGGATTATTATTATAAAAAAATATATATAAAAAAATGGACAATTTGGAATAGTGTAAACAACAATAAATTAAAATATAAATAATACCAGAGAGGCTGGTCTAACACAAAAAAATGTAAAGCTGTTATTACAGCATAGCAAAGATTAGATTAGAAACAGACGAATTTGTGAAGTTGTTTATCCGACATGTGGTTGCATGAGGCTTGGTGCTCACAGAATCAGTAGGGTATTAAAACAAACACTCAAACGGGCAACAGAAGCAGGATCTGTCTTATTTCTGTAGATACAGTTGAAGTCGGAAGTTTACATACACTTAGGTTGGAGTCATTAAAACTTGTTTTTCAACCACTACACACATTTCTTGTTAAGAAACTATAGTTTTGGCCCGTCGGTTAGGACATCTACTTTGTGAATGACATAAGTCATTTTTCCAACAATGGTATACCGACAGATTATTTCACTTATAATTCACTGTATCACAATTCCAGTGGGTCAGAAGTTTACATACACTAAGTTGACTGTGCCTTTAAGCAGCTTGGAAAATTCCAGAAAAAGATGTCATGGCTTTAGAAGCTTCTGATAGGCTACTTGACATCATTTGAGCAAATTGGAGGTGTTCCTGTGGATGTATTTCAAGGCCTACCTTCAAACTCAGTGCCTCTTTGCTTGACATCATGGGAAAATCTAAAGAAATCAGCCAAGACCTCAGAAAACAAATTGTAGACCTCCACAAGTCTGGTTCATGCTTGGGAGCAATTTCCAAACGCCTGAAGGTACCACGTTCATCTGTGCAAACAATAGTACACAAGTATAAACACCATGGGACCATGCAGCCGTCATACTGCTCAGGAAGGAGATGTGTTCTGTCTCCTAGAGGTGAATGTACTTTGGCGCTAAAAGTGCAAATCAATCCCAGAACAACAGCAAAGGACCTTGTGAAGATGTTGGAGGAAACAGGTGCAAAAATATCTATATCCACAGTAAAATGAGTCCTATATCGACATAACCTGAAAGGCCGCTCTGCAAGGAAGAAGCCACTGTTCCAAAACCGCCATAAAAAAATCCAGACTACGGTTTGCAACTGCACATGGGGACCACGATCGTACTTTTTGGAGAAATGTCCTCTGGTCTGATGAAACAAAAATAGAACTGTTTGGCCATAATGACCATTGATATATTTGGAGGAAAAAGGGGGAGGCTTGCAAGCCGAAGAACAACATCCCAACCATGAAGCACGGGGGTGCTTCATGTTGTGGGGGTGCTTTGCTGCAGGTGGGACTGGTGCACTTCACAAAATAGATGGCATCATGAGCAAGGAAAATTATGTGGATATATTGAAGAAACATCTCAAGACATCAGTCAGGAAGTCAAAGCTTGGTCGCAAATGGGTCTTCCAAATGGACAATGACCCCAAGCATACTTCCAAAGTTGTGGCAAAATGGCTGAAGGACAACCAAGTCAAGGTATTGGAGTGGCCAGCACAACGCCCTGACCTCAATCCTATAGAAAACGTGTGGGCAGAACTGAAAAAGCATGTGCGAGCAAGGAGGCCTACAAACCTGACTCAGTTACACCAGCTCTGTCAGGAGGAATGGGCCAAAATTCAACCAACTTATTGTGGGAAGCTTGTGGAAGGCTACCTGAAACGTTTGACCCAAGTTCAACCATTTAAAGGCAATGCTACCAAATACTAATTGAGTGTATGTAAACTTCTGACCCACTGGGAATGTGATGAAAGAAATAAAAGCTGAAATAGATCACTCTCTACTATTATTCCGACATTTCAAATTCTTAAATTAAGTGGTGATCCTAACTGACCTAAAACAGGGAATTTTTACTCGGATTAAATGTCAGGAATTGTGGAAAACTGAGTTTAAATGTATTTGGCTAAGGTGTATGTAAACTTCCGACTTCAACTGTGTACAGTACATGGATGATTTATAAAGCCAGGCACATTTAACAGTTAGGCTATTGATTATAGACCTAGTGAAGTTGGAGTTTCTCTCTCTTCTCACTTTTCTTAGACAATTGATTCAAGTGCTGTTTTCGTCTCCTAACTCCGCTGCTGCCTCAGCTGCATTGTACTCAACACCAATCAGTCCTCTCAGACAGGTGTGAATCAGACAGCTGTCTTGTACACCATGATTATTATATATGTTTTTGCTACTGCTCGACTAAAGAAATCTCGGTTGACCAACAGCCTATTGACCAAACAATTTGTGCAATGGAGTTTTGGCCTTCCATGGTGACATCACCATGCTGTAAATGTGTTGATAGACCAAAAAGAAGAGAGTTTCCAACCTCTCTGCCAATAACAGCTCATTTCACATTTTCCCCTCCCCGCTTAGACAGTCCTAGCTAAACTATTCCTGGAGAAATTGCTCTTTGCTAAGCAGTTTTTCTTTCTTTTTGGCCATTTTAATTGAAAACTATCATAGTGAGGTACTTAATTGTTACCCAGAAATAATTTGATATTGAGATCAAAATGGCTGCATTGGACCTTTTTAAACACCTATTTTATAGTGCAATCCAGTGTATGTATTGCTAAATGTATTGCACACATTACCCAACGAGCCGTCTGTTCCTCTCGATATGTACTAGTTCATAAATAATAAGCATATCCATTACACGTCTCTGTGTCATTTGTCAGCAAACGCAGTGAACAGAGCGCGGTGAGCGTACTGGGCCTGCTCTCGCTCGCCGAGTCGCCTTGCATGAGAGCACTTTATTTTAGGCTAATGAGAACCTCTTTAGAATACACGAGTTAGTGTCTGTGTGAGTTACTGTGTGTGAGTTGCTGTGTGTGTGCAGCAGAGGATACTTGAAAAGCCTGAAAGCTTTTTTAAGAAATTACCCAAGCGTATAAGAGATTAACTTAATGAAAGAGGTGCCCAGGAGAGAAACCAAAAATGTGTGTGCTGTTTTCTCTAGCTCTGAACAGAGGTAGGCCTGACAGGATGGTGTCGTTAGGAGTAAAAATTGAAGTGTTGTTTTACTGCAACGCAGGGAAGTGCCACTCAAAATATGAGCTTCGGTAATTCATACTGAAGTGTCTAGTAATAGATCTGTTTATTCATGTTCAGCGAGGAAGAAATGGTCTCGTGATCCGCCTTCGTTTGTTCTATTTTAATCCTCCCTGTTATTATGTTTTTCAGATCGTGTAACAGAGGTGAATACCAATGTCTACGTCACCAGCTTTGGCCCAGTTTCAGATACAGACATGGTGAGACCACATTCTAATCTTACAAGTACCCTGTTACCACACTGAGCCAAACTAGGCTGAACCAAGCCAAGCTGTACTGGGCTGGGCTGGTTACACATTCACCATAGTTGCTGTAACTGTGCTGGAATGGGCAATGTGAATGGAAAAGTATGCAGGCCAGCACAGTACAGTTTTGGTCTACCCTATAGTGTGAAGCAAGCATGTAGGGAAATTAGTTTAACCTGACCACATTAAATGTACCACTATGTAGAAATCTCTGCAATTTATTACCATGACAACACAATTATGATAAACAAGATATGACAGGAATGGACCAAATTGGTTCTTATAAATTGTTTCTGTGGTGTTTTACTATAATATTATACTGTTGTAAGAATGGTTTGAGGTAAACACTTACGTTTCTTTATTGTAAAACACCACCGAAGCCATGGTACCACACAACAGAGCTCTTAATTACTACACAAGAACGTAGAAAAACCCAATTCTGATTTTGCCATTTCAGGTATTTTGTTTACTGTTTTGTTGCAAAACCATGACACCATTCTGCACCATTTTCCTTTCTGTCGCTTATTTGGATCTCTTAGTCCTGGTCGTATTCATTAGGGCACACCATATCAAAACATTTTGCAACTGAAAATGAAAACAAGCATTTCTCATTGGATGGATTCCATTTGCCCCTTTCTGTTTCCGTCCATTTTCTTCAGTTTGGTGCCAAATGAATAGGACCCTGGTGTTTGTTCCAAGCAGCTTTGCCTGGCTCTAGTGGAGCACCAAAGCCCCCCCTAACACTGACGCCTTAAGATTAGGGCTCCCCTGATCGTCTTCAAAGGGCCCTGGCTTCAAACATAGCCAAGAGACCCCTCTCTCCCTCTCTCTTCCCCCGGACAATCCATCCGCTCCTCTCTTTCTCTTCTCTGGCTAGGCATCACACCTTGTTACCTTTCAAAACCTCAAAATCTTTCCCCTTCGCTTTCCTCCACAGCAGACTTAAGATCTCTGTAGCCAATGCTCCAGCTTGCATCCCCTATTCAATTTCACTGTTCAAGGGACATGTTTAAGTCAGGTTCTGGAAGAATGAGGGAGAGAGAAAAGGAGCGATAAGGCGCACATGTGATTTATTCCCATTGTGTTGCTACCTTTGCTACATTGTTCTACCCTTCTTCATCCTGAGTGCTATTTCACTGTCTGGACTCCTTTCATTCTCTTCTTTTGATGTTGTTTTCTTAGTTTCTTTTCAAAGGCAGAATTGTCCCTTCTTTCTTCTTCCCTGGAGCTCATCCCTATACATCGTTTTCTCTTCACGGCAACACCTTTAGCAGTCTTACTATAGAGAGAGATGTGTTCTCTTTTTCCACTCGGAGCCGTGCCTATTCCTTCAACAGTTTTGTCTTATGAATTATAAAAAAAATTACAAAAAAATCGACTCGTTATTCAAGTCACTTCTTCATTTATCTTGGGCTTGTATTCAAGAAAATACACACACCGATTTTTCATTCCACACTCACAGTCCCATTTTAAAAATGGCAATATCCCACATGAGCCATTTTTTAAATGAACATTATTGTAGGAGCCGTTTTGGCCTGTGTGTTTGTTCTGTATATGTTGTCTGTGTGGCCGGGAGTGTAATTGCCTGAATATTACCGTAATATAAGATGCACCCAAATTGGCTCCAACAACTACGAATCAACTGTTATCTATGAAACAATTATGATATTTGAAGAGCAATGCAGAATTCAAAACCTATCACCCCTAAAAGCAACCTATACATTAGGCATAAGTTTCCATTAAGTATTCACTAGGCGAGTGTGTCCCATGTCGTGGTAAGGAGCGTTAACTTAAGATGTGTACGATCGTCTTGATGCAAAGCCATGCCTTAAACACCTAGGGAGACGATCAGTATGATCGTTTAATGTGTGCATGGTTGATGGTAGCTTGTAGACATGATTGATAACGCCACATAGCAATCTTTGGGATTTCCATACTGAGTCCAGTGGACTACATGAGGTGCAAATCTACTTTGATAAAGCACAGAATATTGTTATCTGTTGTTGCCATCAAATCGCTAGTGGCTGAAGGTAAAATGATGAATTGACTGTTTTCATTGCCCATGTGGTCTCATAAGCTGTGATGTGCTCACACCTAAGGCATGTTTTTCATTCCAGCTCATATGATTTTGAACACAGCTAGTAAGCACACATGCACACCTCTTTCAATACCCTTTGCCCCGGAGGCTGTAACAAGCCAGGCATCCTTTGGAGAATGAAGGGAGAAGCAGGAGGAGAGAGAGAGAGAGATTGTTCTACATCAGCACTGTATCTCATGGCGCCACTTCTCCAGGGCTGCTAGATCAAGTAGTGGGGTTGGATAAGCAGGATAGGTACATGGCACTAACACCAGGGACCTCACCTTGTATAGGCTGCTCCGCTCTAAAGAAAAAACATAAAACTCCCATTCGGTGTGGATTAATGGCAGGCCCAAGTGTATGCAGGAGGAGCAGTGAGTCAGTAATGGATGTTATAGGGGCTGCATTGTCTGGAGGGGATAAGACAGAGAGAAAGGGTGCCATCCACCTAAGCTTCATTACAGGCTGTTTTCACAGCCTCTCACTAGGTGCTGCTTGTGATTTATCCGTTTACATTTGAATAATTTAACAGACCCCTTGCTCAAGGGCACATCGACAGATTTTTCACCTCGTCGGCTCGGGGATTTGAACCAGTGATATTAAGGTTACTGGCCCAACACAAACGGCTAGGCAAACTTTCAGGGCAATTGTAATATAGTATGGACTGACAGCTAAGGAAGGTTCAGAAAGGCAGTTGGTACAACAGAAGATATTGTGCCATTTTTAGGTGAAGGTGCAAGGTTCATATTCACAGTGCAGAAATAATTTGCAATAAAACATTTTTATATATATCTTTTTTTTAAGTGAACTTACGGTTCAGGGTTTTATTGTCTGTAATCGTCACCTGTGGATGATTGCTGATTGTTGACAACAACAATGTTACTTCTGCCCACAGGAATACACGATAGACGTGTTCTTCCGGCAAAGCTGGAAAGACGAGAGGTTGAAATTCGACGGGCCAATGGACATACTGCGGCTGAACAACTTGATGGCCAGTAAAATATGGACTCCGGACACGTTCTTCCATAACGGGAAGAAGTCGGTAGCTCACAACATGACCATGCCCAATAAACTACTGAGGATTCAAGACGACGGCACCTTACTTTACACCATGAGGCAAGTACAGCTCAAACCAAACTATTTGAATTAGTGTTAGAAATTATTAATGAAGTTGAATGAAATATTATTACTGTAGCAGGTTTAGCTTGTTCTTTCAATTTATGTGGAACCAAAACACACAGTCAAAAGTATGACCACCGTACCCAGTCTCCCCCAACGTCACCCTCAACCCAAACAAATTTCATTTGAATGCATGACACACATTGCATGTAGCACGTATCCCCTTGTTTCTCCTCATCGAACCAGTCTCAGTGTACGCCTCCCTTTGCCGCAGTAACCCCCCTAAATCAATAATTATGTTATTTATTGCGATATTTGACTCACTCAGTGCCAATGACGGGGGACATTATTTTGACAAGTGAGTCCCTGTAGAATACAGATGAAAGCATTGCCCAGTCAGAGGCCATTTGAATGGAATCACTTAGGAAAAGAGCATTGTCAGGTCCTTTAGGCTGGAACTGATATAGATAGAGAGCATCTCCACTGCACACAGTGCAATATATTTCAGAAATAGCCCACTATAAATCTGGGGGATGCTCATAGTATGTGTGCCCTATAAGCATTCTCTATCTCTATAGCTTTGGTTTCCATCAACTCTGGTTTATTACTGATTGCACCTTAGTTTAGATTAAAAAGAGGCTCTCATGCTTGTTTTGTACAACTCCATTGGTTGTTCATTCTGACACTACCAAACACGATGTAATAGCCGTAACTATTGCATACTGGTTCACATCAACCGTATTTGATGGAACAGTGCAGAAAATAACAAAGTGAAAAGGGTGTATGCCTGCACAGTTTGGTCGGCACGAATGTGCGTGTGTTTTTGGATGTTACAGTGACGCATTGTGCCCCGCGTGTGTTGTATCTAGGTTGACGGTTCACGCGGAGTGTCCTATGCATCTGGAAGATTTCCCCATGGACTTCCACTCATGTCCCCTGAAGTTTGGCAGCTGTGAGTAATGCATGATTGACAAGTGCAGAGACACACAGGGTCACTGAGGGCGGCAGGGTATGACTCTCATGAAAAGGAAGTGTGATTTGAAATGCATGCAGGAATCAAATGTCTAGTTGGAGTTGCTCAATAGGTCATGTGTCATATGTTGCCAGGTCTGACTTAATAGATCTGTTGAGAGAAAGGGATAAAGCCTGTGCTAAGTACCGTAGAACTAAAGATCCAATTGATTGGGAGTCCTACAGAAAATTAAGAAACACCAGTAAAACTAAAACTAGAAATCCAAAAGCATCCTCCTATGGATAATACAGAGCCTTCCGAATGTATTTACACCCCTTAACTTTTCCACACTTTGTTGTGTAACAGCCTAAATTTAAAATGGATTCAATTTAGATTTTGTGTCACTGGCCTACACACAATACCTCAATAATGTCAAAGTGGAATTGTGTTTTTAGAAATGTTTACAAATTAATAAAAAATGTAAAGCTGAAATATCTTGAGTCAATAAGTATTCAACCCCTTTGTTATGGAAAACCTAAATAAGTTCAGGAGTAAACAATTGCTTAAGTTAAATAATAAGTTGGACTCATTCTGTGTTCAAAAATAGTGTTTGAATGGCTACCTCATCTCTGTACTCCACATATACAAATAATTGTAAGGTCCCTCAGTCGAGCAGTGAATTTCAAACAATTGCAATGACTAACAAAGAAGGTCACCTATTGGTAGATGGTAGAAAAAAAGAAAACATTGAATGTCCCTTTGAGCATGGTGAAGTTATTCATTACACTTTAGATGGTGTATCAATACACCTAGTCACTACAAAGATACAGGCGTCCTTCCTAACTCAGTTGCTGGAGAGAAATGAAATCGCTCAAGGATTTCACCGCCAATGGTGACATTAAAACAGTTAAAACAGAGTTTAATGGCCGTGATAGGAGAAAGCCGAGGATGGGTCAACAACATTGTAGTTACTTCACAATACTAATCTCAATGACCAAGTGAAAAGAAGGAAGCCTGTACAGAATACAAAAATATTCCAAATGTTTGCAATAAGACACTAAAGTAAAACTGCAAAAAAATGTGATAAAGAAAATAACTTTATGTCCCACTCCATATTTTTGTGGCTGTATCATGTTAAGGATATGCTTGTCATCGGCAAAGACTAATTTGTTTTTTAGGATAAAAACAAATGGAATAGAGCTAAGCACAGGCAAAATCCTAAAGGAAAACCTGGTTCAGTCTACTTTCCAATAGACACTAGGAGACAAATTCACCTTTCAGCAGGACAATAACTTAAAACACATGGCCAAATATAGACTGGAGTAGCTTACCTGTCACGTATACTCCCTCTCCAGCCTCTAGGTCATCAGGCTGCTGATTATCCCGCACACCTGTCACCATCGTCAAGCGCCCCAGAGCCTCATGACACTCACCTGGACTCCATCACCTCCTTGATTATCTTCCCTATTGTAAGGTTCAGCTTTTCTTTTCTTAGTCAACCTTGTGTTTTTTTTTTTTGCGTTCTTGAACTTAGCCCTGTCTTTCATTTTTGTTCATTGATTTCACCTGTGTTCGTTTCACACCTGGTCTCATCAGCTCCTTATTCAGTTCTTTCTGGGTTTTTTTTATGGTTGTGAGGTATGTTTGTTTTTGACTACCTACCTGTGTTTGACCATTGCCTGCCTGTGACCACGATTTCTGCCTTCTGCAAAGGCTTAATAAACATCTGCCACGCTCTGCGCGTGAATCTACACCTTTTTCTCCCTGAGCATTCATTACAGAAAACAATACCCCACAACCATACAAACAAAAAGAACTGAACTAAATAGGGAGCGGATGAGACCAGGTGTGAAACGAACACAGGTGAAATTAATGAACAAAAATGAAAGACAGGGCTATGTTCCAGAACACAAAGAAACAGGGCTACGTTCAAGAACACAAAGAAAAAGAACACAAGGTTGACTAAGAAAAGAAAAGCAGAACCTTACACCTATATCTGTCACTCCCCTTGGTTCTTTCCTCAGGTGTTATTGACTCATGTCGTTGCGTTGTTTGTGTTTCGTGTTTATTGTTTTGTTTATTTATTAAAACACTCACTCCCTGTACTTGCTTCCCGACTCTCAGCGCACTCGTTATATTACCAAGATGACTTTGAATGTTCCCCGAGTGACCGAGTTACAGTTTTGACTTAAATTGGCTTGAAAATCTATGGCAAGACTTGAAAATGGCTGACTAGCAATGATCAACAACCAACTTGACAGAGCTTGAAGAATTTTAAAAAGAATAATGTGCAAATATTGTACAATTCAGACGCGCAAAGCTCTTAGACTTACCCAGAAAGACTCACAGCTGTAATCGCTGCCAAAGGTGATTCGAACATGTGTTGACTCAGTGTTGTGAATACTTCTGTAAATGAGATTTCAATGTCAATAAGTGGGGTATTGTATGCCGATGGGTGAGACACAACAAAATGTGGAATAAGTCAAGGGGTATGAATATATGTATGTATACAGTATATAAGTAGTTCATTTTATTAGTTGTATCAGTAGTTGTAGCAGTATTTTTATTAGTTGTAGGCCTATTTGTAGTTTTTTTATTATGATTATTTCATTTGTATAATTATTAGACAGTAGTTGCCATATTATTCTTGTTACTAAGTATAGTTTTTTTTGTTTAGTGTTTTTCATTTGGACACTTGAAAACGAGATGATGCATCTCAAGAGATTTGATCCTGCAGAATTTCAAATCAATAGCATAAATGTACAGTACCAGTCAAAAGTTTGGACACACCTACTCATTGCAGGGTTTTCTTTCTTTATACTATTGTCTACATTGTAGAATAATAGTGAAGACATCAAAACTATGAAATAACACATATGGAATCATGTAGTAACCAAAAATGTTAAACAAATCAAAATATATTTTATATTTGAGATTCTTCAAAGTAGCAACTTTGCACAATCTTGGCATTATCTCAACTAGCTTCACCTGGAATGCTTTTCCAACAGTCTTGAAGGAGTTCCCACATATGCGGAGCACTTGTTGGCTGCTTTTTCTTCATTCTGCAGTCCAACTCATCCCAAACCATCTCAGTTGGGTTGAGGTTGGGTGAATGTGGAGGCCAGGTCATCTGAAGCAGCACTCCATCACTCTCCTTCTTGGTCAAATAGCCCTTACACAGCCTGAAAGTGTGTTGGGTCATTATCCTGTAGAAAAACAAATGACAGTCCCACCTAGTGCAAACCAGATGGGATGGCGTATAGCTGCAGAATGCTGTGGTAGCCATGCTGGTTAAGTCTGCCTTGAATTCTAAATAAATCACTGACAGTGTCACCAGAATGGATGATCACCAGCATGCGGAGATCATCCGTTCACCTACAAAGACACGGCGGTTGGAACCAAAAATCTAAAATTGGACTCATCAGACCAAAGGACAGATTTTTACCGTTCTAATGTCCAGTGCTCGTGTTTCTTGGCCCAAGCAAGTCTCTTCTTATTATTGGTGTCCTTTAGTAGTGGTTTCTTTGCAGCAATTAGACCATGAAGGCGTGATTCACGCAGTCTCCTCTGAACAGTTGATGTTGAGATGTGTCTGTTACTTGATCTCTGTGAAGCATTTATTTGGGCTGCAATCTGAGGTGCAGTTAACTCTAATGAACATATCCGCTGCAGTAGTGGTAACTCTGGGTCTTCCTTTCCTGTGGCGGTCCTTGTGAGCCAGTTTCATCATAGCGCTTGATGTTTTTTGCGACTGCACTTGAAGAAACTTTCAAAGTTCTTGACATTTTTTGTATTGACTGACCTTCATGTCTTAAGGTAGTAATGGACTGTTGTTTCTCTTTGCTTATTTGAGCTGTTCTTGCCATAATATGGACTTGGTCTTTTATAAAATAGGGCTATCTTCTGTATACCATCCATACCTTGTCACAACACAACTGATTGGCTCAAACACATTAAGAAGGAAAGAAATTCCACAAATTCACTTTTAACAAGGCACACCTGTTACCTGGAATGCATTCCAGGTGACTACCTCATGAAGCTGGTTGAGAGAATGCTAAGCGTGTGCAATGCTGTCATCAAGGCAAAGGGTGGCTACTTTGAAGAATCTCGAATAGAAAATATATTTTGATTTGTTTAACACTTGTTTGGTTACTACATGATTCCATATGTGTTATTTCATAGTTTTGATGTCTTCACTATTATTGTACAATGTAGAAAATAGTCAAAATAAAGAAAACCCTTGCAATGAGTACTGTAGGTGTGTCCAAACTTTTGACTGGTACTGTAGTTGCGGCCACCAGCTTTGAATTAATCACCACTGTGACCTTTGTTTTTGGTGTCATTCAGCGCTGCTCCTCGCTCTCCTCCATGTCAACAACACCATCACATTTTGTCATTTCCAAGAGGCAGAATATCATTTCTTTACTTCATTTGATTTGAGCCTAAACCCTTTATAAAATCCCACACCATAACAAACAAAACAGGAGAATCAAGACCAGGAAAGACACAAGGATAAGAATAGATTTGGTTTCTGCTGCTACAAACTTCCACCAGTTACAGCAATAATCATTGCATAACCGCTGAGGGTGTTGAATCGTTTCGATAACCATAACAAAGAAATGGGGCCAAATGCTTCAGCCCTTAAAAGCAACAAAAAAAAAGCTTAGTGAGTCAGTATGTGACATTGCATGTTGTGAAGTACACTGCAAGCCATCCACTGGCTGTAAAATGTTTGACCTATTAACCCCTAAAAGCTAAAAGTCTAAGCCTGTGGGAGGGGGGGGTTCTACTAAGCTAACATATGAAATAGTTTTAAGATGGTCATACCATGGATCATTTAGCTATTTTATTTTTTATTTTAGGCCCCATGCAGGTTTAAAAAAAATATACAATTTGATACAATATTGAATTTGTCTTTTACTGCTGTAGCCATAGAAACGAATTGAATAACACATTCATAAATGGCAAAACAGACAGTCAAAAAATAAATCATAAAGAAGGTTTTTTAGTGTATGTCCATACTTCCATTCATTTTAGAAACCAGTACTGAGTTACATTGATACACTTGTGGGTTTCGTAGAACACCATTGTGTTTGTGAGTGTCTCCCCTTTCCATAATGAATGCTATAGACAGAAGTTGTCAAATCGGCGGTACTGACTTAAGACGAGTCCCGTGGGGCTTGTGGGCCAAACCGTTCAGACGCTGCAGACGTTTGTTTGTGAGTAGACCGATTTTCAGGATGCCTCTTAGTCTGCCAAACAGCACTGTAGCTCTGCCACTTTCCACTGCAGATGTGGAAGGCCGACATAGGCGGATGTGCAGGATTGAACCTATCTCTAACTTAAACAGACGGATTTTGATGGGGATTTTTGTATTATGTTTATTGATTGACGCATGGCTGCGTCAATCGACTATAGGGGGAAACTCATCCATTGCCAATAACCAATTAATAATACAAGCCTTACTTTAAATGTCAAGATGAATTAATATGTTAAGTGTTTTCATGGCGCAGCAAGACTCGCAGGGAGAGAATATGATTCCCTAATGGCATTGATGACTCACTGTTTGTCAATGTTTACTATATGAAATGTGTTATCCTCTTGATATCTGTGTCTCTGTATAAAACACCCACGATTAGGAAGATGCGATGGCTTTGGCAGAAGTGGCTTTCTGCCAAAACCATCACATCTTCCTTATCGTGGGTGTTTTATACAGAGACACAGATATCAAGAGGATAAGACATTTCTATATACACTGAGTATATATACCAAACATTAGGTACACCTTCCTAACATTGAGTTGCAACCCCTTTTGCCCTCAGAACAACCTCAATTTGTCAGGGCATGGACTCTTCAAGGTATCGAAGGCGTTCCACAGGGATGCTGGCTCATGTTGACTCCAATGCTTCCCACAGTTGTGTCAAGTTGGCTGGATGTCCTTTGGGTGGTGGACCATTCTTGACACACACGGGAAACTGTCAAGCAGCGTTGCAGTTCTTGACACAAACCAGAACCTTGACACCTACTAACATACCCCGTTCAAAAGCACTTAAATATTTTGTCTTGCCTATTCACCCTCTGAATGGCACACATACACGATCCATGTCTCAATTGTCTCAAGTCCTTTTTTAACCTGTCTCCTCCCCTTCACCTACACTGACTGAAGTGGACTGAACAAGTGACATCAATAAGGGATCATAGCTTTCACCTGGATTCACCTGGTCAGTCAATGTCATGAAAAGAGCAGGTGTTCTTAATGTTTTGTATACTCAGTATATACAGTACCTATCTAAAGTTTGGACACGCCTACCTATTCAGGGGGTTTTCTTTATATTTACTATTTTCTGCATTGTATAATAACAGTGGAGATATCAAAACTGTGAATTAACACGTATGGAATCATGTTGTAACCAAAAAAGTGTTAAACAAATCAAAATATATTTAATATTTTAGATTATTCAAAGTAGCCACCCTTTGCCTTGATGACAGCTTTGCACACTCTTGAATGAGCAGGTGTCTAAACTTTTGACTGGTACTGTATATTATATACACACTAATATGGTGTGATTTAGATCCTATATAATTTATACTAGGTGTTAATTTCTTAAGTCAATAGTAATTTTCTTTCAGTTGCCTAACAAAATGTAATGAGAACAAAATGTACAACAGTCATTGAGATAAGCATCTGGAGTAGATTTTTTGTCGGAAATTATACAACCCTTAAACAGTTCAGTGACGTAATATACACGTTTCTCTTAAATGATCAGAAATGACAATGAATCACTGCCCTATTTTCAAATGCCACACTGATGGTGTTACCCTTACTCTTTTTGTGATCTTAGATGCCTATACAATGTCAGAGGTTACTTATGTTTGGACCAGTAAGCCTGCCGATTCTGTGGTGGTGGAAGGAGAGAGCTCCCGTTTGAACCAGTACGACCTGCTCGGCCAAACAGTAGGCCAAGAAACCATCAAGTCCAGCACAGGTAAACTCAGGATATTACCGTTTTTTTTTTTAAATCGCTTTGGTACTATTTCCACACGTATGTGGTACATTTTCACAACTCTTAGTACAAAACTCCAAACTGGTCACACTTGTAACGCAGCCAGTCTTTCATTCTAAACCTGTCAGTGTGCATTAATTTGGATTGTAAACATCACCACACAACCACTGATTCAAAATATAAGTTTGTGAAATGTAATAAGAATATTGGTTTAATCCCAAAACACAACATAATGATATCTTTTCAATTTAGTCGTTTTAACGACAAGTTAATCCAAAAGCAAACAATGGAAGATAGTACGTGTTTGAAATCATCCTTAGAAGTGTTGAAAGTAATATGCTACAGTACTGTAAATTACAGTAGATTACAGTTTTCACATGCACTTAAATTACCCAACAAAATTTACAGATAATCTATATTTCCCATAATATCTATCCGATGTGTAATCAAGGGTGTGATCAACGAAGACATCCTCTACAATCGTTCATGCAACAACAAAAAATGAATAAGAAATTCAATTTAAAAAATGTAATGAATCAAAATAAAACAATGTTTAGCACTCATTAATTTGCATCAAGCCTGTCTTAAACATTTGGCCATAAAATCTCATCCACATCACAATGAATGTCCTCATTATTCATGCACCAAGCTTGCATTGATGTCGTTGCATGCCTCATCCATGGCCAGAAGGAGAGTGGCGCGCTCATGGGGATGGCTTTCGTACACCTTCCACCATGCTGAAAACAAATGAGAGTATGGGGGCAGGTATAGTGTCACGAATCGGGGAATTGGGGATGGGCCCGAAACCATGCCTGAACCACCTCTGCATGATGGAACCAGACATTGTCCCAGACAATGACATAGGTGACCCCTTCACTGTGACAGACCTGCTTAATTCAATTGAGAAACACAATGAGTTGTGCAGCGTTGTAGAATCCAAGTAATGGCCTACGTCCTACCACACCATCTTCAGAGATTGTGTCGCTCATGGAGATGTTTCCCCCACGTTGTCCAGGCACTTGGACGATCGCTCGTTGGACGATGAGGTTCCACTCACAGCGTCGAATTTTGGCCAGGTTGAAGCCCGCTTCATCAACAAAGATATACTTGTGATGGTTCACAGCAGCATCAAGCACCATCACCCTCTAAAAATATATTTTGGTTAGTTATTTTTACAGTATAGTTCCAATATGATATTGTGAAGTAGCATGTGCATTAATAGTAACAGTAATACAGTAGTATATAGTGATGTACCTGAACATACTCGGCCCGCAATTGTTTCACCCAGTCGTTGTTTCTCTCAAAAGGCACCAAGTAAATGTGTTTCAGAGATACCTGGTGCCTCTTCAAAAGGCAGGCGATTGTTGGTAGGCTGATGGATGCCACATTGGCAAAGGTGTCATCGTTCTCCTCAATGGCCTGCTTTATTTCAGACAGTCTTATTTCATTCCTGGCCCTCACTATTTCCACCACTGCCCACTCCTGCTGGTCGGTCAGCACACGGCCACGGCCACCACTATGGGGTTTTCTGTCAATTCTGATGGTAGAACAGAGTATACTGTCAGTAGATCACACTGTAAGAATACTGTAATATGTTTTGTGAATTTACATGCATTACAATATGTAATTTACTGTAAATGTAATGGTAAAGCATAGTACATATCCTGCAGACTTAACCGTTTTCTTGGCGACATGTTCTCATAATCAAATTGACGGTCAATCTTTTCAGATTGGGGTGAACTAATCTGGCAGCCTTTGCCGTGGTAAGGCCTCTGTTTACAACATGGTCAACGATGATGGCCCGGACTTCATTAGACACAACAGTTCCCTGTTCTCTGCCTCGCTCTCTCTGATGTCTATGTCTTTGACCCCTTTGATGGGGCCTATGCCCACCTCTTTGACCTCTTTGATGGTACCTATGCCCACCGCTCTGACGGGCCGCTTGTCCATAAGCTCTTTGATTTCTTCCTCTCCCTTGCTGTCTATCCTGCTCCATGTTGAAAGAAAGTGCAAGTGTACACACACCGTTTTATATGGTCACCAATTGTGGTTACCACTATGTGAAATCAATTAGCAATAACAAGTAGTCATTAGGTATGGTTATCATGTATCATACATGTCATTTAGATGTTTATACTTTACAAACACATATTTTATGTCTGTAGTTCTCAAAATCCATATATAGTAGACAAACCAGTTTAAAATCTATAGGTTTACCAAACGGTTAAGTGATTAACCATTAAGCGCAGATGGATTAAGTGATGGTCAAATGTATTTAAACAAATGACAAGAGAATCATATAAAAAGTATTGTGAGCATTGCATTGTGAAAGGCAATTACTTTATATGAAAGGTATTTCTAGATGTAACACTGATTAGGTTTGCTGAAAAAGTTACTGTGTGATTTTGTGTGTTGTACTTAGTGATTTGAAATGTGCTTAACGTTTTTTTTAAATTGCCTTTTTGATAATCTGTTTTGAGTTTTGTACTGAGTTGTGAAATTTTCCCACATTCTTGTGAAAAGACTACCAAAGCGAAAAAAGAAAAGAAAAAACGGTATTTCACTTGGTTATTCACTCAATTAGATAAGCACATGCTCCCCCTGCAGGCCTGGATCCCATCTCTGCCACAAAATGCAACAAAGTGAAAATAAACTAAATCAGAGTACATGTGAAGGACAGTGAGCATGTATAGGAATTTATTCAACATCACTTTGTAGTTGGCCAACGTTTAGTGCATGTCACTGCTGGCTGCATATGTTTGTTCAGTGGTTCTCAACCCGTTTTGGTTACTAAATCCCCCAATTACATCTCACTCATCCCAAAGAACCCCCTCTTTTGCAACTAAGGACTAGGCCTAGATTCTTATGAAATCCTCCAAAGACCCCACTGTGGATAGGCCAAGTCTCCCCAAGAGTACTAGAAACCCAGGTTTCGAAACACTATTAGTTGACCCAGCCTGTGGATAACAGAGGCTGAAAGAATGTTCAGTCCCTGTCCTCTCATACTGAAACAGTCCTCTCAGCTGGAGATACAGTAACTGCATGTCTGATGAGCTTATTTGTAAGAGCTGCGACTAGTCTGACTAGGGAACCAACTGCACAAAACAACAACCGATTCTGCTTTGACTGTTGAATCAAGAGACTCTTCACTTTACCTTGAACCAATCGAACTATAAAGGCTTCGGAGACACAGGTGCACAGCTTCCTACGGGAGGCAAGAGGGGAACACTCCTGTTCTACTCTGTCGGTTGGAGAGGAAGCAGAAGCACAGCTGTAGGAGCTGCCATTCACTCAGACACACAGGGGAGCTCCGTTCTGAAAGGAGGGCCGCCTCCTTATTCCTGAGCTGTACTGCTGCTGCTGGTCTTATTTTGGAGCCATCGTAAGACACAAGAGGAGCCTTGTCTCACAGAAGTGCACCAGAGCGATAAATGGGGAAGAAATGCTGTGTTCTGGGCTGTGAAACAAACACACAGTAAAAAAGGGAAGGAAAAGTCTGTGTATAGGAACAGATGGAGAAAAAAAAGCTGTCAACAAAGGGGTTGGAGGGGAGTCCTTAGCGTAAGGAGAGCCATCCAACAGTGACACATACACTCCACCAAGAGACATACAGGCTCGTTTTAGCTGTATGGCGAACAGGTTGTTTGTCAATATTGAGCATTTTGACCTTTCGAAATGCAGTTTTTCATCTGATTTTAGGGGTGTTACAAAATATGTGTAATATTGAGGGAAAGCAGAAGGCACCGTGGAATTATATGTTTTTTATTACATTACATTTCTTGACTGAGCTCCACCATTGAAATAAAAGCAAAATATACTAGGGAGATGTTGGCTGCTTTGAAAAATGCCAAAAGCTCCTAGGAAAATACAGAATAATAGTCATTTATAGCCACAGAGAAGCCATAGAGAAACCTCAGAGAAATGCGGGATACGCTCCAGCTATGTGGCATGGCATGGATTGTCTTGTCACCATGACCTTTGGCAGCAAAACGGATCAATACGGTGGCCAATGTAGTGGTCTTCAATGATTAGTATCTGCCCTCCCTCTGCATGTCTCTGCATGCGTCTCTGGGGAGCACTCTCGTCACACAAGTCATTACATGTTTGAAACACTCTCGAGGATCTTCATGACCAGGTCAGTCTGGTTCTATGCAGCGTGGATCTATTCTCCTCCTCTGTCATCCCTCCTTTCCCCCCTCCTTCCTTCCCTTCTTCTTCTTCTTCCCCTTCACTTAGTGTCACATACTTCAAAATGAGCGGACCAAGGCGCAGTGTGCATTGAGTTCCACCTCTTTTTAATACAAAGTGAAACTAAAAACAAAGAACGTGAAGACGTAGTGCCCAAACACACTAACACAAACACACAATATCCCACAAACACAAGTGGGAGAAATGGCTACCTAAATATGATCCCCAATTAGAGGCAACGATTACCAGCTGCCTCTAATTGGGAACCATACAAAAACACCAACATAGAAAATATACTAGAACACCCCCTAGTCACGCCCTGACCAACTACACCATAGAGAACCAAGGGCTCTCTATGGTCAGGGCATGACAGTACCCCCCCCCAAAGGTGCGGACTCCGGCCGCAAAACCTAAAACCAAATGGGGAGGGTAGGGTGGGTGATTAGTGTCGGTGGCGGCTCCGGTGCAGGTCATAGCCCCCGCCCAGACCCCGGATCCAGCCATCGCGCCGTGCTGAAGCAGGCACGGCGCAAAGGAGGGCTCCGGCCATGGAGCTGGGTTGGACGCCGTGCCTGGACTGGGCACCGGCGCAGAGGAAGGCTCCTGCCATGGAGCGGGACTGGATGCCGTGCCTGGACTGGCCACCGGCGCAGAGGAAGGCTCCTGCCCTGGAGCGGGACTGGACGCCGTGCCTGGACTGGCCACCGGTGCAGAGGAAGGCTCCTGCCCTGGAGCTGGACTGGACGCCGTGCCTGGACTGGGCATCGGCGCAGAGGAAGGCTCCCGACATGGAGCGGGACTGGACACCGCCACTGGAAGCTCCGGGCCGTTGACCGTCACAGAAGGCTCCGGACCGTGGACCGTCGCTGGAGGTTCCGGACCGTGGACCGTCGCTGGAGGTTCCGGACCGTGGACCGTCGCTGGAGGTTCCGGACCGTGGACCAACGCTGGAGGTTCCGGACGGTGGACCGTCGCCGGAGGTTCTGGACTGGGGAGGCGCACTGGAGGCCTAGTGCGTGGAGCCGGCACAGGTTTCACCGGACTAATGACACGCATTTCAGGGCGAGTGCGGGGAGCAGGCACAGGACGTACTGGACTGGGGAGGTGCACCGGAGGCCTGGTGTCTGGAGCCGGCACAGGTGGCACCGGACTGGTGACACGGACTTCAGGGCGAGTGTGGGGAGCAGGCACAGGAGGTACCAGACTGGGGAGGTGCACTGTGCTGCAACACTCTCATCGCTACCACCTCTCTCCGTAATCTTTCATCGAATTCCTCCTCCGACTCCCAAACAGGTTCTGGCACTCTCCGCTGCTCGACCACCAGTTCCATGTGCCCCCCCCCCCAAAAGAAATCTTGGGGTTTCTGTGGCTGTGGTCCCCGGCATCTGTCGCTGTCCTTCCATGCTCCATGGCGACTCCCACCAAGGAAGGGTCTCGTGTTCTCCCATGATTTCCTCCCATGTCCAAAACACCTTCTCCTCCATGGCACGCTGCTTGGTCCTTGCGTGGTGGGATATTCTGTCACGCACTTCAAAATGAGCGGACCAAGGCGCAGCGTGCATTGAGTTCCACATCTTTTTTATACAAAGTGAAACTAGAAACAAAACCACAAAACTTACAGAGAACGTGAAGACGTGGTGCCCAAACACACTAACACAAACACACAATATCCTACAAACACAAGTGGGAGAAATGGCTACCTCAATATGATCCCCAATTAGAGGCAACGATTACCAGCTGCCTCTAATTGGAACCATACAAAAACACCAACATAGAAAATGTAAACTAGAACACCCCCTAGTCACGCCCTGACCTACTACACCATAGAGAACCAAGGGCTCTCTATGGTCAGGGCGTGACACTTAGACATCACACACTCCCGGGTTTAGTGCCACTATCCATTACTACCCATAAGTCAACATTCCAACGATGTAGAGAAAATTACTGTTGGGTGTTTTAACATCCAATGGGAATTTGTAATCTGTTTTCATTGAGGAGAAAGCCCTACGATCTCAACTAAATGATTCAGTCATATGCCACTGGTCTGAAAGTGCAGTGCTTAAAAGATTGAATTCCTGGGCTTAAGTGCCACTAAGAGCGTTGTCCAAGTGAAATACGGAGGAGCCCCCGTCACTGAATCCCTTCGTTTTACTATCCCCTACATATTTGCTGATTGTGTTTAAATTAATCATTCATTAGTACCATGTCAGTGTGTAGTGTACCGTTGCGGTAAACTAGGTCGTTTGGCACGACTAACTGTATTCTGAGGCTTGAGTGTGAGGGACATCTTGCATCGGGCCACAAACATAACAGCTAAATTGTTTTAGAAAATCATTTAATTTTGTTGTATTTTTACATTGAGTCACAGAGAGGACGGGGGTGTTTTCCAAAGCAAATGAGTGGACCGGAAATGACAAAATAACTCAAAGTTCATATTTGTACATTTTAATGAATTCATGAAAATGTGCATCTCAAGTGGAGGCGTGCTGGCATCATCAGTGCCGACAGGAGGCTGAAGCGATCTAGAACCAGGCTCTCCATCTTCATTTACACCAACAGAGGGCTATGTCAGCGCTGCCCTATGTCTCCTGCCTCATTCTGTAATGAGAGTGTATTGCTCATCTGCTGGGAAGGCATCCTTCCCCTGGTCTACTCCATTCCCCATCAAATGTGGCTGATTTAACAAGCTATAGGGGAAGGCAGGCTAGCCACCTCCCATCTGCCGCTTTAGAACATTGCAAGTCCCTCACCACCACCGTCTCCAGGCCACCACCGGAGTTGGAGGGTGAGATTTGTATCTTCAGTATTTCCCATCCTTGGTGGCCCAGGATCAGTATCCGGCTGTGCTTCTTTATATCCTCCCCAAGCTGAGGCCAGGTAGTGAAGTCCACACACCTCCACCCGCCCCTGTTGGACAGAAGAGCAACAACCCAATCTGTGGTCTTCATCTTCAGCCAGGGGTGAAGGGTGAGATCCATGTCTCTGGCACTGCCAACCCTGGCTGTGGCAGGAGGGTTACGTACATACCTCCATCCACCTCTGAGGACATTGCTTTTGAAGATGCAGATTTTGAGTGATAGTCTGATGTTCTTGGCTCTCCATACTGGTCTTAATATGGTGATCACGTTGCTCATGGAATTGCCATCCTTGGTCATCTTTCTCCCAAGACAAATGAACTCATCCACCTCTTCCACAGCAGGGTTGTTGATGTTGGTTTTGGTGATCACCATAATGGTTTTTGTCTTTTGAATGTTGATGTTGAGTCCTGCCATTTGTGCGGTCTGCCAACTTCTGAGTTTTTTCCTGCACGTCCACATGTCAAGTTGCAAGAATAGCGAGATCACCTGCATAGGCCAGATCCTCAAGCACTTAGTCAAGGGTCCATATGATCCCACATTTTCCACCTGTTGTGGAAAGCATTAAGACTCCCTCTAAATGGGTCTAAAGCAGGCAATACTGTAAGTGCTCTTGAATAACAGGGATACAAAATATTTTGCGATTAGCCCGAAAAAAAATCACGCTTTCCTTCTGCCAAGTGGCAGTATCAAGGCCTTTATTGCAGAATCACAACAAATGAGATATATGTCTCTGTTCTGTTGCCATGGGTAACACACATCTTTCTCTACTCATCTCTAATCTTGGATTCTTTTTTAGATATTCTCCCATTACAAGTTGTGTATGCTGTTGCGTCATTGGCATTATTTAATGTCCTCGGATGCGCTTTAGTTTTCAGATGTGGTTATACAGTTGCCATGTGCAATGCTTAATTCAATTGGCCTTGTTTGAAATCTGAAAAGTACACCATTTTTCTAACATTGCATATCAAACCCAAGGTGTCCACATCCATATTATTATGAATTCGCCTAGTGATAAATGTGAACTGGTGAAAAAACAAATATAATTGTACGTGAATGAATATGGCTACCCTTTAAAGAGTGGTACTCTAGTTTGGGCAGTATAAGTTAATGAAGCACTCATTCTCTCTGCAGGCGAATACACTGTCATGACGGCACATTTCCATTTGAAGCGGAAGATTGGCTACTTTGTGATCCAGACCTATCTACCATGCATCATGACTGTCATCCTCTCCCAAGTGTCCTTCTGGCTGAACAGAGAGTCCGTGCCAGCTAGGACTGTGTTTGGTGAGTATAGGGCCACCTATCCTGCTTTGATGTCAAAGGGAGATATGCACAAAAGTTTGAGAGGATTTGTGTAACCCTTTTGCTCTGTCCATATCTCTCCTGCTTTCTCCCACCATTTTTTTTACTTACCCAAGCATTGGTCCTCTTCTTACCCTGTCTCACTATATCTCTTTCTCTCTCCCTCCCGGTCTTATTTTGGCTTGGTCCTGCATTGGTGACATAGTAGTGGCAAGTTATCATGTCATGCAGACCGCCTAATTGCAGTTCAGTGTTGCTCTGTGGTGCCAGGAGCCTTGAAGATGTGCCCTGTGTATCCGTTTGCCTGTTTTCCGACCCACTCTGCGGTATAGCTGTTTGTATTACTGTGTAATGAATGAGCAACACTTGTTCCAATGTGATCCTGTGCGACAGCCTGAAAAGCCAAGTGAGTGTTTGTTCTGCCATAGCAAGGTAATTGAATTTAGTGCTAGGGGCCAAGAGGAGGGCTAGCTTAATAGTGTGATGAGAACTTAGCCTGTTTACGAAAAGCAGGGGGTTGTTTGGTTGCCAATGCCAGACCCCAGCGAAAATAGGCGTTTTCATTTATCTGACTTTCATTTATCTACATGTCCAGCCCTTATATTTAGCCTCACAATGAAGTGTTTTACCATTTTCTTTTCAGGACAACCAGGGCTACAGGTAGAACACAAAACAATTTGACATAAACAGTTGCATTCATGAGTTTTATTGACAAATGTCAAAAGAAATAAGGCCTGCCTTAAAACCTCTCTGGGGTATGTGGGACGCTAGCGTCCCACCTGCGGGACACACTATTCAACAGCCAGTGAAATAGCAGGGCGGCAAATTCAAAACAACAAAAATCTCATAATTCAAATTTCTCAAACATACAACTATTATATCCCATTTTAAAGATACACTTCTCGTTAATCCAACCACATTGTCCGATTTCAAAAAGGCTTTACGGCGAAACATAACATTAGATTATGTTAGGACAGCGCCTAGACAAGAAAAACCACACAGCCATTTTCCAAGCAAGGAGAGGCGTCACAAAAAACAGAAATACAGCTAAAATTAATGATCTTTATCAGATGGCACTCATAGGACTTCATGTTACACAATACATGTATGTTTTGCTCGATAAAGTTCATATTTATATCCACAAAACCCATTTTACATCGGCGTGTAATGTTCAGAAATGTTTTGCCTACCAAAACTTCCGGTGAATGAGCACATCAATTTACAGTAATACTCATCATAAACGTTGATAAAATATTCAACTGTTATTCAAAGAATTATAGATACACTTCTCCTTAATGCAACCGCTGTGTCAGATTTCAAAAAAGCTTTACGGCGAAAGCAAACTTTGCAATAATCTGTGTACAGCGCTCGGATATCAAAACAAGCCATACAGATACCCGCCATTTTGGAGTCAACAGAAATGACAAAAATTACGTTATAAATATTCACTTACCTTTGATGATCTTCATCGGAATGCACTCCCAGGAATCCCAGTTCAAGAATAAATACCTCCATTTTGTTCGTGCGTTCAGTCGAGTAATCCAAATCCACTGTGCTTGCGCAGTGATTTCAGACAAAAAGTCAAAAAAGTTATATTACAGTTCTTAGAAACATGTCAAACGATGTATAGAATCAATCATTAGGATGTTTTTATCATAAATCGTCCATAATATTCCAACCAGACGATTCCTCTGTCTTCAGAAATGAAAAGGAACAAAGCGAACTCTCATGTGAGTGCGCGCGATTGAGCTCATGCCATTTTCTCAGTCATCTGATTCCAATGGCTCTTATTCTCCCCCCATTCACATTAGAAGCATGAAACAACGTTCTAAAGACTGTTGACATCTAGTGGAAGCCTTAGGAAGTGTAAAATGACCCCATTGACACTGTATACTGGATAGGGAATCACTTGAAAAACCACAAACCTCAGATTTCCACACTTCCTGGTTGGATTTCTTCTCAGGTTTTTGCCTGCCATATGAGTTCTGTTATACTCACAGACATCATTCAAACAGTTTTAGAAACTTCAGAGTGTTGTCTATCCAAATCTACTAATAATATGCATATCCTACCTTCTGAGCCTGAGTAGCAGGCAGTTTACTACGGGCACGCTTTTCATCCGGACGTCAAAATACTGCCCCCTACCCCGATGAAGTTAACAAAAACCTGATTAAAATGAATTTATATGAATTCTCTAAGTACAGAAATTGTTTGATCAGTGGGAAATTGATATTCAACTTGTCAGTGACAACTGTGTGGAGTTTGTGACAGCAACTATGTGAGCTTATTACAGTATTATAGACACTTTATCCCGGGATATCCTATGATCTTCTATGTAGAAAAACACCTGACCTTCTAATGACTCCTGTGTAGCTTGTGAGCTTCATAGAGCAAAACATGTTACAAGTGGGTGTTCGTGAGAGTCTTCGCTTTTAATAGTTTGAAGCTCAAACCATTCTGATGCTACAGACGATTTTGTGAAAAAGACCCAGCCCCTTCGGGATCCGCCCTCGTCTCACAAACGCCGCTCGAGTTCAGCTCCACGTTAATAAGAAGAAATAGACAAATCCAATGGTGCAACCCAGAATGTAGCTCAAATACAAAGTTTAAAAGGGGTTAGAAGTCCTAAATCACGCTGGCACAATGGTGGGGCTCATTGTGTTAATATTCCCCCACGGACTACATAGACTGCAGAAATATGCTCTATACACATGGGCAGACATTGATTGACAGATTTTATTTGGTCATTTGAAAACATGCACAGCACAGTCATATCACTGCAGAGATGATTACCATTCACACATGATAAACACAATATATTATATAAAGAATAAGCACATTACACAATAAAGTCAGCAACTTCTGGTGTGAATAACCTTTCTGAATGAATCATGTAAACAAAGCAAGCAACTTTTGACTGAAGATGGCAGTTAAAAATGTACCCTGGAGCTGTATGACTCTAAAGGCCACATAACTCCAACTAGTGAAAAAATAGGTTCATTTTAGCAGTTACTGTATGATAAGTATCATGTTTTCCGCTTAATACAAATTATACATACAAATAATTTAGGTTTTGTAATAACGACCTTTTACAAGTTACCTTTTTTTTATCCCGTTTATGGTGGAATATCTGTTCCAGGCTTTACTGGTAGATTGGTTTGGTAACACTGAATGGAGGCTGTGCTAGCCTGGCATACACTTTTGAGGGTGTTAGTACTGTATGTTAGTGTGTATGCAGCACCGCCAACAACCATCCCGATGTGTTCACGGTAGAATTGGACGTAGTTGTGTAACCAGCTTTAAAGGACCAGGACATTTCTAGATAGGATTGGGTTTGCTCTGAAAAGGGGGAGTTGGTTGGTTTATTACTCTCTATGTCCCTTTAAGTCTCCTCATATTTCAGTGCCACAGATAGTATACCATCGGCGAAGTGGGCAGCGAATTCATGTTTTTTCTACAGATAAGAAAAAAAATTGGTTAAAGAAATTCAAGCATTTATTCTCAACCTTAGTTCTAAAAATACAATTTGAGTAAATACAGTGTCATCTCTTATTTGCAGAGACAATGTTTTTACTTCATGTTTGATGTAAATGGCATCCAGACACTTTTTTTACGATTTCACTTGTTTTTGAGAAACCACCGATTCACTTTTTCATACTCGCTGTGCAGTAAGGGGGCTGTGAAAAAGCCTGAACAAATGCTCCAAAAACGCCCAAATACATATTTTTAGAAATTGAAAAGCTCTCAGTATAGTGATGCAGGTCTTTAGATGTTGTACGCATGAAATGTGACCGACCATCTTATGTAGAAACATTTAAAATTATGTTTTTTTAATTGAATAAAAGTAGAGACTTATAGAGCTACAAAATGGAATATCATACTCTACAGTTGATGAACAATGTGAAAGGAATTTTGCTTCGAAAGTTGATAAACTTGTAAACTCACTTTTGAGAAAATGGCCTTTGAATGTTTTTGTACTACTATTGAATAACTATTCTTTGTCTACACCCATTCAGCATTGTTCACACCCTCTTAAGCTTTAGCCCCACCCATCTCTTAACAGCAGTCAAGCACGCAAGTTAACTTGCTAGTTACTTCCAGACATCTAAGTAAGAGAGAACAGCTCACTGAACGTTACTCTCCCTAACAGAGCTGGTTAGGCTGTTATGTTATCCAGAGCAATGGTGACTGCAACTGTGCTGTCAGATGGACCGTTCGTAAATTCAGAGTGTTTCGCATTCAGAGCGCACACCGGATGCTCTGGCCGATGAGTAGTGTTGATCCGAACGTTGATCCGGCAGTCAAGCACCCAAGCTAACTGACTAACATTGGCTAGCTTGCTAGCTACTTCCAGACACATACTGAGAGAACACCCAACTCTGACCATTTTACTCGCCATAGCAGAGCTGGTTAGGCTGTTTTCGTGTTATCCAGAGCGTTGGTGACTAACTGTGCTGCTGGTGTAATGAGGTGCGTACTGGCGGCAAAGAAGTCAGGCGCAAGAGAGCGAAAACTGATTTACAACGGTGTCGTTTAGCCTCTTACATCTAGACGTTCCGCTAGCGGAACACCTGCTCCAATATCCAATGATAGGCGTGGCGCGAATGACAAATTCCTCAAAAATACAAAAACTTCAATTTTTCAAACATATGACTATTTCACAGCATTTTAAAGACAAGACTCTCCTTTATCTAACCACACTGTCCGATTTCAAAAAGGCTTTACAGCGAAAGCAAAACATTAGATTATGTCAGCAGAGTACCAAGCCAGAAATAATCAGACACCCATTTTTCAAGCTAGCATATAATGTCACAAAAACCCAGAAGACAGCTAAATGCAGCACTAACCTTTGATGATCTTCATCAGATGACACACCTAGGACATTATGTTATACAATACATGCATGTTTTGTTCAATCAAGTTCATATTTATATCAAAAACCAGCTTTTTACATTAGCATGTGACGTTCAGAACTAGCATACCCCCCGCAAACTTCCGGGGAATTTACTAAATTACTCACGATAAACGTTCACAAAAAGCATAACAATTATTTTAAGAATTATAGATACAGAACTCCTCTATGCACTCGATATGTCCGATTTTAAAATAGCTTTTTGGTGAAAGCACATTTTGCAATATTCTAAGTAGATAGCCCGGCATCACAGGGCTAGCTATTTAGACACCCAGCAAGTTTAGCCTTCACCAAACTCCGATTTACTATTAGAAAAGTTTGATTACCTTTGGTGTTCTTCGTCAGAATGCACTCCCAGGACTTCTACTTCAATAACAAATGTTGGTTTGGTCCCAAATAATCCATAGTTATATCCAAACAGCAGCGTTTTGTTCGTGCGTTCAAGACACTATCCAAAGGGTTAAGAAGGGTGACGAGCACGGCGCATTTCGTGACAAAAAAATTCTAAATATTCCATTACCGTACTTCGAAGCATGTCAACCGCTGTTTAAAATAAATTTTTATGCCATTTTTCTCGTAAAAAAGCGATAATATTCCGACCGGGAATCTGCGTTTAGGTAAAAAGACGAAAGAAAATAAAGCACGGGGTCGACTCGTGCACGCGCCTAAGCCCATTGTCCTCTGATCGGCCACTTGCCAAAAGTGCAAATGTGTTTCAGCCTGGGGCTGCCTCGATATCATTCAGCTTTTTCCCGGGCTCTGAGAGCCTATGGGAGCCGTAGGAATTGTCACGTTACAGCAAAGATCCTCAGTCTTCAATAAACAGAGACAAGAAGAACAAGATCTTGTCAGAGAGGGCACTTCCTGTAAGGAATCTTCTCAGGTTTTTGCCTGCCATATGAGTTCTGTTATACTCACAGACACCATTCAAACAGTTTTAGAAACTTTAGGGTGTTTTCTATCCAAAGCCAATAATTATATGCATATTCTAGTTACTGGGCAGGAGTAGTAACCAGATTAAATCGGGTACGTTTTTTATCCGGCCGTGTCAATACTGCCCCCTACCCCCAACAGGTTAAGAAATCTAGCTAACTAGCTAGCTATGTTAACAATGAAGCATAATCCCAACTCATGACGTTACTACACTGCATGAAATCTAGAATCGACTTCCTGTTTCGCAACAAAGCATCCTCATTCTGCCAAACATACCCTCATAAAACTGTTTTGCTCCTTTGCACCCCAGTATCTCTACATGCACATTCATCTCCTGCACATCTATCACTCCAGTGTTTAATTGCTAAATTGTAATTATTTCACCGCTATAGCCTATTTATTGCCTTATCTTACCTCATTTGCACACACTGTATATAGACTTTTCTTTCTATTGAATTATTGACTGTATGTTTGTTTATTCCATGTGTAACTCTGTTGTTTGTGTCGCACTGCTTTGCTTTATCTTGGCCAGGTTGCAGTTGTAAATGAGAACTTGTTCTCAACTAGCCTACCTGGTTAAATAAAGGTGAAATAAAAAATAAAAATGAAGCTGCAGGTAGCTATCCAACCAGGTTCAATCTTAGCTAGCTAAGCAAATGGCTCTGAGATATGAATAATAAGGTCATACACGTAATGTTAGCTAGCGAGCCAGCCAGCTAACGTTAGCTAGCTAACTAGGTAAACAATGAACCATAATGACAACTCATGACATTACTACCCTGCATGAATCTGCAGGTAGCTAACCAACCAGGTTCAATGTTAGCTTGCTAACATTAGGCTATAGCTAGCCAAGCAAATGGCCAAGCCAAGCAAATGGCTGTTTCTGTCAAAATAAGAAACATGTAATATCAGAAACATACATACATCATTCATGGTTGGACGTGTATCCTGTCGGATGACATCGTTGCCCTTAGTTTGAAGATGTAATCCGGAGACAGGTGGTTTCTCCATCTCCTTCTCGATAAAACTCAGTCCTTAAATTGGAGATCAACACTTATGCAGATTTAATATACGTTAGACATAATTACCTAGACATACTGACCAGCTCAAATAGACAGAAGCGTGCTATATGGCAGACCAATCCAAACTCATCTCTCGGCATGTCCAGCCCACTCATTATCTCAGCCAATCATGGCTAGCGGGAAGGTTGTTGCCTTTTTCTTTGGCTAAACCAACGAGGCTCGTAATTAAAAATGTGTATTCCTATGTACAGATGGCATACAAGTTTGTTATTAAGGCACATGAAAGTTCACATGTTCGAAAAGGCATTTCTGCCAAAAAACACATTTTGATAAAAAAAGAAAGGTTTACGTTCAAACAGCTCTCCTGTAAAGCAGTGACCCACGACATACGCATAGTTTCCTGAAACAGGTCACAAATTGTGTCATTCGGAACCATATCTGCAACATTATATTCAATTTTGTTGCGACTCGAATATGTACCTACATTTACATATCAGCCAGGATGCACACTGGCTAACTAGTGAGGAAAACACAGGAGCTGGAGATCGCCCAGCATGCTCTGCTCCACTTCACAGGTGTGCGGAGCTACAGCTACATATGATGAACTTCGATCTATTCTACAGCACTATGATAACTACTATTTCTCCACAGCCTTTTGTACAATATGTTACATAAAATAGTAACACTGTATATTAAGTCGCCGTTATACCATGTTATTACTATACACCTACGCTTCTTTGCTAACCAGAATGTAATTACTTGGCTGTACATGGTATCTGTCGATAAAGGTACTTAAAATGATTGAATTATAATCTAAGGAAACTGACCAAACTGAAACTGTTTGCTGTTCCCCTAGGTGTAACCACTGTGCTGACAATGACCACCCTGAGTATAAGTGCTCGTAACTCCCTCCCCAAGGTGGCCTACGCTACGGCCATGGACTGGTTCATCGCTGTCTGCTATGCCTTTGTCTTCTCCGCCCTCATTGAGTTTGCCACAGTCAACTACTTCACAAAGCGCGGCTGGGCCTGGGATGGGAAGAGCATTGTGAATGACAAGGTAATGGAAGCATATCCCCCTCCGATTGCCTGACATGCAGCATTTTCAGAGAGAATCCATAGTGATCTTTTTGTTTTGATGGCGGCAACCCATTTCCATATGATTTCCAACCAGAGGGCCTCAGAATGTGTTGTGTTTGCATCAGCATTCAGGTTGTTCCCTGTGCGACAGCCATAGGCAATACTGGAGATCGAAGACCATGTGCATATGAACGGATTTACGTAATGAATGTATAAACACACATATAGTTGCCTACAACCGAACAGGTCAGAGAAAACAATATGGCGATACAAACACAGAAGGTCACAGGCTTTTTTTTACTTTATGTTCAGGGAGGCAGAGTAAATTGGGACCCCATGAAGCATAGCCAAGATAAATGGGTTGAGATTACAGAAAATAACATATGGAGAGGGAAACTGTGAAAGAGTCATACAGTGAAAAATACTATCTGTGTGGGAAGATCAGTTTGAAATGAATCAGACTTTGTGGGGGTAATAAACATTTGCTGTGACACACTTTGCGTCAGTTCATTAGTTAGACACCACAACAAAAACTCTAAAAAGTGAAGTGGAACGGTTGGGGCTTAGTTTGAATACATCCCTCAGAATGTCCATATTCATCTTTAAAAAGCATATTTAAATATACTGGATATTTCAGTAATAAAAGTAAATGAAAATACTTATCATATAATACTTTTGATCAGAGAATCACTAACCATTTACCGCTAACCTTCAGTATGACAGCTGAATTGATTGGGAAATTACAGTGGCTAGGTCGGTAGAATGGAAAGCAGCAGTTCGTGAGTGATTCCCAACTGGGCACATACGTCAATTCAACTTCTATTCCACGTTGGTTCAACGTCATTTCACTGAAATGTTGTGGAAACAACGTTGATTCAACCAGTGTGTGCCCAGTGGGACCTCACGAAACCTAAACAAAAAAAAGAACGTGATTTTGAGATTTTCACGAAATATAGAAGAGTCCTTCAGAGGAAGTATTGTTGACATATATTGGACATTGGAATCTAAAAGCATAATTGAAAAATTATTATCAAAGTTGGCCTGCTTTAAGACTCCATAGGTGCTACAAAGCATATTATGCATAATATGTGTAGTATTTTGATTTCAATAACTTTTGTTTTATATTCATGTAGGAATATTGAAAAAGATCAACATGAATTTTGAAAATATACAAATGTTGATTTGGCAATTGTTTCTGTCCCAAAAAAAAAAAATCTTGGTGACCAAAAGTTGTTTCGAGCAATCTATTGCTCGACATTTTCAAACGTGTATCTTTCCATATATAGACACACCCTGTGTTTTAATAAAATGAACTAAATGCATTGAGCTTGTCTGATGCTTTAAGCTTACAGTTTGATGCCTCAAGAGGGCGCTAGAGATCTAGATAACCATAAAAAATGTATTTAAAAAATAACCTTAACCTGACCCAACACTTCTCCCTCTTGTGCTGGCTTTCGCAGATTCTGCCATTAATCCCCTGAAGTTGCCGGTAATAGGCTACCTGAGGAGTTCGCAGCCTTTCTCATGTGGAATGGCAATTTATCTTACCATTTATTTTGAAAAATGTATTGTACTTTTACCCCTTTTTTCCCCTAATTGGTAGTTAGTCTTGTCCCATCACTGAAATTTCCCATACGTACTCGGGAGAGGCGAGGTCGAGAGCCATGCGTCCTCCGAAACACGACCCTGCCAAGCCACAATGCTTCTCGACACACTGCTTCCGGAGGAAACACCGTCCAGCTAGCGACCGAAATCAGCTTGCAGGCGACCGGCTCACCACAAGGATTCGCTAGAGCGCGATGGGACAAGGGAATCACGGCGGCCAAACCCTCCCCTAACCCGAACGACACTGGGCCAATTGTGCACCGCCTCATGGGTCACCCAGTCACAGCCAGCTGTGACACAGCCTGGGATAGAACACCACTGTGCCACTCGGGAGGCCCATTATCTCACCATTTCTACCGATCTGCGTGCCAGTTATGGTTTTCATATGCACATTTTCGTGAAACAGTTGAATTTAATTCATAATAACTCTTCATATCTCAAAATCATTGTCATGTGGTTAATCAAAACATGCAACATTGTTTGAAATATTCTGGACCTTCAGAGTTTCCTGCACCAGTGAGCTCGGGACAGACACAGCTGTAGGCTATTTGCGCAAGGGATAAGAAGCAGTGCTTGGCTTGGGCAGGAGCTCACCAGAGCTGAGTACCAGCACCTCTAATGTTCTACTGCTTGAGCTCCTGTTCCTCTTATAGAATATAAGCACCCAAAATGAGTACCGAAACCTATTTCAATCCAAGTCTTGCACTGATAAGAAGCCTATTTTATGACGTGTCCACTGGATCAGAGCATGACATTTTTCCCTTTCATGCTGTGGTTATCGAAAGGGAGGGAGCTGGAACGATTTTTCAAATACATTGAGGAACTATTATAATTCTCAATGGATGTAAAAACGCGGTGAAGAAAACATTACTTTGAGAAGCTCCACAGGTCATTAGTGGTGGTGCGTTAAGCCAATCAGACACACCATCAGATCCCCAAATGAACACATTTATATGCCTACATTTGCGCGCAGGCCAGGTAGCCTATGGGTCTACTTCTATGCATGCGCGTCCTTACACAACATTGACAGGAGCGCTCCAAACTAAAGACAATGACTAAATTGACAGAACTCGTAAATGGAATTAAATAAACCAAAACTTGTTTTTCACAACTGTAGTATAGGTTATGCACTCTGCAAACAATGTGTGCACTCAGACAATGAGAACAGGAAGACTGGAATAATAATATTTAATGTATTAAAATAAATAACCGTAACCAAGGTAACAAACATTGTACATTAGAAATTATAGGAATTAATGGTAAATGTACTACTCATGTCATGGGAAATTGATATACACTAACAATCAAACACAAACAATCCACACAATTAAGTTATGAAACGGCGAATGTGCACAAATTGGCAGGAGACAGTGCATTCTGGAGAGAGAAGTGCATTGTGCATCTGGGCGCACGGTCAATCCGACATCTGCATTGGCCATGCAGCATTTATAGTGATATGGCCTCAGCTGAAGTCAGGGCATTCATACTTCTTTGGCTTCGCGGAGCAGTGCAGGGCTGTTGTCAAGGAAGTGAGTTTGTGTTTATACAGGATGTACCGCCTCCACCTACCGTCAAACAATCATGTCAATGCGGAGCTATACAGAGCCCTCCGCATTGTTACAACATTTGGGAGGCACATGGTGATGAGGTACAGAGGTTGATTTGGCAATTGCGTCACACACTCCATATGGAGCGCAAATATATGCGACCACATTTTAGAATCAGGCATAAATTGGCTTTTAGTCTACGCCTCAGCAATGAATTAGTTTACTGAGATGGGCGCAAATATATATTTATTTGTTACTGCTCGACTAAAACAATCTTTGTCGACCAACAGCCTAATGACCAAACAATCGACCAGTCGACTAATTGGGGTCAGCCCTAAACAATTTAATTGATTTTACTGAGTTACAGTTCATATGAGGAAATCAATCAATTGAAATGAATTCATTAGGCCCTAATCTATGGATTTCACGATTGGGAATACAGATATGCATCTGTTGGTCACAGATAACAACAAAAAATGGGCCTCAGGATCTCATCACGGTATTTTTGTGCATTCAAATTGCAATCGATAAAATGCAATTGTGTTTGTTCTCCGTAGCTTATGCCTGCCCATACTATAACCCCACCGCCACCATGGGGCACTCTGTTCACAACGTTGACATCAACAAACCGCTCGCCCACACAACACCATACAGTTAAAGTTGGAAGTTTACACACACTTAGGTTGAAGTCATTAAAACTTGTTTTTCAACCACTCCACAAATTTCTTGTTAACAAACTATGGTTTTGGCAATTCGGTTAGGACATCTACTTTGTGCATGACACAAGTCATTTTTCCAACAATTGTTTACAGACAGATTATTTCACTTATAATTCACTGTATCACTTTGGATGTATTTCAAGGCCTACCTTCAAACTTAGTACCTCATCATGGGAAAATCAAAAGAAATCAGCCAAGACCTCAGAAAACAAATTGTAGACCTCCACAAGTCTGGTTCATCCTTGGGAGCAATTTCCAAACGCCTGAAGGTACCACATTCATCTGTACAAACAATAGTACGCAAGTATAAACACACGCAGCCGTCATACTGCTCAGGAAGGAGATGGGTTCTGTCTCCTAGAGATGAACGTACTTTTGTGCAAAAAGTGCAAATCAATCCCAGAACAATAGCAAAGGACCTTGTGAAGATGCCGGAGGAAACAGGTACAAAAGTATCTATATCCACAGTAAAGCGAGTCCTATGTCGACATAACCTGAAAGGCCACTCAGCAAGGAAGAAGCCACTGCTCCAAAACCACCATAAAAAAAGCCAGACTACGGTTTGCAACTGCACATGGGGACAAAGATCGTACTTTTTGGAGAAATATCCTCCGGTCTGATGAACCCAAAATAGAACTGTTTGACTATCAAGACCATCATTATGTTTGGAGGAAAAAGGGGGGGGCTTGCAAGCTGAAGAACACCATCCTAACCATGAAGCACGGGGGTGGCAGCATCATGTTGTGGGGGTGCTTTGCTGCAGGAGGGACTGGTGCACTTCACAAAATAGATGGCATCATGAGCAAGGAAAATTATGTGGATATATTTACGTAATATCTCAAGACATCAGTCAGGAATTTAAAGCTTGGTCGCAAATGGGTCTTCCAAATGGACAATGACCCCAAGCATACTTCCAAAGTTGTGGAAAAATGGCTTAAGGACAATAAAGTCAAGGTATTGGAGTGGCCATCACAAAGCCCTGACCTCAATCCCATAGAAAATTTGTGGGCAGAACTGAAGAAGCATGTGCGAATAAGGAGGCCTACAAACCTGATTCAGTTACACCAGCTCTGTCAGGAGGAATGGGCCAAAATTCATCCAACTTATTGTGGGAAGCTAGTGAAAGGCTACCCGAAACATTTGACCCAAACTAGACAATTTAAAGGCAATGCTACCAAATACTAATTGAGTGTATATACATTTCTGACCCACTGGGAATGTGATGAAAGAAATAAAAGCTGAAATAAATCATTCTCTCTACTATTATTCTGACATTTCACATTCTTAAAATAAAGTGGTGATCCTAACTGACCTAAAACAGGGATTGTGAAAAACTGAGTTTAAATGTATTTGGCTAAGGTGTATGTAAACTTCCAACTTCAACTGTACATGTGGTCTGTAGTTGTGAGTTTTTTTTAATTTAAGCTTTATTTAACTAGGCAAGTCAGTTAAGAACAAATTGTTATTGACAATGACTGCCTACCCCGGCCAAACCCTAACCCGGACGATGCTGGGCCAATTGTGCGCCGCCCTATGGGACTCCCAATCACGGTCGGTTGAGATACAGCCTGGAATCAAACCAGGGTCTGTAGTGATGCCTCTCGTACTGAGATGCAGTGCCTTAGACCGCTGTGCCACTCAGGGTTGGACTTATGGTAGAAAAATGAATGTTAAATTCTCTGGCAACAGCTGTGGTGTACATTCCTGCAAATCAGCATGCCAATTGGACGCTTCCTCTAAACTTGAGACATATGTGGCATTGTGTTGTGTGACAAAACTGCACATTTTAGATTGGCCTTTTATTGTCCCAAACACAAGGTGCACCCGTGTAATGATAATGCGGTTTAATCAGATTCTTGATATGCCACACCTGTCAGATGGATGGGTTATCTTGGCAAAGGAGCATTGCTCACTAACAGGGATGTAAACAAATTAGGGTTGACCCCATTTAGTCCACCGGTCGATAGGCTGTTGGTCGACCGAGATTTCTTTAGTTGAGCAGTCGCAATTATTATTATTTTTTTAATGGTGCACAAGACACCTGTCTGATTCGCACCCGTCTCAGTGGACTAGTCCATTGCGGAGGCCACGGGGATGGCATTGTCATCACTCTAAAACGTGATACTGAAATTGTATATGGTTGTATTATGTCAAAATAATGGTGCAACACGAATAAATGTAATATTATTTTATAACAAATGCGCTTTATCCGGTGTTGGATATGGTCGCTGTCCGGGGTTGTGAAACATAATCTTCAATGCGCCGTAGAATTGGCGCCTTTCCCTATGTTGCTATGTTCATAATAGCAAAATGAACCAGTACATTGGGATTGAGGCAACAATGCGGCAGAGGCAACAGCAGTAGAGACGAGGGAACAGCCCTTGCTTTAACCCCTATTCGTCGGGATTAGATTTACTGGGGGTGGTCAGGTAATGCAATTATGTGCACAAGCGCTAAACACCACATCTGTCATTTTAGTCACGTCCGAATCTGCCATGTCAGGAGATGGTAGGAGAGTAACAATTCCAGACAGAATAACCTACAGTTTTTTGGGGGCGAACTCCAAGGTCTTCTGATAATACTAGTACCGTGCGAATCGACATCCCTGTGTTTTGAGAGAAATATTGGAGTTTGACAGGTGATGCTCATGGTTTGAGCAAGAAAACAATAACTGATTCGATAAATTGAATGAAGTGCTGCGCATAGCCTACGAAGGGCCTACATGTATCAACTTTCACAGTGAATGTTTTTGTTCATATATTTCGTGGGTGTGAATTGAATATTGCCAAACGCATCAGTACATTTTTTTGCGCCTATTTAATGTAACCCCTTGCTGTTAATAGATTGCAAACAGCATACACTTACTTGCGCATCAATAGCCTTACAACGCATCTCAAATGCAAGTGCACTGTTTAGCTCACATCTGAAGGTTGGGAGGCATTTGGGACGTATACTACGGATTGCTAAAATATCCTAATGATTATGATCACACTTCCTCAATTCAAATATTATGGCTACACAATACCAAAGATGGATGGTATGGTTTAGAAATTTGGGAACCAAGTTCAAGTTATCAGTGTAGCCCTGCTATCGCCTGGACGTGTTAAAATATTTTCACGGCTAGAAAAAAACCTCCAGGTTTCCGTCATAACTGTCAATTTATTGGAAAAAAAGAAAGAATTATAGGAGGCTGTAAAAAAACGAATCCCTTCCGAATCGTCCTCTGGAATAACGGACGTCTGTGGTAATAAATACATAACCAATGTTCTCAAGTAATAGTAGTCCCATGCGAATAGGGCTTAGCCTAACTGTCTAAGAAAATTGAGGAGAGAGCAAACCCCAACTTAATTAGGTCTGTAATCAATAGCCTAACTGTTAAATGTGCCTGGCTTTATAAATCATCCATATATATCTACAGAAATAAGACAGATCTTGCTTATGTTGCCTGTTTGAGTGTTTAATAGCCTGCTGATCCCGTGAGCACCAACCCTCAAGCAACTGAAAAATATCAGATAAAGTAATTTCACAGATTTGGCTGTTTTTAATCTTTGCTATGCTGTAATAAAGGCTTTAGAATTGTTTTCCATTAGAACAGACTGGAATAATTTATAATGCATTTAGTGTTGTTTACACTGTTACAAACAGGCAGAAAAAATAATATTGTAATCTAACAGCACCTGTTTATTATGCATATGCACGCAACTCTCACTCCTATACCCTCCTTTTTCTTAATCTCCTTATTTTGTTATTATTACAATTATTATTATTATGATCATCATTATAACAATAAGTCATGTCGTTATCATGAGTAGGCTTTGTATGGTAATCTTGTATAACCACCATTGAGCTGTAGGCCTAAGAGCTCCTTACTTTGTCCTATATTTCAATATATAGGCTACTGTATCAATCAATCATTCATTCGTTCATGCCATCACACAGTATAGGAGACATTGATGCATTGAAATGCAATCAAGAATTTTCGTTTTAAAATAAAATAACAAATGGAGCTTTGAATAATTAGCCTAAACAATAAAACGCAATTCACGAAAGCATGCAACTGTTTTTAGTCTGCTGTAATAAAGGCTTTATATATATTTTTTTCTTCTTCTATAGAACAGACTGTCTGGTACACTTATTTATTTAGTGTTGTTTATGCTGTTCCAAATGGTCAGAATTTTTTTAAATATTGTAATCTAACAGCAACTGTTTGGCACACATAATACTCAATCACTCAATGCTTGCTCCAATACCCTATTGTTTCTTGATCTCCAGTAGTTTCCAATGTCTTCCACAGATCTGACTTCCCCTTTCCCTCCTGAGCAACCAGTAACATTCGCCCGTTTCGAGTTTCTTTTTCAAGTCCTCCACATCCATTTTGCTATCATAACCAATTTATTGATGTGATTATGATACGCTATAGGTCAGGCCCTATTGATCACATGCATACGATGCTTACATGTTTCACGTTGAGAGAGCAAGGGTTGAGGGAATAGGGACTGTTTTTCCTAAACAAATTAGGGATTTTGGTAACAGAACTTTTCAGTCAGAACAAGTAAGATTCTAAATGGATGAAATTATGATGCAGCTTCAGCGCAGACAGCGCAATAAAACACTTGCTGTGCTGTGGTGCCTTTTTGCTGCAGTAGGGTGGAGATCGAGACAACATACCACACAGGCACTTGTTGTAATTTTTGTTAACACAGTGTAACCATTGGGCTCTTTCTTTTTTTTTACCCCTTGTTCTCCCCAATTTTCGGGATATCCAATTGGTAGTTACAGCCTTGTCCCATCACTGCAACTCCTGTACGGACTCGGGAGAGGCGAAGGTCAAGAGCCGTACGTCCTCCAAAACACGACCACGCCATGCCACATTGCTTCTTGACACAATGTCGCACCACAGGAGTTGCTAGAGCGTGATGGGACAAGGACATCCCGGCCGGCCAAACCCTCCCCTAACCCGGACGACGCTGAGTCAATTGTGCGCCGCCTCATGGGTCTACCGGTCACGGCCGGCTGCGACATTGGGCTCTTTCTTGAGTCATTTGTGTCTTAATTATTTAATCAAACAGTGTGCTTCAAGCATCAAACAAGCTCAGTGCATATGTAGTTGGTTTTATTCAAACACATGTGTGTCTGTCTATATATGGAAAGATAAGTTTAAACATTTCAACCAAGATTTTTGTTGTTATTGGGGACAGCCCTGTTAGTGAGCATTTCTCCTTTGCCAAGATAATCCATCCACCTGACAGGTGTGGCATATCAAGAAGCTGATTAAACAGCATGATCATTGCACAGGTGCACCTTGTGCTGGGGACAATAAAAGGCCACTCTAAAATGTGCAGTTTTATCACACAACACAATGCCACAGATGTCTCAAGTTTTGAGGGAGTGTGCAATTGGCATGCTGACTGCAGGAATGTCCACCAGTGTGGTTGCCAGAGAATTGAATATTCATTTCTCTACCATACGCCGCCTCCAACGTTGTTTTAGAGAATTTGGCAGTATGTCCAACCGGCCTCACAACTGCAGACCCCGTGTAACCACACCAGCCCAGGACCTCCACATCCGGCTTCTTCACCTGCGGGATCGTCTGAGACCAGCCACCCAGACAGCTGATGAAACTGTGTGTTTGCCAACCGAAAAATGTCTGGACAAACTGTCAGAAACCGTCTCAGGGAAGCTCATCTGCGTGCTCGTCGTCCTCACCAGAGTCTTGACCTGACAGCAGTTCAGCGTCGTAACAGACTTCAGTGGGCAAATGCTCACCTGTGATGGCCACTGGAACTCTGGAGCAGTGTGCTCTTCACGGATGAATGGTGAGTTAACCTCTCTGGTATCATTGGGACGCTAGCGTCCCACCTCGACAACAGCCAGTGAAATTGCAGGGCGCCAAATTCAAACAACAGAAATCCCATAATTAAAATTCCTCAAACATACAAGTATTATACACCATTTTAAAGATAAACTTCTTGTTAATCCAACCACAGTGTCCGATTTCAAAAAGGCTTTATGGCGAAAGCACACTATGCGATTATGTTAGGACAGCACCTAGCCACAAGAAACCATACAGACATTTTCCAGCCAAGGAGAGGACTCACAAAAGTCAGAAATAGAGATTAAATTAATCACTAACCTTTGATGATCTTCATCTGGTGGCACTCCCAGGACTCCATGTTACACAATAAATGTTCATTTTGTACGATAATATCCCTCATTATGTCCAAAAACCTCTGTTTTGTTGGTGTGTTTAGTTCAGTAATCCAAAGGCACAAAGCGCGCTCTCAACATCCAGTTTCGCAGAAACATGTCAAACGATGTTTGAAATCAATCCTCAGGTTGTTTTTGTCATAAATAATCAATAATATTTCAACCGGACAAAAGCTTCGTCAATAGAAAAGGAGAAACAAGAAAGGCGCGCTCCCGATCACGTGCTGGACTCATGTCTGGAAATTTCCACTGTCCTCTCATTGAAAGTGCTGTATCTCCCTCATTTTTCAGAGTAAAAGCCTGAAACAATGCCTAAAGACTGGCCACATGTAGAAGAAGCCATAGAGATCGTGAACTGGGTCCTAGGTCTTTGTATGGTGGACAGGCTTTCAATGGAAAAACAGCCTTTCAAAATAATAGTACTTCGTGGATGGATTTTCCTCAGGTTTTCGCTGCCATATCAGTTCTGTTATACTCACAGACATTATTTTAACAGTTTTGGAAACTTTAGAGTGTTTTCTATCCAAATCTATTATATGCATATCCTAGCGTCTGGACCTGAGTAGCAGGCAGTTTAATTTGGGCAAGCTTTTCATCCAGAATTCCGAATGCTGCTCCCTACCCTAGTGAAGTTAAGCTATGGGCAGCCATAAGCTACGGACAACGAACACAATTGCATTTTAGCGATAACAGTTTGAATGCACAGAGATACCGTGACGAGATCCTGAGGCCCATTGTCATGCCATTCATCCGCCGCCATCACCTCATGTTTCAGCATTATAATGCACAGCCCCATGTCGCAAGGATCTGTACACAATTCCTGGAAGCTGAAAATGTCCTAGTTCTTCCA
The DNA here is from genome assembly GCF_965601325.2 of Salmo salar. Lineage (NCBI taxonomy): Eukaryota > Metazoa > Chordata > Actinopteri > Salmoniformes > Salmonidae > Salmo > Salmo salar. The sequence goes on along the minus strand of NC_138299.1, from coordinate 69,175,645 downwards.
TGGCCTGCATACTCACCAGACATGTCACCCACTGAGCATGTTTGGAATACTCTGGATCGACGTATATGACAGTGTGTTCCAGGAACTTCGCACAGCCATTGAAGAGTGGGACAACATTCCACAGGCCACAATCAACAGCCTGATCAACTCTATGCAGAGGAGATTTGTCGCGCTGCATGAGTCAAATGGTGGTCACACCAGATACTCACTCCCCTACGTTTTTTTTTAAGTATCTGTGACCAACAGATGCATATATGTATTCCCAGTCATATGAATTCCATAGATTAGGGCCTAATGAATTAATTTCAATTGACTGATTCCCTTAAATGAACTGTAACTGTCACGTTGTATAAATGATTGGAGACAAGCGCAGGAATTCGTAATAGGGGGGTTTTTAATACTCCACCCAAAATATACAACATGCCATGAAAATGCACAGAGAAGAAGCCCAAAACAAACACGTATACAAAAACACAGGGATGTAACCCAAACAAAAGAGCGAGATAAAAGCTCTATTAAATACACGGGACGAGACCCACAATACACTGCATGGGGTGAGACCCATAATAACAAATGCACAACCATACACGGACGAGACCCGTAATAACAAGTGCACAATACACGCAGCACGAAAGCCGAAATAACAAATCACAGGTACTCACAGACTAAAGGACATGGGATCAATAACCGACAAAACAATGGTGAACAGAGGGCACATACAGTATATACAATTACTAATCCGGGGGAATGGGAACCAGGTGTGCATAATGAAACAGTTCAGTGACGCCTAGAGGCCGGTGACTTGGACCTCCGGAGCTGGTACACGGAATGAGCAGCAGTACCGGGGGAGTCCGTGACAGTAACTCAGTAAAATCTTTGAAATTGTTGCATGTTGCCTTTATATTTTTGTATACTCACTACTTCGGGTCCAAGGCATTGAAGACAAAAACAGACAATCCAATGATTCTCAATCCCATTCATTTTTGGGAAAATCTACACAAATTCATGAGGTGGAAAGCACAAATATCACCAGGCACCCCTATTTGGAATAACCACACCTTACCTCCAGATGTGACAACACCTTTAAGTCGTGGTTCCAAAGTGGCATCATACATTTTGAGCATGTGTATTATGAGGGATCTCTACCGATTTGGATTATCCACGGACGATTTCTTTAAATTCTTACAACTCAGAAATCTTGTTCAAGCGCTTCAACATAATCTGGATGAACCTAAGACAAATACTGAAAGAAGCTGCTATGCCAGAGAAGTTGATTGCCAAGTTATATCAAGGGTTGATTGAAACTCTACCTGATGGTTCAGAACCTATAAGGAAAAGAAATGGGAAACAGATCTAAAGGAAGAAATTGAGGAGAACCATTGGTCACAGATATGTTAAAATGTTCATACCTGCCTCTACAACCTAAGACATAAACTAATGCAATTTAAGATAATTCATAGGACTTACTACACTCCTGCCAGAATGCATATAATGCACCCAGAAATGTCACATCTCCGTTAGAGATGAAATAAGGCACAAAGGAACCCTTTACATTCTGTATGCTGTGGTCCTGTGATAAACTGCCACGATTTTGGGATGATATATGGGCTATCATTTCATTGTGTCTAGGAATTTATATCCATCCATTTCCACGATTATGTCTGTTGGGAAATGTAAATATTGGTGATCAATATCCGATAATGTTTTGCTGTAAAAAATAATGTATAGTCATCATTCACCCTCAATAACAAACTAGAGGACTGAACTAACTAGCTGCATACTGTTGGATTTTGTATATTATAAATGTAAACAAAAAACAGAATTGTTTGCCAAAATTTGGAAAACATATGTTGATCACATTAGGGAATGTGTTGTATAGTGGGTGTTTTGTTTTTGTGTTGTTTGTGGGGTGCTGTTGGTATGTGTGGACCATGATAATTCCTTAGTGATGTGGACACAGAGGAACTTGAAGTTCTCGACCCGCTCCACTACAGCCCTGTCGATGGGGATGGGGGCGGGCTCGGCCCTCTGTTTCCTGTCGTCCGCAATCATCTCCTTTGTTATGCTGATGTTGAGGGGGAGATTGTTGTCCTGGCACCACACTGCCAGGTCACTGACCACCTCCCTATAGGCTGTCTCATCGTCGTCTGTGATCAGGCCAACCACCATCGTGTCATCAGCAAACTTAATGATGGTGCTGGAGTCATGCGCAAACACCCAGTCGTGGGTGAACAGGGAGTACAGTAGGGGACTAAGCACGCACCCCTGAGGGCCCCCGTGTTGTGGGTCAGAATGGTGGATGTATTGTTCCCTACCCTCATCACCTGAGGGCAGCCCATCAGGAAGTCCAGGATCCAGTTGCAGAGGGAGGTTTTCAGTCCCAGTGTCCTGAGCTTAGTGATGAGCTTGGAGGGCACTATGGTGTTGAATGCTAAGCTATAGTCAATGAACAGCATTCTCACGTAGGTGCTCCTCTTTTCCAGGTGGGAGAGGGCATTGTGGAGTGCAATAAAGATTGCGTCATCTGTGGATCTGCTGGGGTGGAATGCGCATTGGAGTGGGTCCAGGGTGTCTGGGATGATGGGGTTGATGTGAGCCATGACCAGTCTTTCAAAGCATTTCATGGCTACATATATATGACTGCTACGGGGCGATAGTTCTTTAGACAGGTTACCTTGGCATTCTTGGGCACAGGGACTATTGTGGTTTGCTTCAAACATGTAGGTATTACAGACTGGGTCAGGGAGAGGTTGAAAGTACACTCGGAGTACGCTTCCTGGTAATCCATCTGGCCCCACAGCCTTGTGAATGTTAACCTGTTTAATGGTCTTACTCACAGGAATTTAGCTCATCTGGTAGGCTCTGGGCAGCTCACGGCTATAGGTTTCGCTTTGTAATCCGTGAAAGTTTGCAAGCTCTGCTACATCAGACGAGTGTGAGAGCCAGTTTGTAGGATTTGATTTTAGTCCTGTATTGATGTTTTGACTGTTTAATGGCTCGTCGGCAGAGTCCCGATCCTTGAAAGCAACAGCTCTAGCCTTTAGCTCAGTGCGGATCTTGCCTGTAATCCATGGCTTCTGGTTGAGATATGCACGTAGGGTCATTGTGGGGACGATGTCGTCGATGCAGATATTAATGAAGCCGGTGACTGATGTGGTAAACTCCTCAATGTAATCGGATGAATCCCGGAACAAATTCAAGTCTGTGCTAGCGTAACAGTCCTGTAGCTTAGCATCCGCTTCATCGGACCACTTCCGTATTGAGCACATCACTGGTACACTGGTACTTCCTGTTTGAGTTACAGCCTGCTGTAGCCATTTCTTTGTGAGAAGGCAGTGTCAATGCAATATCATGTTGTTAAAAGTAGCTAGAGAGGAAATAATGATGTGGAAAATATTATCCTACAAGATTCAATCAAGCTACGTTTGGTTCAGTTGCATCCCATTAATGAGGAAAGAAACGCAAAACTGGCACCTGTCATCATTCCTCACTAGTGCTGGCCAAAATATCATATCACAGTATTTTTACATTTTTTCACGGTATGACTGTATTTTATGGTTTTGAATAATAAAAGTCCTACATTTTCTTTATGAGTAGTGCATGACCCTAGGATGGTCATACATTCTAAGTGATTTCAATGCGTCTCTCTCCATTCTGATTGTTTTATACTGTTCATTCAACTTTAACCCCCTCCAAAAATCTGCATTTTCATACATTATTATTATGTATTTTATGCACTCATTTGAGATAATTCCGAGGCCATATTTTTAACCGAATGTTGCAATTGCGATTTCACTTGCAATTTAGATCAAAACACTTGGAACTGTTGGAATCATGGAAAAATCATGATTATTCAAATTCTATAGTTAGAAGATAATAGTGGGCACTTTACAAAATAGCCTCCAACACTCTACTCAGCAAATTGGATGTAGTCTATCACAGTGCCATCCGTTTTGTCACCAAAGCCCCATATGCTACCCACCACTGCGACCTGTATGCTTTCGTTGGCTGGCCCTCACTTCATATTTGTCGCCAAACCCACTGGCTCCAGGTCATCTATAAGTCTTTGCTAGGTAAAGCCCCGCCTTATCTCAGCTCACTGGTCACCATAGCAGCACCCACCCGTAGCACGCGCTCCAGCAGGTATATTTCACTGGTATATAGACTTTTCTATTGTGATATTGACTGTACTTTTGTTTATCCCATGTGTAACTTTGTGTTGTTTGTGTCGCACTGCTTTGCTCTATCTTGGCCAGGTCGCAGTTGTAAATGAGAACTTGTTCTCAACTGGCCTACCTGGTTAAATAAAGGTGAAATAAATGTTATTTTTATAAAATTGTTGCATGTGCTGCAAATAGTCAAATACGGCATACTTCCCAGCCCTATTACTTGCACAGATGCTGATCATGACTTGCTTCACTTTTTACAATTTTGATATATGTAGTCTAGACAGGCTACTTTAGGAAACTTTCTGAATGGACAGAGAGAATTAGCGAACTCACACACACACACAGCACTAAAAGGACCCATCAATCAAAGCGCAAATCACATTTCTCATTTTCTAAAAACATATTTAAACCTAGGTTCACCTTCAAATCTTGGCTGTAGTCTCTCAGAAAGTAGGCCTAGGCTACATTATAGTATAATGCTAATATAATGTAACCTAGAATTTGACAAGTAAAGTTTAAAGGTGGGAGAGAGAGACCTTAGGCCTACTAGAGATGTTGGTTATGTCATTATTATAGTAGTATGTGCCTTATTCCAGAGGAAGATTTGCACAGGATTAGTTTATTCAAACTGCCCCCTGTAATTCTTAATTGTTTTTCATTCAATTGAGTCTATGACGGAAGCTAGGTGGTTTTTATTTTTGGCGTGAAGATATTTCTACATCATGTCTTGACAATAAGACGATACTGATCACTCGTGCTTAGCTGCCAAAATGTACTGTATATGTGTCCCTATAGGCCACATATTTCAATTGAGTAAATGTGATCATAATCATTATTTTAGCGATTCCACGTTAGACGTCTCTCCTAACAAAAAGGCCCTCCATCCTGCTGATGTGGTGCTGCTGGACAGCGCACTTGCACTTCATATGCGTTTATGGATGAGAAAGTGAACTTGCCATTTCCAAAAAAGGAACTCAGTGGGGAATCGGGGATTCCCTACTTTGCAATCTGTTGCCTACGTCAACAGACAGGGTTTCATTAAATAGGCTTTGGCACTATCCTTTTTTATTCCACATTTCATTAAACTGACGCATTTAACGATGTTCAACTTCAATTCATTGGCACAAAACGTGCGTCAGACAAAAATATTGTTTTGTCTCTGACTTACATTCAATGTAGTAGGTTTAGGCTAGACCCAATATATAAGCTTACATACGTATGGTGGATTAATAGCCCAACTTCTAATTTACACATCTCGGTCTTCACTCTTCTCTTCTTGGCCAGTTTATGCATCTCCGCTGGCATCTCCACTGGCATCTCTCTCCATAAGCTTATAGCTCTTGAACCAGTAGCCTAGCCCAATGAGTGTCCCAGAAGTAGCAATATAGTTTATATATATATATTAGAGGAAAGAAGAACCTTTACAGTGTTTACAATGAACTGGCAGAGAAGTTTGAATGGCGAGAGCTTCTCTGGTATGATGTGATCACATTGGCTGGTGGTAATAATGCAACAAACGCGAATCGTCTATTCTCTCCGCGCCCAATGTTTATGTTTACAATAAAATGTATAACATCAGAATGTAAGAAGGTTTCCAATCAAATGTATGAATTAAGTTACAGCTTTTGCCTATCAGTCTAATTTGCATAAACATTGTGATTGGATGACAGCTGTGAGGGTTATCGAATCAGGATCAAATCCTCTGATCTCCTCGAGCTCATTAATGATAGAATGTTCATATTTGACGATTGCAGAAAGGCCAGTCTTATTGGCAAATGACAGGAGTGGCAAGGAGTGGAATGTAATAGCTGAACAGAGACGGCAACCAGGCTAGTCACATAGTAATTCTCTGCTAAAATGTTGACAGTATGGTGCTCAACAGCACATCCAAGACCCGGCTGGCATTCATTCTGCCACTTCTCTGCATTTAGATTGATGCATTACCCTATCCCAGATCCCATTAATTATTATTAAGAACCTCCCCTGGGTGTATTCATCATCTAGGTCTGTCTGGAACACATGCTAGCCGGAAGTGACAGGTCCGTCTGATGACTGCTAGCTACTAACTTTGGCTCTTTCCACAGAAAAAAGAGAAGGCCTCCGCCATGAAGAAGAACAACGCGTACGCCGTGGCGGTGGCCAACTATGCACCCAACATCACCAAAGACTCTGGGTTGTCCACCATCGCCAAGGGCGGCGCTGCTGACCCCAACATGGCGGTTGGCAAGGTGGGTGGCAAAGCAGACCCAAAGAAGACTTTCAACAGTGTGAGCAAAATCGATAGGATTTCAAGGATTATGTTCCCGGTCCTGTTTAGCAGCTTCAACTTAGTCTATTGGGCCACATACTTAAACAGAGAACCTTATATAAAGGATATGGTGCCCTCAACCTAGAGGCCTCTCCCTCCTGCATTGTAATATATCCGAATTACGGGACTAAAAGACTTAGCAAATACGACTGGTATCTGCTAACTCTTGGTTCGTTGGTACAAGACAGACAAGCCCTGGATTGCTTTGTGTCCCTCTCTTTCCTGTTTTTTCTACACCACTTTCTGCAGTGCTTTTGGAAAGAACTGGCCTTTGTAAATACAGCATAAATGTATAATCATGACTTTTGTGTGTTTCGTGATATAATCAGTGAACAATACATTTATTTTGTGTGCTTATGTTTTATTGACCATTGAAAAGTTTATAAAAGGAACCTCGAGATGTTTATTTTAGTCAAAGTTTTAGAAAATCTTATTTTTTTTATATTTCATCTTATTTTGTTTTGTTTTTTTGTGGGCTAAGTATGTAATATTTCTCAGTATTTCTCAATTATGTATAAAGTTATCTTTTTCTATACAAGCCAATACAAAAAAAGGTGAAAATATTTAAATGCTTATGTTTTATTGCAATGTAGTATATTATTTTGTTAAACAAAATATCAACATAAGCAAAACAAACAATGTTTTTTGTGTGTTGATTTACGATACTGTGTAATGATTGATTAATTGATTTTATTTGCCAGTAAAAAAAAAAAAACATTTACCCACAGTACATACATTTAAAAACATGACAGGGATAACACAAAAAGGTCTGACTTATTTCCATTGTGTAGCCTTAAAATGGAATGGATGAAGGGGTTGATTGAAGTGTTTGAGGGAGGGTGGGAGCATCAATGATCTCAGTGGAGGGAGAATCATGGTAGCAGACAGGGAAGTCTGACAGTCAGTCAGACACGGACAGGTCCGTAGCCTCAGCCACGCATCTCACCATCTCAGATGTCCTGTGTAGTCATTTGGCTCAGACTAAGTACAGTGCCTTCGAAAAGTATTCAGACCCCATCCTCAGCAATCTACACACAATACCCTAAAATACATTTTTATACATTTTTGCTCATTTATTAAAATAAAAAACAAAAATACCTTATTGACATAAGTATTCAGAACCTTTGCTATGAGATTCGAAATTGAGCTCAGGTACATCCTGTTTCCATTTATCATCCTAGAGATGTTTCTGCAACTCGATTGGAGTCCACCTGTGGTAAATTCAATTTATTGGACATGATTTGGAAAGGCACACACCTGTCTATAAAAGGTCAGTGCATGTCAACTGTAGAACCTTCACCATGTGACCCATGGTGGTGACAGCACCATGCTGTGGGGATGTTTTTCAGCGGCAGGGACTGGGAGACTAGTCAGGATCGAGGGAAAGATGAACGGAGCAAAGTACAGAGAGATCCTTGATGAAAACCTGCTCCAGAGCACCCAGGACCTCAGACTGGGGCGAAGTTTCACCTTCCAACAGGACAACGACCCTAAGCACATAGGCAAGACAAGCAGGAGTGGCTTCGGGACAAGTCTCTGAATGTCCTTGAGTGGCCCAGCCAGAGCCCGGACTTGAAACAGATCGAACATCTCTGGAGAGACCAGAAAATAGCTGCTCCCCATCCAACCTGACAGAGCTTGTGTAACGAACGTCGTTGGAAGAATGGTCGGACCAAGGCGCAGAGTGGTTTGGGTTCATCATCTTTTATTAAGGTGAACCAGCAACAAAACAAGAAAACAGAAACCAACGAAACGTACAGCCTTGTAGGGTTTAAAAGCAACAATACAAAGTCAAGATCCCACAAACAACAGGTGGGAAAGGCTGCCTAAATATGATCCCCAATCAGAGACAACGATAGACAATTGCCTCTGATTGGGAACCATACCCGGCTAGAGTACCCACCCTAGTCACACACTGACCTAACCAAAAAAGATAATAAAAAGGCTCTCTAAGGTCAGGGTGTGACAGTATCCCCCCCCCCCCCAAAAGGTGCGGACTCCGGCCGCAAAACCTGACTCTATGGGGGAGGGTCCGGGTGGGCATCTAGCCTCGGTGGCAGCTCCGGTTCGGGACGTAGACCCCGCTCCGCTCGCGGATCCCTCCGCTTCCGTGGAACCGAACCGTGGATCATCGCCGGAGGCTCCGGACCGTGGAGCGTCACCGGAGGAACCGGACCGTAGATCGTTGCCGGGGACTCCGGACCGTGGATCGTCAGCGGAGGACCCCTGACCGTGGATCGTTGCCGAGGACCCCTGACCGTGGATCGTTGCCGGAGGCTCCGGACTGGGAACCCCCGCTGGAGGCTCCGGACTGGGAACCCCCGCTGGAGGCTCCGGACTGGGAACCCCCGCTGGAGGCTCCGGACTGGGAACCCCCGCTGGAGGCTCTGGACTGTGGACCGTCACAGGAGGTTCCGGACTGTGGACCGTCACAGGAGGTTCCGGACTGTGGACCGTCTCCGGAGGTTCCGGACTGTGGACCGTCGCCGGAGGTTCCGGACTGTGAACTGTCGCCGGAAGCTCTGGACTGGGAACTGTTGCCGAAAGCTCTGGACTGGAAACTGTCGCCGGAGGCTCTGGACTGCCGATTGTAACCGTCGCCGGAGGCTCTGGACTGCCGACCGTCGCTGGAGGCTTGGTGCGTGGAGCTGGCACAGGACGTCCTGGGCTGGGGAGACGCACAGGAGGCCTGGTGCGTGGAGCTGGCACAGGACGTACCGGGCTGTGGAAGCGCACTGGAGGTCTGGAGCGTAGAGCTGGCACAATGTGTCCTGGACAGATGACAACCTTCACACTGCAAGTGCGGGGAGCTGGCACAGGACGTACCGGGCTGTGGAGGCGCACTGGAGACACGGTGCGTCGAACCGGCACACATTGTACCGGAACGATAACACTCTCCTCAAAGCGACTGCGGAGATCTGGAACAGGATGTGCAGGGCTGGGGAGGCGTACTGGAGACCTGGTGCGTGGTGCCGGCACAGTCTTCACCAGACGGCTAGCACGTTCCTCAGGACGAGTACAGAGAGCTGACTCAGGTGGCATTAAACTGAGGACACGCTCCTTAGGGCGAATGTCGTGCCTCATGCACCAACACAACAGCTCTCTCATAACTCTCTCCTCCAATTTCCCCATCAACTCCTTAACTGTCTCTGATTCACTCCCCTCCAAGTTCACCTTCCTCTCCCAGATTGGCTCTGGTTCACACCTTTGCTCCGCCGACCACCCCGTGTGGCCCCCCCAATTTTTTTTTTTGAGGCTGCCTCTCGGGCTTCCTTCGTGGCCGCGAACCCCGGTCTCGTCGTTGTAGCTCCCTCGCTGCCTCCGCCTGCTTCCATGGCAGGCTTCTGTCTCCTGCCATGATCTCGTCACATGTCCAGGATGTCCTCCACTACTGGCTTAACCTCCCAGGCCCAGGATCCCTGCTCCTCCTGGGCACGCTGCTTGGTCCGTGGGTGGTGGGATCTTCTGTAACAAACGTCATCGGAAGAATAGTTGGACCAAGGCGCAGCGTGGTTTGGGTTCATCATCTTTCATCACCCCCCCCCCCCCCCCCAAAGGTGATTCCGTCCCATGTCCAGCCGACATAGAAATACAAAAACTAGAGTACCCACCCTAGTCACACCATACCCGGCCAACATAGAAATACAAAAACTAGAGTACCCAACCCTAGTCACACCCTGACCTAACCAAAACATAGAATAAAAAGGCTCTAAAGTCAGGGCGTGACAGCTTGAGAGGATCTGCAGAGAAGAATGGGAGAAACTCCCCAAATACAGATGTCCCAAGAAGACTCAAGGCTGTTGTCGCTGACTAAGGTGCTTCAACAAAGGCGCTGAAAGCTCACCACACTTCTGTATGAAGTAGTTGGTGTTTCACTTCGACAAGCCATCGCAGTCCTCTCTCTGTTCTGCTCATCACTGTGTAAGGGTGTTTCAAGTTGATAAAATTATATTTGGATGATTGTCCATTCTACATTGGCGGCAGGTGCCGTTTTCCTCATGCAAAACATTCTGAACTGTGCAAAAAAAGAAGAGTGCAATTTTTCCCCTTTATACTTCTATTCATCAATTTTTAAGTTAGGACAGGCGGAAGGCGGAGGAGCTCCAGTACAGTAGGTGGCGTTAATGCACAATAATGTTGGATGCCAGCCGCCGATAAACCCCAGAAGAAGGGCACTGTTTTCCCGCAGTTCTGTTAACGACGGCGAGGTCAGGTGTTCAGCAGGCCGGAGCGAAGGACATTGTGTGCTAGCTTAGCCAGCTAGTCCTAAGGAGGACTCCGGGACACAGCAGGTGGGAGGTGGGGGCGACACTGTGTGCTAGCTAGCTAGCACAAGATGTCGCTAAATATTAAGCTAGCTAGTATACAGTGTCACCCTAGCCTCCCATCTGCTGTGCTAGCGGGTGGCAGGGATGACCAGTAGACAGTGTCCTACCCCACGCCTGTCGGGCACGGTTTTCTCCGGTACACAGCAGGCGCGAGCGACACAGTGTGGTAGCTAGCACATAGTGTCGCTAACTAGCAAGCTAGCTGGTTAGCTAGCACACAGTGTCGCCCTAGCCTCCCGTCTGCTGCTGTGCCAAATGGCACTGTTTTCCCGCAGTTCTGTTAAGAACGGTGAGGGCAGGTGTTCAGCAGGCGAGAGCGAAGGACACTGCCTACAGGTGTCGCTCCCGCTTGCTAGCAAGGAGGACTCCAGTAGGCGGGGGCGAAAAAACTCTGATAATACTTTCATTTTCCTTTTGACCCACATTCAAAAGTTACTACAAGCATGAAGAGGTGTCCATGACGGAACCATTGGGAAGCTCGAGGGGGGGTGTTCCTGCAGATTATTTTACGATATACATGTATATCAGAGCATTAAAATGTGTTGCACATTTACATGCTTTTCATTCACTGAGGTTTGAGTCCCGGTCGGTGCTACAGTATACTTCCATGTCTGGTTTCATTGACTCTCCCCTTTAACTGTCCCTAATTTACAAATGTTTAGCTACAACTTCTGAGTCCGTTGGAGAGGATCAGCTTGAGCAAAGTGAGGTGTATAATCACTGATCTACAAATAGTATTCGCTGGCAAATAATAGGCTTTGTGAGATTAAGATTCGCAGAGCTATGCCTCCCCTGGCTTAGGCGATCCCCCCACCAAACACACACGCACAACCAGACATTGACTGACTGATTGGAGACAGCTTATGTCAATTAAATAACACAAGAAAAATACAGGCGTGTTTGCGAGAGAGAGAAATGTCACCCAACATCTATGCTAGTTATGTACACTGTCACACTGACCTTGTTGATGAAGATTATTGAGCACCCAGAAATGAATGCAACTTATTTTGTCATGAACAGGCTTTGTATGAAGTGGCATCAATAGGATGCGTTGTTTGATTGCTACAATGGTGCTAGCCTGTTCTAAATCCTCAGATCAATTTAGCCATATTTCACAGGTAATTGGGTGCTGATCAAAGACCCTATGGACCAAACACCCACAAATGCTTCAAAATAAAATTGCACCAGTGTCTACACATTATTATAACAATTGTTTACATTTATATGAAGTTATATCATGTTTATGTTTCCTAAGTTTATGTGTTAAATAATGTACATTTTCTACCAATTTGCTCACCATCAACTGTTTCAATGGTTATGTACTGTATAAGGCCCGGAGTCTTTCACGGTCACATGGTCAGGGAAAACTTAGGGCACTAGCTATGAATGCGTATCGTTACAGATGTTGACATGCAACATTTCATGTTTACATACTGTATGTTTGTTATTCACCTTGCAGTTACAATTTTTTTCAAATGTTAGATATTGTGCATAGACATTATACGTAAAACGAAGTCTTAACAAATCGCCTGTCTCGAGATTTTTTGCATGTATTATTAACTATTGAAGTGAGCATTTTCATGAATACTTACTTCTACTATTGCCAAAATTGGTGCCGTAGACAACAATTTCAATTGTTTTGCTATTTAGTTTGTCTGACAAATTACCACTAAATTGTGTTATAAAAATCTTCCTATAACACACATTCAGGAAAGAGTGTTATGTGATACAATGCGGCACTCCTCTCTCAGTCATCACCTCTAGTCTAATCCAATATCAAATCTAAAAGGCTGATATCATATCATTTGAGAACTTTGTCTGAAAAGTCATATCGATCTAATTACAGATGTTCCACTGTGATATCTCATGGGAATCCAAGTTTACTGTTATTATTTTTTTATTCGTTTGCATGTTGTGATCTGTCAAATGAAATGTCATTAATGCATACAGGTGAAAAGAAGCTTCAGTCTCGGTTCAAATTGCTTGAGAAATGTTGGGATGAGTGTGTGGATGCGATGCGCAGTGTTTGCTACAGCAACATGACTTCATGGCCAAAAGAAGGGATCCTGGCACCATTGCAGTTTACCAACAGTTTTACTCATCAGATTGGACATGGGGGTAGAATGAGTAATGTGCTGTTCAGATTATATTAGCCTTTATAAGGACGCCTCATGGTTCATCTGATGAAATGTCAAAGCAATAAAAAAAAAAATTACGGATGAAATTGTCACAACATTGTGTAAATATGGAATGTATTTGTGCTTTGGAAGATGGTGCATGCGAGTGTTTGACGTTGTGTTGTAGGGGGGTGCCAATATACTCTGCTGAGAAGCACCAGCGTTAATTCATTTATTCATATGTGACTATACAGTAGTTTAGACTGTATAGTCATGTATTTATTTGAGTAGTCTCACCACCATAGTCTGTATGACACTGCCATTCTACAGTCTCTGGATTGTTTGACTTGAAAAGTGATGTGAAAGATGCAATGGGGCCGTCAGTATTCAATGTACTTAACTGTCCATAAGCTATTGTTATACATTGACGTAGAATCAAAAAAATATATATATACATTTTTTACCCTAATTTTCCAAATGGTCTGGTAATTTGGAATCATTTTGACCCCCAATATCTTTTTCACGTATTTGAATATGACGGTATACATACCCATAGAAATCCACCTGACATTCCTACCCAAACAGCTTCTATTTTCTACAAACTCCAATTGTAATTCTTTCCATAGCGGCAAACTAAAAAGACAGAGAATATCTGATTAAAGTATTCCATTAATGAATTATACATTTGGGTCTTTTGATTTCTCTCCACTGCTTCTCCATTGATCGGGATGTCATGGATGAATTATACTGAACAGAAATGTAAAAGCAACATGCAACAATTTCTAAGATTTGACTGAGTTACAGTTCATATATGAGGAAATCAGTCAATTCAAATAAATTCATTAGGCCCTAATCTATGGATTTCACATGACTGGGAATACAGATATGCATCTGTTGGTCACCGATACTTTAAAAGAAATGGGCCTCAAAATGGACCTCAGGATCTCGTCACGGTATCTCTGAGCATTCAAACTGCCATCAATAAAATGCAATTGTGTTGGTTGTCCTTAGCTTATGCCTGCTCATACCATAACCCCACCGCCACCATGGGGCACATTGTTCACAACGATGACATCAGCAAACCACTCGCCCACACGACGCCATACACGTGGTCTGCGGTTGTGAGGCCGGTTGGACGTACTACCAAATTCTCTAAAACAATATTGGCGTCGGCTTATGGTAGAGAAATGAACATTACATTCTCTGGCAACAGCACTGGTGGACATTCCTGCAGTCAGCATACCAATTGCATAATCCCTCAAAACTTGAGACATCTATGGAATTGTGTTGTGTGACAAAACTTCACATTTTAGAGTGGCCTTTTATTTTCCCCAGCACAAGGTGCACCTGTGTAATGATCATGCCGTTTAATCAGCTTCTTGATATACCACACCTGTCAGGTGGATGGATTTTCTTGGCAAAGGAGAAATACTCACTAACAGGGATGTAAAGAAATTTGTGCAGAACATTTTTGAAAAATTAGCTTTTTCTGCAAATGGAACATTTGTGTGATCCTCATCAATCTACACACAATAACCCATAATGACTAAGCAAAAACAGGTTTTCAGAAATTGTAGCAAATTTATGAATAAATAACAAAAAATAAAATACCTTATTTACGTAAGTAAGAAGATAGTCCCATCACCATGGGATCCAGGTACTCTGTCACTACAGACCTGTCCGAGAACTAGGCTGGGTTCACTATGCTGATCTTCTCCTTCCTCCAACACAATAGGAGAGTTATAACCTTTGTGAACACTGTTACCAAAAAGGGCTACCATATTTTAAGTTCACATGACATACAATACAGTACATTCGGAAAGTATTCAGACCCCTGGACTTTTTCCACATTTTGTTACAGCCTTGTTCTAAAATGGATTAAATAAAAAAAATCCTCATCAATCCACACACAATACACCATAATGACAAAGCGAAAACAGGTTTTTGGACAATTTTGAAAATGTATTACAAATAAACAACAGAAATACCTTATTTACATAATTATTCAGACCCTTTGCTATGAGACTCGAAATTGAGCTCAGATCCATCCTGTTTCCATTAATCATCCTTGAGATATTTCTACAACTTGATTGGAGTTCATCTGTGGTAAATGAAATTGATTGGACATGATCTGGAAAGGCACACACCTGTCTATATAAGGCCCCACAGTTGACAGTGCATGTCAGAGCAAAAAAACAAGCCATGAGGTCGAAATAATTGTCTGTAGAGCTCCGAGACAGGATTGTGTAGAGGCACAGATCTGGGAAAGGGTACCAAAAAATGTCTGCAGTATTGAAGGTCCACAAGATTACAGTGCCCTCCATCATTATTAAATGGAAGAAGTTTGGACCCTTCCTAGAACTATCCACCTGGCCAAACTGAGCGATCAGTGGAGAAGGGCCTTGGTCAGGAAGGTGACCAAGAACCCGATGGTCACTCTGATAGAGCTCCAGAGTTCCTCTGTGGAGATTGAAGCACTCCACCAATCAGGCCTTTATGGTAGAGTGGCCAGACGGGAGCCACTCCTCAGTAAAAGGCACATGACATCCCGCTTGGAGTTTGCCAAAAGGCACCTAATGACTCTTAGACCATGAAAAACAAGATTCTCTGGTCTGATGAAACCAAGATTGAACTCTTCGGCCTGAATGCCAAGCACCACGTCTCGTGAAAACCTGGCACCATCCCTACGGTGAAGTATGGTGGTGGCAGCATCATGCTGTGGGGAAGATTTTCAGTGGCAGGGACTGGGAGACTAGTTAGGGTCGAGTTAAAGATGAATGGAGCAAAGTACAGAGAGATCCTTGATGAAAACCTGCTCCAGAGCGCCCAGGACCTTTGTAGCTCTTTCAGAACATCGGCTATCTGGATTTCGGTGAAGGAGAAATGGGGGAGGCTTAGGCAAGTTGCTGTGGGGGGTGCAGGGCTGTAGACCGGGGTAGGGGTAGCCAGGTGGAAAGCATGGCCGGCTGTATAAAAATGCTTTTTGAAATTCTCAATTAATCGTGGATTTATCGGTGGTGACAGTGTTTCCTAGCCTCAGTGCAGTGGGCAGCTGGGAGGAGGTGCTCTTATTCTCCATGGACTTTACAGTGTCCCAGACCTTTTTGGAGTTTGTGCTACAGGATGCAAAGTTCTGTTTGAAAAAGCTAGCCTTTGCTTTCCTAACTGCCTGTGTATATTGGTTCCTAACTTCCCTGAAAAGTTGTATATCGCGGGGGCTATTCGATGCTAATGCAGTACACCACAGGATGTTTTTGTGCTGGTCAAGGGCAGTCAGGTCTGGAGTGAACCAAGGGCTATATCTGTTCCTGGTTCTACATTTTTTTTAATGGGGCATGCTTATTTAAGATGGTGAGGAAAGCACTTTAAAAGAATAACTAGGCATCCTCTACTGACGGAATGAGGTCAATATCCTTCCATGATACCCGGGCCAGGTCTATTAGAAAGGTCTGCTCGCTGAAGTGTTTTAGGGAGCGTTTGACAGTGATGAGGGGTGGTCGTTGGACCGCAAACCCATTACGGATGCAGGCAATGAGGCAGTGATCGCTGAGATCCTGATTGAAGACAGCAGAGTTGTATTTGGAGGGCAGGTTGGTTAGGATGATATCTATGAGGGTGCCCATGTTTACGGATTTGGGGTTGTACCTGGTAGGTTCATTGATCATTTGTGTGAGATTGAGGACATCTAGCTTAGATTGTAGGATGGCCGGGGTGTTAAGCATGTACCAGTTTAGGCAGTTCTATCTTGTCGGAAAATGTTATAGTTAGGGATGGAAATTTTGGTGGCCTTCCTAAGCCAGGATTCAGACACGGCTAGGACACCTGGGTTGGCAGAGTGTGCTAAAGCAGTGAATAAAACAAACTTAGAGAGGAGGCTTCTAATGTTTACATGCATGAAACCAAGGCTTTTGCATTTACAGATGTCAACAAATGAGTACGCCTGGGGAATAGGAGTGGAGCAAGGCACTGCAGGGCCTGGATTAACCTCTACATCACCAGAGGAACAGAGGAGGAGTAGGATGAGGGTACGGCTAAAGGGTATAAGAACTGGTCATCTAGTGCGTTCGGAACAGAGAGTAAAAGGAGCAGGTTTCTGGGCACGGAAGAATAGATTCAAGAATAGATTCAAGGCTTCAACTAAGTACTAACTAAAGGGTCTGAATACTTATGTAAATGGGATGTTAAAAAGTATTTTTTTATACATTTGCAAAAATTTAAAAAATGTTTTTTTCTTTGTCATTTTAGAATAAGACTAATGTAACAAAGTGTGGAAAAAGTCAAGGGGTCTCAATACTTTCCAAATGCACTGTAGTTCACTACTCCCCCAACACTGGTGATGGCAAGTGATAGCGAGACAGACGGCAGAGTTGGAGATTGGATTGGAACTGGAAAGTCTTTTAGCTGATAGCTTTCAAGTGTTGGCCATCTAGAATAAACATCACTCTGTGTAAACCTGTTCGGGGAGTTCAGTTTCACCATTGTGTATACATGAGGAAAAAGAGAATAGGCTAAAAATGAACTTCCACATCTACAATGTCAGGAGAAGAGTTACAAATTGATTGACTATCCACCTCAATCTGGCCTAAAGACAAAAGTTCCTAAATAGCACCCCTTAACCACCTTAAAAAGGGAGGGACTCTTTGAAATAACACATGGACACAAACTTAGCCCAACAAGACCCTTCTCTCCCCAATCAAGTGTACTAATTCCAGTAATTTATCCAGCGCAATCCTGAATTCGTCAATTATATGCTGCATAGTGGCACCCTTAAGACTTTCAGAAAAGGCTGTCCTTTGCACCGGATAAAGCTTACCACAGTGACTAAGGTGTGTTCCATGGAGAATACTGGTGGATTCCTCATCTTTCAGAAGATGCTCTTGTCCACATGAATATGATTACCGATGCACACTGTCACTCAGTGGCTGCCTACCCATCTGGGTCTCCCCTTTGCTAGAGACGTTGGTGAGACAAAGCTGACCCCTAGCACGTGACAGCCCCCAAGCTTCATCATGAGTGACAGGTTCTCATTGTCATACTCCCATGCTACCGCCCTCAGTGACTCCTGGTGGCTCGATGGGATTCTCTAGAAGTACCCGTTTCTCCCATCATGCAAATCACCACTGGGTTTGTTCATTTGATGTAGGGGAAAGTTTTACAAAAATGTTAATGAAATGTTTTATTTTCCTGAAATTCATTACAAATAGATGTCATTTCTAGAATTGCTCTTTGACATTTGACATTTCATTTCTAAAATCGTTAAGGAATGATTTACCAAAGTTTGGATAATGATAAAAAAGCTATGACATTGCAACTTCAGGGTGACATTTTCACCTATTTCTTGGTGTAGTAGTATCTTTGACTGAAATGACAAAGAAAGTCCTGACTTCATATCTCGGGCTCCCGAGTGGCGCAGTGGTCTAAGGCATTGCATCTCAGTACTAGAGACATCATTACAGACCCTGGTTCGATACCGGGCTGTATCACAGCCTGCTGTGATCGGGAGTCCCATAGGGTGGCACACAATTGGCCCAGCGTTGTCCGGGTTAGGCCGGGGTAGGCCGTCATTGTAAAATACAAATGTGTTCTTTACTTGCCTAGTTAAGTAATAGTTTTTTTTTTTATATCAATATCCGGAAAGACATTGAATTTCTGAGGCAGAATGCGCTCCACACAACCTTAACTTGGCGATACTATCTTCGTTCTCGATTCGGCCATAGATGGATCTTCTAAAATGTCAGTGTCCAGCTGCAGGTGGTCCATTTGAATTTAGAAAAGACTCTTATTAAAATACATTTTGAAAAATTAAATCCATCGCCAAATTAAGGTTGATCTAAAATGATTTGTGCTACGACAAACAGTAGGCTTACCTATTAGGGGCGTCATGCACCCCAAAAATCTGAGAGGCACAAAGTACATGAGGAT
This sequence comes from Salmo salar, assembly GCF_965601325.2. Lineage (NCBI taxonomy): Eukaryota > Metazoa > Chordata > Actinopteri > Salmoniformes > Salmonidae > Salmo > Salmo salar. The sequence continues at coordinate 69,156,801 of NC_138299.1, read as the reverse complement.
GATTAGGGGTGTTTGGAGAATTTAGCATTTTTCAAACACATGAAACAGCTTTTTCCCTGCAATTTAGAGCCATAGTCAATATGCTTAATTCTACGTAAATAAAACATTTTCAATTTTTCTGCATGTCTAAGGATTCCCCCTGAGCTGTCTGTATCCTTCTGAATGGTGTTTATTTTGTTTCTCTGCATCTCTGTTAAAATCTGGGTAAAATATTCTTCTTTGGGATCAGTGTCCCTTCCACAGGACGGTTGAGAGGTTGTAAGTAACAAGAACATTTCCCAGGACATAGACATATCTGATATTGGCAGAAAGCTTAAATTCCTGTTAATCTACCTGCACTGTCCAATTTACAGTAGCTTTTACAGTGAAAGAATACCATGCTATTGTTTGAGGAGAGTGCACAATTTTGAACATCAAAAGTTATTAATAAACAAATTAGGCACATTTGGGCGGTCTTGATATAACATTTTTACAGAAATGAAATGATTCATTGGATCAGTCTAAAACTTTGCACATACACTTACGCCATATAGTGGCCAAAATCTATATTGCACCTGGGTTGGAATAATACATTATGGCCTTTCTCTTGCATTTCAAAGATGATGGTACAAAAACAAATACAAAATAACGTTTTTTTTTTCTTTGTATTATCTTTTACCAGATCTATTGTGTTATATTCTACGACATCCTTTTCACATTTCCATAAACTTAAGTGTTTCCTTTCAAATAGTACCAATAATATGCATATCCTTGCTTCATGGCCTGAGCTAAAGCCAGTTAGATGTTTGTCATTTCAGGCGAAAATTGAAAAAAGGTGGCTAATCTTTAAGAGTTAAAGGAATGTGAGTCTTATTTAGTACATTTAGATATTACTTGCTTTTCTAAAGTCTAAAAAAACATGCCAGAAGACATGTCAGCTAAAATAATCAAGCTAGCTACTCTAACTTCATTGATAGCCTGAAATGGCTTCTTTGTAGTTAGTTATGAAGTTGGGAGATTAGGAACCTATATGGCCTAGCTAAAGGCAACTTCATAAAATTGCTAGTAGTATTACAGCGAAACAACATTAAATAATACAGTTCATAAGCATGTAGACATGCATATATATACACTACCGGTCAATAGTTTTAGAACACCTACTCATTCAAGGGTTTTTCTTTATTTTTACTATTTTCTACATTGTAGAATAATAGTGAAGACATCACAATTATGAAAAAACACATATGGAATCGTGTTGTAACTAAAAAAAGTGTTAAACAAATCAAAAGATAATTTATATTTGAGATTTTTCAAAGTAGCCACCCTTTGCCTTGATGACAGCTTTGCACACTTCTGGCATTCTCTCAAGAAGCTTCATGAGGTAGTCACCTGGAATGCATTTCAATTAACAGGTGTGCCTTCTTAAAAGTTAATTTGTGGAATTTCTTTCCTTCTTATTGCGTTCAGCCAATCAGTTGTGTTAGAATTAACTGCACTTCAGATTGCAGCCCAAATAAATGCTTCACAGAGTTAAAGTAACAAACACATCTCAACATCAACTGTTCAGATGAGACTGCGTGAATCAGGCCTTCCTGGTTGAATTGCTGCAAAGAAACCACTACTAAAGGACACCAATAAAAATAAGAGATTTTCTAGGGCCAAGAAACACGAGCAATGGACATTAGACCAGTGGAAATCTGTTCCAAACGCTGTGTCTTTGTGAGACGCAGAGTAGGTTAATGGATGATCTCAGCATGTGTGGTTCCCACCGTGAAGCATGGAGGAGGAGGTGTGATGGTGCTTTGCTGGTGACACTATTGGTGATTTATTTAGAACTCAAGGCACACTTAACCAACATGGCTACCACAGTATTCTGCAGCGATACGCCATCCCATCTGGTTTGCTCTTAGTGGGACTATGTAACGGCTGTCGTCAAAATGAGACCAAGGTGCAGCGGAGGATGTGTTCATCTTGAAAGATTTTATGGACCGAATGAACACTTACAAAATAAACCAAAAAACGACCAGCAACAGTTCTGTCACATATTCACCCACAAACCCCAAAGGAAAAACAGGCTGCCTATGTATGACTCTCAATCAGCAACAACGATCTACAGCTGTTCCTGATTGAGAGCCATACACGGCCGAAACAAAGTAATACACCAACATAGAAAACGGAACATAGAACGCCCACCCATGTCACACCCTGGCCTAACCAAAAATAGAGAACAAAAAACCCTCTCTATGGCCAGAGCGTTACAGTACCCCCCCCACCCCAAATGTGTGGACTCCGGCCGCAAAACCTGACTCTAAAGGGGAGGGTCCGGGTGGGCCTTCCTTACGGCGGTGGCTCTGGTGCGGAACGTGGGCCCCGCTCCACCTTCGGCTTGGCCCACTTAGGTGGTGCCCCTGGCTGCGCCGGAGGACTGGCGGGTGACCCTGGCTGCGCCCGACGACTCTGGCTGTGCCCGGCTGGCGGGCGACTCTGGTGGCTCCGGACAGGCGGGCGGCTCTGGCGGCTCCGGACAGGCGGGCGGCGGGCGGCTCTGGCGGCTCTGGACTGGCGGGCGGCTCTGGCACAGGATTCACCAGGCTGGGGAGACATGCAGGAGGCCTGGCTCTGGGCACAGGCACCGGACTCACCAGGCTGGGGAGACCCACTGGAGGCCTGGTCCGAGGAGGAGGCACAGTATAGACCAGGCTGGGGAGACCCACTGGAGGCCTGGTCCGAGGAGGAGGCACAGGATAGACCGGGCTGTGGGGGAACACTGGAGTTCTGGTGCGTAGGCTTGACACCCCTACTCCAGGCTGAATGGCCACTCTAGCCCGGCAGGGCAGAGCGCAGGCATAGGACGAACTGAGCCCTCCCAGCGCCCTGGAGACACAGTGCGCAAAGCCGGCGCAGGATAGCCTGGACCGAAACGGCGCACTGGAGACCAGACGCGCTGAGCTGGCACAATCCGTCCTGGCTCGATGCCCACTCTCACATGGCACTTGCGGGGGGCTGGCATGTAGCGCTCCGGGCTATCAAGGCGTACTGGGGACACCGTGCGCTTTACCGCATAACACGGTGCCTGACCAGTACTACGCTGCCTCCTGTAAGCACGGGAAGTTGGCCCAGAATTCCATCCTGGCTCTGCCACACTTCCCGTGTGCCCCCCCCAAATGTTTTGGGGGGGCTGCCTCTCATGCCTGTTGCGCTCCCTTGCCTCATACCACCGCCTCTCAGCTTTCGCTGCCTCCAGCTCCTCTTTTGGGCGGCGATATTCCCCAGCTTGACTCCATGGTCCCTTTCCGTCCAGTAATTCCTCCCATGTCCAGGAATCCTGAACCCTCTGCTCCTTCCTCTCACGCTGCTTGGTCCGTTTACGGTGGGTGAATCTGTAACGGCTGTCATCAAAATGAGACCAAGGTGCAGCGGACCGAATGAACACTTACAAAATAAACCAAAAAACGACCAGCAACAGTTCTGTCAGGTTAGAAAACTAAACAGAAAACATATTCACCCACAAACCCCAAAGGAAAAACATGTATGTATGACTCTCAATCAGCAACAACGATCTACAGCTGTTCCTGATTGAGAGCCATACACGGCCGAAACAAAGTAATACACCAACATAGAAAACGGAACATAGAATGCCCACCCATGTCACACCCTGGCCTAACCAAAAATAGAGAACAAAAAACCCTCTCTATGGCCAGAGCGTTACAGTACCCCCCCAAATGTGCGGACTCCGGCCGCAAAACCTGACTCTAAAGGGGAGGGTCCGGGTGGGCCTTCCTTACGGCGGTGGCTCTGGTGCGGAACGTGGGCCCCACTCCACCTTCGGCTTGGCCCACTTAGGTGGCGCCCCTGGCTGCGCCGGAGGACTGGCGGGCGACCCTGGCGGCTCCGGACAGGCGGGCAGCTCTGGCGGCTCCGGACAGGCGGGCGGCTCTGGCGTTACAGACTATCATTTGTTTTTTCAGCAGGACAATGTCCCAACACACCTCCAGGCTGTGTAAGGGCTATTTGACCAAGAAGGAGAGTGATGGAGTGCTGCATCAGATGAACTGGCCTCCACAATCACCCTACCTCAACCCAATTGAGATGGTTTGGGATGAGTTGGACCGCAGTGTGAAGGAAAAGCAGCCAACAAGTGCTCAGCATATGTGGGAACTCCTTTAAGACTGCATTCCAATATAGAAAATAGTAAAACAATTTTAAAAAACTTGAATGAGTAGGTGTGTCCAAAATGTTGACTCGTACTGTATATATATAGTACCAGTCAAAAGTTATACAGTATATATGTTACTTTTTTTACAGGACAAAATCTGAGGGGCACATGCACCTATGCCCCCTATGGGTATGACGCCTCGCCTACCTATCCTGTAACGGCTAATGGAGCATCATATTAGCCATTACAATCCTTTAGCTAGGCTAAACAGATGTCATAAAAGGTGACGTCAAAGGTCTCGGCTAAAAAATACCTAAAAAAAGTGCGCTCCTCAATCTCTCAATGTGGACATGGACTCTGATCAAAGATGATGTAAACACTTCCCATATATCATGCTGTGGCACTTTCTCATTTAAATATGACCCTTTACTGTCAGTGTGACATTCCTTGGGTGGTGCACTTCCATAGAAATTAACTTACAATAATAACACATAGTTATACCTACACTTTTCAGTGACATGCTAGCTGGAAACATGGATAGGTATTTCTTGCCATCACTGATTTTCACCTTTTCTAAACATTATAAAAAGGCACAAAAAATAAACCTCATTGAACTATACACTGTCCTTTGAGTGGTGGACCATTCTTGATACTGATGAGCATGAAAAACCCAGCAGCGTTGCAGTTCTTGTCACACTCAAACGGGTGAGCCTAGCACCTACTACCATACCCCGTTCAAAGGCACTTTCTTTTGTCATGCCCATTCACCCTCTGAATGGCACACATACACAATCCATGTCTCAATTGACTCAAGGCTTAAAAATCCTTAATTAACCTGTATCCTCCCCTTCATCTACACTGATTGAAGTGGATTTAACAAGTGACATCAATAAGGGATAATGGCTTTCACCTGGATTCACCTGGTATGTCATGGAACGAGCTGGTGTTCCTAATGTTTTGTAAACTCTATGTATGGTTGAGAGGGAAATAAGATCATACAACGTTTCAATTGACTATTATAAAATAACATTATATGGATTTGTAAGAATATTAATCAAATCAGTGTGTTTGTGCTTGCTGATTCACTGCACTCTGAATCTGTGTTTTCTATGAAAAAATGTTTGAGGAGAAAATAGCCTCTGTAAACAGTTTCCTTGGTAACCATAGAAAGAAGGGATTTCCCTTTTTTAACAGCTAAGCTTTCCATGATGGTACAAAGGCTAAGAATATGAACAATTAAGAAGACCTTGTCTGGACAAAGAGTATCCGTGCCACGAAATAATAAACATGGCACCATGTCTCACCAAAAACGAATGCCCTCTTATCACTCATATTTCATCTGACATTTTTAAGACATCGACATCATGATACCCTGCAATCTTTCCAATGTACAAAATGTGCCCTTGAGGAGCAGCAGAGTGTAGAAAATGAATACTCTGACCCATACTTAAGATGTTACACTATGGATGTTAGATGATGCGTTTATAATTACAGAACAAAGCAACCTTGCCAAGTTTAGTACTGTGTCACTGACCAGTGACCATAATAAGTTGTTCTGAGCAGAGGACCACTGAGGTCTGCTACACCAAAGCAGTTGGTTGTCATCATGCAAGTAGATATTGATAGTGGTCGCTGTAAGGGTAAATAAACTTTCTGAGCTCTGTATGCATCCCTCATTGTCTGAAATAGCTGTAAGACAAGACTGACATGGGTCACATTTCATGTGCAAAACGGTATCATTTCATTCACATTCAGTCACTTATTGTTGAAAGTTAACTGTATTGCTGTTGTTTGGTAATTGTGGTAGACATTTTTTTAACCAGCACAATAATGCAATATTACAGGACAGTGCGACTGTTAATGTATGAAAATGATGGATAATTTTAAATGTAACTATTCATTCACAAAGGGAAAAGTAAATATGGCCCGATCTTCGTCAAATTTAAAAGACCAAGGTCATAAGAGACTATGATCGCTGACATGCCTTTGGACTTGGCATCTTGCATGGATGGCATGATCTGTCCATATGGGTCTAGCTCTGAAGCCCACGCCAGTCCAGATGGCCTATGCTCAGCTGTCTGACAAGAGCCAAACAGGATCCTAGCAGAGGCCATTTCCCTGCCGATGCCAGGTGTCCAACATACTTCATATCATACTCTGGTTCTTAATGGAGTTTGAGATTAGGGACTGATGAGACAGGTGACTTCAAAGTGGTCAGTGCTTTACAATTCATATTCTAGTGAATATGATCAGACTTATCTTAAGTTCTTTGAGTTAACCTACTGTTCCCCGGGCGCCGAAGACGTGGATGTCGATTAAGAAAGCCCACCGCACCTCTCTGATTCAGAGGGGTTTGGTTAAATGCAGAAGACACATTTCAGTTGAACACATTCAGTTGGACAACTGACTAGGTATCCCACTTTCCCTTTCCCTAAACCATAATCAGTAGGCCTACATAGATATATGCGTATGAACAGTTGAAGTCGGAAGTTTAAATAAACACTTAGGTTGGAGTCATTAAAACACGTTTTTCAACCACTCCACAAATTTCTTGTTAACGAACTATAGCTTTGGCAAGTCGGTTAGGACATCTACTTTGTGCATGACACAAGTCATTTTTCCAACAATTGTTTAGACAGATTATTTCACTTATAATTCATCGTATCACAATTCCAGTGGGTCAGAAGTTTACATACACTAAGTTGACTGTGTCTTTAAACAGCTTGGAAAATTCCAGAAAATAATGTCATGGCTTTAGAAGCTTCTGATAGGCTAATTGACATCATTTGAGTCAATTGGAGGTGTACCTGTGGATGTATTTCAAGGCCTACCTTCAAACTCAGTGCCTCTTTGCTTGAAATCATGGGAAAATCAAAAGAACTCAGCCCTCAGAAAACAAATTGTAGACCTCCACAAGTCTGGTTCATCCTTGGGAGCAATTTCCAAACGCCTGAAGGTACCACGTTCATCTGTACAAACAATAGTATGCAAGTATAAACACCATGGGACCACGCAGCCCTCATACCACTCAGGAAGGAGACGCGTTCTGTCTCCTAGAGGTGAACGTACTTTGGTGCAAAAAGTGCAAATCAATCCAAGAACAGCAGCAAAGGACCTGGTGAACATGCTGGAGGAAACAAGTACAAAAGTATCTATATCCACAGTAAAACGAGTCGCAAATGGGTCTTCCAAATGGACAATGACCCCAAGCATACTTCCAAAGTTGTGGCAAAGTCAAGGTATTAGAGTGGCCATCACAAAGCCCTGACCTCAATCCTATAGAAAATGTGTGGGCAGAACTGAAAAAGCATGTGCGAGCAAGGAGGCCTACAAACCTGACTCAGTTACACCAGCTCTGTCGGGAGGAATGGGCCAAAATTCACCCAACTTATTGTGGGAAGCTTGTGAAAGGCTACCCGAAACATTTGACCCAAGTTAAACCATTTAAAGGCAATGCTACCAAATACTAATTGAGTGTATGTAAACTTCTGACCCACTGGGAATGTAATTAAATAAATAAAAGCTTAAATAAATCATTCTCTCTACTATTATTCTGACATTTCACATTCTTAAAATTAAGTGGTGATCCTAACTGACCTAAGACAGGGAATTTTTACTGGGATTAAATGTCAGGAATTGTGAAAAATTTAGTTTAAATGTAGTTGGCTAAGGTGTATGTAAACTTCTGACTTAAACTGTATTTGTTGATTGTATGTTGATTTGTAGAAGTTCCTCACACAAAACATTTAATATCCTATCCTATTTGGGTTTTAGTAACCCTTAGAACAGAAAACCAAAACTCAGGTTAGTAAACCACAGGGGTAATTCTAGTCATGTCACTGACAAGCCTGGCAGTTGCCATGCCAACAGTACAGTGTGCAACTTCACTTTAGAAGAGCTCCAGTCACTCAGAAGATCCTAGAGTCACTCTCTCAGGAAGGAAGCTGAGGTGAAACCCACCAATCAGAGCTACGTGGTCACGATTCTATTTGCCAGTGGATGATAAGTGAGAACATGTAGACCTAGATATAGAATATCTCTTGAATTTAGTTTATAATTAGAAGAAACCATCCATTATTAAGAGCTGAAATTCCCTATGTGGGTCAGTCTTGTGTGGAATAACTAGAGCATTTGACAAAAACCTATTTAATGTATATTTCAATAGTGCAATGGTGGCAGATGTTTAGCAGCACGGGTCATGAAGCACTAAGCATTCTGCCTCTTAACTTGTCAGTCACACCACAGTCTGTAGCTGCACGTTTCCCCTTGAGCAATTACTGAGAAATGAACAGCAGACGGTGTGCACACTCAACAGAGCCAGATCTAATCCACAGCTGTGTTGACACCGGTAACAGGAACCTGTAATCAAGACTATTATTTTTCTTCCAATAAATGTGATTATACAGAGCCTATCCATTCCAGACATTGGAGGAGAGAGATTACTTCATGGTCTACTTGGCAGAAATCAAATAGTAGCTGTGTGCGCATTGCCCTTTTATGTAAGCTGAAGAGGAAATGAACATCTTGATCTCTAGCCTGAGTTTGAAGTTTTTACCAACTGTAGGCTAAATCCCATGTGTGCTCAGAATACCACAGTCGACCTATAGATAGATAAAACACACTGTCATCTGATGAAATACAACACTTCCCAGTTGTCTTCTATACTTCTATTCACATCCCTTATATTACTTTCTTTCCTCTGCAGATCTCTTATCCACAGTTTATTAGATAGAGTCTGGATTAGAAATGGCGGATAGCTCAAAATGAGATATAATGGAATGGGGGGGCTGTAATCTTGACAAAGATCTGTCTCTGGATAGCAGTGTCGGTTATCCACTGTCAGCCGCGACCATCAGTATTCATTACAGCTTTAATTAAAATGTCATTACAGAGCACTGTCACAGCTCGCCATGCCAATGTATGATTACTGTGGACACGCAGCTTTCCATCCACAGCATTGTGTTAATGACATGCATTTACCTCAACACGACACACATCAAATTCTGTTAGATGTAAAAAGCTCAAATTTGGAAAGAAGCACACCGCTATGGCATAATTGCTACCATTTCATGCCAGACAGGCAACTACACAAGTCTTTCATTGATTTTGCATCTTTTTGTAACATTCCAGTTCTCCCATTCAAAGGCAAAGACTTTATATCCAAGAAAATGTCATGTTTTCTAGCCAATATCATCATGGCTTTGATTATCCTTCCAAATGAGGCAACTACTGTATCTCCTGAGCTAAAAATAGAACCCTCGTTGTAAAACTGAAGTATGCATCATGAATTCTTCATGCAATGCTCAACTAGCAATGCTGATTAGATAGAATATTGTCTTCTGGCTATAATTAGAATGAACCTATGACTATCAACATCTGCTTGTGGTAAACTGATATGATGAGATCAGATGATGACTGAATCACCACATCGTGTGAAACTAGGTGCTACAGTGGGATCTAATGCTTAGGTTACATAACTGTAAAATACTATGTATGAGTAATATCAGTATGGCTTGATATTAGTTATGTAAGACAATTGATTGCTGGAAATGATCAATAGTAGTACACTGCTGTTCAACAAGGCAATCATCAAAGTCTCAATAGGGATGGAACCAGGGATTGAATTTAAGATTTTAGGCACTGGCCAGCCGGGTTCAAATGTCAGGGGATAGGGAAGAAAACACTTGTTGGCTGGGAAACTAATGGTATTTATTCAAAACATTAGGCAGTTGCAGGACCCTGCAATCACTTCTCTGAAACATCTCTCTCTCTCTCTCTAAAGAAGCATTGTACTGGTTGGAATACTTACTTTTTTTTAAAAAAGTGGCTTCTCTGAACCAACTTTCACCTCTCAAAAACATAGAGGGCTTTAAATATAAAATGTTTGGGTAATACAAATAGTTGTTGCTGACTTTAGCCATACAAAAATAAAAAGTATATAAACTAAACAAAAAAAGAAACGTCCTCTCACTGTCAACTGTGTTTATTTTCAGCAAACTTCACATATGTAAATATTTGTATGAACATAAGAAGATTCAAATACTGAGACATGAACTGAACAAGTTGCACAGACATGTGACTAACAAATTAAATAATGTGTCCATGAACAAAGAGGGGGTCAAAATCAAAAGTAACAGTATCTGGTGTGGCCACCAGCTGCATTAAGTACTGCAGTGCATCTCCTCCTCATGGACTGCACCAGATTTTCCAGTTCTTGCTGTGAGATGTTACCTTACTCTTTCACCAAGGCACCTGCAAGTTCCCGGACATTTCTGGGGGGAATGGCCCTAGCTCTCACCCTCCGATCCAACAGGTCTCAGACGTGCTCAATGAGATTGAGATCGGCAGTATGGCTGGTGGCATTGTCAAGCTGGAGGGTCATGTCAGGATGAGCCTGCAGGAAGGGTACCACATGAGGGAGGAGGATGCCTTCCCTGTAATGCACAGCATTGAGATTGCCTGCAATGACGACAACCTCAGTCCAATGATGCTGTGACACCCCGCCCCAGACCATGACGGACCCACCACCTCCAAATCGAACCCGCTCCAGAGTACAGGCCTCTGAAGTTATTTGGATTTTTACGAATTATCTTTGAAAGACAGGGTCCTGAAAAAGGGACGTTTCTGTTTTATATCCACAGTTCCAGTCGAAAGTTTGGAGACAGCTACTCATTCAAGTGTTTCTTTATTTTTACTATTTTCCACATTGTATAACAATAGTGAAGACATCAAAACGATGAAATAACACATATGGAATCATGTTTTAACCAAAAAAGTGTTAAACAAATGAAAATCTATTTTGTATTTGAGATTCTTCAAAGTAGCCACCCTTTGCCTTGATGACAGCTTGCACACTCTTGGCATTCTCTCAACCAGCTTCACTTGGAATACTTTTCTAACAGTCTTGAAGGAGTTCCCACATACAGTTGAAGTCGGAAGTTTACATACACCTTAGCCAACTACATTTAAACTCAGTTTTTCACAATTCCTGACATTTAATCCCAGTAACAATTCCCTGTCTAAGGTCAGTTAGGATCACCACTTTATTTTAAAAATGTAAAATGTCAGAATGATTGTCAGAATGCTCAAGGAAGCAGGAGGGTTGAAGTCAGGCGCAGGACACACAAGTCCGTGAACACTCGTCTTTAATAAACAATCCACACTTGCCAAAAACAGGTAGGGCAGGGCAAGGTAAAACAAATACCCATAAACAGCCTGAACACAGCGTAGGGACACAGCCCAAAACACACTGCCACAAAATCCACAGGCAGAAGGGAAAAAACACCTGTTCCCCAGACGTACAACCTGACGAAAATAATCACGCACAAACACAGACATACCTTGCTAGACTAAATAACCCCCCTACTAATAACTAAACCAAAACAGTTGCGTGCCTACCTAGACCTAACCAACAGAAAGTGAAACAAAAAGGATCGATGGCAGCTAGTAGGCCGGCGACGACGACCGCCGAGCACCGCCCGGTCGAGGAGGGGCGCCACCATCCGTCGGTGTCGTGACAGTACTCCACCCCCTGACGCGCGGCTCCCGCAGCGCGCCAACGCCGGCCTCGAGGACGCCCCGGAGGACTATCCGGATGGAGGCTGTGGAACTCCCGGATGAGCGCTGGGTCCAATATGTCCTCCACCGGTACCCAGCACCTCTCCTCCGGGCCGTACCCCTCCCAGTCCACAAGGTACTGCAGGCCCCTCGCCCGGCGTCTGGAGTCCAAGATGGACCGGACTGTGTACGCTGGGGGCCCCCCGATGTCCAGGGGGGGTGGAGGGACCTCCCGCACCTCATTTTCCTGCAGCGGACCAGCTACCACCGGCCTGAGGAGAGACACATGAAACGAGGGGTTAATGCGATAATAAGAAGGAAGTTGTAATCTGTAACACACCTCGTTTATTCTCCTCAGGACTTTAAATGGCCCCACAAACCGCGGACCCAGCTTCCGGCAGGGCAGGCGGAGGGGCAGGTTCCGGATCGAGAGCCAGACTCTCTCCCCTGGGGTAAACACGGGGGCCTCACTGCGGCGCCGGTCAGCGCTCACCTTTTGTCGTTCCCTGGCTCGTTCCAGGGATTCCTGAACAGCGTCCCAGGTCTCCCTAGAGCGCTGAACCCATTCCTCTACCGCAGGGGCTTCCGTCTGGCTCTGATGCCATGGCCCCAGGACCGGCTGATTACCCAACACACATTGGAACGGCGACATGTTGGTAGAGGAGTGGAGCAAAGAGTTCTGAGCCATTTCGGCCCATGGCACGAACCTTGTGCACTCCCCTGGCCGGTCCTGGCAGTAGGACCGCAGAAACCTGCACACTTCCTGATTTACCCTCTCTACCTGCCCATTACTTTCGGGGTGAAACCCTGAGGTCAAACTGACCGAAACCCCCAGTCGCTCCATAAACGCCCGCCACACTCGGGACGTGAACTGGGGGCCTTGATCTGAGACGATATCCTCGGGCACCCCGTAGTGTCGGAAGACCTGGGTGAATAAGGCTTCCGCGGTCTGCAGGGCCGTAGGAAGACCGGTAAAGGAAGCAGACGGCAGGACTTAGAGAACCGGTCCACAACGACCAGGATCGTGGTGTTGCCCTGAGACGGCAGAAGATCCGTCAGGAAATCCACTGCCAGGTGGGACCATGGTCGCTGTGGAACCGGGAGCGGCTGTAATTTCCCTCTAGGCAGGTACCTGGGAGCCTTACTCTGAGCGCACACCGAACAGGAGGAGACATAGTGCCTCATGTCCCTCACCAAGGTGGGCCACCAGTATCTACCACTAAGACCACACACTGTCCGCTCAACCCCTGGGTGACCCGAGGAGGGAAGCGTGTGCGCGAACACCGAGCGGAACGTACTTACGACCCACTGGACACTGAGGAGGAGTAGGCACCGTCCGTAACGCCCACTCGATGTCCGCGTCCACCTCCCAGACCACCGGTGCCACCAGGCAGGAAGCTGGAAGTATGGGAGTGGGATCGGTGGAGCGTTCCTCGGCGTCATGGAGACGAGACAGTGCGTCGGCCTTAGTGTTCCGGGAACCTGGGATATACGAGATGTTAAACTGAAATCTAGTCAAGACCATCGCCCACCTGGCTTGACGCGGGTTCAGTCTCCTCGCCGCCCGGATGTACTCCAGATTGCAGTGGTCAGTCCAGATGAGAAAAGGGTAACGCGCCCCCTCAAGCCAATGTCTCCACACCTTCAGGGCTCTGACCACAGCCAACAACTCCCTGACCCCCACATCATAGTTACGCTCCGCCGGACTCAACTTCCTAGAGAAGAAGGCGCAGGGGCGGAGCTTGGGGGGGGTGCCCGAGAGCTGGGATAGCACGGCTCCTTCCCCAGCCTCGGACGGGTCCACCTCCACTAAGAAGGGCAAAGAGGGATCCGGATGCGCCAGCACTGGAGCGTCGGTGAACAAAACCTTCAGACGACTAAAGGCCCTGTCCGCCTCCGCTGACCACCGCAACCGCACCGGGACCCCCTTCATCAGTGAGGTAATGGGAGCCGTCACCTGCCCAAAGCCCCGGATAAACCTCCGGTAGTAATTGGCAAATCCCAAAAACCGCTGCACCTCCTTCACCGTGGTGGGAGTCGGCCAATTACGCACGGCTGATATGCGGTCACATTCCATCACTACCCCTGATGTGGAAATGCGATACCCCAAGAAAGAGATGGCTGGTTTGGAAAACTCACATTTCTCAGCCTTGACGTATAGGTCATGCTCCACCAGTCGCCCAAGCACTTCACGCACCAGAGACACATGCTCGGCGTGTGTAGCGGAGTAGACCAGAATGTCATCGATGTACACCACTACACCCTGACCGAGCAGGTCCCGGAGAATCTCGTCCACAAAGGATTGGAAGACTGCGGGAGCATTCTTTAACCCATACGGCATGACGAGGTACTCATAATGGCCAGATGTGGTACTAAATGCAGTTTTCCACTCGTCCCCTCCTCGGATACGCACCCAATTATATGCACTCCTGAGATCCAATTTCGTGAAGAAGCGCGCCCGTGAAATGACTCTATCGCCGATGCGATGAGAGGTAGTGGGTAACTGAAACCCACTGTGATGGCATTTAGACCTCTATAGTCAATGCACGGGCGCAGACCTCCCTCCTTCTTCTTCACAAAAAAGAAGCTCGAGGAGACGGGTGAGTTAGATGGCCGAATGTATCCCTGCCTCAAAGACCTAGTGACGTATGTTTCCATAGCCGCTGTTTCTTCCTGAGACAGGGGATAAACGTGACTACGAGGAAGTGCAGCGCCTACCTGGAGGTTTATCGCACAGTCTCCTCGTCGATGAGGTGGTAATTGGGTCGCCTTCGTTTTACTGAAGGCGATAGCCAAATCGGCATACTCTGAGGGAATGTGCACGGTGGAGAATTGGTCTCCACCGTAGTCGCACCGATGGAAACTCCTATGCACCTGCCCGAGCACTCATTTGACGACCCCTTAAGAGCCCTCTGTCCCCACGAAATCTTAGGGTTGTGAGTGGCTAGCCAGGGAATCCCTAGAACCACTGGAAACGCTGGGGAATCAATGAGGAAAAGACTAATCCGCTCCTCATGACCCCCCCGCATTACCATGACCAGTGGCACAGTGACCTCCCTGACCAGCCCTGACCCTAGTGGTCGACTGTCTAGGGCTTGCACGGGGAAGGGTTGGTCCAACTGAACCAGAGGAATCCCTAACTTAGCCGCGACCCCACGGTCCATAAAACTCCCCGCCGCGCCTGAATCGACTAGCGCCTTAAGCCGGGAGTGAGGGGAGAAACAAGGAAAAGACACTGACACATACATGTGACGGACAGGGGGCTCTGGGTGAGGCTGGTGCTGACTCACCTGAGGTGTCAAAGGAGCGCTCTGCCTGCCTTCTGGACTCCCGGGTGAGTCTCTCCAGCACCGGTCCACAGTGTGCCCTCTGCGACGACATGAGGTGCAGTAGCGAACTACCCCTCCCGTCTTCCTGGCTGCTGCCCCCCCTATCTCCATAGGCATGGGAGCAGGAGGGCTGGAGGGTGGAATGAGCAGGGCCCGGGTCGGACGTCCGCAGGCGGCCAGCAGATTGTCCAGTCGGATGGACAGGTCAACCAGTTGGTCCAGGGTGATGGTCGTGTCCCGACAGGCTAATTCCCGGCGGACGTCCTCCCTCAAACTACATCGGTAGTGATCTATAAGGGCCCTCTCATTCCACCCAGCTCCCGCGGCCAGGGTCCGGAACTCGAGAGCAAAGTCCTGCGTGCTCCTCGTCTCCTGTCTCAGGTGAAATAGCCGCTCACCCGCCGCTCTCCCCTCCGGGGATGATCGAACACTGCCCGAAAACGGCGGCTGAACTCTGGGTAGTTGTCCCTGGCTGAGTCCGGACTGTCCCACACGGCATTTGCCCATTCCAGGGCCCTACCCGTGAGACAGGAGACGAGGACGCTGACGCTCTCCTCCTCCGAGGGAGAGGGACGAACGGTCGCCAGGTATAACTCCAACTGGAGTAAGAAGCCCTTACACCCAGCGGCCGTCCCATCGTACTCCCTGGGGGGAGCGAGTTTCACCCCACTGGTACTGGGTGCTGTGGGTGCTGGTTGGGGCGCAGGCTGTTGACCTGCCGCGTTCATGGGGCCGAGAGCGCTTCGGTCCCAGCTCTCCATGCGCGCCAACACCTGATCCATGGCGGTACCCAGACGGTGGAGCAGGGTGGAGTGTTGGGCAACTCTTTCCTCCATGGACGGGGTTGGCGCTGAAGCTCCTGCTGACTCCATCAGTTGGTGCGTGATTCTGTCAGAAGTCCGTGAACACTCGTCTTTAACCTCTTACATCTAGACGTTCCGCTAGCGGAACACCTGCTCCAATATCCAATGATAGGCGTGGCGCGAATTACAAATTCCTCAAAAATACAAAAACTTCAATTTTTCAAACATATGAGTATTTCACAGCATTTTAAAGACAAGACTCTCCTTTATCTAACCACACTGTCCGATTTCAAAAAGGCTTTACAGCGAAAGCAAAACATTAGATTATGTCAGCAGAGTACCAAGCCAGAAATAATCAGACACCCATTTTTCAAGCTAGCATATAATGTCACAAAAACCCAGAAGACAGCTAAATGCAGCACTAACCTTTGATGATCTTCATCAGATGACACACCTAGGACATTATGTTATACAATACATGCATGTTTTATTCAATCAAGTTCATATTTATATAAAAAAAACAGCTTTTTACATTAGCATGTGACGTTCAGAACTAGCATACCCCCCGCAAACTTCCGGGGAATTTGCTAACAATTTACTAAATTACTCACGATAAACGTTCACAAAAAGCATAACAATTATTTTAAGAATTATAGATACAGAACTCCTCTATGCACTCGATATGTCCGATTTTAAAATAGCTTTTTGGTGAAAGCACATTTTGCAATATTCTAAGTACATAGCCCAGCCATCACGGGCTAGCTATTTAGACACCCGGCAAGTTTAGCCTTCACCAAAATCAGATTTACTATTATAAAAGTTTGATTACCTTTTGTTGTCTTCGTCAGAATGCACTCCCAGGACTGCTACTTCAATAACAAATGTTGGTTTGGTCCAAAATAATCCATCGTTATATCCGAATAGCGGCGTTTTGTTCGTGCGTCCCAGACACTATCCGAAATGGTAAATCAGGGTCGTGCGCATGGCGCAATTCGTGACAAAAAAATTCTAAATATTCCATTACCGTACTTCGAAGCATGTCAACCGCTGTTTAAAATCAATTTTTATGCAATTTATCTCGTAAAAAAGCGATAATATTCCGACCGGGAATCTCCTTTTCGGCAAACAGAGGAAAAATCACAAAGACGGGGGCGGCCAGGGCACGCGCCTAAGCCCACAGTCCCTTGATCGGCCACTTGAGAAAGGCGATAATGTGTTTCAGCCTGGGGCTGGGATGACGACATTCAGGTTTTTCCCGGGCTCTGAGCGCCCATGGAAGACGTAGGAAGTGTCACGTTAGAGCAGAGATCCTTTGTAAAAGATAGAGATGGAAAAGAAGTTCAAGAAATGGTCAGACAGGCCACTTCCTGTAAAGGAATCTCTCAGGTTTTGACCTGCCATTTGAGTTCTGTTATACTCACAGACACCATTCAAACAGTTTTAGAAACTTTGGAGTGTTTTCTATCCAAAGCCAATAATTATATGCATATTCTAGTTACTGGGCAGGAGTAGTAACCAGATTAAATCGGGTACGTTTTTTTATCCAGCTGTGAAAATACTGCCCCCTAGCCATATCAGGTTAATAAACAATCCACACTTGCCAAAAACAGGTAGGGCAGGGCAAGGTAAAACAAATACCCATAAACAGCCTGAACACAGCGTAGGGACGCAGCCCAAAACACACTGCCACAAATCCCACAGGCAGAAGGGAAAAAACACCTGTTCCACAGACGTACAACCTGACGAAAATAATCACGCACAAACACAGACATACCTTGCTAGACTAAATAACCCCCCCTACTAATAACTAAACCAAAACAGTTGCGTGCCTACCTAGACCTAACCAACAGAAAGTGAAACAAAAAGGATCGATGGCAGCTAGTAGGCCGACGACGACGACCGCCGAGCGCCGCCCGGTCGAGGAGGGGCGCCACCATCCGTGTCGTGACAATGATAGTACAGAGAATGATTTATTTAAGCTTTTATTTCTTTCATTACATTCCCAGTGGGTCAGAAGTTTACATACACTCAATTAGTATTTGTTACCATTGCCTTTAAATGGTTTAACTTGGGTCAAACGTTACGGGTAGCCTTCCACAAGCTTCCCACAATAAGTTGGGTGAATTTTGGCCAATTCCTCCTGACAGAGCTGGTGTAACGGAGTCAGGTTTGTAGGCTTCCTTGCTCGCACACGCTTTTTCAGTTCTGCCCACAATGTTCTATAGGATTGAGGTCAGGGCTTTGTGATGGCCACTCCAATACCTTGACTTTGTTGTCCTTAAGCCATTTTGCCACAACTTTGGAAGTATGCTTGGGGTCATTGTCCAATTGGAAGACCCATTTGCCTTGGCCAAAGAGGTTTTATATAACTAATCCTCGGGGTGTCAATTATCTAAATAATCGATAATATTTAAACCGGACAAAAGCGTATTCAATAGAAAGGAAAAAGAACGAAAGGCGTGCACACAGTCACATGCGCAAACCAGTACTGCATGATTCCCCAGGCCCCTGTTGTTTTTCAGAAAACAAGCCTGAAAGCATGTCTAAAGACTGGTGACATCTAGTGGAAGCCATAGGAACTGCAATCTGGGCCCTAACCCATTACATAGTCAATCGGCATTCAATGGAAAACCACTCGCATCAAAAAAATCCCACTTCCTGGATGGATTTTCCTCGGGTTTTCGCCTGACATATCAGTTCTGTTATACTCACAGACATTATTTTAAAATTTTTAGAAACGTCAGAGTGTTTTCTATCCAATGCTACCAAGTATATGCATATCCTAGCTTGTGGGCCTGAGTAACAGGCAGTTTACTTTGGGCACATCGTTCATCCGATTTTCCGAATACTGCCCCGTCACTAAAAAGTTAAGCCATATTGCCACAATTTTGGAAGTATGCTTGGGGTCATTGTCCATTTCTAAGACCCATTTGTGACCAAGCTTTAACTTCCTGACTAATGTCTTGAGATGTTGCTTCAATATATCCACATCATTTTCCTGCCTCATGATGCCATCTATTTTGTGAAGTGCACCAGTCCCTCCTGCAGCAAAGCACCCCCACAGCATGATGCTGCCACCCCCATGCTTCACGGTTGGGATGGTGTTCTTCGGCTTGCAAGCGTCCCCCTTTTTCCTCCAAACATAATGATGGTAATTAGGGCCAAACAGTTCTATTTTTGTTTCATCAGACCAGTGACATTTCTCCAAAAAGTACGATCTTTGTCCCCATGTGCAGTTGCAAACCGTAGTCTGGCTTTTTTTATGGCGGTTTTGGAGCAGTGGCTTCTTCCTTGCTGAGCGGCCTTTCAGGTTATGTCGACATAGGACTCATTTTACTGTGGATATAGATACTTTTGTACCTGTTTCCTCCAGCATCTTCACAAGGTCCTTTGCTGTTGTTCTGGGATTGATTTGCACTTTTCGCACCAAAGTACATTCATCTCTAGGAGACAAAACACATCTCCTTCCTGAGCGGTATGACGGCTGCGTGGTCCCATGGTGTTTATACTTGCGTACTATTGTTTTTACAGATGAACGTGGTACCTTCAGGCGTTTTGAAATTGCTCTCAAGGATGAACCAAACTTGTGGAGATCTACAATTTGTTTTCTCAGGTCTTGGCTGAGTTCTTTTGATTTTCTCATGATGTCAACCAAAGAGGCATTGAGTTTGAAGGTAGGCCTTGAAATACATCCACGGGTAGACCTCCAATTGACTCAAATGATGTCAATTAGCCTATCAGAAGCTTCTAAAGCCATGACATCATTTTCTGGAATTTTCCAAGCTGTTTAAAGGCACAGTGAACTTAGTGTATGTAAACTTCTGACCCACTAGAATTGTGATACAGTGAATTATAAGTGAAATAATCTGTCTGTAAACAATTGTTGGAAAAATAACTTGTGTCATGCACAAAGTAGATGTCCTAACCGACTTGCCAAAATTTGTTAACAAGAAATTTGTGGAGTGGTTGAAAAACGAGTTTTAATGACTCCAACCTAAGTGTACGTAAACTTCCGACTTCAACTGTACATCTTCCGCTTTGTGGGGGACTGTCACCCCTTACAATGACACTAATGGCGTCAGTCCCACAACTGACCCGAGGACTCCCACTGGTGAAACACTTTGCGATATCACAGACAGATGTCCTCGTCTCAGTCCGCAGGTAGTGAAGACGTTTCCACACGCAGAATCTGTGGTGACTGACAGGCCTCGACAGCCACTGAGCGTTTTGAAGCACAAACACCAGGAGATTTGGTTGAAAGGTTACAGCCATTCTCATAACAACACGGTCGCTGACAACTCGTACATAGGGTCACGCCCACATGAGCATAGACATTACATCGGCGTCATGGACCGCCCTTTTCTACTGAAACGCATAAAACCCATCTCCTGATGTAATTCACACCAGACCATGCAAACCCCGGTGTAAGCTAAGGTTGCAAATGGTTGAATTTCTAAGACCGAAACATGCCGGGTGACATTTAAACTACAACTCCAGCAAAGGACAAGACTATACCACGTGGAGCATTGGCTACACGGCTGGAAATGGTTAAACTCTGAGACTATTGATCCCAACAGAATAAGAGCAAATCTTAGACATATAATTACTAGTCTGCAGCTAGAAATTACGTAAACCTGGGACGAGAATACAGACAACCGCCAAAGCAACTATTCTATAGAAACATTTCTGAATGGTACTCTGAGGTATCCATTCTAACAACCACAAAATACTTTGATTTTCGGGGAAACGCAACCAGAGAGACTCTGTCGACTCTCTCCAGCAGACGAACCGGATTCCAACAGAGAAGACAACTACATTCGGGCATAAATATAAATTGCAATTTGTTTTCGAATGAGCGGTCGTTCAGGTAAAGTATTAGCAATTTCTATGAGTGTAGTAATCCTCTATGAGTTTCCCGCTATTGAACTGCACATCCCTTTTCTTTTGTCTACCAAGCCGTCATATCAGTTTTGCCCGCTAGGGACTTTTTCTTTGTATCATTGTTAGCAACCCAATGTATAATATCTACTGTTTGTTTGCTATGTATTTCTGTGATTTGATTAGTTAGTAAACAAATAATTAAGCCAGTTTGTATATCGCTGATTTGTAATTTATGCTAGGGTTTGTGCAGATAACCAAGAATTTTAGGACATTCAGATGAGACTGATAGAAGGTAAAGAATACTTTATGATTGACTGCTTTTGATATAAAAGATCTTCAGGTCTTTAATAAGAGTGGATTCGGGAGATAACCGCTCTATATAAGCTAATGCTTCCGTGGTGCCCTGGATTCCTAATGAGTTAGTTAGTGCCTGATTAATTGAATCAAATAATTAAACGTTTGGTAATCAATTTGAAAATAGCATGTCATCTCATTTAGTCATACTAGAGACACAACACACCCCTATCTTGTCACAACACAACTGATTGGCTTAAACACATTAAGAAGGAAAGAAATTCCACAAATTAACTTAACACAGCACACCTGTTAATTGAAATGTATTCCAGGTGACTACCTCATGAAGCTGGTTGAGAGAATGACAAGAGTGTGCAAAGCTGTAAAGGCAAAGGGTGGCTACATTGAAGAATCTCAAAAAGTAACATATTTCGATTTGTTGGTTACTACATGATTCCATATGTGTTATTTCATAGTTTTTATGTAACGTATTATTCTACAATGTAAAAAATAGTAAAATGAAAGAAAACCATGTTATGGGTAGGTGTGTCCAAACTTTTGACTGGTACTGTATGCTTCATTGTCAAATACACCGGATAGGTGCAGTGAAATTAGTTGTTTTTCATGTTCAACTATAGTAGTACGTGGCTCCTGGAGCAAATTAAAGACCACAAGACCAGAGCAAAAACAACGTGTTTTTCTTTTGTTGGAATGGGAAGTAAGATACTGTATTAATGTTTCAAGAAAGGAGTGTATATATTTGGCCTGGCGACTCGGTTTTATGTGCTGAGTGAATGGAAGCTGATCATTGAGTTTTTAATCCGCTGCTGGTCACCGGAATAAATTAGTAGTCCGACACCGAGACACTCAATATGTGGTTTCGAGACTGGACTCAAGTACTACAACACTGGTTAAGTGGGCACATCAGACATATTTTTCACCTTGTCGGCTTGGGTATTTGAACCAGCGACCTTTCGGTTACTGGCCCAACGCTCTAAGTGCTAGGATACCTCCCGCCCTGTTATGTAGCACAAGCTCTAGTATACACTACTGTGCCAATATTCCCCCT
This sequence comes from Salmo salar, assembly GCF_965601325.2. Taxonomy (NCBI): domain Eukaryota; kingdom Metazoa; phylum Chordata; class Actinopteri; order Salmoniformes; family Salmonidae; genus Salmo; species Salmo salar. The sequence continues at coordinate 69,134,733 of NC_138299.1, read as the reverse complement.
GGTCTGCTATGTTCTCAATTTGTGTGCCCACTTGAATGAGGCTCTACCCAGCAGGAGTAAGAGAAAGGGCAAAGCACATCGACTATGGGGTGAGATAGATGTGTGAGATCGGCCCTGGGCTATATAGGAGAATTTATAAACTGGATGGTTCGAGCCCTGAATGTTGATTGGCTGATAGCCGTGGCATATCAAACCGTTTATCACGGGTATAACAAAACATTTATTTTTACTGCTCTAATTACGTTGGTAGCCAGTTTATAATAGCAATAAGGCACCTCAGGGGTTTGTGGTATAAGGCCACTATACCACGGCTGTGACGACCCTTCCACTCTGTCTGCCGTATTCTTCCTCTTTGCTCTTGTTTTCCTTATTAGGATAACGGCGGACGGAGCTGGGAGGATCGTCAGCAACATGGGACACACCTTTTCCTCTTCCCCATTCCTTGAGGAGACTCTCTCCATGCAGACACAGTGTTAGATTTTGGTTGTGGCATTTTTGTGGCTGGCTGGCTGGCTGGCTGGCTGGGTTAGCCGGGTTGGTTGGGTTGCTCATTATCACATCTATTGTCACATCCTGACCATAGAAAGCTGTTATTTTCTATGGTAGAGTAGGTCAGGGCGTGACAGGGTTTTTTTCTAGTTTAGATTTTCTATGTTGTTATGTTCTAGTTTTGTATTTCTATGTTGGGCTTTGTTTGGGATGATCTCCAATTAGAGGCAGCTGGTCATCGTTGTCTCTAATTGGAGATCATACTTAAGTAGTTGTTTTTCCCACCTGGGTTTGTGGGAGATTGTTTTTGAGTAAGTGTATGTTGTAACTCTTCGTCACGGTTTGTTGTTTTGTTCATTCAGTTTATTTGTATGTATTGCATAGTTTCACAGTTAAAGAAAATGTGGAACGATACACACGCTGCGCTTTGGTCCGCTCCTTCATCCTATGACAACCGTGACAGAATCTCTCACCACCAAAGGACCAAGCAGCATGGTCTAGAGCAATGGACCTGGGCAGACATCCTGGACGGCAAGGGATCCTGGACGTGGGAGGAGATCCAGGTTGGATGGCATCGCCTCCCATGGGAACAGGTGGAGGCAGCGAGAGCAGAGCGGCGACGAGACGAGGAACTAGCACGGCAACGACGGAAGCACGAGAGGCAGCCCCCAAAATAATTTTTTGGGGGGGCACACGGGGAGATTGGCAGAGACAGGGTGGAGATCTGAGCCAACTCCCAGTGCTTACTGTGGGGAGCGAGTGACCGAGCAAGCACCGTGTTATGCGGTGATGCGCACTGTGTCGCCAGTGCGCATTCACAGCCCGGTGCGCTCTGTGCCAGCACCACGCATTTGCCGGGCGACAGTAAGCATCTAGCCAGGACAGGTTGTGCCAGCTCTACGCTCGAGACCTCCAGTATGCCTCCACGGCCCAGTATATCCTGTGCCTGCCCCACGTACCCGGACTCCAGTGAGTCTATCCAGCCTGGTACACCCTGTGCCTGCTCCTCGCACTTGCCCTGAGGTGCGTGTCACCAATCTGGCGCCACCTGTGCCAGCCCCACGCATCAAGCCTCCAGTGTGCATTCCCAGTCCGGAGCTTCCTGCGACGGCCCACAGTCCGGAGCCTCCTGAGACGGCCCACAGTCCGGAGCCTCCTGAGACGGCCCACAGTCCGGAGCCTCCTGAGACGGCCCACAGTCCGGAGCCTCCTGAGAGGGCCCACAGTCCGGAGCCTCCTGAGAGGGCCCACAGTCCGGAGCCTCCTGAGACGGCCCACAGTCCGGAGCCTCCTGAGACGGCCCACAGTCCGGAGCCTCCTGAGACGGCCCACAGTCCGGAGCCTCCTGAGAGGGCCCACAGTCCGGAGCCTCCTGAGAGGGCCCACAGTCCGGAGCCTCCTGAGAGGGCCCACAGTCCGGAGCCTCCTGAGAGGGCCCAGTCCGGAGCCTCCTGAGAGGGCCCACAGTCCGGAGCCTCCTGAGAGGGCCCACAGTCCGGAGCCTCCTGAGAGGGCCCACAGTCCGGAGCCTCCTGAGAGGGCCCACAGTCCGGAGCCTCCTGAGAGGGCCCACAGTCCGGAGCCTCCTGAGAGGGCCCACAGTCCGGAGCCTCCTGAGAGGGCCCACAGTCCGGAGCCTCCTGAGAGGGCCCACAGTCCGGAGCCTCCTGAGAGGGCCCACAGTCCGGAGCCTCCTGAGAGGGCCCACAGTCCGGAGCCTCCTGAGAGGGCCCACAGTCCGGAGCCTCCTGAGAGGGCCCACAGTCCGGAGCCTCCAGCGACGTCCCCCAGTCCAGAGTCTCCAGCGACGTCCCCCAGTCCGGAGTCTTCAGCGACGTCCCCCAGTCCGGAGTCTATAATAAAGAAAATGTGGAATGATACACACTCTGCGCTTTGGTCCGCTCCTTCATCCTATGACAAGCAACCACTAACTTACACTACTGATTACTGACTACACACACCATTGTTAATTGTATTTAGGTTATTTCAGTTAATATGTTTTTTATTCCTAATCTCCACGTTGTCTCCTTTTTTGTTACGGACATCGAGCCGGTTCGTGACAAGTGGCGGCTCATCCGGTATCATAAGGTTGGTTTCTGGACATTTTGGCGTATAGCACTTTGTTGCATTATGAAGGACTAATACTAGTGTCGTTAGGCTTACTAGTATGTGTATTGTGTTTGGGAGAAAATGTGGAGTTAATATTTGAGAACTCTGTAGGTGCTTTGTTTGCATCTTTTGTTACAGCTTTTGAGTTGTAATATTTGGTAGTCCCAGTATTGGTTGCATTTGTTTGTTTGGTAAACTTGCCACTGCAGTGGATAGTTGGTTGTGTGCTGCATTGGAGAGAGTATGTTGGTTAGTTTCCAGGCCCCTGCCCAGGCTGGAGACTCTTGCTGTACTCGCTATTAGGACATCGGTCCGAGGAGGTGAGTACAATCGGCTGTGTACCTCAGTGGGAGATTTGGGTAGGGCAGTGACACTTGCTACCCGGAGCTATAGTCTTTCTTTTCCCCCTGTTAGGCTTAGCGACGTGTTTCACTTTGGAATACGTTGGGCATGGTTATTTGTTATTTTTGTGTGGTGTCCGTGGATTGACCAGTTGTCTCGGGGGCACATCCGTGGCTTGGGGGGAATCTGCCTGCTTGCTGTGTTTTTTTTGGGGGGGGGGGGGGTTTCCTTGCCAGCTGGCTACAGTGTGTAATTACCCACCGCAAATCCGCACGAAGATTCGGGTTGAGTTATTGTAGGTTTTGGGTAAGCTCCATATATATATCTATCTTCTGTGGTGCCCAGGGTGATTGTCATTTCTCTTGTGGTCTGGTGTGCTCAGCAGAGGGAAAGAGCGAGATTGTTTTTTGTATTTACTTGTGACTATGGCATCTAATGTAGACGAGTTAATTCGCTTTTCATCAGAGGAACTGTTAGAATTATGAACTAAAGAACAGCTGTTGAAGATCGCTGAACACTACAAGATTGAAATATGTGAAACGTCAAAAATTCTGTTATGTTGATATTGAAAGCCAATCTGATGGGGAGTGGTATTCTTGAAGTTACCATTCACCGTCTCCCCGTTTTGTTACAATGGCCGCCCCATCTGTTAGACCTAGTAGTCTGTCTTTTGAACAACAGAAATAACTGCTTCTGTTACAACTAGAGCATGATCGTGTAAAGTATGAAAATGAATTGGCATTTAAACAGGATTTGGAGCGCGCAAAAATCAAGTTGCAACAAGAGCGGCTACAGTTGGTTAGGGAAGGACAGCTCTCAGGGGAGAGTTTACTCTAGGACGGTGATCCAGAATTACCTAGTGTTCGCTCCTCTCGGTCGTGCCCCGGACTCATTTGATATTTTTGTAAACTTACGGTTGTTACCAAAATTTAATAAGGACCCTGAAACGATATTTTTGTTGGAGCTTGTTGCTGATGCGCTCTCTTGTGCTCCCTGTTCCTGCATGTCTACGTGACTGACCATTGTTTATTTTGTTTGGTATTGTTCTATCGCTCCTGTCTGTTCCCTTCTGTGCTCATTTTCTTCTTTCCTCTTCCTGTGCGCAAAGGTTGCTGAGGTCTGGGGAGGACGAAGTTGGCTGGGGCAAGTGGAAGCGTGAACACGTTCCCCCTCATGAATTTGGGATGCAGACTGGGTCGAATTTGGGACGCAGGCTGGGTCGAATTTGTTTGTGTGACTGGTATGATGTTCCGGGGTCCTTGTTGGTCCCCGGTTTTATGGGGGGGGGGGGGGGGGGGGTCGTCAGCAACATGGGACACACCTGGCCCCGGGTGTGTCCCGGGATAAATACACCTCTTCCCCATTCATTGAGGAGACTCTCTCCATGCAGACACACTGTTAGATTTTGGTTGTGGCAGTTTTGTCTGTTTGCTTTGGCACCTTTCAACACCCCTCATTATCACATCCATGCACGCAACCACTCACTTACACTACTGATTACTGACTACACACACCATTGTTAATTGTATTTAGGTTATTTCAGTTAATAAATATATTTTGTTATTCCTAATCTCCACGTTGTCTCTCTTTTTGTTACGGACTTCAAGCCGGTTCGTGACACGTCTAAGGGCGTTGTGTCGTGCCTAAGAACAGCCCTTAGCTGTGGTATATTGGCCATATACCACATCCCTCGGGCCTTATTGCTAAAATATAGCAGTAGTTTTGCAGGATACGAGAGGGTACTAAAAGGGCAAGCTTCACAACCTGCTAGTCTAGTGCATTCAGCGTAATAAAAAAAAGGGCAAGCATTGTTCATTCAATAGACTACATTTTGAAGTCTGATGTAGTGTTTGCTTGTTTCGTTTTCAATCAAAGTTCCACCCCTCATCTCTACTTATCGACTGAAAGGCTGTCCCTATGTCAAATCAAATTTTATTGGTCACATACACATGGTTAGCAGATGTTAATGCAAGTAGTGAAATGCTGTTGAATGAAAGGTTTGAATTTAATAAGGTATGTACTGTATGTAGCCTTGAAAGATGGTACAACTGCCTGATAAACAAGTAGGCTTTTAGCACAGTCTGTACAATACTGGAGCCTTTGCTAAAAGGAACAGATTGTTCCAAGGCGAATATAAGAACACAACTTCATGGTTGTGTTGGTTTGTAGTGCAACATATGCAAAATATGACTTTGGGTTCATAGATTTTGAGATTTATATGTGAGCCATATGCTGAAATCACATACAACTTATCAGAGCAGTAACATGGCAGATGGGCCACTTTGCACCCAGATACCAGAGTATTGGAGAGAATCATATTAAAGTAATTGGAAATAGAAACACAGAATATACAGTCAAATGGCCTCCAGGTAGGGTACAACCTTTTTAGGGCTGTCCCCGACTAAAAATCTTGGTCGACCTAGAGTCATCTGTTCGTTCGACCAATCGATTGGTTGAATTTTTTTTACTTGTATTTTTCCCTATATAGACACAACCTGTGTTTGAATAAAATGAACTATATGTAGGCTACGGAGTTTGTCTGATGCTTTAAGCACAGTGATTAAATAAAGACACACAAACGACTGAGGGAGAAAGAGATCGAGAGAGCCTAAGCAGAAGAAAAAACCTGTTCCCGACCCTCTTCCTCCTGCTTCTGCTGGCATTAGCAGATTCTGCTGTTATGCTCCTGCTGTTACGCTCCTAATAGGCTACACCAGGGGTCGGCAACCTTTTCCATTTGGAGTGCCAATTTATCTTACCATTTCTACCGATCTGCATGCCAGTTATGATTTTTATATGCACATTTCCGTGTAACAGTTTCTTTTCATTTATAGTCTTTTAACCTGTTGGGGGTAGGGGGCAGTATTTACACGGCCGGATAAAAAACGTACCCGATTTAATCTGGTTATTACTACTGCCCAGAAACTAGAATATGCATATATTTATTGGCTTTGGATAGAAAACACCCTAAAGTTTCTAAAACTGTTTGAATGGTGTCTGTGAGTATAACAGAACTCATATGGCAGGCAAAAACCTGAGAAGATTCTGTACAGGAAGTGCCCTCTCTGACCATTCCTTGAGCTTCTTGACTCTGTTTATTGAAGACTGAGGATCTTTGCTGTAACGTGAAACTTCCTACGGCTCCCATAGGCTCTCAGAAGGCGGGAAAAAGCTGAATGATGTAATTCCAGCCACTGGCTGAAAACATTAGCGCTTTTGGCAAGTGCTCTATCAGAGGACAATGGGCTGAGGCGCGTGCACGAGTCGACCCCATGTTTTTATTTTCTTTCGTCTTTGAACCTAAACACAGATTCCCGGTCGGAATATTATCGCTTTTTTACGAGAAAAATGGCATAAAAATTGATTTTAAACAGCGGTTGACATGCTTCGAATTACGGTAATGGAATATTTAGAATTTTTTTGTCATGAAATGCGTCGTGCGCGTCACCCTTCTTTACCATTCGGATAGTGTCTTGAACGCATGAACAAAACAGAGGATATTTGAACATAACTATGGATTATTTTGAACCAAACCAACATTTGTTATTGAAGTAGAAGTCCTGGGAGTGCATTCTGACGAAGACAGCAAAGGTAATAACATTTTTCTTATAGTAAATCTGATTTTGGTGAGTGCTAAACTTGGTGGGTGTCTAAATAGCTAGCCCTGTGATGCCGGGCTATCTACTGAGAATATTGCAAAATGTGCTTTCACCGAAAAGCTATTTTAAAATCAGACATAGCGAGTGCATAGAGGAGTTCTGTATCTATAATTCTTAAAATAATTGTTATGTTTTTTGTGAACGTTTATCGTGAGTAATTTAGTAAATTCACCGGAAGTTTGCGGGGGGTATGCTAGTTCTGAACGTCACATGCTAATGTAAAAAGCTGTTTTTTGATATAAATATGAACTTGATTGAACAAAACATGCATGTATTGTATAACAATGTCCTAGGGTTGTCATCTGATGAAGATCATCAAAGGTTAGTGCTGCATTTAGCTGTGGTTTGGGTTTATGTGACATTATATGCTAGCTTGAAAAATGGGTGTCTGATTATTTCTGGCTGGGTACTCTGCTGACATAATCTAATGTTTTGCTTTCGTTGTAAAGCCTTTTTGAAATCGGACAGTGTGGTTAGATTAACGAGAGTCTTGTCTTTAAAATGGTGTAAAATAATCATATGTTTGAGAAATTGAAGTAATAGCATTTCTAAGGTATTTGAATAACGCGCCACGGGATTCAACTGTCTGTTGAGTAGGTGGAACGATTTCGTCCCGCCGACCCTAGAGAGGTTAATATCTCACAATCATGTGGTTAATCACAATTCTAAAAGTAACTTCCATTGCCAACTATGTAAAAATAGCCTACATAAAGCCAACAAATAAAAACATTGCAGCCTGCAGGTAGAAAATATTCTGACTTAAAATAAATATCCTATATATCACGTTGGCTATGCATGGCCTGCCTGCAAGGAACTTGAAACATTGTATCAACTATTATCTTGGGTCCGGCCTGAAGCTTGCTCTAGCAAACTTATAAAATATTCTGGGGCCTCAGATTTTCCTGCTCCAGTGAGCTCCTGACAGACATAGCTGTAGGCTATTTGCGCAAGGGATAAGAAGTAATCAGGTAGGCCTATTTTATGATTCCACCAGATCAGAGCATGACATTTTTCCCCACTTTCACACGGAGTGGTTATCGAAAGATAATGGCTATCTGACAAACCTTTTGGTTTCTACTTTTAATACATTTACCAATGGCTTAGTTTTTTCCTCGCTCAACTGTTTTCATTGAACTTTTTCATGGTTCAACACGACCTAACCAGCCGAAAAACCTAAGTAGTATCATTAACACTATGCCATCTAATCGCTGTACTCATAATATACAGGAAGCCTATCACCGAATGGTGAGGATAGCCGTGTTGCAAGCACAGCTGCAGATGCAATAGTTAGGCAAGGGCAATTTAAGTGTAGGAAAGGATGAAAGTGTCTGTGTCCCCAGTAAGTACAGACAGTAGAGGGAGTGATGAGCTCTACAGCAGTCTCACAACTCAATGGTCAGCTCAGCTATCCCCATTGAGACCGTGTCTGTGCCTCGATCTAGGTGGAGCAAAACAAAACATGGCGGTGTTCGCCTTAGCAATCTCACTGGAATAAAGACCTTCATTCCTGTCATTGTTGAAAGACATTGTGATATCTCACATCTCAAAATAGGGTTACTTAATGTTAGATCCCCCACTCCCAAGGCAGTCATAGTCAATTAACTAATCACTGATCATAATCTTGATGTGATTGGCCTGACTGAAACATGGCTCAAGCCTGATGAATTTACTGTGTTAAATGAGGCCTCTCATCCTGGTTACACTAGTGACCATATCCCCCGATCATCCCGCAAAGGCAGAGGTGTTCCTAACATCTATGCAACCTACTCAATCACTTTTTATAGCTACTGTTTACAGGCCTCCAGGGCCGTATACAGCGTTCCTCACCGAGTTCCCTGAATTCCTATATCGGACCTTGTAGTCATGGCAGATAATATTCACATTTTTGGTGACTTCAATATTCACATGGAAAAGTCCACAGACCCATTCCAAAAGACTTTCGGGGCCATCATCGACTCAGAGGGTTTTGTCCAACATGTCTCCGGACCACCTCTTGTCACAGTTATATCCTGGATCTAGTTTTGTCTTGTGGAATAAATATAGAGAATCTACATGTTTTTTCCTCATAATCCTGGACTATCGGAGCACTATTTTATTACGCTTGCAATCGCAACAAATAATCTGCTCAGACCCCAACCAAGGATCATCAAAAGCTGTGCTATAAATTTTCAGACAACCCAAAGATTCCTAGATGCCCTTCCAGACTCCCTCCACCTACCCAAGGACGTCAGAGTACAAAAATCAGTTAACCACCTTAGGATCTTAATTTAACCTTGTGTAATACCCTAGATGCAGTCGCACCCCTAAAAACAAAAAAAACATTTGTCACAAGAAATTTGTTCCCTGGTATACAGAAAATACCCGAGCCCTGAAGCAAGCTTCCAGAAAATTGGAACGGAAATGGAGCTCCAACCAACTGGAAGTCTTCCGACTAGCTTAGAAAGACAGTACAGTGCAATTTCGAAGAGCCCTCACTGCTGCTCGGTCATCCTATTTTTCCAACCTAATTGAGGAGAATAATAACAAGCCAACATTTATTTTTGATACTGTTGCAAAGCTAGCAGCCTTCAACAAGAGAGGATAGCTTTCACTTCAGCAGTGATAAATTCATGAACTTCTTTGAGGAAAAGATCATGATCATTAGAAAGCAAATTTTTGTCTACACATTGAATCTGTGTATTTCTCCAAAGCTCAGCTGCCCTGAGTCTGCACAGAACTGCCAGGACCTAGGATCAATGGAGACACTCAAGTTTTATAATCCTGTATCTCTTGACACATTCATGAAAATAGTCATGGCCTCTAAACCGTCAAGCTTCATACGGGACCCTATTCCAACTAAACTACTGAAAGTGGTACTTCCTGTGCTTGGCCCTCCTATGTTGAACATAATAAATGGCTTCCTATCAACAGGATGTGTACCAAACTCACTAAAAAGTGGCCGTAATAAAACATCTATTGAAAAAGACAAACCTTGACTCAAAAAATGTTTAAAAATAAAAAACGATTGCCTATATCGAATCTCCCATTCCTCTCAAAAAAATGAAAAAGCTGTTGCACTGCAACTCACTGCCTTCCTGGAGACAAATAATGTATATGAAATGCTTGTCTGGTTTTAGACCCCATCATAGCACTGAGACTGCACTCGGGAAGGCGGTTTAATGACCTTTAAATGGCGTCAGACCAAGGCTCTGCATCTGTCCTTGTGTTCCTAGACCTTAGTGCTGCTTTTGACATCATCAATCACCACATTATTTTGGAGTGATTAGAAACCCTAATTGGTCTACACGGACAAGTTCTTGCCTGGTTTAGATCTCATCTGTCGGAAAGATATCAGTTTGTCTCTGTGGATGGTTTGTCCTCTGACAAATCAATTGTATGTTTCGGCGTTCCTCAAGGTTCCGTTTTAGGACCACTATTGTTTTCACTATATATTCTACCTCTTGGTGATGTCATTCGGAAACACAATGTCAACTTTCACTGCTATGCGGACGACACACAGCTGTACATTTCGATGAAACATGGTGAGGCCCCAAAATTGCCTACACTGGAAGCCTGTGTTTCAGACATGGCAGCACATTCTTTTTTATTTTAAACTTGGACAAAACAGAGATGCTAGTTCTAGATCCCAAGAAACAAAGAGATCTTCTGTTGGATCTGACAATTCATCTTGATGGTTGTACAATCGTCTCAAATAAAACTGAAGGACCTCTGTGTTACTCTGGACCCTGATCTCTCTTTTGACGAGCATATCAAGAATATTTCAAGGACATTGCAAAAATCTGAAACCTTTTGTCCAAAAATGGGGCAGAAAACCTAAAACCAGTTGAAGCTCGCATCTGCTACAAGACCATGGTGCTTGCCTACGGAGCTGTGAGGGGAACGGCACCTCCGTACCTTCAGGCTCTGATCAGGCCCTACACCCAAACAAGGGCACTGCGTTCATCCACCTCTGGCCTGCTCGCCTCCCTACCTCTGAGGAAGCACAGTTCCCGCTCAGCCCAGTCAAAACTGTTCGCTGCTCTGGCACCCCAATGGTGGAACAAGCTCCCTCACGACGCCAGGACAGCGGAGTCAATCACCACCTTCCGGAGACACCTGAAACCCCACCTCTTTAAGGAATACCTAGGATAGGATAAAGTAATCCTTCTAACCCCCCCCCCCTTAAAAGATTTAGATGCACTATTGTAAAGTGGTTGTTCCACTGGATATCATAAGGTGAATGCACCAATTTGTAAGTCGCTCTGGATAAGAGCGTCTGCTAAATGACTTAAATGTAATGTAATGTAATCTGCATTGCTTGCTGTTTGTGGTTTTAGGCTGGGTTTCTGTATAGCACTTTGTGACATCTGCTGATGTAAAAAGGCTTTTATGAATCCATTTCATTGCAGGGGCGAAAATCTGATATCAACTTTGGGGGGGACAATTACATGAAATTTTCTCAAGAGCAATTCCTGAGGGGGACACCAAAAGTAGTGCTGTAACACATAGCCTACATTGTAATATGGTAAATGTATATTGAGGAACCAAAGAAATAAGGTGTTTACCGTACTCCTAACTACCAGTACCCAAAACTACACAACTAATCACAACAGCAATACCATTGCCTTTAACAAATCTTAGTTCAGTCACCAGTTTAAGTTGAGAGTGGGGGTATCCATGGCATTTTCCAATTATGTTCCTATTTTACAAGTAAAAAAAATGGAGAACCTTTCATAATGTTGCCAAACAAAGACTCAACAAACTTACCTGAGACTCCCTGTCTCTGCCAGTCTGTCCCTGCATATCTGTCCCCAACTCTGCTGTCTGTGTGCCATCTGTTGCCTGCTCTGCCTAATGACATCATTGTGAAACATTTCCATTAGAATTTCATTTCTTTCTTATGAACATTTTATCAACTAGTCTTTGAGATATTAGGCTACTAGGGTTCTTACTTTGCGTTTTGGTGTACTGAAAAATACTCTGATGTCCGTCTTTTATTTTTCTGCCATTTTTCTACCTGGCTGGCTGGCTACACACACACACAGTGTGTAGGTTATTTACAGTAGGAGATGGGCTTCTATCATCTTATCTTTTATCATTCTATTTGGGCTTCGATCTAAAAAGGTAGCTAGCAAATGTGAAACGGATTAAAATGACAAGAGTTGACAGCTGTATGAGTTCACCATTTACACAACATATGCTGCAACCTTTTGTCATTTTAATAGTTTGTTTCACATTGGCTGGCTTCCAACAATAGCTGAATTTGCAAAGCTAGCGAGCACCAATTCAGTTTCAGTGGTGTTTGCTATAATCTTTGCTACCCGGGTTAAATAAAATAAATAAATAAAAGTTCCCTTGTGACAATTTAGCTTTTGCAACGAGACCATTAAATATATTTAAGACAATGGTAGAAGAGAGTGTAGTTCTGTTCAGTTTGGACTTCAGTTTATCGCTAACCTTATCACAGGGACTTTGAAGCACTAACTTACATCATCTGCATGCTGATCTCGGAATAAATTGACGATAGCAAAGATTCCATCTTTGACGAGGCCACATAAATGGAATAGGTACTAGCTAGCTTAATAGTTCATATTTGCGCGCTAGCTCTGCATATTCAGCTAGTGTGTGTGCGCGATTGACTGGATTAACCTCACGTCAGTTACGTTCATTGAGTGCCTTTCAGACAGTGGCTACGACCCCTCTGTTACCTTGCCAGTGGATCAAACCATTGTGAGGAAAAGGGTGGGGGGGGTCGCAATCTTTTGAAACTTAAAAACGCGCTATTAAGTGTCTATAATCAGCACAATTGCTTTCATTGCGTATTATTAATATTATTTAAATTACATAGTTATGTTTCAGTGAACAATTGGGGGGGACAAATCATATTTTTACCAGGATGGGGGGGTCGTGTCCCCCCCGTCCCCCCCGCGATTTCCGCCCCTGTTTCATTGATTAATTGATCAATGAATAAATTGACAACTCCTAAATGGAATGAAATAAACCAAAACTGGTTCCTCACAAGTGTAGCGTAGATTGTGCAGTCTGCAAACAACGTGTCCACTCCAACAATGAGAACAGTAAAATACTGTAATAATACTATATTGAATGCAATAACACAAATTACCGTAACCAAACAAACATTATAGATTACAAATTATGGGAATTAATGGTAAATGTACCACTGGTGATACTGGTGTGCGATCCCAGCAGCCACCCCAATGGATTAGTCCACTGAGGCAGGCATGAATAAGACAGGTGTCTCGTGCCATGAAAAGAAAATATCTGCCTACAACACTCTTGGTGATCTCTCAACCAGCTTCGTGAGGTAGTCACTTGGAATGTATTTCAATTAACAGGTGTGCCTTGTTAAAAGTTAATTTGTGGAATTTCTTTCCTTCTTAATGCGTTTGAGCCAATCAGTTGTGTTGTGACAAAGTAGAGGTGGTATACAGAAGATTGCCCTATTTGGTAAAAGACCAAGTCCATATTATGGCAAGAACAGCTCAAAGGTATTGATTTTGTCATTTCCTTGGATGCTAAAAAGAGCTGTGCTGCCATGTTTATTGACCTGTCAAAAGGTGTTCGACACTGTTGATTATCAAGTTATCAAGAATAGGCCTGGGATATACAGCCTGTTTATGGTTTAATAATTATCTTCTGGACAGAACTCAGGCCATCTTGACAGATGGGGTTAAATCTGAATTTCTTGAGACTCAAAAAGGTGTTCCTCAGGTTTCGATTATGGGTCCATTATTGTTCACCTTGTATATTAATGACATAGGAAACACTGTTAATACTTGAAACATTCATCTCTATGCAGATGACACAGTTTTGTATTCCTGTGCCACCTCAGTGCAGCAGGCCATTCGTGAACTTCAGCATGACTTTGATTTCAATACAGAAATCACTTTGAGTGTTAAATACAAGTAAAAACCAAGCTCATGCTGTTCTCTAGGTCACGAAATGTTGACCCTGAGGACCTGCATATTTGCGCTACAAATGGAGCTTTTTACAATATAAGTACCTGGGTGTCTGGATTGATGACAAGTTATCCTTTGTAACGCATATAGAAAGACTGACTAAGAAGCTAAGATCCAAGGTTGTTTTTATTTTGAAATAAATCTTGCCTCCAGTTTTGAAAATAGGAGAAAGATTGTTCAAACAACGGTTCTTCCTGTATTGGATTTTGGTGATATTGTTTTCATGCATGCGGCAACCTCTGTTTTGAAACCCTTGCACCTAATTTGTGGAACAATCTGCAGAGTTCACTGGTGACACTAAGGCAGTTTAAATTATTGATTGAGGACCTCTATATAATTGAATGTGATTGCTTTTATTGTTATTGTGTGCTGAATTATATTGTTTTATACACATCAGGACCAGTCATAAGTTTGGACACACCTTCTCATTCAAGGGTTTTTATTTGTACTATTTTCTACATTGTAAAATAATAGTGAAGACATAAACTATTAAATAACACATAAGGAATCATGTAGTAACCAAAAAAAGTGTTAAATCAAAATACATTTTAGATTCTTCAATGTAGCCACCCTTTGCCTTGATGACAGCTTTGCACACTCTTGGCATTCTCTCAACCAGCTTCATGAGGAATGCTTTTCCAACAGTCTTGAAGGAGTTCCCACATATGCTGAGCACTTGTTGGCTGCTTTTCCTTCACTCAGCGGTCCAACTCATCCCAAACCATTTCAATTGGGTTGAAGCCAGGTGATTGTGGAGGCCAGGTCATCTGATGCAGCACTCCATCACTCTCCTTGGTAAAATAGCCCTTACACCGCCTGGAGGTGTGTTTTAAGTCATTATCATGTTGAAAAACAAATGATAGTCCCACTAAGCGCAAACCAGATGCTGTGGTAGCCATGCTGGTTAAGTGTGCCATTAATTCAAAAATAAATCACAGACAGTGTCACCAGCAAAGCACACCATCACACCTCCTCCTTCATGCTTCATGGTGGGAACCACACATGCAGAGATCATTCACCATTCATTGCTCACCTACTCTTCGTCTTATAAAGACACGGCGGTTGGAATCAAAAATCTCAGATTTGGACTTGTCATACCAAAGGACAGATTTCCACCGGTCTAATGTCCATTGCTCATGTTTCTTGAACCAAGCAAGTCTCTTCTTCTTATTGGTGTCTTTTAGTAGTGGTTTCCTTGCAGCCATTCGATCATTAAGGTCTGATTCACACAGTCTCCTCTGAACAGTTGATGGTGAGATGTGTCTGTTACTTGAACTCTGAAGCATTCATTTGCGCTGCAATCTGAGGTGCAGTTAACTCTAATGAACGTATCCTCTGCAGCAGAGGTAACTCTGTGTCTTCCTTTCCTGTGGCGGTCCTCATGAGAGCCAGTTTCATCATAGCGCTTGGATGGTTTCTGGGACTGCACTTGAAGAAACTTTCAAAGTTCTTGAAGTTTTCCAGAATGACTGACCTTCATGTCTTAAAGTAATGAATGGACTGTGTTTCTCTTTGATTATTTGAGCTGTTCTTGCCATAATATGGACTTGGTCTTTTACCAAATAGGGCTATCTTCTGTATTATCTTACATTTTATTGTCAACAAATGACGTGCCCATGTCTTTAGAAAGACCATAGAGCCATAGATGAAAAGACCACATACGACTAAAACTCTCAGTCCCACAACAGCGAGGAGATGGGATTGGTCCTAAGATAATGGCAGGTAGCCTAGTGGTTAGAGTGTTGAGCCAGTAACCAAAAGATTGCTGGATCAAATCCCCAAGCTGACAAGGTAAAAATGTGTCATTCTGCCTCTTAACCCACTGTTCCCCAGTAGGCTGTCATTGTAAATAAGAATTTGTTCTTAACTGACTTGCCTAGTTAAATAAAGGTTAAATGTAAAAATAATAATAATGATTATTCCCGCATGGCTTTGAGCTGTTTCCAAGCAACAAGAAGTTGTTTCTGAGTCCCTCAGTCTTCACTCCCATACTGTAATTTGAACCAGCGTGCAACACAACTGTTGTCAGGAATCTGCTTTTTGACTACTGGTAAAATTCCAATTAAGTCGGTGACTTTAGCACCTGGAAAACAAAGTCTGCGTGTATTTTGGATTGACACTTGCTTTACCATTGAGCTCCAGATTTAAAATGGTAGCTAGCCGTTTACCATTATTGTTTGCTTTTGAAGCCTTTAGCACAGCTCCATTTTTATTCTTGGTTTTTCCAACTCCAACTCTGCCACCACAGATCACGGGGATCAGAACTCCAGGCGCAAACACAGCGCGGGCAGAAGAAGAATCATCCGGATCAGATGACCGCGGACCTGAAGGCGCTGGAACCTACCTTGTCACAACAACTGATTGGCTCAAATGCATTAAAAAGGAAAGAAATACATTTTTGTTCATTTTAACCAGGCGCACCTGTTAATTGAAATGCATTCCAGGTGACTACCTCATGAAGCTGGTTGAGAGAATGCCAAGAGTGTGCAAAGCTGTCATCAAGGCAAATGGTGGCTCCTTTGAAGAATCTCAAAAATAAAATATATTTTGATTTGTTTAACACTTTTTTGGTTACTACATGATTCCATGTGTTATTTCATAGTTTTGATGTCTTGACTATTATTCTACAATTGTGAAAATAGTCAAAATAAACAAAAAACCTTGAATGATAAGGTGTGCCCAAACTTTTGACTGGTACTGTATTATGTGTATGTTTGATTTATTATTCTGTTTTTTTATATATATACAGGGCTCTCTTGTAAAATACATTTTTAATCTCAATGGGACTCCCTGTTTTGATAAAGGTTAAATAAATAAAAATAAGCAAAGAGAAAGGACCGTCTATCATTCGTCAATCCGGAAAAGTTCAAGAACTTAAAAGTTTTGTGGTAGAATTACTTCATTATTTTAATGACATTACTTTTATATTAGAATGTATTCCTACATTAGTACATTCACACTGTCTGTTTTTCTGAGAGGCAACAGAATAGGGTTCTTAGAACTATCTTGTCTGTGTGAACTGAGAGGAGCCTCTGAGATTTAACGCTGACAGTTGATTTATGATGGCTTGGTGATAAGACAACATTCCATTCCATGATTAGTGTCTGTGTGCATGTCTGTCGGTGCCAGGTAGACCCAATCTCCAGTTTATTTATCCCATATGGAAGATGAACACTGGACTTAATAATAATTTAAGGGAAGGACCTTGTGTCCTGTTACATTAGTATTTCTGCATAAATGAAACAGTAAATGACCTAGAGACAGAAACCTGGCACAATGTAAATCTTGCTGTCTGTTGCTTGATATCACAATGCACCTTTTGTAGAATTCTCTCATCTGTTGTTTGTCATGAACATCCAGGAGGATGGACTTTGCTATAAAATGCTGTGGCTTAGTCCTGCTGGTTGGGCTCTCAACCGATCACCTACGGGTGGGTCGTTGACAAGCTCCATTACTGCAGTAATTAATCGATAATAAATTATAATTGTTTTGAAGAAATCTTAAAGTCTCTCTACTTTGATTAGAATAATTACCACAACAGTTTCTTCAAGTGTAGTCGCAAAAACCATCAAGCGCTATGATGAAACTGGCTCTCATGAGGACCGCCACAGGAAAGACAGACCCAGAGTTACCTCTGCAGAGGATAAGTTCATTAGAGATACCAGACTCAGAAATTGCAGCCCAAAGAAATGCTTCACAGAGTTCAAGTAACAGACACATCTCAACATCAACTGTTCAGAAGAGACTGCGTGAATCAGGCCTTCATGGTCAAATTGCTGCAAAGAAACCTCTACTAAAGGACACCAATAAGAAGAAGAGACTTGCTTGAGCCAAGAAACACGAGCAATGGACATTAGACTGGTGGAAATTTGTCCTTTGGTCTGATGTAGTCGCACAAGACTATGTTTGTTACTACGCTGTACCACAGCGCCGATAAAGGACGATATCCATAAGGACCTTTGCCACCTAGGACCTTCTCAAGTAGTAGTTGAGTACCCCTGCCCTACACCATTAGGTGGTACCACTCATTCCTGACTAGCTGTACTTAACAGGTTAGAGTTAACAGTACCCTCTCAGAGTCTAGAGACATCAGCACCCATCTTATTCACATTGTACACAAATGAATGCACCAGCAGTAATTCGGATAATTATATTGTCAAGTTTTCTGATGACACTGGCATTCTTGGTCTGATGTATAAAGATGCTGATATGACCGTGTACAGGTCAGAGATTCAAAAGTTTGCCAAGTGGTGTGATGGGCACCATCTCATTCTTAATGTAAAGAATACAGAGGAGATGATGTTTGACCTCAAATCTGTCGGTGAACACGCGTCTGTAGTTGACCACAATGCCAACATAGCACTGTTCAATTTGTACAATGGACAATGTGCTATGCTGGAAGGTCCAAGTAGAGGAGGTCTGCTCCAGAGTCCAACTATTTCCTACGTAGACTCAGGGTTTTTGGAGTTCACCAGAAGATCATGTTTTACCATGCGGTCATAGAGACTATCCTGAGATATGGCATCACAGTCTGGTGTGGCAATTTATCAGTACAACTGAAATCTCAAATTGCCCACCTGATACAAACTGCCATGAATGTCATGGGTGTGAGGCAGCATCCTTCCCTGCAGGCTATTTTTGAATGAACTGTTACCAGACAAGACAGAAAATAATTTCAGATCCCTCCCATGTACTTGACTCTGAGTAACAGTACCTCCTCTCAGACAGACGCTATAGGGTCCCTCCTCCCCTCAGACAGACGCTATAGGGTCCCTCCTCCTCTCAGACAGACGCTATAGGGTCCCTCCTCCTCTCAGACAGACGCTATAGGGTCCCTCCTCCCCTCAGACAGACGCTATAGGGTCCCTCCTCCTCTCAGACAGACGCTATAGGGTCCCTCCTCCCCTCAGACAGACGCTATAGGGTCCCTCCTCCTCTCAGACAGACGCTATAGGGTCCCTCCTCCTCTCAGACAGACACTATAGGGTCCCTCCTCCCCTCAGACAGACACTATAGGGTCCCTCCTCCTCTCAGACAGACGCTATAGGGTCCCTCCTCCTCTCAGACAGACGCTATAGGGTCCCTCCTCCCCTCAGACAGACGCTATAGGGTCCCTCCTCCCCTCAGACAGACGCTATAGGGTCCCTCCTCCTCTCAGACAGACACTATAGGGTCCCTCCTCCCCTCAGACAGACACTATAGGGTCCCTCCTCCTCTCAGACAGACGCTATAGGGTCCCTCCTCCTCTCAGACAGACGCTATAGGGTCCCTCCTCCCCTCAGACAGACGCTATAGGGTCCCTCCTCCCCTCAGACAGACGCTATAGGGTCCCTCCTCCTCTCAGACAGACGCTATAGGGTCCCTCCTCCCCTCAGACAGACGCTATAGGGTCCCTCCTCCTCTCAGACAGACGCTATAGGGTCCCTCCTCCTCTCAGACAGACACTATAGGGTCCCTCCTCCCCTCAGACAGACACTATAGGGTCCCTCCTCCTCTCAGACAGACACTATAGGGTCCCTCCTCCTCTCAGACAGACGCTATAGGGTCCCTCCTCCCCTCAGACAGACGCTATAGGGTCCCTCCTCCTCTCAGACAGACGCTATAGGGTCCCTCCTCCCCTCAGACAGACGCTATAGGGTCCCTCCTCCCCTCAGACAGACCCTGTAGAGTCCCTACATGTAAGCTGAACAGGTGTAACCCTCTCACCAGGCTCGAATGACTCTCACAATATTAACTTATGCAGAGTATCTCAGCAGCATGGGATGTTAGGTGAGAAGGACATCTCCAATAAGAATTCCTATTGTAAACTATCTAGGGTTATGACAATAGGGTATTAACTTCAGATGAAATGATTATAGGTTTCTGTTATTGAATCAGGATAAACCATCCCATGCATTGACTCCACCAAGGCAACATACATAACGTTCCATATGTGTATTAAAACATTTTCAAACACAAATACATGTTCAGACACAACATCAAAAGAAATAAAAAAGAATAAACCCCAATGAGTCGTGCACAACGTGTCCAAATTATTTAAAGTTTGCTTAAATAAATAAACCGTTGGTGCGCGTTGGAGCTCAAAAAATTGATGACACCCAAAAACATCCAGAAGCACCTCACGTTGTGGTTACTCACTGCTTGGTCGATATTCCCTCAGCGAAGTATGGCAGTTCCATGCAGGTTTCCTCACAAAGTCCAAGGCAAGCACAGCTACCCATGCAGACAGTACTCCTTAGCCATAACCGCTATCCCATGGGAACACGAACTCGTTAAGCTTCCCAAGCCATTATCTCCCGGTGTCACTCGATGCTAGGCTAACCTCTAGGCTGGTAAATACCTCCACGACGAGACGGTAGCTTCAGTCTTTATTAAGTTTTAACAAAATTATAACAACTCTTTTATAAAATAAAACATGCATTTCCCTTCATGTCTTAGTAGGTATGGGTTTTGTTCTAGTTCTGTCGTCTTCTTTTATAACTTTTCTTTACCAACCGTCCCAAGATAACACGTCCATCCTTTCATCAATGTCTTTTTTCCCTCTCTTTTTTCCTAGGCCTCCCGTTAGCCAGGTCAACTCCCATTGGCCACAACTTAACAAGCGACCTTATTGGTCAAAACTTAAACTTCAAAGTAAAACAAACTATTCACTTATACATTAAATAAATATTTCTTCAAAAAGCATAATGCATTAACAACATTACAGTTTAGGAGCAATTCAATCATCTTTTAAATATAATACCAATTAATTATAACAAATAAACTCAATACCTGGTTCAAACAAGGGTATTACACAGGTATAAGCGCTCCCTCATTCCCATGTCCATCAAATACCTAAACAGCAATAAGTAAACCTAAGAATAAGGGAAAGTGCAATGTATTATGCATGTGGCTATATGAAAGTGTACAATGTGAATGATAAGGGTAATGTGCAATATACAGTATATATTATGGTGAGTGTGCAATGTACAGTGTCTCTTTTGTAAGAGAATTTCCCCCTTGGAGACATTAAATCTCATCCTGTCCTGTCCTACATCACTGTAAAGTATTGAGGCAATATTTTGAAACTATTGGAGGCAAGAATGAGTTGAGACTGTCTACAATGAGGACTCATCAGTGGCCTTGGGAAATACATCTGTAGCTTTAAACTGCTATTAGTTGTGTGAATGAAATACAGTACCAGTCAAAAGGACACACCTACTCATTCAAGGGTTTTTCTTTATTTGTACTATTTTCTACATTGTAGAAATTAGTGAAGACATCAAAACTATGAAATAACACATATGGAATCATGTAGTAACCAAAAGAAGTTAAACAAATCAAAACATATTTTATATTTGAGATTCTTCAAAGTAGCCACCCTTTGCCTTGATGACAGCTTTGCACACTCTTGGCATTCTCTCAACCAGCTTCATGAGGTACCTGGAATGCACTTCAATTAACTGGGGTGCCTTGGGGAATTTCTTTCCTTCTTAATGCGTTTGAGCTAACTAGTTGTGGTGTGACAAGGTAGGGGTAGTACACAGAAGATAGACATATTTGGTAAAAGACCAAGTTCATATTATGACAAGAACAGCTCAAATAAGCAAAGAGAAACAACAGCCCATCATTACTTTAAGGCCTGAAGGTCAGTCAATAGGGAACATTTCAAGAACTTTGAATGTTTCTTCAAGTGCAGTCGCCAACAATCTGGCCTTGATGGCCATGTACTCTTATAATTTCCACCCGGCACAGCCAGAAGAGGACTGGCCACCCCTCAGAGACTGGTTCCTCTCTAGAGTTTTTCCTAGCCACCGTGCTTCTACATCTGCATTGCTTGCTTTTTGGTGTTTTAGGCTGGATTTCTGTATAGCACTTTGTGACATCTGCAGATGTAAAAAGGGCTTTATAAATACATTTGATGACAAGCGCTATGAAAAGCGCTATGATGAAACTGGCTCTCATGAGGACCGCCACAGGAAAGAAAAACCCAGAGTTACCTTTGCTGCAGAGGATAAGTTAATTAGAGTTAACTGCACCTCAGATTGCAGGCCAAATAAATGCTTCACAGAGTTCAAGTAACAGACACATCTCAACATCAACTGTTCAGAGGACACTGCATGAATCAGGCCTTCATGGTCGAATTGCTGCAAGGAAACCACTACTAAAAGGATTTTTGGTTCCAACAGCTGTCTTTGTGAGACGCAGAGTAGGTGAACGGATGATCTCCGCATGTGTGTTTTCCACCATGAAGGTGTGATGGTGTGGGGGTGCTTTGCTGGTGACAATGTCAGTGATGTATTTAGAATTCAAGGCACTCTTAACCAGCATGGCTACCACAGCAAACTGCAGTGATACACCATCCCATCTGGTTTGCGCTTAGTGGGACTGTTTGTTTTTCAACAGGACAATGACCCAAAACACCTCCAGGCTGTGTAAGGGCTATTTGACCAAGAAGGAGAGTGATGGAGTGCTGCATCAGATGACCTGGCCTCCACAATCACCCGACCTCAACCCAATTGAGATGGTTTGGAATGAGTTGAACCGCAGAGTGAAAGAAAAGCATCGAACAAGTGCTCAGCATATGTGGGAACTCCTTCAAGACTGTTGGAAAAGCATTCCTCATGAAGCTGGTTGAGAGAATGCCAAGTGTGTGCAAAGCTGTCGTCAAGGCAAAGGGCAGCTACTTTGAAGAATCTAAAATATATTTGGATTTGATTAACACTTTTTTGGTTACTGCATAATTCCATATGTGTTATTTCAGAGTTTTGATGACTTCACTATTATTTTACAATGTAGAAAATAGTAAAAATAAAGAAAAACCTTGAATGAGAAGGTGAGTCCAAGTTTTTGACTGGTACTGTAAATCAACCACATTTTCCCCCCAGTCCTGTCTAGTCGGTGGTACTGCATTAGAGATCAGAACCTTTGTTTGAATCCAACTTTGTGAAATAAGATTGTTACCTCAGTGTCTTGACTGAGTTATTGGGCAGTTGGCCAACAAATTAAAACGAGTCCATTCATAAAGCATGGGAAATTAATAAATATAGAATAATTCACTTGTGACAGGTAGTCTAAAGCATAATTTTGTTATTTTATCAAATTAATCGAAATCTTAATGAGCGTACTGGCACTGAAAAACATGGATCCATCTGCAACCCATTGAGCTAATTGATTATTACAATTAACGAGTTGGAAATGAACTGGTTATGAAAAAGCTTAGCATTTTCATATTGGTAGAATACCAAGAAAAACACAGTACAACTGGCCTTTATATATCCACACTTGACAAGGAAGGAGACTCGTAATAGAGTTGTCAACGTGAGAAAGAGGCACACGCACATATTCGCATGCACCACTCGCAGCCTTCAAGTGGTTTCATTGGATATTGGTCAGAGATGAAGGCGGTGGACAGATATTTTATTTGATTTCTTATCTGAACATTATTCTGGGGACCTACTCAGTATGCGTGGGCTGCTGTCTTATGTTGCCATGGCAATGATTTTTCCACCCTCCTATTCTTGTCATCTGTGCAGGGGGCCACCATGTGGGAAATAATGGAATAGCCTAGGAACAGCACCATTCATAGTATAGGCTGCTACACAATACTGTATAGGAGCATATTTGAACATCTGTCATCACCCTTTAACTCAATAATAGACTGCTCCTACCAAGGTTCACTACTGGTTACAAAAATAAACAACAAATACCCCATTTTCTGTTGACAAATCAGCCATCTCCCCTTTTCTGGGTTGCATTTCGATGTTTTTCTAAGGCTTTGATTAGGTGTCAAACTCATCCCAGAGGATAATTGGAACTGTCAGATGTGTGGGCCCTACACAAGAAAGGTACACTGTCAGTTTTCACAAGACGTGCCAGTCGCCTATCTGGCTTTATGACCATGTTTGAAATATTCCTGTGGAAATTTAGGCTGAGGGCTTTATCCAGGTCAGTGAAGACATAACTCTAACCTGAAAGAGTCTCGGAAAAGCCACAAGGCATTCTTGCTCTTCAACGAGGATGAAGCAATCTTCCTGAAATGGGGGCACATTTTATTCTGACCCTGGCCCAGTTGTTATAACCTAGATTGTTTTATGCTATCTAGTGTGTTAGTGAGTGTAACTAAATTGTTCCTGTTTTTGTGCTATCCCACTCAAGCTGTTTCCACTCTTTATAATTTTCTCATAATAAAAGCACAAATCATGTTTTTGCAATATTGAAAATCACTACCACCAGAGGGCCCCTTTAAGAGCAACAGGTGCCAAACTACATTTCCCATGATGCATTGTTAGTAACCTAAAACCCCAACTTTGCTATGCCCTGACCGTCTACAGTGCATGTTTTTTTTTGTTAGCTGAAGATCACCGTTAGGCACAGTTATTTATATCGGATTTTTCGTCACACCGCTTAGAATTCCCACATTGTGATTGAAATGTAAAGAAATGTAGCTAAGGTTGACACGATTAGACTAGGTCTGCGGCGTGAAATTGGCTAGTTAAATGTCAATGTACTACAGCTTTGTAACGAATTTATTAGCTAGCAGTAACTAACATGCAACTGTCTAATAAATCCTGAAGGGTATAGAACGATTTTCCAAAGGCATATTTTGGGACTTTAATCGAACAAGATGAAGGAGCCAGAGC
This sequence comes from Salmo salar, assembly GCF_965601325.2. Lineage (NCBI taxonomy): Eukaryota > Metazoa > Chordata > Actinopteri > Salmoniformes > Salmonidae > Salmo > Salmo salar. Next base: position 69,110,553 of record NC_138299.1, on the reverse strand, counting down.
TGTTACAGTTTGCAGCTTGCACTGGCATTAGACACCGATGTATGTTGCCTAGAAACCCGGCGTTCCGGCAGAAACTAGAGTTTGAATCAGGAAAGTTTACTCTCACGACCTCAACAAGCCAGAATGTTGAATACGATTATATTTATATGTACTTTACTGGTTGTCCGTGCTGTTGGTCCTTTTGGCGGTAGAAATGTGAGACAATATATACACAGGAAATTATAATTACATAAACTTGTCAAAGCACTGTTCATGCATATCCTCTGAAGCATGCGCGGATCCATGTAATCACGAACTGGGCAAGTATGCATGTCTCCTGCAAGTAATTTTTAACTTGTGCGCAGAGAAATGCACAAACATGGCTTTGAAAATGTGTTGTAATTATACTTTCCTGTGGATATATTGTCTTACATTCCTACCGCCAAAAGGACCAACAACACTGACAACCGGTAAAGTGCATACAAATATTATTTTATTCAACCTTCTGGCTTTTAGAGGTGGTGAGAGGAAACGTTACTGATTCAAACGCTAATTTCTTGCCCAAAGAAGAATTCTCTGCAATTCAACGTTGGGTTCAGGCAACGATGGATTTAGAGAGCACCTGTTTTCTGCACACACAACACCACCAATATGCTCAGTACACAGGCTGACAAAGTAAGGCACTCCACATTGCAAACGGACAGCGTGCATGCAGTGTCCATTCTTTTATAAAGTCTTGTCCTTTATTGTAACTACAGTAACTTTGTTATGTCATAGATATGTCAAAGTTCCCAGTGGAGAGGATCAGAAATGTCAGCATCATTGCTCACATTGACCATAGGAAAAGCACCTTGGCTGACAGGCTTCTGGAAATTACAGGTCTCATGTGCACTGCCATATCCATACCCATGGATCACACAGATAATCATGCATTTAGTTGTATGATATGGCTCACCTCATCACTTGGTTTTGATAGGTGCCATGAATACCCCCATAGCTGCGGGAAATAGGGGTGTTGAGGGTGCTGCAGCAACCTTGAAAAATCAACATAATAATTGAAACAAAACATTTACACAGCGTCAATAAGCTGTATTTTATAAACAAACATACAGTAGTAGAAGGTGTCTGCATTCTGACGCGAATGTGCTACATCCAGGGTTGTATTCTATTGACCAGTCACACTACAGTGCCCTCTGCAGTGCTGTGGAGAAACTGACACTCAACGACTCCAGTTTGATGTGCAGAAGGACAGCAGTCTGGCACTGGGAGAAGGCTGGAGGTTATATCATAACAATACCAACTAAATTATCATCTAATCTCTCATCCACTACTCAAAGCTATGCAAGTGGTGAAGGGTTGACCTTGACAGGATACTTATGTTCTTCATTCGTTTTCTTTTTGAGGGATACCAATTTCAGTGTGTGCCTTTCCAAATCATGTCCAATCAATTGAATTTACCACAGGTCGACTCCAATCAAGTTGTAGAAACATCTCAAGGATGATCAATAGAAACAGGATGCACCGGAGCTCAATTTCAAGTCTCATAGCAAAGGGTCTGAATATTTCTGTTTAACACATTTTTCCAAGAAATGTTTTTAAAAACTCTTCCCTTTGTCATTATGGTGTATTGTGTGTAGATTGTAAAGGACATTTTTTATTTAATCAATTTTAGAATAAGGTTATAACGTAACAAAATGTGGAAAAAGTCAACGGGTCTGAATAGTGTCATGTGAACCTAAAATATGGTTGCCCTTGTTTGGTAACAGTGATCAAAGGTTATAACTCAGTTCCTATTGTGTTGTAGGATCATGGGAAGGAGAAGATCAGCATAGTGAACCCAGCCCAGTTCTCGGACAGGTCTGTAGTGACAGAGTACCTGGATCCCATGGTGATGGGGACCATCTTCGCCCCTGACGACTACACTGGGAAAATCATGAGTATCTGCTTGGTGAGCCAGCCTGGCTTTCAGATGTTGCAAATTATTTGTTTGAATGATCACTGTGTAATCGAGAAATGTAAGAAAATAGGTTTTGGGGGGGATCACGTGACCCTTGAACGAGATGGCCGCATGAACTAAGAGCTCCGCACAAGTAGTTTCCAATTCCTAATCTTACCTCCACTTCAAGTTTAAACTCCTTTAGCTTTAGTCAAAAAGTCATGGCGGCTACAAAAGGCGACATTACAGGTGACATTTTTACCCGGACTCAAGCATTAGCGACGGAAAAAGCATCCAAGAAGCAGCTAGCTTCAGAAAAAGCTAGCACCATTAGCCAGGAGCAAGAGGACCCGTTCCCCCCCCGAGGCCCAACGAATGCCAACCTCGCACTGTCGAAGACATCCTTTCTGAGCTGAGATCCCAACGTACAGAACTCAACATTAAATTAGATGCCATTAACTCTCAGCTCAGTGCGATAGGGGGCAAGGTGACAATCCTGGAAAATGCTTTGCCTGACATCAACAACAAGATGTCCAGTCGCCCCGCGTTTATGGTTGAGGCAGAGGGGCGAATCCTATCCATGGAAAACTTATTGACAGATGCCATGGAAACAATAGCATATGCTACAAAGAAAATAGAGCATCTGGAAGAGAAAACAGGGGGCGAAGGAATAATTGTGTTCTATTAAAAGAAGAGGAAAACATGCCACTGATCTGCTACCTGCGAGACAAACTTCCCGAGTGGCTCCACCTGCCCACCGATAGGCCCATAGAACTCGAGAGAGCTCACTGAGCATTGAGGCCCCCACCAGCAGCCAGACAACCACCGCGCTCAATCACCATACGTTTCCTGAGATTCACCGACAAGGAACGAGTCCAACAGGCGGCGAAAAAAATCAACACCATTACAGTGGGAAACGCCAAACTCACTTTACACCAGGACCTGTCAGCTGGAATACGCCGAAAGCGGCGAGAGTTTGACGAGGTGAAGAAATACTCCATTGACCGAGGCATCTTTAGGGGATTCAAATACCCAAACGAGCTCAGGATTCTTCACCAAGGAGCCCTGCGACACTTAAAAACTCCCGAAGAGGCAAAACGTTTTTTGAAAGACAATCCTGGTCAATGAGAAATGGACCAATGACTAAATGCGATTACTGTTATTACTAAAGGAGGTAAGACAACATATAGCCGCCATCCAAAGACCCACCCGCCCCGCTAAATGTCATTATCGCCGTCTAATCTATATTTATTTTCCTTTAGCTGAGAGGGATAGGCTCTATAGCCTAACCTAGGCCTACTAACGTTTCAGCCTACTTTTATTTCCCTTTTTTGGGGGGGGCTATTATTACTTGGGGGAGGTATATGTAGGCTGGGCTATTAATTTTATTTTCTCCCTCTTTTAATGTGGTCTGGACGAGGGCTACGTTGTCATTTACTCAATGCGGGGCGGAGAGGATGAGACATTTCTTCGCTGGGGAGGGGGAGACGTGCGTTGCTAAGTGTTCCCATTTTTTTTCAGAACACAGAATTGAAAATATCTTCAAATTAGACATGTCATTTTCTCATTTACTTCCAAGAGGAGGTTTAGAACTCAGTTGAATGAAGTTGAAACCCTTCTTGTCACAGCACAATCCATTAAAGGCAAAATCTCCTATATCTATAGACTCCTTTCTGAGAAAGGAGGCTCCTGCTTTACTCCTTTGAAAATAATCTGGGAAAAGGAACTTGGTCTGACTATCAGTGATGAGTTATGGGCGGAGGTTTGCGACAGGGTATACTGCTCCTCTACTAATGTAAAAATGAAAATCTAATTACAACTTTTTGTACAAATTTTATTACTCCTTTGAGACTCTAGAATGAAAACAGACATTTCTCCAAGCTGTAAAAGATGTACCGTAATTTCCGGACTATAAGCCGTTACTTTTTTCCCACGCTTTGAACCTCGCGGCTTAAACAATGACGCAGTTAATATATGGATTTTTCCCTCTTTCAAAAAAATAAAAATAAAAAACACATTCTGTGACGTGCTCAGTTTTTTGGCGGCATGAAGCTTTCATTAGACCAATGAAATTGCCGAACGGGTTAAGGTCAAACAACTTTTTTGTTTACTGTTTAGATTAAATTGAGTGCGCTCAAACTTACCATCATTCTGATTACGGTAGTCATTTTGTCACCCTCATCATGGCAAAGACACAGAGAAATGCATATGATGCAGCTTTCAAGTTGAAGGCGATTGATCTGGCTGTTGGAAAAGGAAATAGAGCTGCTGCACGGGAGCTTGGTCTGGAGCAATGACTTTCTTGGTAGGCTACTGTTTACTGCTAATTTTTTGTTACAAGCCGTGTTTCGTTAAAGCCTATTTATTTTTGTTACAAGCCGTGTTTCGTTAAAGCCTGTGTAAAGTTAATTTGTTTCAATGTGCCGGTAGGCACCTGCGGCTTATAGACATGTGCGGCTTATTTATGTTCAAAATAATACTTTTTTTTAAATTCAGTGGGTGCAGCTTATATTCAGGTGCGCTTAATAGTCCGGAAATTACGGTACCTCTGAAAGTGGAACCTATATGCATGTATTTTGGAGCTGTAGAGAGATTGCCAGATTTTGGAAATCTATACATACTGCTGCACAGAAAATACTAGATGTACAGTTTGATATGACCCCGTGTATCTATCTTCTTAATGCCCAGCAGGACTTTGTTCTTGATCCTGACAGAGAAAATTTGCTTATGACTATTACATTCTTTGCTAAGAAATGTATTCTTCTAATACCTCTCCTACATTTAAAATGTGGATTGACCAGATTGTTGACTATCTCCCTCTTGAAAAGCTCACTTATGACCTCCGCAAGAGACAGCCCAAGTTTGATAGACTCTGGTCTCCACTACTCAATTATATTTCAAATTGGACAGAGTGAAATTGGTGATTAGGGAAATGAGCAGATACATGTTGTGTAAGGTGCTGTAAAATCTAAAAACTAATTATTTGCTCGTCATCTCAGCTAAGGCTGGAAATAGCTAATAAGAACCTTGATAGTGCTGCTGCATGTTATATATATATATTTTTTAAATAATTATTCTTTGTGTGTATGTATATATATATATATCTGTATATGTGTGTACACATGTATGTGTGTACACATGTATGTATGTATGTATGTATGTATATATATATGTATGTGTATACAGTGGGGCAAAAAAGTATTTAGTCAGCCACCAATTGTGCAAGTTCTCCCACTTAAAAAGATGAGAGAGGCCTGTAATTTTCATCATAGGTACACTTCAACTATGACGGACAAAATGAGAAAAGAAAATCCAGAAAATCACATTGTAGGATTTTTAATGAATTTATTTGCAAATTATGGTGGAAAATATATATATATATGTGTATGTATGTATGTATGTTTGTATATATATACATACATACATACATACATACATACACAGACATACACACACATATATATATACAAACATACATATATACACACACATATATATATATATATACACACACATATATACATACATATAAACACACACACACACACACACACACACACACACACACACACACACACACATATATATATATATATACATACATATATACACACATATATATATATATATACACACAC